>NW_024424564.1:50084896-50100818 GCF_017311325.1 Ursus maritimus
TGGGGAGGTTGGCAGAGCGCAGCCGTGGGTACCTTTGGGCCATTCTAAGGAGTCTGGGTATATGTAACGTTCGCGAAGCACCTTATACCTGCTACCTTCCATTTTCCTGGCTGGAAATAACAACAGATGAGACGAGGGCTGGTTCTGGGCCGTGCATCATGGTACTAAATGCTCTTCGGGCCTTATCTTGTCAAACATTCACAGTGACCTTAAGAAATGGATCCCACTTCTATCCCCATTTTACAGATAAGGAAAACGAGGCTCAGAGAGGAAGAACAAAGAACTACGTAGCACAAATTATGGGCCAGGCACTAATTCCGAGTATTTTACATAAATTCACCCATTTAACGGTCACAACAGCCCCGCAGTCTGGGTGCTATCTTCATTCCCACTCTACAGATGCGGAAGCCCAAGGCCCAAGTTTTTGGGCTGGTGCTTGTGTTCACAGTCTTATAATTATGAAATTGGGCGTGGGCCTGAATTCGGGAACCTGTGCAGACCCTGTTGACATCAACCTGTTCCCCTGGGGATGGGTGTTTGTTCAGACCGCTTTCACCAAGCCACACCCAGCCAGGATGTGCGGCGGCTGGGGACCCACTCATCTGTGAGGGTCTGGCAAGTGGCAGCATCCACAACTCCCCCGTCAGGCCTGGGGGGGGGGCGGGGCTCAGAGCAGGCATGGCCCCAGCTGTCCTTTACAGTGCTCTGAATCCCCACTGGGCTCTGTTAGTGTCCCCTTCCACAGGGGACAGCGATGCTGAGAGCAGAGGGTTTAGGCAACTTGCCTGAGGGCACCTGTGCCTGCGAGGGATTGAGCCAGGCCCGCCCTCAGCTGTAAGCTGCCTTCTTGGAGGGTGAGTAGGAGCCAGGTGGGCCCCTGTGGTGGGGGCAGCTCTGTTCTTGGGCCGGGGCAGGGGGCGGGCTGCCGAGTCTCTGCGCTCCACTCTCCTGGGGCTCAGCCTTCCCATCTGCAAGGCGATGCTCCGACCTCCTGGCTCTGTGAAGCCCGCGCGCGTCCCTCCGGGCTGGCAGGTGGGACAAGGGGCGCCTCCGCCAGCACTCACCGCCCGTGTCTCGGCAGCTGAGGCCGCCGCGATGCCGCACTTCCTGGACTGGTTCGTGCCCGTGTACCTGGTCATCTCCGTGCTCATCCTCGTGGGCTTCGGCGCCTGCATCTACTACTTCGAGCCTGGCCTGCAGGAGGCGCACAAGTGGCGCATGCAGCGTCCCCTGGTGGACCGTGACCTCCGCAAGACCCTGATGGTTCGCGACAACTTGGCCTTCGGAGGGCCAGAGGTCTGAGGGCACCCGGCGGGCACCGGGCGCCCTCCCCCGCCTCGCCCAGCCTGGAGACCCTGGGGCAGAGAGAGGACAACCCGTGGTCCTTCGGGCCATCCCTCTGCAGCCTGGACCCTCCCCGCAGAGGCTTCCGGGTGCTGGGGGTGGACCCTGGCTGCACTCGTTGAGATGGGGCACCTGGGTACCTTAAGGTGTCACTGCTGCTGGCCCAGCGCTTGCTTTCCACATCAAGCCAGTTCACCCCACACCTGCCCTCCCCAGCTCTGGGTTTATCCCCCACTGACCCCCAGTGCCTTTGTGCTGCCCAGCACTCTTGCCCCTCACCTGGAGCCTGGCACCGTTGCCCCTGCCTGTCCTGAGCCTCGAGATTCCCACTTCCCCACTGAATCCCTGGTGACGCTCAATGGCCCACTCCACCCAAGGCACCCACCTTGCAGCTTCACGTGGCTGCCTTCAAACCGGACCGAAGGAAAGTGTCCTCTTGGTCCAGCCCAGCCCCACCCCTCTGGACTCAGGCTTGGCATTGGTGAGACTGTGTGATGGGGTGGCAGAGGGGTAAGATCACAGAGGAAGGAGGGGTGTGTGTGTGTGTGTGTGTGTATGTGTGTGTGTGTGTGTGTGTGTGTGTGTGTGTGTGTGAAAGAGAGACAGAGTATGTCTCGGAGGAGTGGAGAGGCATGTGGGGAGGGGGAGAAGCAGGTCTGTATGTGTGAGAGGCAGAGTGGGAGCTGGTGGGGATAGGGTGAGCTTGTCAGTAGCCCCGGGGGCACCAGCAGCAGTTCCTCCCTCCCTCCCTCCCTCTGCCAGACTTCTCTATCTCTCATCTTCCCCCAGGCCCCTGCCCTCCCCTCCCTCCCTCTCTGTACTGCACCTGCAAGTACTGCACCCCCCCAGCTCCCTCCCTGCCCACCCTAGCCCCACCAGGGAGCCCTCCTCCTGTGTGTTTGGCAGCCTGTCTCACTCTCCTCCTCTGGAACTTCCCTCTTAGTTTCTTGCAATAATAAAGACTTCATGACGATTTTTGCAGGACTCTCTCGTTTCCTGAAGGGAGGATCACGTCTGTCATCTCACTGGATCTTCATAAAAAAACTATGATAGTGCAACATTCCCCTTTTAGGGATGAGGACACCTGTCTCAGAGAGGGTAGGTAAAGCCGTTTCTCAGCAGCAGCACTATTGACATTTCAGACCGGATCATTCTTTGCTGTGGGAGGCTGTCCTGTGTGTTGTGGAATAGTGAGCATCTCTGGTTTCCATCCACTAGAAACCAGTAACTCTCACCCCTCCCCCTAATCGGGACAACTGAAACCGTTAGCTGGAATACATGAGGCAGAGTGCCAGTGAGGATATGAGTTCAGGCACAGAGATGCAAAACAACAGGGCCTTAAACCAAACAGAATGTTCTTTCTCGCCCACAGTACGGTTCATGGGGAGGTTGTCGGGAGCTGGTCTCTTGGCCGAGTCCCTGCATGTTCAGGGGCCTGAGTTGCTTCTCTGTGGCTGCTTTGCTGTGCCTGGGATGTGGCCCTGGGTGGCAAAATCCAGAGGGCTCGTCTGCACCCAAAGCAGCAAGGCGGAGGGAAATATGTCCCTTTCCTTGAGGGACACTCGGTTATGGCTGTAGCCCCCATCCCCTTACATTCTACTGGTCAGTACTTGGTCATATGGCTACGTCTAGCTGCAACAGGGGCTGGGAAGTATATTCTTTTTTTTTTAATTTTTAAAAGATTTTATTTATTTATTTAGACAGAGAGGGGGGCGAATGAGTGTGGGGGAGGGGCAGAGGGAGAGGGAGAAGCAGACTCCCCGCTGAGCAGGGAGCCCAACATGGGCTCCATCCCAGGACCCTGAGATCATGACCTGAGCCGAAGGCAGACACTTAACGACTGAGCCACCCAGGCGCCCCTGGGAAGTATATTCTTTAGCTTGGTGGCTGTGTGTCCATTTAAAAAGTCCACCTGCTTGAGAGGGGGAGAACACAGGGACACAAGTACCATTCCGTTGTCATAGGGGTTAGCTGAGGCCGCAGAGCAGCGGGCTGAGATTTGGACCAGATCCCCTGACCCAGAGCGGGGCTCGCTCTTGCATACGCCCCATCTAAGGAATGAGGGAAGGTGAGAGCTGCCTCCTCTCACTGGACGGGGGCTGGGGCTGTTCTTCCCCCATGGGGCAAACCCAGGTCTTACATCCACTGGGTGGCAGAGCCAAGCTAGGGTGACACCAGAGAGGCACCTGAGGCTCACATCCAAGTGCCTCCTTCAATTCTGTGCCCCCGGGCCCTCTCTGGCCTCGCCCTAGCCTGGCCCTGCTGCGGCTGTCTCGCCAGCAGAGCCCTTTGCCGCTTGCGGAGACTTTCCCACGCGCTCCCGTTCCAGGCAGCTGCCCTCCTTGTAGGCACCAGACGCCAGAGTGAAATCGGCTGAAATAAAAGGGTTTGGTTCGAGACTCAGGCTTCGCTGGACCCTAGCATTTAAGGATGTCACCAGGACCTGCCGTCTCTCTGTCTGTCTGTCTCCCTCAGTCCTGGTTTCCTTTGTGTGGGCTGCATTCCCAGGCAGACTTTCTCCACGGGGTGGTCAAGTTCCTCCGGCAGTCCTAGGCTCCCACAGCCTTTAGCACCTTGATTTCAGGGGGGAGCAGGCATCTTGTTCCAGCAAAAGCTCAGGGGGTGGACTCCCACTCCCCCCCCACCCTGGGGCACATGACCTCAGGGCATGGGGTGCCCCGACTGCCAGGCAGCTCTGGTACCCACCGCTGGAGCCAGGGGCAGAGACAAGCCTACCGATCACATGGTCTGAGGAGGTGGGGGGTGGGCAGGGGCACTTGTCCGAAGGAGGGAACAGGTATGGAGAGAAGTAACCCACCCAGGCCACTCAGAGGGCTCATGCCACCTGGGTTTGCCACTGGGGGAGGGGAAGGGTGGACAGGAACCCCAGAGTCTGGTGAGCATATGAGTTGGGGCTCTAAGTCCGGCTGCCAGGGCAGAGGTCAGTAGGCAGGTGAGTGGGTTCTCTGAGGACCCACCGGAAGGTGGAGCCCTTCTGGGGCCTTTCAGATCACCCCAAGCAAGAATGAAGGGGGAACCAGCACCACTCCCCAGGTAGCCAGTCCCAGATCTGCCTCAGTTTCTCTGGCAGTGCCACCCGCAATGTATTCTGGGCTCCCTTCCCTGAGGGGGATCAACTTCTTACATTCTGAGGCTCTGTATTTCACAAGTGCCTTCAGTGCTAAGCTAAGTGAGCAGAGGTGTGAACGGGGGTGAGACCCGGGGCACCAGGACTAGAAGCTCAGTGCTGCCCATTTGTCAGCAAACTGTTTCCCAGCCCTGGTCAGAGGCAGGACTGGAAAGGGCGCAAGCAGATGTTCTGTGCATGAGTTAGGACTGATGATTGCCAAACACATAGACCCCAACTCAAGTGCCTTGGGAAAGGAGGGGAGGTTACCACGAGGACACTGGGGTGTTCAGGCCCTGCAGGACAGGAAAGTAGCTGGGCTCAGGACAACTAGCTAGAACCAGGCGCTCAGACTCCCTTAGAGTTCTTTCTCACCCCATTTTTGATTCTTCTTTCTGTGCATCCCCTTCATGAGCCACCACCTGACCCCCAATCATGGAAAACATGGCAGCCAGCTGCTGGCTAAGTTTTATATTCCACTGCTCCAGCCACTGGAGAGCTAGTTTCCTGCCTCTCTCTGGCCCTAAGCACAAGGGTCTTATGGGAGGGATTCACTGGCTTATTCTAGGTCAGCGGCCTATTTAAAACCCGTCATCCAAGGCTGGGGCAGTGTCCTGTGTACAGTCCAGCTTGGGTCCGGGTCCCCCTGGACCAACATCACCTGGGCTGGGGTCATCTCAGAACAAGGCAGGTCTCTTGGGATGTTGGCAACGGGGCAGGGTTCAGAAGAGATTATGTAAACTGCTCCCCCTACTCCCAGTTCAAACATACCAGAAAGACCCTGTTGGAGGTGGATTGGGCTGGACTGGCTGAGCCTGTGAGGGCCTCAGGCTAGATCTGGCCTGCAGTCAAGTTTGGTTTGTCCAACACAGCGTTTTGGGGAAAAAATGCAAATTAATTGGCAACATTTATAAGTCAGGAGATTTCACATGAGAAATCTCTTTTCCTTACTCCTCTTTAAAAATAAAACTTCGGGCCACACTGGATTGGAAGTGTGAATGTATTCAAGGTTATAAACACATAGGGGCGCCTGGGTGGCACAGCGGTTAAAGCGTCTGCC
Source organism: Ursus maritimus (assembly GCF_017311325.1). Lineage (NCBI taxonomy): Eukaryota > Metazoa > Chordata > Mammalia > Carnivora > Ursidae > Ursus > Ursus maritimus. The sequence goes on from NW_024424564.1 coordinate 50,090,428, forward strand.
TTTGGCTCAGGGCGTGATCCCGGCATTCCGGGATCGAGCCCCACATCAGGCTCCTCCGCTATGAGCCTGCTTCTTCCTCTCCCACTCCCCCTGCTTGTGTTCCCTCTCTCTCTGGCTGTCTCTATCTCTGTCAAATAAATAAATAAAATCTTTAAAAAAAAAAGGTTATAAACACATAACCTCAGCAGAGAGGATGTTGACCGTGACCCTATCTGAGGCCTGGGCCACGGCCAGTCCCCCTCACGGGGGAGCTGTCGCTGTGGGAGGACGGCAGCAGAGAGCTTCTCTGCCCAGGCTGCAGAGGACAAGCCTGGGGCTCAGAGAAGGTAAGGGGTTCTCTCCAGCCTTCTGCTTAAACCTGGGCCCTTTCCCAGTTCCCACGGCTTCTCACATAAATGGGTATTTACACCTGTCCTTCCCATAAAGAACACAAGAAGGTTTCAGTTAAAGAAGCCACATATGTGGGGGTGAGAAGGAAACGTTCTGACTCGCCCCTCCCCTGTGATACTATTACTCGTCTCTGAGCTTCCCAGCAGCCAGAGGGAAAGAGGACACACATTTTATTCTTGTTATGTGATAGAAGGGAGAGAGATCAACTCTTCATGAAGGACTAATTTCTGGTTCTAGATACTAAAAAGAAATGTCTCAAATGGGACGTTAACACAACAGACTGCCTCCTCGGCATTTTTTGGACAAGGGAGAGGATTGACTCAGACAGCAGAGCCTACAGAAACAGGCCAGTGCCCGTGAAGAAAGATTTTTCCATCTGCCAGGGCACACCAGAGGACTGTACTGGGACCTGGGGTCAGGACCTAACAACAGTAAATCCTAGAGAACTGGTCATTTATACCGCACGTCCCTTCCTTAGCTCCCAGACATACGTCGGAATTCACCCAACATTTCTGCGCGCCAGGCACTGAGAATCATAGGTGACTGAAGCCCAGATAAATGTCCCCCACCAGTGCCTGGCGTCGTGCTCAGCTCATGGCAGGTTTTCCATAGACGGTGCGTTGTTTCCATATCACTCCTGCCCTGCCTGCCCCCCGGGTTGTGGCAAATGTCGAAGGAGGTAGTTGGGAAGTAAGCACCATATAAATGCTATATGTCCTACAGCTAACCTCCCGAACCCCATGGAAGCATGTCATACAACTGCTGTACGCAGGACTAGGCCTGGCGCCAAGAATGCAGTGACAAAGAAGATAGAGCCTCTGAATCAAAAGAGCTCACAAACCGGAGAGGGGACAGATGTGTAAACAAATGACATCGGGTCATTGCAGCAAGGAGCTGGGTGAGAAACAGAAAATAGAGCCGGAGACTCTCGGCAAGGGTTTGTCAAGGAGACCTTCCTGGAGAACATAACTACTCAGCAGGGTTTTGAAGGCTGAATAAGAGTTTTCCCTGTAAGGGGAAGAGCAGTCAGCAGATGCAGAGCCATGGAGGCTAGGGGGAACCTGGCCCTTTCTGAAAAGTGTGAGGGGTGTCGTGTGGTTGAAGCCTAGAATATCAGTGACTGGTGGGAGGGGAGACTGAATGACCAGAAGGTGGTTTTTCACATAAGGCTTAGGTCCAGAGAGAGAACCTGATGACTTTCCAGTTGCTACCTCCTCCAGGAAGCCCTCTGTGACCACATCAACAGCTTTCCCCATTACAGCCCTAATCTTGTGCTGTGATTTTGTTTATGTGTCTGTGGAGAGCAGCAATGGCATCTCCTCATCTCAGCCCACAGCCTGCCTGGCACTGGGCAGGGCCTCTGTGAAAGCATGCTTGTTGGGTGAATGGGCTGGTCTCTTTGGAAGACTTGCCAGGGACTACCCATCTGCTTAGACACTAAGATTTTAGAAAAGCTTAGAGGCTTCCTGGGGGCCAGGAGAAAAAAAAATGTTGTGCAGGTTTTTAAAAGCTTTGGGATGTGTTTTGCAGAGTCCTGAGAGCTTTCCTTTCCCACCGTCTGGGAGCCTTCAGGATATGGTGGGTGTGTCTGGGCCAGGCCCAGAACAGGACAGAAGGCGGGAATGCGCAGGGTCCCTGCGTAGGAATGGTTGCAATGTTCGGACTCTGGCCCCAGGAGGCGGCACAGGCTTCTCATTGTTCCACCCCCTCGGCTCTCCACCGTGGCGGGGCAGGGAGGCCTTGAAAAGGCCAGAGACCAGCTTTAGGAGGAGGGCAGAGGCTCCAGGCTCCCTCAAAAGACCATCACACTTTCAGTCAACACTCTTACAGAGAACCCGGGTGGGCAAAGCCCCTTCTCCTCCGCCCCCTAGAGTAGGAGGGGCTCAGAATTTGGAGACCTGGATGCCCAGTGACGGGTTCCCTGCGTGAGTCTCGGCAAGTCCACTTCCCTCTGTATCTGCAGCTGTGAACAGGTGGGGCTGATGCGGAAGTCACAGGAAATCATGAGGGCGGAGAAAAGAGCACCAGAATGACAAGGCGACAGTTTTAATGGCTAACATGGATTGAGTTCATTGCACTTCTCACTGTATTCCTACAACCATGCAAGTGGGTCATCAGTCCTGTTCATCAACTATTCCTGGCTCTTTAGCTCTCACACATTGTAGCCCTAACTTCCCTACCTCCTTGCGGTGGGTGGGGCCATGCCACTAATTCTTCCAGGGAGTTGTGATCAGAAGTGAGTCCAGGCCAGGAGCGCCTGGGAGGCTCAGGCGGTTAAGCATCTGACTCTTGATCTCAGCTCAGGTCTTGATCTCAGGGTCACGAGTTGGGCCCTGCCTTGGGCTCCACACTGGGCATGAAGCCTATCAAAAAAAAGAAGAAGGAGAAGTTGAGTCCAAGCCAAAGCTTTTCATGGCTAGTGCCCACTTCACCACTCCCTCCTTCCCTCTGCCGCAATGAGCAGCAAGGCTCCATCAGCCGGGGTCCCAGAGTGAAGATGACGCGGAGCAGAGCCTCCGTGGATCCAAACCACAGTGGACATGCGAGATGAATGAGAAGTAAATCTTCGTTGTTATAAGCCCCGGGGATTTTGAAATTGTTTGCTATCGTACTATAATTTAACGCATCCCGACTAATATAATTCCCATTTTTACAGGTGAAGAAACTGGAGCTTGGAGACCTGGTGGCCTGTTCAAAAGCACACAGCTGTGACAAACCCAAGATGGAGATTCTAGAGCCTGCGTCACTTGTCTGAGAGGCCGCCACAGTGATTTTTTTTGCTTGGGTCAAAGTCTGTCTTCTGAGGCTACTTCCAGGCCTGAGGATCATTCCTTTGCCGAGAACAGCAGGGCAGGTGTGAGGTCATTGCCACTTTGGACCACTAGGGGGCAGCTGAACCCAGGCTGTAGTTACTGGGAAGGCAACGTCCTCCAGGCGCCCCCCCGCCCCCCAGCCCTGGAGGACAGAGCAGGGCAGATGGGCCTGGGGGATACAGACATGAACCAGACTCATGCCTGACTCTCAAGTCCCTAACAGCCTGGCAGGGAGCCACATGGAGGAATTCTAGATCTTTAAGCTAGAAGAGACCACATGAAAGCACCTGGGACCCGTTTGCAAAGGCAACTGAGGCTCAGAAGGGCAAGTGATCTGATAGAAGCTGTATAATGACTCATTTGTCAAAGTGGGGGAGAGAATCCAGGACTCCTGACTCCTGCTCAGGGCTTCCTCATCTTGGAGATGATGCAATCCAGTGGGGCTGACCAGTAAATGCTCCCCCTACCCAATCTGTCTGGGCAGACCAGACCTGTGCTGTCCCCCCGCCCCCCCCCCAGGCACCTGTATTCTGGCTCAAACTGGGCTGGTTCTTGGAGCAAGAAGGGAAGGAGGAGGAACTCCAGACAGCTCCCCTCCCCCACCCACGGGGCTTTCAGCAGGTGTTGCCCCGGTAACCAGAGCGCAGCCAAGTTTGAAAACTTAAAGGTTGAAAAGGGAGAGAATGGATGCAGAGGGGAAGGTAGGAGGCCCACAAGGTTACCATTCACTCCATCATTTCATTCATTCACTCATCCGTTCATTCATTCAGTCTACAGAAACTTATGAGGCTGATGCTTGCCAGGGCCCAGGACCCAGAGAAAATAATCCTCCCCACCCCCCTCACCCCCTACGGCTAGTGGCTGTCACATTGGATGGCACAGATATAGAACATCTCCATTATCGTAGAATGTTCCATTGGCCAGCACGGCTCCAGAAGCTCACTCACAAAGGAGAGCAATCCTCAGGAGAATCAACCGGACCGCCAGCGTTGTGTGGGCTGCAGTGTGCCCATCAGCCAAAAGCAGGAGACAAGATTACGGGAGATGCCGAGAGCAGGCTTCGCCTAGTTCCTGCCTCAGGGGGAGTGCTCGAAGGCTGTCCTGCACTGTCACTGCTCTATTACTGTAAGGACCTGTTTATGCCCATCTTCCTGAGCAGATTGCGAGCTCCTTCCCAGCCCCGGCACAGTGTCTGGCATGTAGTAAGTGTCCAGGAGATGGTAGCTGTGATTCGCACGATCATTGTTACTACGATTGCGATGACAGGGGCAGAAGAGGACACCCAGTCCACAGGGTGGGTCTCCTGGGCCCAGGGCTGGGTCATCTTCACGTCCTCAGGGCCTTGGGACAGGGTCCAGCTGGAGTGAGGAGGGGCTCAGATAATCATTGCTGAAGCAGACAACCCCTGCTTTAGCTTCCAGGAACTCGTTTGCCCCAGAAAAGACCTCAGGTGGGTGGGCAAGATGGCTGGAGGGTCACGGAGCTAAACGGAGCGTGAGGGCAATGCAGAGGGAAATGGGGATGCTGCCGGTACCACCAGAGCATGGCTGTATTTAGAGTATCCTTAATCTTCCTGGAGACATCTCTCAGGAGTCAGAGTCTCCGGGAGACAGAGTAGATTTGGGGAGGGCAGGCAGCAGGGCAACACCACCCCCAAAAGTGGCCTTGAGTCTGGGGCAGCCCAGCCTGGCCATTAAGAGCCTCCCCTGGCCCTTCGGGATTCCAGAGGCTCAGAGCAGCCATTCACAACGCCCACTGCTGAGAAGCCAGCCCCTCCCTGCCCCAGAGCCTGGCGCAGCTGGGGATGTAGCTGGTGGGACAGGTCAGGAGAGCGCTGGGCCCTGCGCCTGGGGACGATGGCCTGGAGGCTGAGTGGAGGTCCACAAGGGGACCAGAGGGAAGAAGGCCCTGAGCTGGTCACAGTGGCCATCTGGGCGCAGAGGAGGGCTTCCCAGGCTGAGGCGCACTGGACTTTTCTTGTTCTCTGATCAAGGTAGGTGGGTATTTATATGTGTGTGTGGAGGAGGGAGTGGGTGGGATAGGACCAGGGATAGATGATGGGAGCATAGGCTCAGTGAGGGGATGGGGGACTGGTGACATTGGAACAAATGGATCTCAGAAATCCTATCCTCAGGCCTGCTGTCTCTGTGTGGACATGCACACTGAGGGTAGATGTTTGTGGAAAAGTGCCAGGGTAAACCTGTGGGTGCCCAGGTATGTGTGGTTGTGAATAAAGCCAGGAGAGCAGGGCCGTAGCGATATGCTAAATGGGGGGTGATGGAGGCTGGCACAGTTTTGGGTACAAACATGTGGCTGGAGAGGGGCTGGGGTATCACTACGAAGATCCCTTGCTTTAAGGTCAGCCCCTCTCCTGAGAACCCCTCCTGTCAGCCCCGGCCTGCCCAGCCCACTGTGTTGAAAGCAACAGAGACGACTTCGGTCCAGCAAGTGAATTACATGGAGCCCAAAGGGTATACCAGCTGGCCATCTGGGGGCCGTGGAGTCCACCTTGGGGAACGGACTACCGGCCAGAGTCCTTGACCCCCACCTCTCCCCACCTCCGGGTGGTCTGTTATTTCTACTGCTGTGCTGGGCAGCCTTCTCCAGCCCCACCCCCAGCCATGGAGTTTCAACAGTGTCCCTGCCACTGTCCTTGCCTCCACTTCTGCTCCCCCCCCCATCCCTCTGTCACACGGCATGGGAGTCACTGCTCCCGCCAGCAGATCTGGCGGGTTCATCTTCCAGGGTCAGCATCGTTGTGGCCTGGCCTGGGCCTGATCACTACACCTGTAGCCTCATGCCACCCCACCCCCACCCCCACCCCCATACAGCCTAGGAGTCCCACAGTCGATTTTCAGGAAGATACCACACCTTCACCTTTGGGTCTTCTGTGGGAACTATCCCAGTCTCCGGTCCAGCCTTCCTCCTCTGAGGCCAAACACTGAGCTAATGCTTCCTCCAACGCCCACGTCCAGCTTAGCTGTGCCTGCTTCGCTGCCTGGCACCACTGGGGACGGCAGGTTCCCCAGGGGCAGGGACTGGGGCTCGTTCGCTGCGAGCCCTTGTTACTTCACTTCCTGAGCCTCCCCTTCCCCACGGCCTCTTCGCTCCAGCAAATTCTGGCTCCAGCAGCAGGCCAGCCCAAGGCTCTTTCCTGGTTCCCAGCAGAAGCCCCAGCGGCAGACGCTGTTCCCAAGCTAAACTGGTCATCCCTCGGCCTCCCACCTGGATGCCTGAACTCCTATTTTGGCTGCTGTGGGTGGGAACCCAGAGCCTTCTGGCCCCTCCTGAAAAAGACAGAGGCAGACAGGCTTCCAATAACCATTGCCCTCCTGCCCACGGGTCCCTGAACAAGGCCCCTTCGGGCCTGACAGTGCTTTATTTATTTATTTATTTTAAAGTAAACCTCATGCCTAACGTGGGGCTCGAACTCCAGACTCTGAGATCAAGAGTTGCATGCTCTACCGACTGAGCCAGCCAGTCACCCCTGACATCTAGGCATTTGTGTTTTTGATAAGTAGTATAAAACTCAAGCCATTGAGGAACCCACAGTTTCATATGTTTATATGTCATAAGTTTTCTTGTAAATATATTTCTTATATTTCTGGTTTCCTCATTGTTGAAAATTATTTTTAGAAATTAAGCTTTATATATATATTTAGCAATTTCTTTCCATTTCAATTATAAAGTGAACAATTTTTAAAACTCTTTTGTACCTTAGGGACTGCGTAATATTAAAATGATGAATCACGCACTACTCTGTAACATTTCATAGGATTTAAATATTTTGCATTTTAAAATACTGTCTTGTTTTATAAGACCCTGGCAAACACTGACAACTAAAAATTAATTTGCTACTTAGCAAAGAAGTTTTCATGCTTTTTATTAACTAGGAATCAAAGAAATGCAAGCTGAGCATCTCACCCCCGCTTGGCCCCTTCTCTCTGTTGATTGCCTCAGGGGAAGACGGAAGACCTGGATGGACCACAGCTTTGAGATGCAGCAGCATGGCACCCCCAGCCCTGGAGCCTCCCTGTCCCAAAGCCACCTGCTGGGGCACCCTGCCCGCCCCTCAAAGCTCTCTGGTGGGGTGTCTCCCCTCATCCCTGTCCTCAGGAAAACCATCCGTCTGGATGCCTTTTCCCAAAGCCATAGCCCACAGGCTTCCAGCCGACCAGGCCCTGGAACCAGGGCCCGGAGTGTGCCCCCACAGGAAACCGTGCCCCGGAAGCTCAGCTCCATCTCTTTAACGCTCCGTCAGAACAGCCAGGCATGGCCCCTGGGTCCCCTACCTTCTAACTGGGAAGAGCTGCCCACCCCGGGCAGGGAGGCTGCCACCCATGGAGGAGGGAGGCTGCCCAGCCCAGGCTCACGATCTGGGACCCTAGTGCCGGGGGGCAGAGTCCACTCTGAGGGCCCAGGGAACCCAGGTCTGGCCAAACCCAGCAGGATGCCCATCGTGGAGAAGCCTCTGGTGAGTTCCTACCTGGCCCTACCGTTTCAATCCCGGTTAGCACAGAAATCGCCAGGCCCTGCAGGGCCAGGCTTGGTAGGTCAGAAGCATCCTGTCCCAGGGGCTGCCCATGTGACTACCAGAGCTTCTCCAGGAAGAGGCAGGCCCCGGTCCAGGGGTATCCCGAGACCCAGGCTGCATCTGCAAAGGGCCACCTCTACCATGGGTCCTGCGACGGCCATGGATTTGGCTACTCTGGACACAACCAGGCTAGGCACAGTCAGACGTTTAGCCACGATGGTCACCAACAGACCTAACTTAACTGTCCATCCGGCCACACCAAGCACATCCACACTGGATACAGGCCTGGAGTCGTCTGCCCTGGATACCGCGCTGCGCACAGCCGTGGACTTCGCTACCGCAGACCCAACCAAGCGGGGCATGGTCATGGATGTGGTAACCCCAGAGCCAGAGAAGCTGGGCACGGCCAGAGCTGCAGCAGGCCCAGGCAAGTCAGATCCAACCACAGAGGGTACAGCCGTGGATTTGGCGGTACCAGACACAGTCAAGCTGGGCACAGCCCGGACGGACAGAGCCACGACTTTGGCCAGAACAAACACAGCCAAGCTGGACAGAACTACAGATTCTTTGGCTTTGGACACAAGCAAGCTGGGCACAGCCATGGGGGAGATCACACTGGACAGAGTCATTAACCTGACCATATCAGCCACCTACCCGCTGCGGCCAAGCAGCGGCACAGCCCCAGCGTGGGGCCATGCTACCGCAGATGCTGCCACAGACTGGCCCGCAGAGCCCGTCATGCGGGCCCCAGCCAGAGAAGCCCTAGGTAAGTGCAAAGAGCTTGGCTGGGGGTGTACTGGGCTGCTGTGGGGGGTCAGGGTGTATTGGCCTGGAGATGAATAGGTCGGGCAAGGGAGGTGGGACCGTAAGGTCAGAGGTGAATGTGCTAGGGGAAAAGGGAACAAGATGGAGGGGCAGAACACAGGGGATGCACCCGGAGCTGGGTCCCAACCTGCCAGTCAGAGCTGAGGTTGAGGGAAGTCACCAGAAGGAAAGTTTCCAGGGGTGACTTGTGGAGGCGCAATTATGCTGAGTCCTTCCTTTAGCATCTTCCGTGGTTGGTTCTTTGGTCCCTGAAGAGCTGGAGTAATCAGGTGATCTACAGCTGAGTCCAGCTTTAAAAGCAAACCACGTGCATGAAAACACAGAGCGGCACGAGTAAGTGGGGATTCGCCCAACAGCCGTCACTACGGTGCTTCTCTAGATATTCGTAGAGACCTCACCCGAGACCTTCTAAATGATGCACATTCAGCCTTTCAGGAAGATACTTGTTGCTTGAAAGGTGCCCCACGTGACCTGATCTTCCTTGGTCCCCCGCCCCCTGCCTTTTAGTCTTGAGAGGTAAGTTGGAGACCTGAATGTATATAAGTCCTACATAGAACTATAAATAGGTCCACATAAGGGCTAGAAGTTCATTCGGTGTCAGAGAAACCTGGGTTTCTTCCTTTTCCTCATCTTTCCCTCTCTTTCATCCCAACCAGTCTATTTCCAACTCCGTTGATCATCTCTTCTGTACTTGGCTGGCTGTCGCCTCCTCTTCCTCCCTCTGCCCTTGCCATGCCACAGTCCCCGCCCTCCCTTCCCCTGCCCCCACCCCCTGGGTGGAAGGCTCTCTGCCCTCTGCACCCACCGCAGCTGCCGCAGGGACTCACATATTTGATGGTGGCTAACAGTCATTGGTGACTCACCACTGGCTTCCCTCAAAGTCCAGCTCCTTAGCCCAGCTTTCAAGACTTTGATCTTCTCCAGCCTCTAGCTCTGTATTTCCATCTGGAATTTTCTCTGCTGCTGCTGCTGCTGCATCAGGAGCTGTGAGTTGCCCACCAGCACCATGCAGCTCTCCCCTCTGAGTCTGCTCACCTCTGCCACCCCTGTCTACTGAGTGGCCTTCCCCTCTTCCCTCCCACCACCGTTTGCCTTTCCGTCTTGGCCCTTAGCTTCCCCATGAACTCTTCCAAAATCCCTCTCTGCCCAGGATGCCCACCTCTGAGCACTCGAGTACCCTATGCATACCCCAGGCCCCTATATTAGGACAGTCCAGCTGTCTCCCCCACTAGGCCTAGAATGGTCATCCTCATGCCTGTGCTCCCAGGGCCTGGCAATGTACTGTCCATTAATGTTGACTGAATGCATGAACATTTTTTCTGATGGGTAAATTGAGGCTCAGGAAAGTTCCTGACCAGCTCAAGGTCATAGGGCTCATCATCCAGAAGCCAGGCCTGAAAGCGGGGCCCCTGACTCAGGGCTCCGCAGGCGCCCGCGCCTGGGCAGAAGCGCGCTGAGCCCGCGCAACATCCCCACCACCGCGTGACTCGCGCACGCACCGCCGCTCGCCGCTGCCACCGGTCCCCGGCGCCCCCCGCCTCAACCCCAGCTTGGAGGGTAAGAGGCCGCGAGCGGGATGGGGGGGCGGGCAGGGATCGAGACTGGGATGCGGGCACCTCCCCCGGCCCGGCATCCCGAGCTGCAGGCGCAGCGCCCCCGCGCGCCTCCTGGGCCGCCTGCACCCGGGACCCGGTACCCGCTCCCGCGTGCGGGCGGGCGGAGAGCGGGTGCGGGCGCGGGCGCGGGCGCCGTGGGAGGGGGAGGGGCCCTCGGCGGGGCCGGCAGGCGCGCGGGTCACGTGGTGCGGGTGGCAGCGGCGGCGGCGGCGG
>NW_024424564.1:50100828-50171297 GCF_017311325.1 Ursus maritimus
CGGCGGCAGCGGCATCTGTGCGCGCGGGCAGGGGCAGCGGCGCCGAGCAAGCCGAAGCGAGGTCCTGGGCGGCCGCGGCGGCGCGGGGCGCAGGGGCGGCGCGGCCGGGCCGCGGGCCGGGCGGGTGGGCGGAGAGCGCGGAGGGGCGAGGCCCGGCTGCAGGGGCCGCTCTGCCCAGGAGGAGCCCGCGCCCGGCTCAGCCTTGCAGCCCCGCGCCCTGAGCATCTCCCCGGAGGAACAGAGACAAAGGAGGATTCATGTCCAAAGGTAGGGCGGCTGGCCCGGCCACCGGCGCCCGCTGGGAGGAGGCTGCGGCCCCGAAAAGCCCGGCTGGAGGTGCTATCAGAGGGAGGGTTGCTGCGCCGATGAGCCCACGCGCGGTGACATATGCACGGACACACGCACACACCCCAAGATATACATGCCCGGAGAAATGCACACACGGGATCGCGGGGAGTTACAGAGGCCCACGGACATACGAGCAGGGACCCAGATGTGCACAGAAAGCCCACGCTAGAGCGCACCAAGACACGCACACACATGCACACCACGCACAGGTATCAGGGCCACCTACAGCCAGATAAGAGACCTGTGCGCTGACACATAGGCCCCTTCCCCCACACACAGGCGCACGCTGAGACAGGCACCAGCTGGTGGTCTCCAAGGGAACTCATTGGCCTCCAGAGGACTGGGATGGGGGAAGGGGGTGTCCCAGGGCCCTTTGCAACTGTGAATGGGAAAGGACCGAGACGTCTTCTGTGATTCGTTTTCTGAGAGCGGGGGCTGGAGCTGCGGTGGTCTGGAATTGCCTCTGCCGGTGGGGGTGGGGCCTTGAAGACTGCGAGGGGGGGCCGGCTGTAGAGACCCCTCCCACCCCCACTCCCCACTGAGCCAAGGAGGCAGGTGCTATTCTGGAAAGATCCCCTCCCCCTGCTGCCACCTTCCCAACAGAGGGGTGGGGTCCCTGGGCCAGACAAAGACAAAGCCATTCATTTGCCTGTGTAGAAGCAAGCACCGGGGTCCTTGCTGGGCTTGGGGAGGGGGGGTGCTGTTTCTGCGGAGGACTTAGCCAGAGCTGAGTCAGGTGGACAGTACCTCTCCCTAGAGCATTGATGGGGCAGGTGGCCCCTGGCTGGGGCTGCTGCTGACAGAAACCTTGGGAGAGCTGGGAGCTTAGGAGGACCCCCAAGGACCACCCTAGGCAGGATGGCACTTGAGCTATATCCTGCTGTGACCTTCATCCTTAGCTCTTCCCACCCTTGGGGAACCCCCATCCAATCCCTGTTGCGGGGAGGGAGAGGCTCTCTCTTAACAGAGTCTACTCCCTTGACTGTGGCCTACACAGGAGCCATTTGCTGGCTGGGGGTCGGCTGCTCTGCAAAGGGAGCAGCCTGTGAGGGAGAAGAAAGGTGATGGTTTACAGTGACATCTGCTTCCCTGTGAGGCGTCCGTCCGTCCGTCCATCCATCCATCCATCCATCCATCCATTGATATCTGCCTCCCTGCGAGGCATCCATCCATCCCTCCATTCATTGCTAGTGCCTGTGTTATACTAGGTTCAATGGGGCACAGAGATCAATGAGACATGGCCTCTTCCCTGAAGAGGGGTGGGCGTATGTTCAGTGCCAGGTAATTTATGTCCATGCTTTTGTGTAACCTTCACAGCAACCCAGCAACGTAGGTACTGTGCCCATTTTCCTGAGGACAAAACTGAGGCTCACAGGGGTCATCCAGCTAGGAGTTAAGCCTGGGCCACCTGCCCATCGGGGGTCGGCCTGGAAGAACCAGGGATGCTGTCTGGGCAGAGGATGCAGCTACGGAATTCCACTCTAAGGCTGCATCGTCCTGTGCCCTGGGAATTGTTATGTACTTGTCAGGCACCCTCACCGCATAGTGGACCCTTGGGGGCAAGGACCTTGTTTGGGGTTCAAAAGTATCTTTGGCCTCAAGTCTGGGGTTGGCTAGAGTAGGCTCCCATTTGGCAGCACATGAATGTCCTAGAAGGGATGGAGTGAGGGAATGAACGTGATGGGTACAAGGTACTCAGGGGGCCAAGGAAACACAGAAGAGGGGCACCCATCTCAGGTAGAAAGCAGAGGCTTTTCTAGAGGTAGGCCTTGAGCTGAATGGTGAAGAAGGAGTGAGTAGGTGTCAGCCGGGGGCCGGAGTGGGCAGGGGTTGTCCAGCAGAGGTTGTGACATGGTGACCTGCCACGTTTGCAGTGCTTGTGGCTGACGGGTGGTTGCTGTTAGCATGTGCCTGGCGTGTAATTGGCGTAGGGTCGGGAGAGGTGACTTGCCAGCAGGTGCTCCACACAGTGTGTGCATGGGTGCTAGGAGGTGCTTGCTGGTCCTAGAAGTTGCCTGGGAATCTGGTGGGCAGCCCCCTTCTTGCAACCAGGGTCTGTCTTTTGGGAATGCTCTTTTAGAGTGCTGCCGTTAGCGGGCTAGAGCTGAGCCGGCCATAGTGACACCACACCCTTTACAAGGATACTAACAAAATGTCCCGAAAATGAATACAAGACGCACTTTCCAGGTCTGTAAAATAGGATAAGACACCCCCTCCCCATGGATCTATCTCACAACGTGGCTTGGGAGAACAAGTGGCCTTGGCTGTAGAGGCATGAGGGAAGTGGCCTGGGCCAGCCGTGGCAGCAGCTGGGCAGGGAAAATGGGGCACGGCCCCCGGTGCAGGTGTGCTGAGTGGGGCCCGGGAGCCACGTGCAGAGAGTGGAGGAGCAGGCCAGGCTGAGAGTCAGCTGCTGCAGGGCTGAGCCAATCTTGCGGCCGCCTGGAGCTGCCTGGCTGGCAACAGCTTCCCGGGAAGCAGGACGGAGCCACGCCAGGCTCTGGGGAGGTCCTGAGGCTCTGTCAGATTTGGCTGTGCCTGGGAGTGACAAGGAAAGAACAGTTTCCCATTGGGAGAGAGAGAGTCTTGCCAGCACTGGTGGCAGGACCAGGTGGTGGGGGTACAAGAACAGACTCCTGGCTGAGTCTGGGGGTGGGGGAGGGAGGCACTCCTGTCCCCTCCCCCTCTGGCCCATCTGCTGCTTCATCAGTTCTCCCTGTGAGCCTGAGACTCTGCAGGAACCACAGGATTCCAGAATGGCAAAGCGGGAAGGGGTCCTCGAGAGAGCGTGGAGTCCAGTAACTGCTGTGTAATTAGCATCGCTTGCACACGCCCCATGTCATTTGGCCTCCAGACAAGCTGGTGAACTTGAAAGGGGCACGGGGCAAGAGGGTCTGAGAGTGGGAGGAGTATGCCGGGTACTTCTAGGCATCCTACCACAGCCTTAATCATGATCCTAGCCAGTTTACAGGTGAGGAAGCAGGCTCACAGTGGGGAGGTGATTTGCCCAAGTCCGCACATCCGGCAAGTAGCAGGGCCAGGCCCATTGCACTTCACCACACACGCACCCATTTTATGGATGGGAAAATGGAGTTGCTCTATACTGAAACCTACCCTGGGGGACATTGGCCCCATGAGGAAATGAACAGATTTCCCTTATGTGTGACCTGCCAGACCTAGAGGGATGTTGGCCTTTCCCGACCAGGGAAGGGCTCTGTCCTCAGCCTCCCCTCTCTTTTGCCACCCACCATCCCAAGAACACACTATGTCATCATAGGCAAGTGGCTGCCCCAACCTGGCTGTGTCTCATCCCCTTCCCACTGGTCTGGTCAGAAGGAGAGACATTCCTCCCACAGATTTAAAACTAGGCTAGGATGGTGTCTGGGGCTCCTTACGGCATAGACACCCCTACCTTGCAGTGATACTCATGAAACAGAGGGGATGCTGAGGCTGGGGGCGAGGGGGGTAGCCCTGTTTGCTTCTAAAAGACAAAGCAACTGAGGTCAGTGACAGAGAGTCAACAGATGTTAGATTCAGTGTCCTAAAAGGTCTTAGCCCTTTATTTGAGGAGGTAGGACTCAAGTCAGAATAACCCCAGATATCATCTTTTAGACCAGTGGTTCTCCACTAGGGGTATGCTGCCCTTGGGGCACTGTCTGGAGATATTTTTGGTTGTCACAACTGGCATGTAGTAGAGGTCAGGGGGCCACTGAACATCCAAGAGTGCACAGGACCTCCCCCTCTAATAAGTATCCAGACCCAAATGTCAACATGGCCACGTCGGAGAAGTTCCTGGCTTAGACACACAGACATGCTTTGGAGCAGCGAGTGCACCAGAGTGCCCCAGCAGCTGGAGAGGCTGGGCACTGACCCCCATCTGGCATCTGACTCGCTCTGTGTCTTGGGGAAGTTCTTACCCCCCCCCCCAGGCCTCTGTCTCTCCATCTGTGAAATGAGGGATCCATACTGCATGACCCCTGAGGTCCTTCCAGTCCCAACTCTGTGTGACTCGGTATCAAGAGAATAATACTGCGGCTTCCACGTGACTTCTGTTTTCCTCCAGCCCACCTCTCCCACGTTGGCTTTGCAGGGCTCCCAGAGGCCAGGACGGACGCAGCCATGTCAGAGCTGGTGCCTGAGCCCAGGCCTAAGCCGGCAGTGCCCATGAAACCCGTCAGCATCAACTCGAACCTGCTGGGCTACATTGGCATTGACACCATCATCGAGCAGATGCGCAAGAAGACCATGAAGACTGGTTTCGACTTCAACATCATGGTGGTCGGTATGGAAGGCTCCGGGGTCACTAGAGGCCATGCTGGTGGGCAGTACCGAGGATCCTATTTCTTTCTCTAGGATGGGCTTCAGCCCTGGCTTTCCCTAGGAGGAGCTCTTTCCAGGAGGAGAGATTTCACTGTGTTGATCACAAAGCCTGATTCTCTTCTCCCCTGAAGACTAGCTGATCAGGGGTAGGAACTCTGGGTGGATGGTCAGCCTGGCCCCAACACCAGGGGGGTGGACGCAGGCAGCCTCTTAGCAATGCTCAGCCAGTTTTTAGGTGTGTGGCGTGGAGAAATCACCAGTGTCTTTCCCCACTGGTATCAGATGGCGGGCGGTCTTCTTTCTTTCTTTCTTTTTTTTTTTTTTTAAGATTTTATTTATTTATGTGACAGAGAGACAGCCAGCGAGAGAGGGAACACAGCAGGGGAGTGGGAGAGGAAGAAGCAGTCTCCCAGCGGAGGAGCCCGATGTGGGACTCGATCCCGGAACGCCAGGATCACGCCCTGAGCCAAAGGCAGACGCTTAACGACTGTGCCCCCCAGGCGCCCCGGGCGGTCTTCTTTCTGATCTTCTGTAGCGCTTGAAAGCTTAAAGAGAATTTTCAGGACATTGATTGGTCACTAAGCAGTGTTGCTAGGTCACAGCATGGAAGAGCAGGAAGGGACCTTTGGCTGTTAGTAGTGAGATATTCACTCAGTTGCTGAAACAGGGATGTGGGCATCTTCTTTCTTTCTCCCTTATCCCCCAATTCAATCAATCAGCAAGACCTGTCAGTTTTCCCTTGTAAATCTCTCTGAAGTCTGCCCACTTCTTTCCATCTCCACTGTGACCACTCTCAGCTGAGCTAGGGCTCCCACCTAGAACGTCACAGCCCCCTGCCTCAGTGCTGCTCAAAGATAAGGAGGTGGCTGGAGTTGAAATCATCTAGAAAGTCTTGCTCTAAAAAAACCCATCAGCTGAACTACACAGTGTGTTTAGTGTTACGGTCAATTTACTTTCTGGTACAAATTTCTTATCTCAAGAACGAGTAGCAAATGGTTCAGGGACCATGAACCCGGGCCACACTCTGAGTGGCATTGACCCTCCTCGTCCTCCTTCTGTTTCAAACCATTGTTCACCAGTGACTGGATAATTTTTCTAACCTGCAGAACTCCTCAGGTCATTCATCCTACTTAAAAGCCTTCAATAGATTTAAGAGCTTAAACTCCTAGCCTGGCCTGGTGCTCTCTCTCCACTCACCTCCTACCACTAACCACATAGCATTCTACTCCCTGGTGGTAAGTTCTCCTGGACTCGCTGTGCTCTTTCCTGCCTCGGAGCCTTTGACTCTAACATTCCCGCTGTCTAGACCCCATTCCAGCTTCTCAGTGGTCTTTCAAAGTTTCTCGGCAGATTTCAGCTTAGTTGTTGCTTCTTCCTAGAAGTCCTCCTTGATTCCAGACAGACTGGATTACATTCCCTTCAGTTTGCTGCCTTAATACCCTGTGGTTCCCTTTTTCACGGCGGTTATTGCAACACATCGTAACTGCCTGCTTGTGTTTCAGTCTTCCTCACACTAAATGGCTTCTGGAGGGTAAAGATGATGTCTTGTTCGCCTCTCTACCTCTAGTTCAGCACAGCACTTGGCACTCAAGAGTACTTCGTGAGCAAATGACCTCAGGAAATATCCAGACCAGAAACAGCAAGTAGAAGCCGTACAGGCTTCTTCTCTCCCCAGCAGCGCCACGGGGAGAGACATTGCTGGTCAGTCATGACTCATGTTCGGGACTGAGCATGCAGGTGGCCTTGTTAACATATTGGTCTAGGCGGCTACTACTGATTGATCAGTTGGAATGAGACATGCACCTTATCTGCTATTCCTGGTCTCATCCAGTTCCCTCCCTTGCCTTCAGTTGTCAGTAAAGAAACCAGAGGAGCAAACACGGCTAGTCCCAGGTGTTCAGGGAAACTGCTCTGTTGGGTCTGGAGCCTTAGGCTTTTGCCCTCCGGGCCTGTCCTTTTCCTAATATACCACAGGGATGTTCTAGACCAGTGCTTCTGACTCTACTGGGCATGTGATTCATCTGGGAGTCCTGTCAAAGTGCAGATTCTGAATCATAGGGCTGCGGCGGGGCCTGGGACCCTGCATTTCCTGCAAGGGTCCAGGTGATGCTGATACCATTGAGCAGTTGTAGGGCCTGCTTGCACAATCCTCGTGCGTGTACAAGTTTGAGAAGCACGTCTTGGGCCAGTGGTTTTCAAGTGCCTTTTAGTTGCAGAACTCCTCCTTGCAACGGAATCTTCTGTAGATTCTGTAGGCCTGTGTCAAACAGGTCAAAATGGGGCACCCGGCTGGCTCAGTTGGTAGAGCATGTGACTCTTGATCTCCGGGTCCTGAGTTCAAGCCCCATGTTCGGAGCGGAGCCTACTTTAAAAACAAAAAACCAATACAACACAAAAAAAGAAAAAGACGGGTCAAAAGGGAGCGCTCGTGAGGGCAGTGGAGGTGAGGGACCGGCCCTGCCTGCTTGGCTGCCCCCTCCTCCCTCAGTGCCCTCTCAGGCATTTATCTGCATGAAGTACTAACTGTGACACTGGAATAAAGAGTGGACACGGACCAGGGATTCCTTGGGTTCAAGTCCCTGGTCTTGCATTTATTAGTTATGTGACCTTGCATACATTTTATGTCAGGTGGGGTCAATCTCTAGGACCGCTTGAGCTGGGGGTGAAGAGAGCTCTGCTATGGGATTCCCAGGGCTGTGGGATTCAAAGGCAGATTTGGGTAACAGATGTGAAAATCTCGGGTCCACTGAGGCACTATCAGAGGGCAAAGTAGTTCTGTCATTCTGTTTAGTATTAGTAAAGACTAAAAGCTGAAGTCCAGCAGACACAAACAAAAAATTGCTACACTGGCCAAAGGCAGAGGTTGTCCCCTCTCCCAACGGTCCTGAGGCTCCAGGAAGGAGAGAATGTGGAATCCAACTGCTGTTTCCTCAAGTCCTTCTCCGGTACCAGGGAACCATTCGCATCTGCCTGCTCTCCCGCTCAGTCCTCTGCCCCCCATGAGTGGGGGGCATGGCCTGGATCAAGGTTCTAGAATTCTGTAAGCTCGTGGGAAAGATGGCAGGCTCAGGAGGTGGACACGGGTCTTCCCCACCGTGTCATCCTCCTCCTGTCTTGTGGCAGGTCAGAGCGGACTGGGCAAGTCAACGCTGGTCAACACGCTCTTCAAATCCCAGGTGAGCCGCAAGGCCTCCAGCTGGAACCGGGAGGAGAAGATTCCGAAGACGGTGGAGATCAAAGCTATTGGACACGGTGAGGACCAGGCAGGGACTCCTGTGGCCACTGTGCAGAAGGCTGTCTGCCAGAGAGGGAGAGACAGGCCCACTGGGAAATGAGACAAATGAAAAGCAATCTCAAGACAGAAGAGAAGGAGGCCTAAAATTTATGGAGCCAATTCCTTGGTCTAGACAAGACAGAAGGGATTAGAAATGGGGCCTGAGCTGGATGGTAGAACATGGGTGGGATTCAGGCAGCAAGAAGCAGGGAAGGCATGCTAGGAGCAGGGAACAGCATGAACAGAGGTGCTGAGGTGGGAAGATCCTGAATTTGACTTTTCCAGTAATTGGTCCCGAGGAAGGAAGGAGCCTGCGTCTCCCTGGCTGGTAGGCAGCAGGGTAGCCAGCATCAGCCTGACGAGTGACCTCCCTGGTGCCTTTTCTGTTCACCCCCCAGTGATAGAGGAAGGCGGGGTCAAAATGAAGCTGACCGTCATCGACACCCCCGGCTTCGGAGACCAGATCAACAATGAAAACTGGTATATGTCTGCCTGTGAGATTTCTGCCCTGACGACGCTGAACACGGTGCAGATTCATTCATATGAGAACGAGCTGCGCCCTCCATGCCGAGGGGCTAAGTGGGGAGGCGTGCTAAAGGATGGGAGACGGGGGCTTTGTACGGAGGCGAGGCAAGAGGCCCAGGAGGGCCAGTGCAGAGGGACTTTTGGCTGTGGCGTTGCCTGGAGGTGACAGCAGGGCAGACAGAACACGGGGAGCCGGGGCACAAATCCAGGCTGAGCGGAAGGCCGTGGCTGAGCTTGGCCTGTGGGCAGTGTCATAACCCTGCATGAAGAGAGGACGGAGGGGAATTTCCATGAGGAGAGAGCCTTTGGGAATTCGCAGAGCAAAGCGGCCGTCAGCATCCCCCCAAGGATGTAGATGGAAAATTCCAGGCAGAGATTTGCTCCCAGATAGGAACGGAGACCACGTTTCCTCTGTGAGGGCGCTGGGGTCTGCCGCACATAGGCAGGGCCGCCAAACAACACGACTTGGAACCATCTTAGAAAAGTGACTGGTTGTCCCCTCCTCTCGTTATAGGCATGCTCCTTAAAGGGGAAATTCGCGATGGCATGGACAAGTGTCATAATGATGAGTCGTTGCCGTGTTGAATACTTTCTATATACCATTGCAATGTGCCGTACTGTACAGCTGTTCTTCGTTATCCTGAATTCCTCCAGGCACCCTTAGTACTCAGACAGGGGCACAGCCTGCCCCAGAGCCCCCTAGCTAATAAGGAGTGGAGGAAGGGAAAGCATGTGCTGCTATCTGGGGTGGGGCGGGTTGTGCAGGTTTCTCTGGCCCAGCCCAGGACTAGGTGCCCGTGAGAGTTCTGGCCTTGCTAACAAGGAAAGCCATCCATGGGAGCCTGAGGGAGAAGGGTCAACAGGCGTTTCTTTCTGGGACATCCACCTGCTTTTTCCCCCACCCCCCACACCGCCCAATCCCCCAGCTGGGAGCCCATTGAGAAGTACATCAATGAACAGTACGAGAAGTTCCTGAAGGAGGAGGTCAACATCGCCAGGAAGAAACGCATCCCCGACACTCGTGTCCACTGCTGCCTCTACTTCATCTCCCCCACAGGACACTCGTACGTACCAGTCCCTCCCCCCACGGCTGCGCCTGGTTCTGGTTCGTGTCAGCTGTGCCCGTTCTGTCTTGGAGAGCCAGTCTCCCCGGATGGGACTCAATGTCGTCAGGGCTCTGTGATCTCCCAGACTTTCTCCAAAAGAGTCTGATTTTCTTACCGGGAGAGTAAAGCTGACCAACCCCAGCCCCCAGGCTGCCCCCTGGTGTTCTAGCACCACTGTGCCAGCAGAGGGGAGTCGGTGTGTGAGCACAGAGGGCTCCTCGTCTCTTCAGGAGATAGCTGCTTTGCACGAAGCTGGGGTGGGCAGCAAGAAGACTGAAACGGGGAGGGGCAGGGCTACTGGATTAGGGCATGTGTTTTGGGGGGTATAGGACCCAGCTGTAGGCATTTGGTGGGTGGGCAGCCCAGCATGTCTAGAGATGAAGGTGGCGATGAGCAGGTGTGCAGGGAAGTCTGGTTGTGAGTGGCAGATGGGGCTGTGTGACAGGGAGTGCCAGCGTGGGACGGAGAGACCCAGGAGGGTAAGCAGGCGACCTTCCATAACGTATTACTATGCCTAACTGCTGGGCCAGAAGTTCATTTCTTGAGTGGATGGCATGAGCAAGGCGGGCCCCCAGTTTTGGAAGAACCAGGTATCAGCAGGTGTTTGATGGTGGGGTCCAGGGACGCAATAAAAAGATTAGCTTTACTCCTCCCTAGAATGTGGACCCAAGGTCAGAGCAAGCCAGCAGATAGCCTGACTTAGTAAGTTGCCCAGACTGGGGACCCAGAGTCTAGGGGGAGCTGGGCCCTCAGATGGGGAGGGCCAAGGCCCCCAGCTGGGCCTCTGCGGGACTATGTGTGGGCTGGGAGAAGGCGCATCAAATGTGCTGTCCTGGGGCCCCTGGCTGGCCCAGTTGGCGAGCACGTGCCTCTTGACCAGGGGGCCGTGAGTTCAAGCCCCGCACTGAGCATGGAGATTACTTACAAAAAAGTGCTGTCCCATAGGGAGAATAAGATACACGAGTAACCATGACACAAGGACATAAAGGGACATAAAGGCAGAGACGACAGTCTGTGGCTATTCCCAGGAGAAAAAGATCCCCACATCAGGAGCGCTGTCCTGAAGGAGGGGCAGGATTTGAAGAGAGGGGGAGATGGGGGGCCGAGTCGGGGCAGAGAGTCGCAGCCTGTTCTGCAGGCGGTGAGATGCTGGGAGCGTGTCAGGGAGGAGACGGAGGAGCCCCTGGGCCTCAGCCAGGCTCCCTGCTCCTTCCTCCTGTCCCAAGGGTGGCCCTGGCGAGGCGGCCGTGGTGGGGTGGGGGAGGGCAAGGTGGCTCTGACACCCCGCCATTTCTGGGCGCAGCTTGCGACCCCTCGATCTGGAGTTCATGAGGCACCTCAGCAAAGTTGTGAACATCATTCCCGTGATTGCGAAGGCTGACACCATGACCCTGGAGGAGAAGTCTGAATTCAAGCAAAGGGTGAGAAGGCCCCTCCTCCTTCTCCTGTCCCCACCCTGCCTTCCCCTTCTCTGGTCCAAGCCATGTCCTATCCTTGATTGTTGTAACCCCCCTTTCCCACCCAGCTCCCACTTAACCATTAAAGAGGCTGGGCTGGCGGTTTCAGCCGACCAATGGTGAAGAGAAGTTAGCAGCCTGAGGCTGCCTCCTTCCCACCCTCCAAACTGACTGGTGAAGACCACTGAACACGTAAATCACCATGCGCATGAGAAGCCCCTCCTCAACATTAGATCGCTTGAGGGGCTAGACTAAGTAATCACCTGCCCGCCAGTCTTTATTAGTGTCTTCTATGAGCTCCTCCCCCCACCCCCCGCTGGGTGCACAGGGATGGCAGTGGGGGCCTGCGAGGGAGATATAAAGCCGTTCGCTGCCTTTGAGAAACTTACAGGTAGACTAGTGGGGAGTTCCTGGACAGCTTCCTGGAGGAGGTGAGACAAGTCAAGCTTCGAGAAAGGGCAGACGGACAGACTTGGGGCTGAGCCTTGCCTCTCTTCCCTGCAAACAGGAATATGACACATAGCAGCATGAGCACTGCCCATGGGAGTCTGTACTCAGTTGTGCTGCTTGTTGAAACCTTAAGCTTCTGGACCCTGAGAGAAGCAAGCTGTACCCCCAGACTATTCCTCATCTCGGGCTGGGCTGTAGCAGCTGTATGACTGGGGCTGCCATTTATTGGGTCTTCCTGCTGCTCAGGGCCTTGGAGTTCAGACACGACTGGATTGTGAAAGGCTGTGTTCATCCCTCCGACTTCGGCACACACACGTGCTCACACACGTGCGTGCACACACACACACACACACACACACTCCCCACTCCCAGTATCCTGAGACTTGGCTACCTTGCTTCTCTTCCTCGCCCCTAGGTTCGAAAGGAGCTCGAAGTAAATGGCATCGAGTTCTACCCCCAGAAGGAATTTGATGAGGATTTGGAGGACAAGACGGAGAATGACAAAATCCGGGTGGGTGCTCGGGGCTCTGTTCAGCGCACAAATGTCCCCTTGGCACCAGTAGGATGTGGATCGTGTACCCTTTCTGTCTTGCCACCTGCTTTTCCCTCTTCGTACTCTCAGCCTCACCTTGCCTGACCCAGACCAGAAGTGACATGGGAGAGGATGAGGAGTAGGGCCCTGGCTAGGACTGTGAACCCTGTGTACCCTGTGAGCCCAGAAAGCCAAGGTTCTTGTCCATCCCCAGGCTACCCCAAAAGCCTCTTTTTCCCCCCACAAGGCTTGGAAAAACCAGGGTGTGGTTGATGGAAGGGCATGGGCAGGAAGAACATCAGGCTGGGGTCCAAGGTGTCTATGCTTTTGTCAGAGCCCTGCCTCAGTTTCCCCTCTATAAAGTGCAGAGGTCAGTCTAGGTGAGTGGCTTATAGGCTTTTTTTCCCTCTAGAGGAACTCTTAAAAAATTTAATGTCAGACAGAACTCTTGTATATAAAACATGAACACAGAGCCGCTCTGGCTCAGGGGTGGGCACAGAGCACCGTCTTCTCACCAGTCCCTGGGGCGTCTCCTGGGGATCTCAAGGCTTCATGTGATTTCTACGATCCCTCTCAATTCCAAACTTCGATAATTCTGGGATTTTACATTACAATCCTGAGTTCCGGTCTGGGCTTTTCTACTCACCACTATGACCTGGGACAAGCCACTTACCTGCTTTGGTCTCGACTCTCCTCTGTCGGGGGTGCATAACCTATCTGGTGTAGTTGAGACAGGTCGTTGGTGAGTTAATTGAAAAAGTCCAGCCAAGTGAAGAAATCATTAAAAAAACGATGTATACAAATCTTAAATATTTTTAAAGCAATATTTCACTGAACTATTAAGTTAAAATGAATGACATCCTTCACATTCATTAAGCATTGTTTCATATACAGACAAGGGCTCTTCTTTGAGGATAAGTCCGGTCTTAGGGCAAGAGCAACTCACCTTTCTCAAGTCTTTCTGAAACACTCAGCTTGATTTTCAGAGAAACAGTTCTCCACGGTCATACAGCCTTGGCTTAAATAATAGTTTTTCCGATAACAAGTACACGTGTGGCAAATAGGTTTGGCAACAAACAGCTGGCTCTTGGCGAATATATACAACCCATGGCGGGGGGAGCAGAGGAGCCTATGAACTTCAGAAGGTGGAGGTCGGCGGACCTGGGCCTCTGCCAGTAGGTTTGATGGGAGGGAGCATAAAGCACCTCTCACTTGGCTGTCACCAGGGTGGGTATCCCTGAAGCGCGGTCGTCCCATCCTAGCTAGCTCACAGAGTCGTTCCAAACCAAACCGAATGCGATAAAGCCCTATTAAAAAGTACAACACTTTTTGTTGAAGGAAAGCTGACCTACTGAGGTTCGCCAGCCAGGCAGGGGTGCGACCAGGACCGGACCCAGGACTTCAGACTCCCTTTTAACAGAGTCTTTTAAGAGACAAGAGCGTTGCCCTTGCCATCAGTGGGATCACCGAATGAGCAACAGAAGCGTGTAGTTCAAGGCCAGGGGCCCAGGACCGTGGGGCGTCCTGTCCGCGGAGGCCCGGAGGGGAGGAGGCTGACATGCAGGTGTGTGTGGTTTGTCCAGCAGGAGAGCATGCCTTTCGCTGTGGTGGGAAGCGACAAGGAGTACCAAGTGAATGGGAAGCGGGTCCTCGGCAGAAAAACTCCCTGGGGGATCATTGAAGGTAACTCAGCGCATCTTCTTGAAGAACCAGCTGCTGGTGGTCAGTTACGCTGACGTATTCAGCATCTAGAGGTCAGGCACTATCCTGGCACGTCAGACACAAAACGAAAGCGGCCAGACCCTGCCCTAAGGAGCTTCCAGTCTAATTGAGAAGCTGAGTCTTAGAGGCAGGGAGCGCTGAAAGGCCGATCTAGCACCTGACCGGGAGGCCCGGACTCGTGCATGGAAGGAATGGAGAACGTGGAGAGACTAAAAAGCACGGGGAAAACCAGAGAAAGGTTTTCGCATAAAAGGGGACGTGATCTGACAAACTGCGGAGGGTGTTTCGGATGTGGCCGTTTTCGTTTGTTGTGAATGGATGTGACCTCGAGAAGGTCAATAACGATTCTGAAAGGTTTTAAAGAACTGCTTCAGTGATCTCGTTCAAATGCGATAACCCTCTGCGGGGAGCAGGGGAGGCGAGACTCAGAACGTTAGCCCCCGAGGGCCTCGAGCCTCAGACAGGTGAAGGGTCTTGTTCAAGATCACATGACTTGTTAGTGGCTGAAACTGGGATTTCAGAGCCAGAGTTCAATCCCACAACTGAGTTTATTTCAATTCAAAAACCAAGTTCATCCCATCGGATCACATTGTCTCTCATTTGCCTATGACCCGGTGTGGGGATTTTTTTTTTAATGGCATTTTCTCATCTGCCTTGAATTGGAATCATTTATGAGGATGTCTGTCCCGTCCATTAGATTGTGGGACTAGAACGTTCATATCCTAATCCCCTTCTGCTCCCACGACGCTTGGCAGGTGGTTTGCAGATAGTAGGTACTCAATCTGTATTGAATTAGATTCATCGAGTAGTGGGTGCCCTTTTTTAAGAGGGCTCGTTGTCACACTGTGTGTGTTACTGTCTTCCAATTAGATTATAAGCTCCTCAAAGATAGGAATTGTGTCGTAGGCCTTGGGCCAGTTTTTAGACTCCCTGTGTATTTATAGATTTCCTATAAAATGGGAAATCTAATAGTCCCTATTAGCTATTATTTCACAGAGTCTAGAATAGTATTGTGCCATTGTTCCCATGCACAGAAGTGCCCAGAGCAGCAAACCTCTGGAAGGCTTACAAGAAGTGACCTGCCCCGTGGCTCTCTCCTCAATGCCTCCGTGCCCTTAAGAGAAGTGCACCTGCTGGGTGTTGCTACATTCGTGAAATGACCACCTGTTTTGTTTTGTTTTGTTCCCAGTGGAAAACCTCAACCACTGTGAGTTTGCCTTGCTTCGAGACTTTGTCATCAGGTGAGATGCACCCCTTCCCTCAGAGGGCAGGTTTATTTATTTGGGGTCAGGAGGCCATCCATTCAGACCTACTTCCTCCATCTCCAGGTCTCTCTGACAGAGCTCTCTGCCCCCCGTTCCAGGTCCCATCATGAAGCAGAAGGGGCCGAAGAAGTGTTATTGGCTCTCTGGCGTGGGTCCCAGTCACTGGGCCCAGGTCACGGGAGTGATGCGTTGACCTCAGATGTGGGTCCGTCTCTTCCTCCTCCCACCCCTAATCACACCCGTCTCTCCTCTCACCTTTTGTCCTTCAGGACCCACCTCCAGGACCTCAAGGAAGTGACGCACAACATCCACTATGAGACCTACAGGGCCAAGCGGCTCAATGACAATGGAGGCCTCCCTCCGGTGAGCGTGGACACAGAGGAAAGCCACGACAGTAACCCCTGACGGCCCTTTCTCTGTATCATCACACACCCCCACTTTTCCACACACGCATCCCAATACCACACCAACCACCTTCTTGCTTTCTACTCTGTCCCACAGGCCTGTCTGGTGTTTGTGGAGTTTGTCTACAGTGCGTGTGTGCGTGCGTGTGTGTGTGTGTGTGTGTGCGCGGGAAAGAGAGTGTATGTGCCTGCGTGTGTGTGTATGTATGTGTGTGTGTGTGTACCTGCGCAGGGGTGAGGTATTTTCACTGCCCTCCCTGGAAGGTCCCTTGTAAGTTTGGCTCCTCCATGGCTGTCCATTATCTGTCTCCTTTCCTTGTGTCCCAGAACAAAGCCGGGTGCCTCACTCAAGAGGTCTAGGGGAGGTTTCCCTTAAAAATGATGGGGAACAGGTGAGCCACAGGTAACTCTTTCTTATCTCTGAACCGCCCACAAACGGGGACTGCAGAGACTCTCTGAGGACAGCTTTGGAGCTGGACCTGGGGTGGTGGTGGTGAGGGGTGGCCATCTAGGGTAAGGCTAGGACTTCCTTGGAGAGGGAAGGTCAAGGGAGAGCAGAGTAGGCCGGAGCTGGGCTCCTGCAGAAAGGGTTCGTGCCCAGAAGTGGAGAAGAGAGTTCACCCTTCAGTGTGTGTCGTCGCCATTGTCCAAAACCCACCACCTGTCACCGTCTGTCCTGGTTGCAGATTCCTGCTTCCACATGCGCCTTGCCTCGCTCCCCTCTGCTCCTGCCTTCTCCCCCTTCCCTCGTTCCTGCATCTTGCCCCTCTCTGACTTCTTTCACTTGCTTCGAGTCTAATCCACCTTAGTGACATTTCTGTATTTAGGATTTATGCCCAGTCCACTTCCAAAAAGGACTTCAGGCCACCTTAGAATAAAATCACAGCCCAAACACGTGACAGGATACACTGGGATTACGAGAGAAATCAGGCCCGCAGAGACGAGTGGGAAAGAAAATTTCCACAGTGCATGGTGGACCCGTGTGGGTCCAGGCAGAGGAGGAAACACAATGAGTTACCCAGTTCCCAGTATCTGGCTCGAGAAGCACATGTGCTGGTCCAGTGAGACAACCTTTCTTTGGGCATTAAGTTCTAGAAGAATTAAATCTAAAGCAGTATCAAGAGCAATACACGACTTTTGCCTTTCTTAGTGGTTTGGCTTCAGAGGCACATTTGAGACAACACCTCACTTTTCTCCACCAGGATTCTTTCTCCTGAACAAGCTGGCTTCTCTACTGCTTGCTTCTCATACATGCTTGTCCCCCTCTGGACTTCTGTTCTCTCTCACTGTGCATGTCTGTCTGTCTGTCTTTCTCTGCTTTTCCCCGATTCCCCCCTCCTCACTCCTGTAGACATTCTGAACAATACCCACAATCATACAGTCTAGACTTTTCTTGCCATTCCCTTCAGCCCTGTATTTATTAATGCATAGATTTCCCCCGTTGGTTTTACAAACAAGTTGTTCTTTCTCCTTTAGTCTGTAAGATGGCTGAACCTTGGGGCTGGGGAAACAGGTTAGCCTTAGGTAAGGGAAAACACCAACTAACTACAGTTTACAATGACCTCATACAGTCTCCAGTTCCATCTTCTGGTCCAGCCCTCGGTGTTTTACTGGTCCACGACAAATCCCAGCATTTCTAGTCTCTTATCACTCAGGTGCTAGGAAAACACATAGACTTCAGTCCAGGATTCGGTGGGCCAGGGGAAAGAGGTGGATGACTCCAAAACCAGAGCCCCAAAACCTATGGTCTCAGTCTTCCTTGGAGGCTCTTCACCAATCCCATACACATCCTCCCTCACCCACAAAGCTATTGCAGGGTAAGCACCTGTCAGGATAGAATAGCAGCAGGGTTAAAGCCCAGAGGTTGCTACCTTTCAACAGGAGAGGGATCCCTGGGGTATACAGTAGGCAGTTGTGTATGTAGACCTGGGACTGGCCACCTAGGACTGGCAAGGGGAGGTCTAGCCGGGGTGGCGGGTGTTGGAGAGGTTGGGTAGAGAATGATGCTTGGCACCCCTACCACTTGATGTCAGCCTCCCCGGAGAAGCTGTTTTGTGTGTCTGCTGCCAGCTGCTGGTCTCCACACCCTCAACCGTTCTCAACCCCCCTGCAGGGAGAAGGCCTCCTGGGCACTGTCCTTCCACCCGTGCCAGCCACCCCCTGCCCCACTGCTGAATGAAGGCCATTTCAAGCGCTGCTTCTCCCTCCATCCCTCCCAGCTGTTATTGCTGCAGGGCTGTGCCCTTTTTAGGGCTGTGCTTGCCCAGCCCACCACCACCACAGCCCCCCTCAGCTCTCAGGAGGTCGGAGGGGCCATCTGTCTCTTTAGGACAGTTGCTTCCTCCCTGTATCCAAACCGCCCCCCTCCTCCCAGTGGAATGGAGTTCTCGCCAGCACGGCCCTCCTCCATCGTCTGTGTCAGCCGGTCCCAGCCCATCCGTAGGGGGAAAGAACTCATCAAGAGCTCCTTCTGCCCTTGCAAACCCATACCAGCTACTTGTAGCCATCTCCGAGGGGAAATGGCATTGCTCCCAGTCCTTTCACGTGCATGAGCTACTCTTGGCTTCCTTCAAGGGTCAAGAAAGCAACTTTTCTGCTTGTCAGATTTGTTGATGTCAGCCGTGTGAGCCCCGGTGTGGGACAAGGGTACCTCTTTCATTGCTTAAAGCTTCTTTCTAATGATGGGTCACTACAGATGTAGGGGAGCCAGGCCTAGGGTCACTTTAAAAAAAAAATCGCCGCTTGTGGCTGGCCCAGAGTTCAGTTTCACACCCTCCCCACCCCGTAAGGCAGCCACTTAGAAAGAGTGGTTTTCCTGAAGAGACATTTCTGGAATTGACTTCCTTACCCTCGAACTTAAAAAAAGAACCAAACACAGACACAAAACTCCAGAAACCCACGGGATGTGAACTCTAGGAAGAAAAAAAAAGCACCCTTCTGTCCACTTAGCAATAAGAGGGATCTCTTCCTACCTATCCTGACTACTTCTGCCCCCACCTCCACCCTGCTAATGTGAGTAATGAATTAGCCTGGCCACAGTTGGTCCCTGTAGGCTAGTGGAAAATACCCAGCGGAGGGCAAAGCCCCCCATCAGATGCATGAATGTTTGCGAATGTTGGCTGCCACTGCCCCACATACTGTGTCTTTATGGGATTCCCCCCCCCGCCTGCCCACCCCCGCCATCTCCACCTGGACAGTACTTTCTCAAAGGCTGGTGACTTGTGGGCCATTCATCTACAACTAAGTCCTGATGGAGCAAGAGGCCCAAGCCTAGGGGATGCAAGAACGACCCGTTTCTTAAATGTTACCAGTCCCAGCCAACCTTTGGGTGACATCGTGGTTAAATTTCCCAGTTGAAAACAAGCCAACAGACACTCAGACTGGTTGTGTAAATGTTGCTAGACTTTATGTGTTGTACAACTAAACATTGCTGTTTGAACAGGAGCTGTCTGGCCTGTGTCTCATTTGTGCGCCTCACTCCTTGGCCAAATCAGCCATTACATCATGGGTGGAGGGCGAGACAGGGACCATTTTGGTAAGAAGCAGCCACAGGAATTACAGATGGAAAACATTTCGTGAGATCAGTTTGTCTTCAGCTGGCTTGAGGTTGGACTTCAGTCATGATTTCACGGAGTTTTGTATTCAGGAGGAGTGATGGAGCTATCATGCTAGACCTTGAGGGATGCTGTGTTCTGTATAGCCTGTCTCCTTCAATGAAAACAAGGTTTATTTTCATTTAACTAATTTCCTAGCTTTTCCCTCCTTTCTCCAGAAGGCATAAAACCCAATTCTATGAAAGGAGTGGGCCCATCGTGCCCAGAAATCTGTCTACTGTACAGTGAATAATACTTTAAGAATTAAGAATTTACATTTAAAGCACTAGCTTGTCTCTTGTCTTTTCAAACTTAAACCAAACTTCCTTCCTTTCAGGCTCCTAATCTCTTCTGTAGCTAGCAAATAACACGACTTTGTCTCTCTCTCTCTTTCTGAATTTGAATGGGATGATTATATGCAATTGTGTTTGGGGCCTCCATATTCCGTAGGGTGAATGCAAGCAATAGAAGAGTGGTGGGGAGTCACGCAGGTAAAATGATGAGGACTAGGACCAGAGATGGGGAGATGGAAGATTTGAGTGGTTCTGCGAACTTAAAATATCACAGCTAAGAGAAAACAGTTCTTTTAGTCCAATTCTTTCATACAGCTATGGAAACTGAAGTCCAGAAAGCGTAGTTGCCTTGCCCAAAGTTGCACAGTAGTTACCAGTGCAAGAGGAGGACTCTTTGTCAATGCTCTTTCTGCAACTTCACACCATTCCAATTGTATTTCATTTGTTCCAATAGTCTTGTGTTTAAAAAAAAAAAATCAGTTTGGGGCACCTGGCTGACTCAGTCGGTAGAGCATGCAACTCTTGATCCCCAGGTCATGAGTTCAAGCCCTATGCTGGGTGTAGAGATTACTTAAAAAAAAAAAAAAAAACAAGGGCGCCTGGGTGGCTCAGTCCTTAAGAGTCTGCCTTCAGCTTAGGGCCTAATCCCACGGTCCTGGGGATCGAGCCTGGCATTGGGCTCCCTGCTCCGCGGGGAGCCTGCTTCTTCCTCTCTTGCTCCCCCTGCTTGTGTTCCCTCTCTCACTGGCTGTCTCTCTCTCTGTCAAATAAATACAATCTTTAAAACAAAAACAAAAACACCCAGCTTACAATGATGACATATCTTTGCAACTTTTTTTTCTTAGTGGTACGTTTAAAAATGATGCATCTTATAACTGGCAGCATCTTAAACTTGATGAAATACGGTAATCCAGAAGATGTTACCATCCCTTTGCTTGAAGCGCTTTGGTGCTGTTTTGTGAATTTTAAAGGAAATAGAATATGGACAACATTTTAGTCTTCAAAGTGATTCCAATATAACCTATCCCACCGGATCCTCACAATCACCGTTTGGAGGAGGCAGGGCAGGTACGATGGTTGACACACACACACACACACACACACACACACACGCTCGCGCGCTCGCGCTCTCTCTCTCTCGCGCGCGCTCTCTTTCTCTCTCTCTCTCTCTATCTTGAGCAGGCACAGCTCCCCGACCCAGCTCATGCACCCTTTCCCGAATGCTGCCTCACAAGAAACCGGCTCAGATTTCAGGCTTTTGCTGGTGGGGGAAAAGTTCTGCTCGCCCTAGGATAAGTGAGAAATCCTTCTGGACCCTTTCTCCGAAGGGCATTAGCCTCCTGACCCGGGCCAGGGGGCACGCAGGAAAATCCTGCTTCTGTCTACTCCTGCCGGCAGTTGGTCAACCATTCCTGGGCTACGACGCAGGGACCAAGCGGACAGGTGTGGATCAGGAGGGCACTCACCTACCACTCAACCCTCCGCGCTCCGGAGGCGGGGTCAATTCCCCCCGTCCGCTCCCTTCCGGGTCAGCGGGAGTCTCAACCTCTAAGCAGTCTGGTTCTCAGACCACCGCCCCTCACGTGACCAGCCCCTTCGCCCACTCACCCCCCACCCTCCTCCTTGCGCCATAATCTCCGCCCTCCCCCTCAAAGCCCCGCCCCTGGCCTGGCGCAGGCCCCGCCCCTTCCCATCTGAGGGGCGGCAGGAGGGGGCCTGAAGAAAATGGCGGTGAATCAAAGTCACACCGAGAACCGCCGCGGGGTCGTCATCCCTTTTGGCGAAAGGTGCCTGAAGGGAAGCCGGGGGGCGGGGAGGGGTGCTCTTAGAGCCGGGAGGAGACCGACGGGTGGGGCTGGCGGTTTGCAAACTCTCAGCCAGTCGGGGCCTTTCCCGCTTTTTCGCGTGCAGCAGGCGGAGCCCCGCCCCGCCCCTGGAGCGCGCGTGCTCTCGCGGGCGTTTAGGGGCTCGGAGGTGGCAGAGGCTGGAGCGCGTGGCCTCGCTCAGGTAAATGGACGGGTGCGCGGTGCGAGGCGCTCGTCGCCTAGAAAGGCGGGAGCGCACTGGCAGTAGTGGGGTGTCGCGCCGTCCCTCCGGGTCGCGTGCTGCTGCCGTTGGGAGCGCGAGCCACAGCGGGGTGACGGCGGCCGGGGAGGGGGGAGCGGTGGGCGCGCCCCTGTCGTTTTCCCGGGAACACCGAGGGGAAAGAGGCGGGAGTGCGGACAACTCTGTGGATCCCGCCCTGTTGGGGCCTCGCCTCGCTCTCAGGACCTCCAGAAGACCCGTTTCTGTTCGCCCCGACGTGGGTGGGGGGATGACTACTCTTACTTTACCGTAAAGACGGCCAGACGCCTAGGGAGGAGGACGCTGGCTGCGTGGCGCTTCGGGGTTCGCGCGGTGGCTGTGCGCGGGGCCGCCGGGGCCCGCTGCTCGCTCCCCTTCCCACCTCATGCCTCGCCTCCCCTCCGCTCTCCTCGGTTCCTCCCGCCCAGCTTTCCAGTTCTTAGACTTGGGCTCCCGCCTCCGCTCCGACTGGCCCTCGGTCTCCTTTGTGGCCGGGTAGCGGTGAGATTCCGACACTCAGTGCTGTGCTCCGGGGAGACTGCGCATTTGTCGGGAAGATCCGCTAAGACAGCACCGATTGCCGATGTCCAGATCTGTTTTCTCTGCTTCCTCCCCCAGAAAATGTTCTTGACAGGTTCCTACCGGCGGTGGAGGCCGTCCGTCTTCCCTTGTAGTAGGAGATGATGGCCCGCCACTCTGACCGCGAGGTTTCCCTGCTCACGGGCCTAGAGCGCTTTGACCTGGGGTGCAGGTGTCGCTGTGCCCTGAAGTCACTTCTGATCTGGTGTTTGGGCATCTTCTCGCTCAGCCTCTCTGCTTTTCTGTGTGTAGGTTGGAGGCAGGGCATAAAGCATGTTTTAAAAAATTATAACAGAAACACTGATTTTATGGTCCTTTGAGTTATCTTGATGGGGTCCACTCTGTGCTCTTGAATGCTTAATCATCGCCAAACACTAACTAGTAAGAGCTTTATACTTAATCACTGCTCTATCTACAATGAGGATTGATAGTATTTCCCTTATTTCTCAGGGAATTTCTGAAACTGAAACAAAGAGAAATAAAATGCTTAAAATCATACTGCCAGTGCATGTGGGAGAGCTTTGATTGGGGTTTGAACTTCTCAACTCCAGCTGTCCCTCAGAAAGGAAAAGGACTGCTTCTCTGCTTTCTCCTCAGAAAAGACCCACCCTGTCACTGCTCTGGCTTCTTGTATAGAAACTATGATATTTCTTTATTTTTATTTTATTAAATTTTTTTATTTGAGCATAGTTGACACACAATGTTACATTAGTTTCAGGCGTACAACATAGTGATTGGACTGCTCTGTAAGTTATGCTATGCTCACTGTAAGTGTAGTCACCGCCTGTCACTATACAATGCTATGACAGTATCCTCGACTGTGTTCCCTATGCTGTGCCTTTTATTCCTGTGACTTATTCATTCCAAAACTAGAAGCCTGTATCTCCCATTCCCCTTCACCCATCTTACCCAGCACTCCAACACCATCAGTTTGTCCTCTGTGTTTATTCTGCTTTTTGTGTGTTTATTCGTTTTGTTTTTTAGATTCCGCATATGAGTGAAATTATATGGTATTCGTCTTTCTCGGTTTGATTTATTCCACTTAGTGTAATACCCTCTGGGTCCACTCATGTTGTTGCAAATGGCAAGATGCCATCCTTTTTTATGGCTGCATAATATTCCTGCGTGTGTGTGTGTGTGTGTGTGTGCGCGCGCGCGCGCGCGCGTGTGTCACATCTTCCTCATCTAATTTTCTATGGAGGAACACTTATGTTACTTCCATATCTTGGCTACTGTAAATAATGCTGCAATAAACGTAGGGGTGCCTGTATCTTTTCAAATCAGTGTTTTCATTTTCTTTAGGTAAATACCCAGTAGTGGAATCACTGGATCTTATGGTATTTCTATTTTTAATTTTTTTGAGAAAACTCCATACTGTTTTCCACCGTGTCTGCATCAATTTACGTTCCTGCAGACAGTGCACAAGGGTTCTTTTTTCTCCACATCCTCTCCAACACTTACTTCTTGTCTTTTTGATTTTAGTCATTCTGACAGGTGTGAAGTGATCTTTCATTGTGGTTTTGATTTGCATTTGCCTGAAGATGAGGGATGTTGAGCATCTTTTCATGCGTCTGTTGGCCATCTGTATGTCTTCTTTGTAAAAATGTCTGTTCAGTTCCTCTGCCCATCTTTTAATGGGATTGTTTGGGGTTCTTTTGGTGTTGATAGAACCTACGTTAAAGAAATAGGTTGAGAAGGAGAAGATTGGTTGTATTTTGACTTCTTTTGCCTATTCAGAATACACATTTGAGAAATTCATCACACTGTAGCTGTGTTCTGGGGAGGTGGTTTTTGTTTTTGTTTTTTTACCCCCAGCTAAGTTATAATTGTGCAGATAGGACTCTATTGGTAAATAGGGAAGACACTGAGTTTTCTTTTTTTAACCAATATTCTAAGATTGTGCAGATAGTACCATATGTGTTTATTGTAGAAAAATTAGAAAAAAAATTAAATTACCACAGATTCCAACATCCAGTGCTTTTTACATTTTGGTTTGTATCCTTCTGCACTTCCCTGCATGGAAATACACACAACACCCCCCACACCTGAGACTGCTTTGTAATTTGTTTTCCTCACTTACCAACGTATTGGGAATGCTCTCCAGTATCAATATCTACATCATTATTTTCAATGACTGGTATTCCAGTATGCATGAATCTTTGTTCGAGCCCCTATCCAGGATGTTCAGGGTGTAATTTGTCATTGCTGTAAACATTGCCTCAGTGAACACTTTTGACAACTTATCTTTGCCCACCTGTCAAAATGTTTCTTGCAGATATGTTCCTGGAAGTGGAACTGTGGGATCAGAGGATATAGACTTTTAAAAAAGACTAAAATGTATTTTTAAAAAATATGAAAGTTCTGTAAAAATATTTTAAATTATACAAAAGTATGGAGAAATATATATTTTTGCAAAGTCACCCTATATCAATTTATATTCCTCTCAATACTCAGAGTGCCCATTTCACCACACCCTTGACAACACCTGGTATTAAACTTTGCTATTCTGCCAGTCTGAATAATTGAATCTTTAAAAAAATTTATTGCAAGTGAATTTATTTTTTCCTAAGGTTGTTGGCTATTTGTCTTTGATAAACTTTCTTTGTGAATTTTCTCCATTTTTACTAAGTTGTTCATGATTTTGTGTTTGTATGTGGTAAAAAATATAAAATGAAATTTACCATATTAACTATTTTTAGAAAATAGAAATTATATATATATATAATATGTACAACATGATATGATATACATATATGTAGTGAAATGATTTCTACAGTCAAGCTAATACCATCTCCTTATACAGTTACCATTTTTTTGGTGTGATGCATGTGCCTGAAATCTACTCTCTTAGCATATTTCCAGTGTTCAGTATACTCATTTTTTATTTTTATTTTTATTTATTTTTTATTTATTTTTTGAAGATTTTATTTATTTATTTGACAGAGATAGAGACAGCCAGCGAGAGAGGGAACACAAGCAGGGGGAGTGGGAGAGGAAGAAGCAGGCTCACAGCGGAGGAGCCTGATGTGGGGCTCGATCCCACAACGCCAGGATCACGCCCTGAGCCAAAGGCAGATGCCCAGCTGCTGTGCCACCCAGGCGCCCCAAGTATACTCATTTTTTTAAAAAGATTTTACTTATTTATTTGACAGAGAGAGGGCAAGGGAGCACAAGCAGGGAGAGCGCAGAGGGAGAGGGAGAAGCAGGCTCCCTGCTGAGCAGGGAGCCCAATGCGGGGCTCGATCCCAGGATCCTGGGATCATGACCTGACCCGAAGGCAGAAGCCCAACCCACTGAGCCACCCAGGCATCCTTTCAATATACTCATTAAGTGTAGTCATCATGCCTACAGTACATTGAATCTTTAAACTTATTCATCCTCCGTAACTATGAATTTGTACCCTTTGACCAGCATGTCCCCATTTCTCCCATTCCCTGAGTCCCTCCCTTGTAAACACCATTCTACTTTTTGCTTCTATGCATTTGACTTTTTTTCCCTTAAGATTCTACATATAAGTGAGATCATACAGTATTTATCTTTCTCTGGGTTATTTCAGTTAGCACCATGTTCTCAAGTTTCATTCATGTTGTAACATGTGACAGGATTTCCTTCTTTCTCATGATTGAGTGATACATTATATATATAAATACCACATCTTCTTTATCCATTGATCCATTGACCCGACATGTAGGTTGTATATCTTGGATATTGTGAATAAGCTGCAGTGAACGTAGGAGGGCAGGTATCTCTTTGATATCCTATTTTCATTTCCTTTGGGTACATACCGAGAAGTGAGATTGCTGGATCATATGGTAGTTCCATTTTTATTACATTGATTGATATTCATATGTTGAACCATCTTATGTTCCAGGAATAAATCCCACTTGGTCATGTGTGTAATCCTTTTAATGTACTGTTATATTCAGTTTGCTAGTCTTTTGTTGAGGATTTTTGCATCAGTATTTTTCAGAGATGTTAATCTGTAGTTTTCTTTTTTTTTTTTTTAAAGATTATTTATTTATTTGACAGAGAGAGAGACAGCCAGTGAGAGAGGGAACACAAGCAGGGGGAATGGGAGAGGAAGAAGCAGGCTCTTAGTGGAGGAGCCTGATGTGGGGCTCGAACCCAGAACGCCAGGATCACGCCCTGAGCCGAAGGCAGTTGCTTAACCACTGCGCTACCCAGGCGCCCCAATCTGTAGTTTTCTTGTCTTATAGTATCTTTTTCTAGCTTTGACATCAGGGTAATGCTGGCCTCAGAGAATGACCTTGGAAGTGTTCCCTTCTCTTCAGTTTTTGGGCAGATTTTCAGGAGGATTAGTGTTAATTATTCTTTCAGTGTTTGGTGAATTGTCTAGTGTAGCTCTCTGGTCCTGGGGTTTTCTTTGCTGGGAAGTTCTTGGTTACTGATTCAATCTTTTTACTTATTATTGGCTTGTTCAGGTTTTCTATTTATTCATGAATTAGCTCCTAGGAATTAATCCATTTCTTCTAGGTTATCCAATATGTTGGCATACAATTTTTCATAGTATTCTCTTACAATCCTTTTTATTTCTGTGGCATGTGTTGTAATGTCCTTTCTTTCATTTCTGGTTTTGGTAATTTGAGTCATCTCTCTTTTTTTAATTAGTTCATCTCGCCAAGGGTTTGTCAGTTTCATTGATCTTTAAAATAACGCCTGAGTTTCACTGATTTTTTATTCTGTTGCTTTTGTATCCTCTCTTTTGTTTATGTCAGCTTCGATTTTTATTTCCTCCCTTCTCCTAGGTTTGGGTTTAGTTGTTCTTTAGTTTCTGAAGGTGTAAGGTTAGGTTGTTAACTTGAGATCTTCGTTCTCTTTTATGTATGCATGTACAGATAGAAACTTCCCTCTTAATAGTGCTTTGTTGCATCCCATAGTTTTGGCATGTTGTGTTTTCATTTTTATTTATTTCAAGGTATTTTCCAATTTCCCTTGAGACTTTTTATTTGACCCATTGGTTATATAAAAATGTCAGTTGTTTCATTTTCACATATTTGTGGATTTTCCAGTTTTCCTCATGCTATTGATGTCTAGTTTCATTCCATTGTAATCAGAAAAAATACCTTAGATGATTTTTATTTTCTTGAATTTGTTAAGACTTGTTTTGTGGCATAACATGTAACCTATCATGGAGAATGTTCCACGTGCACTTAAGAACATTGTTGAACCACCATATTGTACACTTGAAACTAACACAACACTACATGTTAATTATGCTTCAATAAAAAGTAAAAAAAGAAATAAAGTTAGTCTCTTGTAGATAGCATGTAGTTGGATCTTAAATTGTTCATCCTTTGGAAGGTTCGTATATCAGAACCATTTCTCTTTAGCTGGGAACCTACTTACAAATTATAGATAAAATTATGTAAAATCTTTGCATATTTAGTATCTGGCAGTTACTTAGAGCTCAATGCATTATAAGGACATTAACTCAAATTCAGATGATTAACTATTGAAGCTTGAACTTTTGCTGAAGTTCTCGTTAGTGCTGGGGACAGAATAGTATTTGATAACCTTTGCCAAACGGTGCTGTGAAATTTCATTTGCAGTTTTTACCTCTTTTTTAGAAGCTTGTTGTCTCCACATGATAACATTTACCAACATGGTGAAAAATCATTCTTTGTTTCACCGCACTATACTTTGACTGAGGTTTTGCAGTCAATATGCCGTCCTTGTAGGACAGTGGTTCTCAGTCTGGGATGATTTTGCCCCCAGGAGACATTTTTGGTTTTCACAATTTGGGGTAGGAGTGGGCTACTATTGATATTTGGTGGAGAGAGGCAAGGGGTGCTGCCAAACAATCTACAAAGCACAGCCCCCAACAACAGGTAATTAATAATTACCAACCCAAACAGTCAATAGTGCCAAGAGTGAGAAATCCCACGTATTAGATGCTGACCCAGGACCTGACAGAATGAAACTGCAAAGAGTACTCCTACCTCCTGAATATTTCAGCACGTCTAGAGCCAAATTTATGTCCCTACTTCCCAATAAGCTGCTTTTTCTGATTTCCCTATTTCTTTGGAGACGAAGACCACCTTTGATTTCTCATGACTTTTTTGTCTTCCATATCCAATGAATTACCAAGCTCAGGGGTTTCTTTCTTCACAGTCTTTTAAATTTGATTAATTGATTTATTGAGGTTTTACACTTTATAAACCCACTTTTTTACTGAGGTATAATTCATATAACATAAAATTTGCCATTTTAACCATTTTAAAATGTAAAATTCAGAGGCTTTTAGTATATTCACACTGTCCTGCAATCACCACCATTGTCTAATTCCAGAGCATTTTCATCATCCCAAAAGAAACTGTACCTATTAAGCAGTCACTCCTCATTCCTCACTCAGCCCAGCTCCTAACAACCTCTGATCAAAAGTACAACCAGACAAAAGATAATAAAGCAATAGAGGAACTGAACAACACTATCGGATCCAATTGGCCCTAACAGACATATATAAAACCCTCCACCCAACAACACATAATATACATCCTGGGCTTTTTTTGTTGGAATTTTTTTGGTTACTGATTCAGTCTCTTTACTTGTTATAGGTCTATTCAGATTTTCTTTCTTCTTTAGTCCTTTTGGTTTGTCTCTAGGAATTGATCTATTTCAAATAGATTATCTAATTTGTTGGCATTTAATTGTTCATATATTTGCTCATAATCCTTTTTTTCCCCTGTAAGTTCTGTGATAACATCCGCACTTTTATTTCAAATTTTAGTAATTTGAGTTTTCTTTCTTTTTTTCTTAGTCTAGGTAAAAGTTGCTCAATTTTGCTGATCTCAAGGGATTAAGTTTTGGTTTTATTGATTCTTTTGTTTCTATTCTTTATTTATGTCCGCTATAATCTTTATTATTTCCTTCCTTCTGCTAGCTTTGGGTTTAATTTGGTCTTGTTTTTCTAGTTTTCTACTGTGGAAAAGTAGATTATTGATTTGCTCTACTTAAAAAATTGCAAGCATTAAAAGCTATAAATTTCCTTCTTAAGCACTACTTTTGCTACATCTCGAAAGTTTTGATATGTGTGTTTTCATTTTTATTCATCTCAAAATTTCTAATTTCTAGTGATTCAATTCTGTTTTCTAATTTCACTTGCAATTTTTTTGATCCATTAGTTTAAGAGCATTTTATTTAATTTTTACATATTTGTTAATTTGTCACATTCCCTCTGTTATTATAATTTCATTCCATTGTGGTCAGAAAAGATACTCAGTATGATGGCAATCTTCATAAATTTAGTGAGACTTGTTTTGTTGCCTAACATATGGTCTGTCTTACAGAATGTTTCATGTGTATTTGAGAAGAATGTGTCTACTACCTTTGTGGGTGAAGTGTCCTTATATGCTAGGTCCAGTTGACTTTTATTAGATGCATTCATGTTTATATTTGTAATGTCTTTTTGATGATTGGCATTTTATCATGATATAATAATGTCTCATAATAATTTTTGTTTTAAAGTCTATTTTTTTCTGATATTAGTATAGCCACTGCAGCTCTCTTTTGGCTACTGTTTGATGGAAAATCTTTTTTCATCCTTCCACTTTAAACCTATTTGTGACTTTGGATCTAAAGTAAGTCTTTTGTAGACAGTATATAGTGGTATCATGTTTTAAAAATGTCTATTTTGCCAGTCTCTGAGTTATAATTGGAGGGTTTAATTAATTTACACTTAATGTAATTATTGATAAGGAGGGACTTAACTTCTGCTCCTTTGCTATTTGTTTCCTATATGTTTCACTTCCTTCATTAATGCTTTCCTTTGTGTTTAATAGGTATTTCCTAATATACTATCTTGATTCCCTCCTCATTTCTTTTACTGTTTATATTTTAGTTATTCTCTTTGTGGTTGTCCTGAAGATTACATTTAACATGTTAATTTATAACAATCTAGTTCAAATTAATACCGATTTAGTTTTTCTTTAAAGATTTTATTTATTTACTTGAGAGAGAAAGAGAGAGCAAGTGAGAGAGAGACAGAGAGCATGAGTGGGGGGGTAGAGAGAAAGGGATAAGCAGATTCCCTACTGAGCAGGGAGCCCTACACAGGGCTTGTCCCCAGGACCCTGGGATTGTGACCTGAGCCAAAGGCAGACACTTAACTGACTGAGCAAGACCAATTTAGTTTTAATTGTATGCAATAGATTTGTTCCTATATAGCTCTGTCCCCTTATACTGTTATTGTTCCAAATTACATCTTTATACATTGTGTACCCATCACTGTAGATTTACAATTATTGTTTTGGTTTTTTTTAAAGATTTTATTTATTTATTTGACAGAGATAGATAGAGACAGCCAGCGAGAGAGGGAACACAGGCAGGGGGAGTGGGAGAGGAAGAAGCAGGCTCCCAGCGGAGGAGCCTGATGTGGGGCTCGATCCCATAACGCCGGGATCACGCCCTGAGCGGAAGGCAGACGCTTAACCGCTGTGCCACCCAGGCGCCCCTACAATTATTGTTTTATGCAATTGCCTTTTAATTCATATAGGAAGAAATGAAGAGTTCCAAACCAAAAATACATTAATACTGACTTTTATATTTACCTATGTAGTTAGCTTTACCAGTGTTGTATTCTCTGTTTATTTGTATGGGTTTGATTTACTGTCTGTGTCTTTTTATTTTTAT
The DNA here is from genome assembly GCF_017311325.1 of Ursus maritimus. Taxonomy (NCBI): domain Eukaryota; kingdom Metazoa; phylum Chordata; class Mammalia; order Carnivora; family Ursidae; genus Ursus; species Ursus maritimus. The sequence goes on from NW_024424564.1 coordinate 50,131,410, forward strand.
TTTTTAAATTTTTTCTAGAGAGGGGTGGGGGAGGGGCAGAGGGAGAGGGGGAGAGAGAATCCCAAGCAGGCTCCACACACAGCATGGAGCCTGATGTGGGGCTCGATTTCATATCCCTGAGATTATAACCTGTGCCAAAATCAAGAGTTGGACCCTTTTTTTTCTTTTAAGATTTTATTTATTTATTTGACAGAGAAACAGCCAGCGAGAGAGGGAACACAAGCAGGGGGAATGAAAGAGGAAGAAGCAGGCTCCCAGCGGAACAGGGAGCCCAACGTGGAGCTCAATCCCAGGACTCTGGGATCATGCCCTCAGCTGAAGGCAGACACTTAATGACTGAGCCACCCAGGCACCCCAAGAGTTGGACCCTTAAGTGACTGAGCCACTCAGGTGCCCCTCTAGTGTCTTTTTATTTTAGGCTGAAGGACTTCCTTTGGCATTTCTTGCAGTTCAGACCTACTAGTGATGATCTCTCAGTTTTTGTTTACTTGGTAATATTTTAAATTCTCCTTAATTTTTGAAGGGTGTTTTTGTCAGCTACAGAATTTTTGGTTGACAGGTTTTTCCCCCCTTTTAGCACTTTGCATACGTCATTCCACTACCACCTGCCTCCATAGTTTTTTTTTTTTTTTTAAGATTTTATTTATTTAAGGAACACCTGGGTGGCTCAGTCAGTTAAGGGTCTGCCTTCCACTCAGGTCATGGTCCCAGGGTCCTGCGATCGAGTCCCGTGTTTGGCTCCCTGCTTAGCTGGGAGTCTGCTTCTCCCTCTCCCTCTACCACTCCTCCCTACTCATGCTCTCTCTGTCTCTCTTGCTCTCTCTCTCAAATAAATAAAAGTCTTAAAAAAATTTTTTTTTTTTAAGATTTTTATTTGTTTATTTGACAGAGATAGAGACAGCCAGCGAGAGAGGGAACACAAGCGGGGAGTGGGAGAGGAAGAAGCAGGCTCATAGCGGAGGAGCCTGATATGGGGCTCGATCCCACAATGCTGGGATCACACCCTGAGCCGAAGGCAGACGCTTAACCGCTGTGCCACCCAGGTGCCCCTAAAAAAAATTTTTTTTAATAATAAAAAAAAGATTTTATCTATTTGAGAGAGTGAGAGAAAGAGCACAAGCAGGGGGAGGGGTAGAGATAGAGGGGCAAACAGACTTCACACTGAGCAGGGAGCCCAACGTGGGGCTCGATCCCAGGAACCTGGGGATCAGAACCTGAGCCAAAGGCAGCCACTTAACTGACTGAGCCACCGAGGCACCCCTGCCTCCATCGTTTTTGATGGGAAGTCAGCTATTTGCTTTATTGAGGATTCTTTGTACATGATGATTCTTTTTTCTCGCTGCTTTGAAGAGTCTCCGTATTTGGCTTTCAGCAGTTTGATTATAATGTGTCTTGGTGTGGATCTCTTTGAGTTTATCCTGGTAGGAGTTTGTTGAGCTTAGATATGTAGATTCATGTCTTTCATTAAATTGGAAGAGATTTTGGCCATTATTTCTTCAGATATTCTTTATGCTCCCTTTTCTCCTCTCCTCTCCTTCCGGCAGTCTCATTACGTATTTGGCTGTGAGCTGGATTTTGTTCCACAGGTTTGTTAGACTGTTCATTTTTCTTCATTCTTTTTTCTTTCTGTTACTTGGGTAGTAACTGTTATTCTTAATTGACCTATCTTCAAGTTCACTGATTCTTTCCTCTGCCTCCTGAAATTTGCCATTAAGCCCACCACTACTGAATTTTTCATTTTACTTATTGTAGTCTCCACCTTCGTAATTTCTATTTAGTTCATTTTTCTATTTCTATCTCTTTATTGATATTCTCTACTTTTTGAGACATTGTTCTCATTATTTCCTTTGGTTATTTAGACATGGTTTCCTATAAATCTTTAAGCATAATAAAATAGTTTATTTAAAGTTGTGGTCTAGTGGGGTGCCTGGCTGGTTCAGTCAGTAGAGCATGTGACTCTTGATCTTGGATTTGGGAGTTTGAGCACCACGTTGTGGGTAGAGTTAACCTAACAGACAAACAAATAACGTCTTTGTTTAGTTAATCCAATGTGTGGGCTTCCTCAGGGCAGTTTCTATTAATTTCGTTGTCTAATGTTCACAGAAGAACATATGGGCCATACTTACTGGTTTCTTCGTATGCCTCGTGATTTTTTGTTGTTGTTGAAAACTTGACATTCTGAATATTATAATTTGTCAACTCTGAAAATCAGAATTTCTTTCTTCCTCAGGGTACTTTGTTGCTGTTTGTTGTAGTTATTGTTTGTTTGTTTAGTGGCTTTTCTGAATTATAAATTTTGTAAAGTTTGTGCTCTTTGTCATGTGTGGCCACTAAAGTCTCTCTTGTGTGAACTTAGTAGCCACCTAGTGATTCGAATATTTCCTTATATATCTGAACCAAAACAAAACAAAAACAAAAAAAACCTCCCTGCCTTTGCAGATGGGGTCTGCCTGTGTGTTTGGAGCATGTTTTTGTCACTCAGCCAGGCAGTTTAGAGCTCTGTCTTAGCTTTCACTTCCTGCTTGAGCAGAGTCTTTTTGTCAACCAGAGGTAAAAGTTTTGGGCCTTCTCAGTTTTCTTCTGAGCATGAATCCAGCCCTGGGAAGATGTGCATGTACCTTTCTAGATTCCCATGAATATGTCAGAGCTTTTCAAAGCCTCTATTCCCTAAAGCATCTCATCAGCCTTTCCTCCGTAACTTTTCAGTTTTGTTTGCACTAAGTGTCATCCTTTGCCCCAGACAGTAGCAACTAATACATTTACCTTGAACTGTTTTTGACAAATGCACCCTGGGTAGTCACCTGGGTAGTGCCTGAATTAGGCACACACCCTTTGAGGCAGCCCCTCAAGAGAGCTACCAGACAAGTTAAAACAACCACAATTCTTTGAGAATAAGGTGTGTTCTGCTCCCTTTGGTACTTGGCACTTACACTAGGAATGTGGGTTATTTTTAAAGCTCTTGCCAAACTGGGAATTGGAGGATGGTACCAGGGTAGGTTAAAGTGTCATAAAGTTCTCTTACTGAGACGCAGCTATTTTTTCTTGATTAAACATTCTCTTAGTTACTATAAGGTTTTGATTAGATTCCAGAGTTCTGAACTGAGTTTTGGAGTTCCCTAATTTTTTAAGATTTATTTATTTATTTGAGAGAGAGAGAGAGAGAGAAAGAGAGAGAAGAGGCGCAGAGGGAAAGGGAGACAGTGTCTCAAGCAGAATCCTCACTGAGTGTGGACCCTGACTTGGGACACGATCCCAGACCCTAAGACCACAACCTGAGCCCAAACCAAGAGTCCAACACTCAAGCAACTGCACCACCCAGGCACCACTTGAGTTCCCTATTTTTCCTGACATTTTTGCTGGCATCTTATATTTTCATTGTATTTTAAAAAGCCCTTTTTATCAACACATCACCACCCCAGTTCCAGTTCTTATTGCTGCACATCAGGAATATTTTAGGGATTCTTTTTTTTTTTTTAAAGTAATCACCACACCCAACATGGGACTTGAACTCATGACCCCAAGATCAAGAGCTGCATACTCTACTGACTAAGCCAGGACAGCACCCCTTAGGGATTCTTAAAGTGGTGCCTCTGATATACCACCACCTCCTTGATCATGTGACTAGCCTGCTGAGATAGCTGCAGCTCACAATTTCTCCTTGCCTATTAAATGGTGTCTCTAAGCTCTAGTTCCAGCGTGGCTTTCCAGCTCTATTTCACTATTCTCCCCCCTCCCACCACTTCCGTGCTGTTTGGATGAATCCACACAGGTAGGCTGCTCCCAAGTCTGCAATTTGTTTTCCACTGCATACCTCCATTAATACTGCTGTTGCATCTCTATTCATGCTGTTTGCTCCCCATCTGGATTGTGCCCCACTTTCACCTTTGCCTACTGAAACACCATTCATATCTTCAGAATCAACTCACACTTCATCCTTCCTATAAAGCCATTTTTAGTCACTTTAACCAAAGCTAATCTCTCCTTCTACTAAATTGCTATGATATTTTTGTGCCATTAATATGATGTATGTCATATCATTGCTTGCATTGTTATCTATATTTATGTTTTCATTCACCCATTCTTTCCATAAATATTTAGTAACACCCACTGTTTGCTAGGGCTACAGTGGAAAGACGTCCTTAATGATCATTAGTTAAGACATTGAACAAACAAGCACATATCTATTATAATAATTACTTAGAAAGAGAAGAAACCCAATAGGATTCTGTGAGTGAGAATAGGATGAGTCCAAGTTTCTCAGGTTAATAGTGAGGGGAGAACATGGCAGAGGGAACAACATGCCAGAGGAATCTGGAGCACTTTGTGTGCCTTATCATCTCTATCAGAGTCAGAGAAACATTTCCATTACCACAGTGCTTTATACTTACTGCATACAAAGAATAAAAATTGGTGAGTAAACATTAAAAAGAAGGTAAATTTGATAAGAAAAAAAAAGAACCCAGGGCGCCTGGGTGGCTCAGTCAGTTAAGCCTCTGACTCTTGGTTTCAGCTCAGGTCATGATATTAGGGTCCTGAGATCAAGCCCCATGTAGGGTTCCCCACTCAGTAGGGATTCTGCTTCCCCTCTCCCTCTGCCCCTCGTCCTGCTTGTGCACTCTTTCTCTCTAAAATAAATAAATAAATCTTTAAAAGAAGGGAAAAAAAAAAAAAGAACCCAATGATAAAAAGGGAGAAGAATAAGTTAATAGAGAATAAGATCATTTAATTTCCTTTCTATTTCAATAAAATAATGGCAGTAGCAGCAGCAGCTGACATTTATTGAGTGCTTACTCTGGGCTAGAGACTGCTAAAAGCTCTATAACTTCTAAATTGTGTGGTGTCTGCCCTTTCTTTTCTGCAGTGTCTTGACTCAGTGTCAGGATGTAGAGCTCTCCTTCCTACAGCAACCAGAGGGATCCAGTTACTTCAGTGGTACAAAGAAAGGAACGTTGTTTCTTACTTCATATCGGGTAATTCTACTTCTACTTTGATTGGATTAACTGCACATTTGTTTTCCTTAAAATGGAGAGAGGTTAAACATTGACTTTCAAAGTGTTTTAAAACATTCACACTTTTATGACTTTCCGTGTTGAGGAATATGGAAGAAAATGAGTGATGTTTCTCAGTTAGGCCAGGACATTAAAGCAGCCTAGACCTTAGAATTGCTTTGCTGTGTCTCAGTCTGTGGACAAACTGCATTCCTTCTCTGAAATTTCTTTCCTCTCCTAGGTGATCTTCGTGACTTCACACACAGTCAGTGACCCCATGTTTTCTTTTATGATGCCATTTGATCTGATGAGTAACTGTACCATCGAACAACCAGTCTTTACCCCCAACTTCATTAAAGGAATCATTCAGGCAGCTCCAAATGGTAAGAGTTCCCCCTCAGGAGTATATATTTTTTTTCTCAAAAACTTCCAGAAGGTTGAAGATTCAGACTTGGCTCGTGCTGGAATTCAAAGAAAGCTGCCCTGCTCCATTGGGTAGTGCTTCTCTCTCTGTCTGGGGCAGTCCTCTCTGGCCAGCGGTGCCAGCATCTCAGTGAGTGTGTGCCATTTCTTCCCCCAGGTGGCTGGGAAGGACAGGCTACTTTTAAATTAGCCTTCAGAAAAGGAGGTGCCATCGAATTTGCCCAGTTGATGATGAAAGCTGCCTCTGCTGGTGAGCAATGCTAATAAAGATACTAAACGCTTTGGGGTTTTGAGGCCTGTCACCCACCTGGTCAAGACTTTGGCCTCTGTGGTCAGGCAGTTGGTAGCTGCACATGTATTGGGCAGACATTTCCTGAGCCTCCCTACTACGGGACACGTACAGTCCTACATGCTGGGAGCAAGATTATTCAGTCCCTCCTTTTCTTAAAGGAGTTTGCAATTGACTAGGAGCTTATACTCAGACATCTGAACGACTGATTTTTACCTGATAATCTTTTGTCCATTTAAATGCTGGTCTCATATCATTGAGTAGTCTCATTTTCAGGTCAGGGAGCCCCAGCTGCCTGAGCTCTTTTTCCTCTGTCATGCCTTTTTGTCTTTTCTCCTCTCTAGCTTTGCCTTTGTTTCTCTTAGGTTTAGTTCCCATCTTCCACAAGAAGAGGGAAGAGGTATTGTCAAGCGCTAAAGCATTGATCTAATGTATGTACCAGATAACTCTTTCAGACTTTGATACATATAATCCTTTTATGGGACGCCTGGCTGGATCAGTCGGTCGAGCATGTGACTCTTGATCTAGGGGTTGTGAGTTCAAGTCCCATGTTGGGTGTAGAGCCTACTAAAAAAACAAATCCTTTAATGATATATTTTTATTTAATCTAGCCTCATTTCATACCCCTACTCTCTCACCTTTTGTACTCTAATCTAACTGGACTGCTTTGTGTCTTGTTCTCTCATCTCTGAGCCTTCATGTGATTTGTTCTTTCTGGGTAATTTTATTTATTTATTTATTTATTTATTTATTTATTTTTAAAGTAAACTCTATACCTAATATGGGGTTTGAACTCACGACCCCAGGATCAAGAGTCTCATGCTGTATTAACTGAGCCTGCCAGGTGCCCTGAAATTTGCTCTATCTGGAATGTTCTTTCTCTTTCTCCCTTGCCTCCACCCTAACTCCAATCTAGTTGAGATGAACACAATCTAGTTGAGACAGACATATGCAGATATGCCACAATAGAGGCATGGACGATGTGCTGGGGACACAGAAGGATGGAATGAATTTTCTAGCTCAGAAGACTGACTGGATCATGGTGCTATAAACCATGATTAAGAAACAAGAGACAGTCTAAGTTGGAGAGAAAATGAGTTCAATTTTAGATATAATAATACTAACATTTATTGAGTGCTTACCATATAGTGGGCAGTGTTCCAAGCCCTTTACATGTGTCAATATTTGTAACCCTCACAAAAACTTATGATGTAGCTACAATCATTATCCCCAGTTGATAACAGGGAAAACTGAGGCGGTGATGGTCATATAATTTCCCAAGGCTGTACAGGCAGACAGTGATGGGGCTAGAATCTGAACCCTAAACCTCTTCTTACTCTTTTTTTGAACTTTTTATTTTGAAAAATAATCATATCTCTGGAAAAGTTGCAAGAATATTACAACAAACTCTCATGGACCCTTCATCTAGATTCACCCATTATTATTATTTTTTTTAAAGATTTTATTTATTTATTTGACAGAGACAGAGACAGCCAGCGAGAGAGGGAACACAAGCAGGGGGAGTGGGAGAGGAAGAAGCAGGCTCATAGCGGAGGAGCCTGATGTGGGGCTCGATCCCAGAACGCCAGGATCACGCCCTGAGCCGAAGGCAGACGCCCAACCGCTGTGCCACCCAGGCGCCCCTAGATTCACCCATTATTAACATTTTCCCACATTTCCTTTATCTTATTCTTTTTTTGCTTTTGTTTTTACTGAACTATTTGGGAGTAAGTCACAAAGATCATTTCCTTCATTCCTAAGTATCTGAATGTAAATCTCCTAGGAGCAGGGGTATTCTCTTGTCTACCCTCAGTCTACTTATCAAATTCAGAAAATTTAACATTGAAACAATGCTATTATTTAATATATGGTTTATATTCGTATTGAAATGATTAACCCATTACTGTTGCTAATTCTAATAGCACACTTTTTTTTTTTTCCCCAATCAGGATCTAATCCCAGATTACACATTGAATTTAGTTGTCCTATGTTTTTGGTCTCCTTTAATCTGGACTCAGCCTTTCTTTGTCTTTCTTGACACTGACATTTTAAAGAGAATACGGGCTTATTGTTTTGTAGAATTCCCCTTAATTTGGATTTGTCTGTTTCCTCCTGCTCAGATACAGGTCATGCATTTTTGCAGGAATACTATATAAGTGTTGTTGTATTCTTTCATCCTATACTCTTAATTCCTACATCTTATTAAATGTGAGGTACATTGGAAAGCTAGCGGTCAGTGGTTGTGCAGCTCAGAGTTCCAAAGATGACCTGTATCTGGAGACCGATTTAGAAATGCTCAGCACACAGGTCATCTCTGGAGCCACGTGAGTGATAAGATCATTCAGTGACTTAAGGATGGTATTCCAAGGGTCCTCAGCATCTCAGGGATGGGGAGGGGAGGGGTGACCGTAATGAAGATTGCAAAGGGGCTGACTGAGGTAGGAGGAGAATTGAGGGAGTTTATTATCCCAGAGGTCAAGGAAGGAAAGTTTCAGGCATTACTGAGTGGTCATCTGTCAGCTGCTGCAGAGGTGTTTGATAAAGTGAAGACTGAAAAATGTGCATTGCGTGTGGAAATTTGAGTTTGTTGTTGGTCTTAGCAAGAGAGAAGTGCTAAAGAAGACAGGTGGCAGAAAAGCCATATATAGGAAATTGAGGAGTAAGAGATTTTTTTTTACCGTTACCTTTAAGATACAGAGCAAAGATATAAAGGCCAAGGAGTTCACATGCTGTACCCAACCAACAGCTCTTCGTTGTCCAAAGGGCAGTTAGGATCTGGAAGCCTGCCACTGGCAGACAGAGCATAGCCATGTGGAACCCAGAGTCAGGGCACACTTGGAAGTCCAGCTCCTCTTTGCTACAGATGTCTGTAGAACTCAGAATAATTGCATACTGGGTCTTGACTTCACTCTTATTTTTGGCCTCACAGTACTGAGGGGGCTTATTTTTAGGATTATGGACTAAGGATCAGGCAGCTTGAGGGGATCCTCTTTGTGCTCTCATTAAGATCTGCTTCTTGGTCTGCAAAGCAACAGAGTCCCAGCAGTTACATAGCTACTTGGAAAGAGTTTAGGCAACTTATGTGAACTTGGCCCGCTGTCTGGACCTACTCTGGGTCTGATTATATCATGGCTTAGGTGTGGGAGCCTACCCCCGCTCCCCCAGTAAGAGTCAGGCTTGTGAGATGGGCTCCCTTGATGCCTTTAGAATTAACTACCCATCATGCTTCGTGATATGATTCTTTGACCCTTTGCAGAAGTCCCTTCCCCTCTGCAGAGCTGACTTGTTGGGGCTCTTTGATTCTTGTTTTTACCAAATATATATTGAGTACCTACTGTTGCCCAAACACTACATGAGATGATTGAGAACACAACAGTGAACAAGGCATATATAGTCCCCACCTTTGTTAAACTTACAGTCTAGTGAGAGTAATATAAGAAATAAGCAAACAGGGGCGCCTGGGTGGCTCAGTCAGAGAAGCATCTACCTGTGGCTCGGGTCATGATCCCAGGGTCCTGGGATGAAGCCCTGCGCGTGCTCCTTGCTCAGCGGGTAACCTGCTTCTCCCTCCTCCTCTGCCTGCTGCTGTGCCTACTTGTGTGCTCTCTCTGTCAAATGAAGAAATAAAACCTTTTTAAAAAAGAAGAAATAAGCAAACATATAAGTTAATAAAATAATTACTTCTTCTGGAAAGGATATTAATAGGATATTGAAAAGGAGGATAATAGGGGTAAAGAGGACAACTTTAGATTTATAATGAATTAGTTAAGATAATGCTAGCTATTGAAACAGGTAAACCCCAAATTATCAATAGCTTAAGACAATACATATTACTGCTTATGTAAAGGACAATCGGCAAGGGTAAAAGGGGGCTCTGAACTACATAGCCCTTCAGGGACCCAGGGTACTAGAGTCTCTGCCATCTTTAACACATGGCTTCCACAGCCTCTCTGGATAGTCAGCAGAGAGGGAAAGAGAGTAAAGGTTTCCTGGGAAGCTTGTACCAGGGAAGACCCGGAAGCGGTGTACATTACTTCTGGTCATATGCCGGAGGCCAGAAATTAGTGTGGTAGGCTGATAATGGCTCCCAAAGATATATCCATGTCCTAATCCTGAGAATCTGTGAATGTTGCCTTGTTTGGAAAAAGAATCTTTGCAGATGTGATTAATTTAAGGATCTTGAGATGAGGAGATTATCCTGGATTATCCAGGTGGGCCCCAAATGCCATCACAAGAGTCCTTATAAGATAGATGCTGAAGAAGATAAACAAGAAGTGCTTGCTTGCTTCTGTATCACGTTGCCATTACATTGGTCTTTAATGGATGTATCTTGCCAACTTGATAGAATCCTCACTTGGAAGTGTTTTCTGAATATTTTTTATGGTAAGTGCTATGCTAGGCCCTGAATAAGCACAGGCAAATAAGACATAATCTCTGCCCCCAAGAAGCATACAGTTCAGGACAAGGGAGGTGTATATTTTTTATCTTGCATCCTGGGAGCATTGTTGGACACACATGTAAGATGGTGGTTGATACTGTATTAATTATTTGGTTGATAGCTGCTGTACATCTGACTTAAAAGAATTAAAAAGTCCCTATTTTGCCGAACTTGTCTTCTCAGCTGCCAGAGGAGTTCCACTTGGAAGTGTAAATTGCTGGTTCAGCACTCCAGGACTGTACGTAGTTACTGGGCAGGGGGGCATGATGTACACCCAACAGATGCCTTGTCCAGGTAAGGAATAGCAGGGAAGTTCTTCTTGGGAGGTGGAAAAGTATGCCAGGGGCTCAAAGATCCATTCATTGCTAGTTTGCCTCCAACTCTGCTACAGGAGAAACAGGAGAAGTTTAGGAAATTGGAAAATGGTTGAGTCCATGACTTCGTTTCTAGACTGAAGCCCAGCGGCAGGTCAGTAAGTGACTGGGCTTCAGCTTCCGGATCACTTTTAAGTATAATGTACCCATATGGAACATACCTGGGCAACTCCTGTTAGTGGGAATAGTCACTTCCTGCTTATAGTCTGAGCAGAAAAAGTGTGCTCTTCCCCACCTCCCCCTTCCCATTTCTCACAAGTTTAGCCATCACGCTTGTGCCACGCCCTTCAGCCTCACTCAGGACTCCAGCTTTATGCCCTATGCCTTTCAACAATTGTGCCTGTCCACAGTGATTCTCAAACATGGTCTCCTAACAGGCTGTCAACAGGCCCCCAAGTGCAGCCCTTTCTTGGTTTCTCCTTGGAACATGACATACATGTCTACCAGCTTTTAGTTTTTTACACAACTGATGCCACAGAATTATATTTTTATAGCTGTATGACAAAAAATATAATCTAATAATTCTTTTAAATGCATTAGTCTCTTAGAGGCTCCTGGGTGGCTCAGTTGGTTAAGCCAGGTTGTGATCTCAGGGTCATGAGATTGAGTCCTGTGTCAGGCTCTGTGCTCAGCTCAGAGTCTTCTTGAGATTCTCTCCCCCTCCTTCTCCCTCCGCCTCTGCTCCTTCCCCCACTTTCATGCTCTCTCTCTCCTTAATAAATAAATAATCTTTAAAATAAATAAATAATTAGTCTCTTAGAAAACAAAAAATGGAATTACAAGCCATTGTTACAAAAATATTAGCTTTTGTCATTGTCCAGTGATTCACCTTTACTGAGATCTTTATTTCTGTAAAGATGGCTTTAAATTATTGTCTGGTGTCCTTTCACTTCACCCTGCAGGACTACCTTAAGCACTTCTTGCCCTGCAAGAATGAACTCCTTCAGCTTTTGTTTATCTGGGAACATCTTCATTTCTCCCTCGCTCTTGAAGGAATTTGGCCAAATAGAGGATTCTTGTTTGACAGTTTACTTCTGGCCTCTAAAGTTTCTGATGAGCAATCTGCTAATTATCTTATTGAGGAGCCCTTGTATGGGATGATTCACTTCTTTCTTGCTGCTTGCAAGATTCTCGCTTTGTCTCTGTCTTTTGAAAGTTTGATGAGAATGTATCTCGGTGTGTATTTCTTTAAGTTCATCTTACTTGAAGTTTATTGAGCTTCCTGAATGTTTATAGTCATGTTTTTCATCAAATTTGGGAGGTTCACAGTCATTATTTCTTCAAATATTTACTCTGTCCCTTTTTCTTCTCCTTCCGGGACTTTCACAGTATGTATGTTGGTCTGCTTGGTGGTGTTCCACAGGTCCGTCACGTTCTGTTCACTCTTCTTCAGTGTTTGGTTTTTGTTTTTTGTTTTTTTTCCCTATTCCTCAACCTCTACTGTTTCCATTGTCTTGTCTTCAAGTTAATGGATTCATTCTTCTGCCTACTCAAATCTGAATTTGAATCCCTCTAGTGAATTTTTCATTTCAGTTACTGTACTATTCAGCACCAGAATTTCTTTTTGGTTTCTTGTTAAGTTTTCCACCTCTGCTGATATTTGTGTTTGATGCATACATCATTTTCTTGACTTCCTCCACATTTTCCTTTAGTTCTTTGAGAATCTTTAAGACCATTCTTTTAACGTTTTTTCTAGTTAGTTCAAACGTAAATATGACTTGACAGTTGTCCATTCATTGATTCAGTTAAACCACTTTGGAAATGTAGCCAAGAAAATAAATAAAGCCCAGGTTTATTGCAATGTGAATTAGAAAGTTGGAAACAGGGGTGCCTGGGTGATGCAGTTAAGTGTCAGACTCTTGGTTTTGGCTTAGGTGGTGATCTCAGGGTCTTGGGATCGGGTATCACCTTGGCTCCGTGTTCAGTGTGGAGTGAGCTTAAGACATTCTCCCTCTCCCTCTGCCCCCGCCCCGACACACACACACAAAAGCTCTCTCTCTCTCTCTCTCTCTCTCTCTCAAATAAATAAATAAAATCTAAAAAAAAAAGAAAGAAACAACATGCTCTTCTACAGCAGGGAAATTAAGTAGCACCTATCCATGTGATAAAATATTGTCCAGCTTTTAATGTGTGAAATATGTTAATAATATAAAGAAATTTTTTATAATGTCAGGTAAGAAGAGCCAGATAAAAAAATGTGTGGGTGTTATGATTGTGATTGTATAAAAATATTAACAGAGATCCTACAAAGAAATACACCAAGATATTAAGATTTTGTCTGAGAGTGGAATTATAGATGACCTTTAAAGTTCATCTTTTCACTATCTTCCCAATACATATTCCTCATTGAGCATGTATTACTTTCTTCATACTCAAACAAAATTTATTAAGTAAAATATATCTTTGAGCACAACAGTAACTGTAGGGTTATTTTCATGTTAATTTGAACCCCTCCACAACAGGAAATGATAAAGCCTTCATCTGGTGGTGGCTAAAGGATCTGGCTTTAGCATTTTTCTGCCCTAATTCTCTTCCTGTGTCAGTTTGCTTCTTCCTCCTTCTTACTTACTCCTTGTCTACTCTAAAAAATGAGTAACTGAATTTTTTTTCCTTCTCAGGATACCCATTTGTTGTCTATGGACCCCCACAGGTGGGATATGGACCCGCACAGGCAGGATATGGACCCTCACAGGTGGCATATGGACCCTCATCAGGGGTGTATGGAACGCCACAGGTGGGATATGGACCCCCACAAGCAGGATATGGGCCCCCACCTGGGGGATACAGACTCCCACCTGGGGGATACGGAACCCCGCCTGCAGGATACGGACCCCTACCAGCTGGAAATGAAGCTTTACCGGCTACAAATGAAACCCCACCGGCTGCAAATGAAGCCCTGCCTCCAGGATATGAAGTTCCACCTGCTGGAAATAGAGCTGGGTCTAGCAAATTTATGGTAGCCCAGCCTGCTGTGTATGAGCCTTCTCTTCCCCCTGCTTCATCTTCTGAGGCCCATCCACCATCTTTTAGGAATAACCTTTGAAGACTCACCAAGCAAAGTGGCACTCAAAAACCAAAGTCAGGATAAGAAGGCGGACTCAGGTATGTGATTAAAGGCGTGTCTGCAGTAGTGTGGCACCCTGAGGGAGGGCCGTCTTAGGGGGAGGATAAAGCTTTACTTCCACGCCTAGACTTTAGAAGCTGAGTCAACTCTTGATCAGATGGGCCAAAGGAGAAGTAGAATTAGAGCTAATTCCCCAATAATTCGGTTGACATTGGGCTACATTTAACATATGTGAGGGTGGAAAAAGCTTCCTGCCTTTCTCCCCTCCCCCACTCAAGAAACATTTATTATGCTGTTTACTAGGCCCTAAAATATGTTAGAAATACCAAGTTGAACACTTAGTTGTTTTTCAGAGCGTTGTTTATATTATTGAAAGGATGGACCAACCTAAATTTCCAATTGTGAGAGAGAATTTCATAAATCATGGTACATCCATACAGTAGAATATTATGTGGCCATTGAAAATGATATCTGGATGTAGGAAAAACCTTCTTTAAGAAGATAAAAAACAATGAAACAATATAGGAAAGCAGTGATGAGGTTGCCTATATCAAAATTTGAAACTTCTGTATGACCAAAATCAGAAGATGAGAAACAGAATAGGAGAAAGCTAATCTCCAACATGTATGTTAAATAATTTATAGTCAGAATATATGAAGAACAAGTCAATCAAAAAGAAAAAATGGACAAAAGGTGTGAATCCCTAATTCCTAATTAACTGAAGCAGTAGAGCGGCTCAGAAACATTTGAAAAGATGTTCATTCAACTTGACTAGTGTTAGGGAAGTGCAAATAAACATGAGAAAAAATTGTATCTCTAAAGATTTACAAATATTGAAACGATTGAGAAACTTAAGTGTTAGGAAGGAACACATGTGGGGAAAGGTTATTTTATACAATATTGGTGAGAGTGTAAGTTGGTATGAATTTTTGGAAGGAAATTTGGCAGTACCTTTTAAAAGTTAAAAGATACGTACTCTTGATTTAGCAGTTTCACTTCTCAGTACCTGTTCCTGAGAAATCTTTGCACATGTGCACAAAGATGTGTGTAGGAAGTTGTTATTACATTGTTTCTAACATCACAGAATTAAAAATAACCTATGTGTTCACTAATAGTAAATATTTACATAAACTACGGTACATTTAAGGTACATATGCAAAAATTTCTATCTTAATGTTAAACGAGAAAGGCAAGTTGTAGGGATTATATACTACAGTGATTTTCAATCCCATCAGACTGAATGCCCCATAACAAATAATTTGTAATGTCTCCTTTAGATCATTGGAATGAAATTTGTAGACAACTGTGTATGATTCCACACCATTTCAACCAAAATCAATATGTAATACCATAAATGTAATATAAAGAAATAATAGAAAACTAGTTTGTAATAAAATTTTAAGTATTTTAATATATAAATGCTCAAATTCCACCATTCTAGAAGACAACAAAGTAATTACGTGCTCACCCCCTATACATAGATTCACCAAATTTGTAAACGCTAAGAATGCCAACTGATCCGTGTATGTTGTATTAGTAACTTGAGTACCATGCTGGTAATGCCATTGGAAATGTCATTTTCCAAAATGAACAATTTGTGACAAATTTCCAAATAAGAGAGTTTAGTTTTCCCTTGATTCACACAGTGGATGAATTCCTGAAAAGTTCTGTATGTATTAAAATCATGTAAAACAGGGTGAGGCTCTAGGCTTAAATGATGACAAGCACACGTTTCACCTGTATCGATGGCCAGAGATTCATTGGAAAGTCCTGAGGACTTTCATAGGACAGTTGTTTGTTGTGAGGAGCTGCCCTATACTTTTCGGATGTCTAGTATCCTTGACCCCTCACCTAGCAAATACCAACAGTGGCCTCTAACTGTGATAACCAGAAACGTTCCCACTTACTTCATAATTGCCCTCTGGGGGCCAGTGCCTTCCCTGCTGAGAACTATCATTCTAGACTATTCTAGACTATTCCAAGGTTTTCAGCCTCTTAAAAGCTCACTGTTCCCCCTACTTTGACCAGCTTCCTGATTTTATTGGCCTTTTCTTGCTTTTTTTCAGGCTCATCAAGCCACCTAAAAGTGAGGTCTTAAAAATATTAAGTGTTTTTTGATATATAGCAGAAGGCTTTCAGGAGCTGTAGTGTACAATATTACCAGACCCAGAAGACATTTAAACCACATATTTTTTTTCTACGTATATTTTGTATGTAGCTGAAAACATGCTGTACATACAGACACTTTACATTTTGCTAGGGTTCTTTTTAACAGCTTTGAGGTATAATTGATACATTAAAAATTGCATATATTTAATGTATGTATATTTTTTTAAGATTTTATTTATTTATTTGACAGAGAGAGAGCACAGCAGGGGGAGCAGTAGGCAGAGGGAGAGGGAGAAGCGGGCTCCCCACTGAGCAGGGAGCCCTACACAGAGCTTGACCCCAGAACCTGGGGATCATGACCGGAGCCGAAGGCAGCCGCTTAACGACTGAGCCACCAAGGCGCTCCTTAATGTATAGTTTGATGAGTTTCATAGGCTTTTAAGAATTCTTCATAGGGGCGCCTGGGTGGCACAGCGGTTAAGCGTCTGCCTTCGGCTCAGGCGTGATCCCGGCGTTGTGGGATCGAGCCCCACATCAGGCTCCTCCGCTATGAGCCTGCTTCTTCCTCTCCCACTCCCCCTGCTTGTGTTCCCTCTCTCGCTGGCTGTCTCTATCTCTGTCGAATAAATAAATAAAATCTTTAAAAAAAAAATTCTTCATAAATATTGTTAGTGGTTACATGATATTCTGACATGGTTGCGCCATTATGTATTTTCTCGATCCCTATCTTAAGATATTTTAGTTGTTTCCAGGTTTTTGCTATTACAAACAACTTTGCGATTAACTTCTCTTATATAGAGCTTTTTTTTTTTTTCAATCTTGGATTATTTCCTTACAAGAGGTTAGAGTTACTGATTGATCTCATTGTAACAAATAGGAAACCAGATCCTCCTGTGTTGCCAAGGACAGCCTTTCCTAAGGAAGTGGTGGATGTTGATGGGTCTTAAGTGAAAAAGGGGGTTATTGAGTCATATATATTTGAAAAAGCCAGGTGAACAGATTTCTTTACTTCATGATTTCTCAGCATCTTGAATATACTAATGAACATAAACCTCCAAGAGGGAGAGATTTTCAAAATATACATATTTTTTCAAAATTATTTGACCTTAGACTATTTTATTCACTAAACATTTTGTAAAAACTATTACTCAGTGGAACAAACTTTGGGAAACACTTTCTGGAATGAGGGGATATTAGAATTAAAGTCCTGTAAGTGTCTGGAATATGCTAGCCCTTAAAATTTCCCAGCCATGAGATAAGTCAAGGACCATTCTTCTTTCTCTTCCAAGAAAAAAGAGCTTCTTGTCCAGTTTTTAGAGAGCTGGAGATCTTCTTGAAGAAGGCATATGATAATATAGAAAGTAGCTCCAGATTCCTCTTAGAAATTACTGGCATAGAGTCATGGGTCCAGGAAGCTGGCATGTCAGTAACACAGAGACTGCCAGTATGCCCAGACAGCTGTCACAAAGGGAAGACGTAAAAAGGTAAAATGTAGCTATACCCCTTTTCTAAAGGTTCCAAATAGAGAATTTAGACCATATGGATCTTAAATGTGGGTCACAAGTTCCAGATCTCTTTCTCTTAAAATTTTTTGAGGAAAGTGATAAGAATTTTTTTTTTCCTTTTCAGAGTTTCTTCTTTTCTCACTTTTAAACCTCTCTACATGGGCAGAAGTGACAAGGAGAGGAAGAGGGAGAGATTCTACAAACCAGAGCAGTAGGGTTCCCCTCATTCAGCTTTTCAGTTTCTGCTGGAATGTGATGGTAAGTTGGGAATAGGGTCAAGGGATGAGGCCTCTTTTATGCTGGAATAGTTCTCTAAATAACTAATGTCTGGCAGACATATTCTGGGATTAGAATTCTAAAAGAGTAGCAACTAGACTTTGTCTTCTCTTTATTCTAGGTGGATTTAAAAAAAAAGATTATTTATTTGAGAGAGGAAGAGAGCATACCTGAGTGGGGGAAGGAGCAGAGGGGAGAATCCTCAAGCAGGCTCCTTGCTGAGTGCAGAGCCCGACTTGGTTGGGGGTGCTTGATCTCATGACCCTGAGATCATGACCTGAGCTGAAACCAAGAGTCAGATGCTTAACTGACAGCCACCCAGGTGCCCCTCCCTGTACCAGGTGGATTTGAAGTGAGGTCCAGTGACCTAGAAGGGTTAGTAAGTCCAAGTCTCCTGAAGGTGGAATTCCATCAGGTGCTCCCCTGCAAAGGGAACCTGTCCACCTGTTTCACCAGGTTGCCCGAATACAACCAAAGGTTGTGATTGTATAGAGATGGGACCAAGCAGAGCCACAGTTTGGACCCATTTGGAGCTATGTGACACACCTACTCTTAGCTCCCACTCCCTGGTGCAGCTGTTCCCCCAAAGACTCAGTCAGATTCTTTCAGTAAGAAGCATATCCTATAAGGAGAGCTTTGGGTTCTGTGTATTCAAAGGGATCTGGTTTTGCTCTACCTATCACAGGTCCAGTGAGAGTTCAGCTAGGCCTGTTATGTGCTGAAAGCACTAATGCTGGGTCATTCAGATTCCCACTGACATTTTTTAAAAGATTTTATTTATTTATTTGAGAGAGGAGAGAGTACACAAGTTGGAAGGGGGCAGAGGGAAAGGGAGAAGGCAGACTCTCTGCTGAGCAAGGAGCCCAGCATAGGGCTTGGGCTCGTAGGGCTCCACCCCAGGATCCTGAGATCATGACCTGAGCTGGAGGCAGATGCTTAACGGACTGAACCACACAGGCGCCCCTCCAGTGACATATTGGATGCTTCCTTCTTGACTCACTCCCTGAGCTGGTGGATTCTTTCTTCTTCCTGTCTCTTCCCCAGCTGCAATACAGAAACTGCTCTTGCTTTCTGTACTCTGTCTCCTCATTTCCTATTAGGAATACAAAGGGAAAGGAAGAAGGCCTTTTATCTCTGCACTATCTGGTAGAGGACCCACAAAATAAGCATCTAAATACTCTTTTTCTTGGGTGAGTGGGTGCTTATCAGCCTGCTGGTGCAGAGCCTTCCTGGCTTGACTGTCCTGTGGCATCAAGGGGAAAATGTATAGTTGGTGGGATTTTTCAATCCATAGATTAACATATGCAGGAAATATTGCATATCTTTGTTTTCCTTTAAGTTAGTTCTGTTACCAAGATCCCCACCATCATGTGCCCTGCTGGTGGGCTCCCCCAAACTCCTGAGATTATGCAAAGGTGTCCAGATCTTAGGCGGCATCAAGATGCCAGGAAGACCCTTCCAGACATCAGATTACTTCTGAAACAGCCACTGCCCAGTCCCGGTGGTCCCATTAATTCTGATAGCTCGGTTGTTTCCTTATATCCCTGGAATCTTGGGTGCGGCCTGGCAGCTGGGTGTCAGAGATCCAACTCCATGTACTATGTCACCCCTGAGCCCTGGGGAGCAGGACCCCAATGCCTACTCCTAGAGAGATTCCAGTTCCTTTCCCAACCTCTCAGATTCTCCAGTCCCCCATCCCCTCTACTTCTTGAGCACCCATTGTAATCCTAATCTCAGGATTTGGGTTTCCACAGAAGATAATAGAGAGCCTCTGCCTTCATGTTGACTTGGCTTTTCTTGCCCACTGCCTGGCTGCTTGCTTGAAATCATGTATGTGTGACTATGTATAGAATGTAAAGACCCAGTCCAAATTCATACTGCACAGGTTCCCTAGCCATCTGGTAGAAAGCGAAACATGTGGCATCCATGCCATCCTTGACCTGGAGTGCCTTTAGGAGAGAGGAGATGGTGTGGCACACTCGACCATGGACTGCTGGAGAATAAACTTCTTTGAAGATTCTTAAATGGCTCAAGAAGAAGGGTTTCTGTCTAAGGGAGAGGGTCTGTAGATTCAACCAGCCATTTGATTAGTCAAGCTATGTATTTAGTAGCTAATATTTAAAAACTTGTATAATATTTAGTAATCAGAATTTATTATTAAAAATAGAAGTTTTTTAATTGAACTCAGTGTTAATAAGTAGCTACTAATATTGAACACGGTTATTAAATTCCTTTTAAGCTCTAAGTAGTCCTTTGACAAATCTTTGAGTGCCCAAGCCAAAGCCACCAGGGCTAGATTTTTGTGAGAAAAAGCAGGGACACTTTCATCCTCCACCTCAGAGAGAGGTAACACTCGTCTCCTGAGTTTGGAGAGGAGTTACCAGAATGTGCCTTTCTCTCCTCTTTCACCATGTATGTGTCTAGAATGCTTTCTATCTACCCCTTTCCCCACTGCAATACCATAATCCTTTCGGCTGCCTGGCAAAGTTCTATTCATCTGCAAAGTCCCAACTTAAAGGCTCTATGAAACCTTCCTGAACTTCCCAACCAAATTCAGATGTTCTTTCTTTCTCTGTCCCACTCTGTTTTGTGCACAACTCCATTAGAGAGCATTTACAGAGTAAATTGTCATTGCTGGTTTATATGTCTGTCTCTGCCCGGAACTGTGAGTTCTCTGAGGGTGTTTATTGGGCCATTCCTCCTAGTGCTGTAGAGAGGGGACGGTGTTGTTTAAAATATAGTTCCCGTCTTCTAAGAACTTACTGATCAGGGCTTTAGGGCAAAAAGGGAACTAGTTGTTAGGTAATTGTTTGCCTCACTCTGCCACTCTTCTGGAGGATCCAGGGAAAAGAATTTCTGGTTATTATTTTAATGTAGGTTTTATTACTATTTAGGTGTGGTAAGGCCAACAGATCAGGAGACAGCTGCCATTGAGAAGATAATTTGTTATACTTACAGATGCAAAGGCAGGGGCATGCCACGCTACGGGCGTCACACAGGAAAGCACCCGGGATAGGGGAAACTGGACCAGAGCCTTTATTGTGGTTTCCATGGGAAGGAACAGGTGAGGCAGGGTAAGCAGGTTTACGACTGCACAGTTTGAGTAATTTCAGTGGGCTCGGGGGCAGAGAGGCTGTCCCTGGTTGTCTAGTACTGGCCCAGGGACGATTAGACGAGGTAGAGCCTCATAAAAGAGGTGGTAGGGGGAATGGCCCCAGACTGGGTTGCTTCCTTTTGAAAGGCACATTTACTGGCAGGTTGTTTACCATCTTCAGAAACTGGCTAACCTTGAGAGGGGCAGTCCCTTTAGAGGCAGCAAGTCCCCAGATGTCCAAGAGTCAGAATACAGAAAATAAAAGGTATGATTAATACAGTGATAAAACTAGGTCTCTGCCCTTCCTCTTTGGGTTCCCTAACGCTGGGTGGAATCTCTGTAAAACAGGGTGGAAGGTTCTTTCTTCTGAGAACTTTCTCCTGAACTCCTCTTACAGGGTAATTGCCCTTCTGCTTGTATTATTTCTGGTGAAAAACTGTGCCAAACCTATTGGGATTGTTTGCGTGCCCATCTCCTCCATGACCTGCGAGCTCCTTGAGAACAGAGGCTGTATCCCATTGCAGGTTCACCTAGCAGACGGTGCTGCACAGAGTGGGTGTCCAGGAAATATTTGTTGAGGGAAAAGAGATGTGAAAAAGTGTGTTTCTTGATTAATGATGTACTCACACAACATATATGTACACCACTAAGTTCTGGCCACCAGCTGAAGATTATAGCAGGATAAGTTTTATTTGGCAGGCTGTTAGAGAGGATTAGAATTTCAGATTTTAGAGAAAGCTGTCCCTTCTCTGGCTGGTTGAGTTGAACTGTCCTGAAGGCATGCTTATGTTTCACCTCTTCCTACCTCACAGCCATGGCTTATATGGTTCCTACTGGTGAAAGCCACCACTGGCAAGGTGGTCCCATAGAACTCATCTGGTGTTTAAAGGCCTTTGAAAGTGAATTAGTGATCTTTAATTACTGAAGTTGAAGTGCCAGGCAATGTGCTAAGGCATCTCATAAGCATGTCTCACTTTATCCCCATAGCAACCCGGCGAGGTGGGCACTGTTCGTTTCTTCATTTTACAGCTAAGCATACTAAAGCTTGGAGACCTTAGGAAACCAAAGAATCCACACCTATTGAGTGGTGGATGCAGAATCTGAACTCAGGCTGATTCCAGAGCCTGTTACCCTAACCTCTGACTGAGGAACCCCACTCCCGAGCATCATCCTCTTTTCATCCCACAGGTGCCAGGCAGCAGGAGGTGTTTCCTTGCATGCGGT
The DNA here is from genome assembly GCF_017311325.1 of Ursus maritimus. NCBI lineage: Eukaryota > Metazoa > Chordata > Mammalia > Carnivora > Ursidae > Ursus > Ursus maritimus. The sequence goes on from NW_024424564.1 coordinate 50,153,194, forward strand.
GCCTCGAACCTCTGCGCACATCCGTGAGGTCCTGGTGAGCTCTGAGTCCCTTCCTGGTTCTGGGCTTGATCCCTGGTGGTCAGAGGGCGTCCAGTGTGGTCTAATAGGTCACAGGGGGCTCGGATTTCTCACAGGGCCAGAAGGTTGGTTCTAGATCCTCTGCTGCCATGTAACTGGGGTGTGGGGGTTGGAGAGCCCAAGGCTAGCTGCCCTCAAGTCAGCTAAGCTGGTACAGCAAAGAGGGAATCCTGGCATCTTTGGGTTTTTCTTGACCCACATCAATGGGCTTAGTGATGCCCCTGAGTAAAGAGTATGTATAACAGACGGGAGGTGAAGAGTTTGAGACAGGCAGTAATGATGTCAATTGGCTGGCCCATTTATGAACTAACCAAGCACCCTGCTAGGCTCTTTATAGGCATAATCTAGCAAGGTGAGTGCTTGGACCCCAATCTCACAGATTGAGAAACTGGGGCAGAGAGGGAAGCAAATTGCTTAAGGCACACAGCTGGCTAGTAAGTGGCAGGGCGGGATCTGAACTAGGTTTTGCTTCTCATTCACACACACTCATTTATTTAATGCCACTTGTGTTCTATCTCTCTGCACTTGGGACATCAGTAACCAGACAAAAGTCCCTGCTCTTATGGAGCTTACACTGTAGTGATGCTAAGATGCAGTCAGTACACAGTTATATGATAGAACTAGGCATACCCTATTCAAACTGCAGAAAAAGCAAAGACAGGGAAGTTGATAAGAGTTACGGGAAAGTACAGAGCCAAGTGCGGGAGACCGAGAATGCCAGGGGGTTGGCAGAGGGAGCCGACTGTAGCAGAACCTTGTCGAGTAAGTGATGTCTGAGTGAAGACGATAAAGGAGGTGAGGGAGCTAACCATGCAGATGTCTGCGGAAGAGTGTTCTAGGCTAGTGTGGAGGCAGCTTAATTCCAGGGTGACTCAAGACATAGACGAATGTGAGAAGACTTCTATTCTCAAAGAAGGAAAATGCTTGAAAACAGATTGCAAGCCCACCAGAATGAGAGAGATCTGAGCCAGTCCACGTAATACAGCTTGGGGATGAAGACTGATTTCTAGGTTCTCGTTAGAAAACAGGCCTTCTTCCTGCCTATGTCCTGAGGAGAAAAAAGAAGCTAATGTAACCGAAGAGTCTGGGGTCACCCTGGCTTTACACCCTCGATTAAAGTCTGCTCGCTGTCGCAACACCTCTACCGTGCCCTTGGTCTCTCTGTTCCTGAGGGCATCTGTGATATGTACTGCCTGGCGCTGGTCCCTCGGGACCACCCCGTAGGCAGCTTGGACATGCCTGGGCTCTCGGCTTCCTGGCTGGGCTCTGCACTTTTCTTTCTTCAACAGTTCGTTGTCTGGTTCCGAGACAGATGGATTTTCTTAGTGCTGATGTCTCTGAATCCCCTTGATGGAGTACTTGCCTAAGCTGGGGAAGCCTGCTCTCTGCCTCTCAATGGAGAGGAGGACCGGGATAAATTGATGCGAGAGCTGTGGGCTGACCACTTGTTCATTGTGCTGCCCAATATTGTGCTCTGGGCTTCCTAAGGATCAGTTCAGGTCAAGTACTTACTGAGGCTGCCTTATGCCGGCCCTGGGCTCTGAGGAATCGGACATGTCCTGACCTTGAGGCGTACACGGGCTGCTCCAGAGATAGATAGTTTTATTATGTTTTGCAAGTTTCCACCCTGTCCTGGACCCCACCCACCCATAAAATACAGGGTGGTAGCAGGTGAGCACTCTACCCTCTGCGCAGTCTCCCTGAAGAGGTTGTCTAGATCTCCTCTTAGCTCGCTCTGATGGTCTTAGTTTCCTTGGTCCTCATATCTCTGTTTGGGCGTTGATGTACCTCAGTTTGGGAACTATTTTAGAAATATTTCCACTGAAGCTCGGGCTTCTCCCTCGGACCTAATTCTGCCATTAGACCTCTGGCTTTTACCTGATGATGAATGAGAGAGAGAGACATTCTTAATTCCTGGCAAAAGTGCAATGATAAGAGGTCTGCACAGGGTTTAGGGGAGGGGTTCTGGCCAGCCTAAGGTTGTTCCGTAGCCTTCCAGGAGAAGAGGATGCCTGCATTGTTTTGATGCCCCAACCAGGGAGCCCCTTTGTCTTAGTAAGGAGACCAGTTGTCCCCTTATGCAAATATTCTTGCCTGCAAATCCTCCTGCTTTCTTCATGGATTGATTCCTAAAAAGGAGACGAGGGTTTTCTGCTCCAGCATGTAAGGGGCTTGGAAGTCAAAACTCCCAACCTCACAAGAAAAAGCTGAACAAACTGCAAATCATCTACTCTTCTTAGATCCATCGGCAAATGGAAGTCATAGGGCAGAGTGCTGCCTGCAAAACTGGACAGACAGGTAGATACAGATAATCACAACTTAACGAAAAGCAAAAGCTGAGGAAAGGAACGCCAGTGATGGAGCCAGTACCAGGGTGGGAAGACTTAACAGTGATTGATGAATGGCTGGAGGCTCTGTGTAGACAAACTTGAGGGTTAATAATTTCAGGGGGGCCTACTTGTAGGGGGAGCCGGACATTTTTGAGTTTTGCCTCCAGGAGTCCTGCCAGGTCCCCCACAGTAAAGAGTGAAGAAAAATCCTTTTGTGCTTCCAGCAGGAAGAAGAGAAGAGCAGCTATATTACAAATACACCTAGAAGTTTATGTTCTCCTTAGCATGGACTGCCCTCAAGAGAAACTACTTAACCAGAGCCTAACTGACCCAGGGAAGGGAAGTATCCAAGGCCAGCCCTTTAGCCTTTCTGCCTTAACTAAGGGGGTGGGGGAAACCCAGCAACTGAGAAGCACTTGTGAAGGTCAAAGCCCATGGGCTCATTAAAAGACACCTAATCATAGGACTATAGAATGCTTCCCTTCCCCCAACACCTTACCACCACATCAGTAGGGCCCCTGCATAATAACGGGATTACAAATGAAAGAACTGCACATCTTGGACCTTATTTAAGATGTCTGTAGGGAGATACAAAGACAACGGGAGATAAAAATAACACCAGAGGAAATGTACCTCTCACAACCTGTAGCTACAGTAAACACTGAGCACAGCCTAGCTCCGAACCAGATACACATAAAGCCTCACGTCGAGGCCTGTTTTCTTCCATCCCTATTACAAAGTATATCATGTCTGGCTTTCAGCATAAAACTACAAGTCATACCAAAAGACAAAAAAACACAACTTGGACAGAGCAAGCATCAGAACCAGACTCATAAATGGCAAAAATATTGGAATTATCTGACTGGAAATTTAAAACAACTGATTAATATACTAACGGCTGTAATGGCAAAAGTGGACAGCTTTCAAGAACAGGTGGGTCATGTAAGCAGAGAGATGGAAACTCCAAGAAACAAAGGAGAGGCTAGAAATAAAAAAACATTGTTACAGAAATGAAGCATACCTTTGATGAGATCATCACTGAACTGGATATGGCCAAGGAAAAAATCAGTGGGTTTGAACATATGTCAACTAGGAACCTCCAAAACTGAAAAGAGAAAAAGGAATGAAAATTATGGAACAAAATACCCAAGAACTATGGGAAAATTATAAAATGTGTAGCATGCATGTAAAGAAGAAGAAAAAAGATAGAAACAAAAGAAATATTTGAAATAATGACTGAGAATTTTCCAAAATTAATGACAGATAACAAACCACAAATCTAGGAATCTTAAAGGATACTAAAAAGGACAAATACCAAAAAAATCTACAATTGGGCATATCATATTGAAATTGTAAAACAAGGGGCGCTTGGGTGGCTCAGTGGTTAAGCGTCTGCCTTTGGCTCAGGGCGTGATCCCAGAGTCCTGGGATCGAGCCCCACATCAGGCATCACTGCTGGGAGCCTGCTTCTTCCTCTCCCACTCCCCCTGCCTGTGTTCCCTCTCTCGCTGGCTGTCTGTATCTCTGTCAAATAAATAAATAAAATCTTAAAAAAAAAAAAAGAAATTGTGAAACAAAACAAAAAATCGAAGATGAAAGAAAAAGCTTACCTGTAGAGGAACAAGGATAAGAATGACATCAGACTTCTCTTCAGAAACCATACAGGTAAGAAAAGAGTGCAGTGAAATATTTAAAACATTAAAAGAAAAATAATGTAGAATTCTATATTCAGTAAAATTATCCTTCAAAAATAAAGAAGAAATACTTTGTCAAAGAAAAACTGAGGGAATTTGTCACCAACAGAGCGGCCTTGCAATAAATGTTAAAAGAAGCTTTTAGAAAGAAAATGATAAACCTTAGAAACTGGGATGTACATACACAAAGGAAGAGTGCTAGAGGAGAAATAAATGAAGGTAAAATGAAATCCTTTAGTCTTAATTGATCTGGCAGGTAACCGTTCAAAGTATTAATAGCAACAGCAACAATGTATTCAGTGATTATAACTTGGATAAGTGAAATGAATGACAGCAATGTCATAGGGAGGAATTAGAAATACTCTGTTATGAGGTATTTGTTCTGTGAAGCAGTATAATGCTATGCGAAAGTGGACTTGGATTAGTTGTAAATGTATATGGCAAACTCTAGAGGAATCACTTTAAAAAGTTAGAAAAAAATAGCATAAATCGTATTGCAAGAAGGAGAGAAAATGGAATCATATGAAATGCTTAATTAAAACCATAGAAGGCAAGGGGGCGCCTGGGTGGCACAGCGGTTAAGCGTCTGTCTTCAGCTCAGGGCGTGATCCCGGCGTTATGGGATCGAGCCCCGCATCAGGCTCCTCTGCTATGAGCCTGCTTCTTCCTCTCCCACTCCCCCTGCTTGTGTTCCCTCTTTCGCTGGCTGTCTCTCTCTCTGTCAAATAAATAAATAAAATCTTTAAAAAAAAAAACAAACCATAGAAGGCAGAAGAAGTGTAGAAAGCAAAAAGAATAAGAAAAAAAAGAACAAGGGCGATGGATAGAGGACAGGAAAAAAATGATAGATATTGATCCAACTCTATCAATAATCATTTTGAATACTAACAGCCTAATACACAAATCAAAAGACAAAGACTGTCAGAGTGGATTAAAAAAACAAGACCCAACTATATATTGTCTACAAAAAACCCCACTCTAAATATAAAGACACAGATAGATTAAGAGGAAAGGGATGGAAAAAGTTTTGGGGAGTAGTTGCACAACAGTGTGAGTGTATTTAACACCATTGAACTGTACACTGAAAAATGGTTGAGACAGTAAATTTAATGTGAATTTTACCACAAGTTTTTTAAAAAGACAAAGGGATGGAGTAAGATACACTTTGCTAACACAAACCAGAAGAAAGCCAGGAAGCCATACTCATTTCAAACAAAGCTGTATTCAGAGTAAAGAAAATTATCAGAGAGAAGGAGGGGCATTATGTGATGTTAAAGGGTTAATTCTCCAAGAAGATGTAACAACCCTGAACCAAAATGTATGAAACAAAAACAGAGAACTACAAGGAGAAATAGACAAATCCACTAATGTAGTTGGAGAATGCAGCACCCCTCTATCACTAAGTGACAGATCCAGCAGCCAGAAAATCAGGACGTAGTTGAACTAAACAGGCACTATCAAACAGCTAGATCTCATCGGTGATTATAGAATACTTCATCGCGTAACGATATGCATTCTTCTCCAGTTCGGAGCATTTACCAAGATAGACCACATTCTGGGACTCAAAACACACCTTAACAAATTAAAAAGTATAGAAATCACACAAAGTACAGGGTGCCTGGGTGGCTCAGTTGGTTAGGTGTCTGCCTTCAGCTCGGGTGGTGATCCCAGGGTTCTGGGATCGAGCCCCATGTTGGACTCCCTGCAAGGTGGGGAGCCTGCTTCTCCCTCGCCCTCTGCTGCTCCCCCTGCTTGTGCTCTCCCTTTCTCTCTTTCTGTCAAATAAATAAATAAATAAATAAAATCTTTAAAAAAAAAAAGAAATCATACAAAGCATACTCTCAAACTGCAATGAAATTAAGTCAATAAGAGAAAGATAGGGGGGAATCCCACAATACTTGGAGGTTAAACAACACACTTCTAAACACATCGGTCAAAGAGGTCTCAAAGAAGTAAAAAGCTTATATATATTACATATATATATATAATAGCCTTCCAAAAAAGAAAGCACTAGGCCCCGGGGGGTTAACTGGTACGTTGTACCAAACATTTAAGGAAGAATGAAATTTTCTGTTCCAGGAAATAGGGATAGAAGGTATACTTTTTAAATCATTCTATGCAACCAGCATTAACCTTATATCAAAACCATATAGACATTGCCAGAAAACTACAAATTAATATCTTTCATAAACATGGATACAAAGATCCTCAAAAAATATGAGCAAGATGAATTCAACAATATATAAAAAAGAATTATACACCATGACCAAGTGGAATTTATTCCAGGTATTCAAGGGCTGGTTTAATATTCAAAAATTAATTATGTAGTCCATCATATAAATGAGCTGAGAAAGCATTTGACAAAATCCAACACTCATTCATGATAAAATATCTCAGTAAACTAGGATTAGAGAGAACTTGTCAACTTGATAAAGAACATCTACCAAAAAACCTACAGCTAGGGGTGCCTCGGTGGCTCAATCGACGTCCAACTCTTGATTTCAGCTCAGGTTATGATCTAGGAGTTATGAAATCGAGCCCCACATCAGGCTCTGTGCTGGGTGTGGAGTCCGCTTGAGATTATCTTTCTCCCTCTCCTGCCCCTCTCCCCCCTTAAAAAAGAAAACAAAACAAAACAAAAAATGTACAGCTAACATCAAACTCAGTAATGAACAACTAGATGCTTTTCTGCCAAGATCAGAAAGAAGGAAAAGATGTCCCCTCACCCCTATTACTGCATGGTACTGCAAGCCCTGGCTAATACAATAAGACAAGAGAAAGAAATAATAGATATACAGATTGGGAAGGAAGAAACAAAACTGTGTTTGCAGATGACATGATTATCTATGTAGAGAATCCCAGAGAATTGACCAGAAAACCAAAACCAAATCAAACAAAACAAAACCCTCCTGAAACTAATAAGTGATTGTACGAAAGTTGCAGGATACAAGGTTAATATACAAGTCAGTTGTTTTCTTATATACCAGTGATAAATAACTAGAATTTGAAATGTATTTTTTAAATTTTATATATTTGGGAAAGTGAGAGCATGAGTGGAAGGGCAGAGGGAGAGGGAGAAGCAGACTCCCCAATGAGTAGAAAGCCTGACGCAGGGCTCGATCCTAGGACTGGGATCATGAACTGAGCTGAAGGCAGCCGCTTAATCAACTGAGCCACCCAGGTGCCCCAGGAATTGAAATTTAAAACTCAATACCATTGTGGGGGTGCCTGGGTGACTTAGTTGGTTGAGTGGTTGACCTTTGATTTCTGCTCAGCCCATGACCTCAGGGTCCTGGGATCGAGCCCTTCTTAGGCTCTGTGCTCAACGGGGAGTCCACATCAGGATCCTGTTTCTCCCTCTGCCCCTCCCCCCGCTCACTTGTTCTCTCTCTCTCTAAGAAATAAATGAATCTTAAACACACACACACACACACACACACAATACCACTGGGGCACCTGGGTGGCTCAGTCGGTTGGGTGTCTGACTCTTGGTTTTGGCCCAGGTCATGATCCCATAGGTCTTGGGATCGAGCCCTGCATCAGACTTCCTGCTTGGCAGTATGTGTGGGGTCTGCTTGAGGATTCTCTCCCCCTGCCCCCCTTCCCTCAAATAAATAAGTCTTTAAAAAAAAAAAAACACAATACCATTTACCAAAGAAAAGGAAATACTTAGGCACGCATTTTACAAAACACATATAAGATCTATATCGGATAAAACTACAAAACTCTGATGAAAGAAATTCTAAATAAATGGAGAGATACTCTATGTACAAGGATAAGAAGAATCAGTATTATCAAGATGTCAGTTCTTCCAGTTTGATCTGTAGATTCAACATAATCCTAATCAAAGTTCTAGCAACTTATTTTGTGGATATCAGCAAATTGATCCTAAATTTTATATGGAGAAGCAAAAGATCATGAGTAGCCAGCACAATATCGAAGAACAACAACAAATTTGGAAGACTGCCTCTGTCCAACTTCCAGACCTGCTGTAAAGCTACAATAATGAAGACAGTGTGGTGTTGGCAAAAGAATGGATAGACCACACAAATATAGTCAACTATCTTTAAAAAGGAAACAAAGATAATTCAGTGGAGAAAAGATAGTGTTTTCAATGAATGGCACTGGAACACTGGATATGCACATGCAAAAAAAAAAATCTAAAAACATCTTTCACAAAAATTAACTCAATATGCATCAAAGACCTAAATGTGAAATGTTAAGCTATGAACTCCTAGAAGATCACATAGGAGAATATCTAATGCCGTTCACTTCTGTGATGAGTTTTTAGAAACAACACCGAAAAGTACCGTCCATGAAAGAAAACATTGGTAAGTTGGATTTCACTGAAATGGAAACCTTGTGCTCTTCAAAAGGCACTGTTAAGGGAATGAAAACAGAAGCCACAGACTGGGAGACAATATTTGCAAAAGACACATCTGGTAAAGGACTGGTTTCCAAAATACACAAAGAACTCGTACAACTGAACAATAAGGAAAAAAATGACCCAATTAAAAATGGGCAAAAGACCTGAAAAGACACCTCACTAAATAAGATGTACAGATGGCCAATAAGCATATGAAAAGATATTCAGCATCACATATCATTAGGGAATTTCAAATTAAAACAATGAGCTACCACTACACACCTATTAAAATGGCTAAAAGTTAGAACACTGATCACACCAAATTCTGGCAAGGATGGAGCAACAGGAACTCTCATTCACTGCTGGTAGAAGTACAAAATGGAACAGCCATGTGGAAGACAATTTGACAGTTTCTTATAAAACTAAACATATTCTTACCATGTGGCCCAGCACTGGAACTCTTTGGTATTTTTCCAAATGAGTGGAAAACCTATGTCTACACAAAAAATCTGCACCTGAAGGTTTATAGCAGCTTTATTCATAATTGCCAAAATCTGGAGGCAATCAAGATGTTCTTCTGTAGCTGAATGGATAAACAGTGATATATACATACAATGAGATATTTTCATCAATAAAAAGAAATGTTATCAAGTCATGAAAAGATATGGGGGAACCTTAAATGCATCTTGCCAAGGGAGAGAAACCAATCTGAAAAGGCTACATACTGTGTAATTCCAGCTCTGTGACATTCTGGAGAAGGCAAAACTATGAAGACAATGAAAAGATTAGTGGTTGCAGGGGTTGGAGGTGGGTGGGAGGGATGAGTAAGTGGAGCCCAAGATTTTAGGGCAGTGACATTTCTGTACTATAATGGTGGATACATGTCATACATTGGTCAAAACCCATAAAATATACAACACAAGAAGAGAACCCTAATGTAAGCTATGGACTGTAGCTAATAATGTTTCAATATTATCATCAGTTATAACAAATGTACCACATTAATGCAAGATGCTAATAATAGGGGACACAGTGGAGGAGGCCTGGGAGGTACAGAGGATATATGGAAACTCGACTTTCTGTTCAATTTTTCAGTAAACCTAGAACTGCCCTTTTAAAAAGGGTGGTAGCAGGGAGGAAGAGATGAAGACTGGGGTACCCCTTAAAGAGAGCCTGTTACTTCCTACAGCTTCCTGCAGAGGGCGCCCCGGCTTAGGGGCAAAAACCACGATGTAGAGAAGACGCGGCACAAATAATTACTTATTCAGGTGCCATTCTAAGTGCTTTAGATAAATTATTTCGTGTAATTCTTGAGCAACAATCCTGTGTGAACTGTTAACATTCCTACTTTACAGAGGAGGAAGTGGAAGCACAGAGAAATTAAGTAGCTTGTTCAAGATTGCGCAGTTGTTAAGTGGAGCCGAGATTTAAATCTAGGTATCAGAATATGAAACTAAAACACCACATGCAACTTGTTCTTATTCTATGAACTGGGCAGTCTTTTTTTTTTTTTTTTTAAGAGAGAGCGAGCGAGCACCAGTGGCGGGAGGTGCAGAGAGAGAGAATCTCAAGCAGGCTTTCGCTGAGTGGGGAGCCTGACGTGGAGCTTGGTCCCATGACCCTGAGCTCACTGCCTGAGCGGAAATCAAGAGTAGGTTGCCCAACCGACTAAGCCCCCCAGAAGCCCCCTAGCACATTTTCATCACCCAAAAAGAAACCCCCTGCCCTTGGCAATCACTACTCATTCCCTTTTGTCAACCGCTTACTGACTTTTTGTCTCTATGGATTGGCCTATTCTAGACATTTCATATAAATGGAATCTGATAAGAGCCCTTTGTGTCTGGCTTCTTTCACTTTGTATCATTTTCAAGGCCCGTCCATGTTGTGGCATGTGTCAGTGCAGACATATTGTGTGGACTGTATGGATATATCACATATTTATCCATCTGTCAGTTGACACACATTTAAGTTGTTTCCACTTCTTGGCTATTACGAATAATGCTGCTGTGAACATTCATATAGAAGTCTTTGTGTGGACACATACTCTCATTTCTCTTGGGTATATGCATGCAAGCGCAATTGCTGGGTCATTGTGGTAACTTGTGTTTAACATTTTGAGGAATTCCCACAGAGTTTTCCGCAGTGACTGATGGGTAGTGGTCTTGAGCATCTTTTCATGGCCTTGTTGGCCATTTGTATGATCTCTTTGGAGAAATGTCTCTTCAAATCTTTTGCCTATTTTTAAACTAGCCTATTTATCTTTTGTTGTTGTTATATTTTTGAGTTGTAAGTGATCTTTATATATTCCCATAATAGACCTTTATCAGATATAGGATTCACAAATATATTTTCCCATCCTGTGTGTTGTCTTTTCACTTTCTTGATAGTGTCCTTTGACACACACAAAAGTTATCTATTTTGATAAGGTCCAATTTATTTATTTTTTCTTTGGTTGCTTCTGCTTTTAGTGTCATATGTAAGAAACTGTTGCCTAATCGGGAGTCATTAAGATTTATGTTTTCGTCTAAGTGTTTTATAGTTTTAGCTCTTACATGTAGGTCTTTGATCCATTTTGAGTTCATTTTTGTATATGATGTGAAATGTCCAAATTCATTTGTGTGGCTAGCTAGTTATTCTAGCACCATTTACTGAAAAGACCATTTTTACTCATTGAATGGTCTTAGTGCCTTTGTCAAAAATCCATTGGCTATAGATGTATCAGTTTATTTCCGGTCTCTATATTTCATTGATCTATGTGTCTATCTTCATTCTAGTACCACAGCTTTAATTAGAGTAGCTTTCTAATAGGTTGTAAGATTGGAAGTGTGAGCCTTTAAACTGTGTTCCTTTTTGTTCAAGATTAGTTTAGCTATTCTGGGTCCCTTGCTATATGAATTTCAGGATCAGTTATCCATTTCTGTAAAAAGGCCATTGAAATTTTTATAGGGATTGCACTGAATCTGTTAGGACTTTAAACAATATTAAATCTTCCAATCCACAGTTAGGAAGGTCTTCCCATTTATTTAAGTCTTTAATTTCTTTCATTTATGTTTGGATGTTGCCTTTTGTCAAATGCTTTTTCTGTATCTATTGAGATGATCATATGATTTTTGTCTTTCACTTTATCAGTGTGGTATATCACGTAATTGATTTGCATATGTTGAACCATCCTTACATCCCAGAGGTAAATCCTACTTGATCATGGTATGATCCTTTTACTGTGATGTTGAATTCAGTCTGCTAATATTTTGAGAGTTTTGGGATCTCTGTTCATCAGGGATATGGGTCTGTAGAGTTCTTATAGTGTCCTTATCTGTCTTTGCTATCAGGGCAATTCTGGCCTCATAAAATGAGTTTGAGAGACTTCCCTTCTCTTCAGTTTTTTTTTTTTTTTTGAAGAGTTTGAGAATGGCTAATATTAATGCTTTAAATGTTTGGTAGACTTCAGCAGAGAAGCTATCTGGTCTTGAGCTTTTCTGTGTTGGGAGATTTTTGATTACTGATTCAATTACTCATTATGTATCTCTTTAGATTTTCTGTTTCTTCATGATTCAGTCTTGTTAGGTTGTATGTTTCTAAGAATTTATCCGTTTCTTCTAGATTATCTAATTTATTGGTGTATAATTATTTGTAGTAGTCTCTTATGCTCTTTTGTTTTTCTGTGGTATTAGATATAATGTCTGCTCTCTTATTTCTGATTTTATTTGAGTCTTCTCTCTCTTTTTTTCCCCCTTTGTCTGGCTAAAGGCTTGTCAATTTTGTTTATCTTTTCAAAAAAACAGTTCTTTAATTAATGTTTTCTATTTTTTCCCCCTGGCCTCTATTTCATTTATTTCTGGTCTAGTCTTTGTTATTTCCTTCTTTCTGCTAGCTTTGGGTTTGGTTTGTTCTTTTTGTGGTTTCTTAAGTTTGAAGTTAGGTTGTTTATTTGAAATCTTTTTTTTTTTTAATGTAGACATTTGTCACTATAAGCTTCCCAATTTTAACACTGCTTTTGCTGTAAGTTTGGTATGTTGTGTTTCTATTTTGTTTGTTTCAAGATAATTTTTTATTTCTTTTTTCTTTTCTTTTCTTTTCTTTTTAAGATTTTATATATCTATTTGACAGAGAAAGAGCACAAGCAAGGGGAGCGGCAGGCAGAGGGAGGGGGAGAAGCAGGCTTCCCACCGAGCAGGAGCCCAATGCAGGGCTTGATCCTAAGACTCTGGGATCATGACCTGAGCTGAAGGCAGACACTTAACCAACTGAGCCACCCAGGCGCCCTGATAATTTTTCTCTTCTGATTCCTTCTTTGACCTGTTGGTTGTTCAGGAGTGTGTTAATTCCCGCATATTTGTGAATTTTCTAGTTTTCCTCTTGTTATTGACTTCTAGTTTCCTACCAATGTGTCAGCAAAGATACTTGCTATGATTTAAATCTTAAATTTGCTAAGACTTGTTTTGTGATATATCATATGATCTGTCCTGCAGAATGTTATGTGTGCGCTTAGGAAGAATGCACGTTCTGCATATGTTTGTTAGGTCCATTTGGTCTGTAGTTGAAGTCCAACATTTTCTTACTGATTTTCTGTCTGGATCTTCTACCCATTGTTAAAAGTGTGGTGTTAATTCCCCCACTATTACTGGATTGTTGTCTGTTTCTCCCTTCCGATCTGTTAGTATTTACTTAATATAGTTATTACGCTAATGTTGGGTGCATATATGATTGGTATGTCCCCTTGATGAACTGACCCTTTTATCATCTAAGGACCTTCTCTGTCTAGTATTATAGTTTTTGGTTTAAGGTCTAGTTTGTCTAAGTGTGGCTCTCCCTGCTGTCTCTTGGTTTCCACTTGTATAGAATATCTCTTTCCACCTCTTCCCTTTGAGCCTGTGTGTGTCCTTAAAGCTGAAATGAGTCTCTTGTAGGCAACATATAGTTGGGTCTTGTTTTTTAATCCATTTATATCAAGAGTAATTATTGATAAGTAAGGACGTACTAATGCCATCTGATTAATTGTTCTCTGGCTGTTTTTTAAAAAGTTCCCTTGTACCTTTCTCTCTCTTTTGCTGTCTTCTTTTGTGAATTGATGATTTTCTGTAGTGTTATGCTTTGATTCCCTTGCCTTTATCTTTTGTGTATCTATTGTAGGGTTTTGCTTTGTGGTTACCATGAGGCTTACATAAAATATCTTATAGATAACAGCGGTCTCTTCTATGCTGATAACAACTTTATTTCAACCACATGCAAAACTCTACCCTTGTACTTTTTTTTTTTTTTTTACTTTGTACTCTTTTTACATTTTTGATGTCACAGTTTATCTCTTTTTATATTGTGGCTTCTTTAACAAATGATTGTAGCTATAATTATTTTTAATACTTTTGTCCTTTAACCTTTATACTAGAGTTAAATGGTTAAGACACCACCATGTTACAGTATTAGAATATTCTGAATTTGACTATACTGTTGACCCTTGAACAACATGAGTTAGAATTGTGCCGGTCCGTTTATACATGAAAATTTTTTAGAGTTGACAACAAGAGCCACACGCCATTTATTTACAACTGCCCCCTCCCCACCGTTGTCACAGACTGAATAGAAGGTGGCTGGTGCAGTTCATACCAGCTGCTGTCTGGGTACCTGTGGAGGCCCACAAAGGCTTTCGGCAACCACAGGGGGCCCAGGACCAGGCAGGGATGCAAGGTGCCCTGTGTGTGCTGGGATAGTGCTGCATAGGGAGCCCTGCACCCCAGCACCCCTGCCCCTTGAGTGCTCCAGACATGCTTCAGAGCTGTGCTGGGGCAGCCATGGACCTTGGGCCCCTCCAGGGTGGAGTGTGGACCCCTTCCTGCAGTAGCCTACACCCTCCCTCCCGCCTTCAGCTTCCCAGAGGCCGATGCACGCACGTGTAGCTGCAGCTGCTGACGGCCACAAGGCCAGTGGTGGACCTCCACACAGATGGGCAGCTTTACCGCACCTCTAGGCCACTGTCGTTGCTGTGGGCCATCCTGGTGGCTGCCGCCGCTAAGCCAAAACCACCAGGCTGTGGAGCATCGCCATTCCAGGGTGCCCTACCCAGCAGGCCTGGCCCACCTACACAGGGATTTTTTTCAATAAAAATACGTATGGTACTGTCCTTTCTCTTCCTTATGATTTTCTTAACTTTCTCTTTTCTTTAGCTTACTTTGTTATAAGAATACAGTATATAATACAGACAATGTACAAATATGTGCTAATCAACTAAGTTATCAGCAAGGCTTCCAATCAACAGTAGGCTATTACAAGTTAAGTTCTGGGGAGTCAGAATTATAAGGGGATTTTTGACTGTGCAGGGGTCAGCGCCCCTAACCCCCATGTTGTTCAAGGGTCAACTGTATTTACCTTCCCAGTGTGTTGTGTATTTTCATATGTTTTCATGTTACTAATTAGCATACTTTCATTTCAGTTTGAAGAACTCCTTTCAGCATTTCTTATAAGGCACTTCTATCGATTTTTTTTTTTTAGATTTTATTTATTTATTTGACAGAGAGAGCACAAACAGGGGGAGCAGCAGGCAGAGGGAGAGGGAGAAGCAGGCTTCCTAATGAACAAGGAGCCCCATGTGGGGCTCGATTCCAGGACCCTGGAATCATTATCTGAGCTGAAGGCAGATGCTTGACCGAGTGAGTCACCCAGGCACCCTTATAAGGCACTTCTAGTGGTGATGAACTCCCTCAGCTTTTGTTTGTCTGCGGTAATCTTTGTTTCTCCTTCATTTCTGAAGGACAGCTTTGCCAGATCATTCTTGGTTGCAGTTTTATTTTTTCGGCACTTTGAATATATCACCCCACTCTCTCCT
Source organism: Ursus maritimus (assembly GCF_017311325.1). Classification (NCBI taxonomy): domain Eukaryota; kingdom Metazoa; phylum Chordata; class Mammalia; order Carnivora; family Ursidae; genus Ursus; species Ursus maritimus. Next base: position 50,168,479 of record NW_024424564.1, read on the forward strand.
AGCCTGTAAGGTGTCTGCGGAGAAATCCACTGATAGCTTTATGGGGATTCCCTTGTAGGTTACAAGCTTCTTTATTCTTGCTGCATTTTTTAAAAAAAATATTTTATTTATTTATTTGACAGAGAGAGAGACAGCCAGCGAGAGAGGGAACACAAGCAGGGGGAGTGGGAGAGGAGGAAGCAGGCTCCCAGGGGAGGATTCCGATGTGGGGCTCGATCACAGGACTCTGGGATCACGCCCTGAGCCGAAGGCAGACGGTTAACAACTGAGCCACCCAGGTGCCCCTGATTTTCAACACTTTTATCCTAATGTATCTTGGAGAAAATCTCTTGAAGTTGGGACCTTGGGAACTCTCAGCCATTATTTTTTTAAATAAGCTTTCTCAGGGAGCCTGGGTGGCTCAGATGGTTAAGCATCTGCCTTCGGCTCAGGTCATGATCTCCAGGTCCTGGGATCGAGCCACACGTCAGGCTCCCTGCTCAGCAGAGAGTCTCCTTCTCCTTCTCCCCCTGCTTGTGCACTTTCTCCCTCTCTCTCTCTTTCACTCTCTTGAATAAATAAAATCTTAAAAAACAAATCTTTCTCCTTCCGCTTCTCCCTCTCTTTTCCTTCTGGGGCTCCAGTAATTAGCACATTGCTTCTGTTGACAGCATCATGTAGATCGTATAGGCTTTCTTCACTCTCTCCTTCTTTTTCCTTTGTTAGTCTCCGACTGGATAATATCAAAGTTCCTTTGTTCTAATTCACAGATTCTTTCTCCTGATTGCTTCATTCTGCAGCTGATGCCCTCTGTGGCATTTTCCACCTCGTTCGTTGTACTCTTCAGCTCCAGAAGTCATTTGGTTCTTTTTTGGTATTATTTCTATCTCTTTGTCTTTCTGTCTCTATGATTTCTAGCTCTATCTCATTTTATTCGTCTATTGTTTTCCTGATTTCATTGAATTGTCTTTCTGTGTTTTCTTGTAGCTCATTGGGCTTCCTTAAAACAGCTATTTTGAATTTTTAAAAAGATTTTATCTATTTATTAGAGAGAGAGAGAGAGAGGACAAGCAGAGGGATCGGCAGAGGGAGAGGGAGAAGCAGGCTCCCCGCTGAGCAGGGAGCCTGATGTGGGGCTCCATCCCAGGACCTTGAGATCATGACCTGAACAGAAGGCAGATGCTTAACCGACTGAGCCACCCAGGCACCCCTGACAGTCTCTGTTTTGTTTTCTCAAGGGTAGGGTTAAAGCTCAAGTTTGTGGTGTCTCCCAGTCTGCAGACTCCGGCTGGCTTTCTGTGCATGCTCACTAGCCACCAGCCAAAGCTCACTCTTGACACCATCAAGACTTTGCACAGAAAAGAGGGTAAAGCGGTGTGGGGGTGAGGTGCGTGGCTCACCTCTGGGCCAGTTGGGGGGATCTGCAGGCAAGATCAGCTTGTGGGCAGGCTTCTTACTGGGGTCTGAAACACAGTAGGATCCCTCGTCCCTTTAATGCCTTGTGCGGGTCTTATGTGTCACTCTGCCAGCCTTTTCCCACCCCCAAGTCATGCCGCTCATGACTCAGTACTCTGGTCAGAGTGAGTGAGAAATAGGTTTGTTTGGCAACATGCTGCACAACTGGGGAAGCCATGTGCTCACTCACATGCTCTCATTTTTCCCTGTGGGAGAAATCAAGGGCCAAGAAACGTCTGACTTGGCACTGAGCTGTGCTTCCTTGGGGGAGGAGTGACATGTGTAAACTCAAACTGTTCCTCTTTCCCTCTCTAGTGCGTCCAAATTTTTATTTTCTTTCTCCAGTGGTGTGCTGGAATTTCTTTCCTGGAAACCCGGACTTCCACAAAGGCTCTCTTGTCTGTGGGTGATTGTCTACGGCAGCGTTCTCCAGGGTCTCCCAGGCTGTGGCTGAGAGGGGCTGGAGCCAGTTCTCAGGCCCCTGCAGGGTTCGAGCCAGGACTGAGGTCTGTGCACCTGTTACCTGCTGCGCTGGTGGTCAAGGCTCTTCCCTCCCCGGCTCCACGGTGTGTGGTGTTGAGTCCTGCGCCTCCCACAGGCACTTTGGTCTGTGAGGGAATGCCAGCTTGGTGTTTTTGACTTGGGCTGGGGGGGTACATCTCATAGCTTATTTAGCAACCCCACTTTTAAAATTCTTACTCTTTTTTTTTTTTTTAAGATTTTATTTATTTATTCGACAGAGATAGAGACAGCCAGCGAGAGAGGGAACACAAGCAGGGGGAGTGGGAGAGGAAGAAGGCGGCTCATAGCGGAGGAGCCTGATGTGGGGCTCGATCCCATAACGCCGGGATCACGCCCTGAGCCGAAGGCAGACGCTTAACCGCTGTGCCACCCAGGCGCCCCTAAAATTCTTACTCTTTATCCTGAATATCCACCTGACAGATTATATTCCTTTCCCTTCTCCTTGTTCACCCTTTTATGGTTGGAAATAACTTGGGGAAGAGTGAGGCTGGCTCTGTTCCTGGAACTATCTGATATTCAGGTAAGGATGGCAGAAAAGTTTGGATAACATCGAATGGGAAAAAAGGAATATTACAACGTTATTTTGCATGTTACCAGGAGTCTGGAAAAAGAAGGAAGTAGAGGAAGAATCATTACTGGGAAGTTGGCACAATCTCCGGTGGCAGGAGGGTGTCCCTTCCTCATGACACCCAGGTCCATTCTTCTTCATTCCTCCTCTTAGGCATCCTAGGGTGGGAAGACGTGCACGTCTGGATGGGACGCCCCATTGCATTCGTGGGGAGTCCTGCTGTCCTGTTTGTGACCCAGACTAAACATATTCTTCACGAGCCCATGTACTACTTTTAGCCTTGTTGGACCCTGCT
>NW_024424564.1:50171307-50245716 GCF_017311325.1 Ursus maritimus
TTCTTCACTCTCTCCTTCTTTTTCCTTTGTTAGTCTCCGACTGGATAATATCAAAGTTCCTTTGTTCTAATTCACAGATTCTTTCTCCTGATTGCTTCATTCTGCAGCTGATGCCCTCTGTGGCATTTTCCACCTCGTTCGTTGTACTCTTCAGCTCCAGAAGTCATTTGGTTCTTTTTTGGTATTATTTCTATCTCTTTGTCTTTCTGTCTCTATGATTTCTAGCTCTATCTCATTTTATTCGTCTATTGTTTTCCTGATTTCATTGAATTGTCTTTCTGTGTTTTCTTGTAGCTCATTGGGCTTCCTTAAAACAGCTATTTTGAATTTTTAAAAAGATTTTATCTATTTATTAGAGAGAGAGAGAGAGAGGACAAGCAGAGGGATCGGCAGAGGGAGAGGGAGAAGCAGGCTCCCCGCTGAGCAGGGAGCCTGATGTGGGGCTCCATCCCAGGACCTTGAGATCATGACCTGAACAGAAGGCAGATGCTTAACCGACTGAGCCACCCAGGCACCCCTGACAGTCTCTGTTTTGTTTTCTCAAGGGTAGGGTTAAAGCTCAAGTTTGTGGTGTCTCCCAGTCTGCAGACTCCGGCTGGCTTTCTGTGCATGCTCACTAGCCACCAGCCAAAGCTCACTCTTGACACCATCAAGACTTTGCACAGAAAAGAGGGTAAAGCGGTGTGGGGGTGAGGTGCGTGGCTCACCTCTGGGCCAGTTGGGGGGATCTGCAGGCAAGATCAGCTTGTGGGCAGGCTTCTTACTGGGGTCTGAAACACAGTAGGATCCCTCGTCCCTTTAATGCCTTGTGCGGGTCTTATGTGTCACTCTGCCAGCCTTTTCCCACCCCCAAGTCATGCCGCTCATGACTCAGTACTCTGGTCAGAGTGAGTGAGAAATAGGTTTGTTTGGCAACATGCTGCACAACTGGGGAAGCCATGTGCTCACTCACATGCTCTCATTTTTCCCTGTGGGAGAAATCAAGGGCCAAGAAACGTCTGACTTGGCACTGAGCTGTGCTTCCTTGGGGGAGGAGTGACATGTGTAAACTCAAACTGTTCCTCTTTCCCTCTCTAGTGCGTCCAAATTTTTATTTTCTTTCTCCAGTGGTGTGCTGGAATTTCTTTCCTGGAAACCCGGACTTCCACAAAGGCTCTCTTGTCTGTGGGTGATTGTCTACGGCAGCGTTCTCCAGGGTCTCCCAGGCTGTGGCTGAGAGGGGCTGGAGCCAGTTCTCAGGCCCCTGCAGGGTTCGAGCCAGGACTGAGGTCTGTGCACCTGTTACCTGCTGCGCTGGTGGTCAAGGCTCTTCCCTCCCCGGCTCCACGGTGTGTGGTGTTGAGTCCTGCGCCTCCCACAGGCACTTTGGTCTGTGAGGGAATGCCAGCTTGGTGTTTTTGACTTGGGCTGGGGGGGTACATCTCATAGCTTATTTAGCAACCCCACTTTTAAAATTCTTACTCTTTTTTTTTTTTTTAAGATTTTATTTATTTATTCGACAGAGATAGAGACAGCCAGCGAGAGAGGGAACACAAGCAGGGGGAGTGGGAGAGGAAGAAGGCGGCTCATAGCGGAGGAGCCTGATGTGGGGCTCGATCCCATAACGCCGGGATCACGCCCTGAGCCGAAGGCAGACGCTTAACCGCTGTGCCACCCAGGCGCCCCTAAAATTCTTACTCTTTATCCTGAATATCCACCTGACAGATTATATTCCTTTCCCTTCTCCTTGTTCACCCTTTTATGGTTGGAAATAACTTGGGGAAGAGTGAGGCTGGCTCTGTTCCTGGAACTATCTGATATTCAGGTAAGGATGGCAGAAAAGTTTGGATAACATCGAATGGGAAAAAAGGAATATTACAACGTTATTTTGCATGTTACCAGGAGTCTGGAAAAAGAAGGAAGTAGAGGAAGAATCATTACTGGGAAGTTGGCACAATCTCCGGTGGCAGGAGGGTGTCCCTTCCTCATGACACCCAGGTCCATTCTTCTTCATTCCTCCTCTTAGGCATCCTAGGGTGGGAAGACGTGCACGTCTGGATGGGACGCCCCATTGCATTCGTGGGGAGTCCTGCTGTCCTGTTTGTGACCCAGACTAAACATATTCTTCACGAGCCCATGTACTACTTTTAGCCTTGTTGGACCCTGCTGACCTGGGCCTCTCCACAGCCACCACCCCTAAATGCTGGACATCTTCTGGTTGAGTCTCAGGGATATATCTCTTTTTTAAAAAAAATGGTAAAAAACATAACGTAAAGCCTATCTTAACCATATTGAAGTCCATTTCAGTAGTGTGAACTGTATTCACATTCTTGTGCAGTGGATATCTAGAACATTCTCGTGCAGAACTGAAACTCCATACCCATTGAACAACTCCCCGTTCCCCGCTTCCCTCAAACCCCTGGCAACTACCATTCTACTTTGTTTCTACAAAATTGACTACTTTAGATACCTCACGTAAGTGGAATCACACAGTGTCCATCTTTTTGTGGCAAGCTTATTTCACTCAGTGTATCCTCAAGGTTCATCCATGTAGCATGTGACAGAATGTCCTTCTTTTTTAAGCTGAATAATATGTATGTATATACTTCATTTCTTCATCCATTCATCCATCAATGGACTTTTGGGTTACGTGTCTTAACTATTGTGCTTAATACTGCAGTGGATATGGGTGTGAGTTTTGTTGTTGTTGTTTTAAAATTTTTATTTTTAAATAATCTCTACAGCCAACATGGGGCTCAAACTTATAGCCTCGAGGTCAAGAGTCGCACCCTCTACCAGCTGAGCCAGTCAGGCGCCCCTGGTGTGAATTTTTTTTTTTTAAGATTTTTATTTATTTATTTGACAGAGAGAGAGACACCCAGCGAGAGAGGGAACACAAGCAGGGGGAGCGGGAGAGGCAGAAGCAGGCTCCCAGCAGAGGAGCCCGACGTGGGGCTCGATCCCATAACTCCGGGATCACACCCTGAGCCGAAGGCAGACGCCTAACGACTGAGCCATTCAGGCGCCCCTTGGTGTGAATTTTTTTTTAACAGCTTTACTGAGATATAATTCACGTAACCATAGTTCATTCATTTAATGTGTGCAATTCAATGGGTTTTAGTATATTCACAGATATGTGCAACCATTGCTCTAGTCAAGTCAAGAACATTTTTATCACCTCAAAAAGAAGCCTTGTACCCTTCAGTGTTATCCCTTATCCCACCACCCTCCCCACCTGGCCCTAAGCAACCACTAGTCTACTCTCTGTTTTACACATTTCCCTATCCCGGACTTTCAGAGGAATGGAATCATATAATATGCGGTCTTTTGTGACCAGCTTCTTTCCCTTAGCATAAGGTTTTCAAGGTTCGTCCATGTTGTAGCAGGTGTTAGTACTTGACTCCATTTTGTGGCTGACTAATACTACATTGTATGGTTAACCGTATTTTGTTTATTCATTCCGGAGTTGGTGGGCATTTGGGTTGTTTCCACCTTTTGGCTGCTATGAATAATGCCGCTATAAACATCTGTGTGCGGGGTTTTTACGGACATATGTTTTCATTTCTTTTGCATGTATACTGAGATGTGGAATTTCCAGGTCGTATAGTAATCCTGTATTTAATCATTTCGAGGAATTGCCAGGTCATTTTCCACAGGAGCTGTACCAGTTTTACATTTCTACCAGTAGCATATGAGGGCTCTCATTTCCCCACATTCTTATCAACAATTATGACTTTTTTATTCTAACCATCCTTTTAGGTGTGAAGTGGTATCTTGTGGTTTTTATTTGCATTTCCCTAATGGTTAGTGATGTGGAGCACTGGCCATTTGCTTATCTTCCTTGGAAAAATGTCTGTTCAGATCCTGTGCCCATTTTGAAATGGGGTTGTCTTTTGATTGAGTTGTAAGAGTTCTTCATGTATTTTAACATAAGTCCCTTATATGACATGTCTGTTGCAGACATTTTCTTTCATTTTTTGGGTTGTCTTTTCTCTTTTTCATATAAGCAAATTACAGCTACAGATCTCCCTCTGATCCCTACTTGCAGTCCATAAGGTTTGGTATGTTGTGTTTTCATGTTTGGGGTACGCTGTATGTTCATTTTCATTCATCTCAAGTATCTTCCCTAGTATGTGCTGGTCTGCTTCTGTCTTGCTGCTTTTAAAATCCTCTTTTTGTCTTTTTAGAGTTTGGGTTCTGTCTAGGGCTGAATCCCTTTAGGTTTATCCTACTTGGAGCTCGTGAATTTCTTGGATGTGTAGCTTAATTTTTGTCATCAAATAGGGGAAACTTGTAGCCATAATTTTTTCAAATATTCTTTCTGCCCTTTCTCTCTCTTCTGTGTATGTTGCTGTGCTGCATGGTGTCCTGTAGGTCTCTGAGCCTCCGTTCATTTTTCTTCATTCTGCTGTTCCTCAGACAGGTGAATTTCAATGGACCTATCTTTGAGCTTGCCGATTTCTTCTGCCTGGGCATGTCAAATAATTGTTGTTGTTGTTTTTAAACCTGTTATTGTATTTTTCAACTTGTATTTGGTTCCTTTCTGTAATTTCAATCTCTTTAGTGATATTCTCTATTTAGTGAGACATTATTCTATTCTTTCCTTTAGCTCTTCATGAAACATGGTTTCCTTCAGCTCTGTGAACATATTTAATATAGCGGATTTAAAATCTAGTGGTAGAGTCAACTAATGAATCACCAAGCTTGTTGTTCTTACCAAGGTTCTACTCCCTGTCTTAACTGAAGGCACTCTGGGTTGCTGGAGGCTTTTGATTAATTTCCAGAGTTCTGTAAAAGTTGATTCTGATAACATGTGGCAGGTTTTTCATTGCTTTTATGGAGGGAACAAACATTTGGTGGTTATTACTGGACCACTTTTGTTGATTCCTTGCTTGCATTTTGATTCAAAGAAACTATAGTAAGGTATTTTGAGACAGTTGGCAAAAACTGAACACAGAATGGTTATTAGATTATTAAAAACTTTATTTTGGTGGCCAGGAAAATTGTATTAAGGTCACAAATATTTTTAAAGACCTGTTAGAGCTACATAGTGGTATTTACAGTTTTCTTTGATATGCTTTCTAATACTCCAGCTCACAAAAGTATGTATGGGAAGACAGCTATGAAATATTGGCACACGTTGACGGGTGTTAGAACTGGGTCATGGGGGTTCACCATTTTATTTTTGTGTTTGAAAATTTCTATAACAAAGTGTTTCTTAAAAGATGAGATGTACCCTTGGGTCCAAACAAGGATGCCTTGAATTGGGAAAAAATAATTGAGCTCCTAACTGGCTTTGGGTAGAAGGGAGTAAAACAACGCCTGGAAGATAGGCAGGGTGTGATATCGAGAGCATGAAGGCTAAAGAGAGAACCACAAGTGAAGACATGTAACCGTATCTCAGTCTGGAAGGCAAATGAACTGACTGGTCAAGTCCCGGCTGCTCCCTAACCCTGACTCCCAAGTCCATGGTCTTAACCACCATCCCTGCCACATCCCAGGGTGGTGGGAAAGACTTCTTTCCTAGGACTGGCCAAAGAATTGTTCCCAGCTGAGTCCATTCCATCCAGGCTTGAACAGGACTGTGATCAAGATCCGAAGCTGGAGCTGTGCAGCGGCGACCGGCCTCCAAGGGCAGAGGCCTCCAAGGGAGGAGGTGGGCTTCTGACCTTCTAAGTGACCCACAGCCTTAAGACATCAGCTGGGAAAAGGGAGCTCTCTCTGATGACCCCAGACTCAATCAATGAAGCCTCAGTAATCTTAAATGACATTGTAAAATACGCACCTATAAGTTCTTTCTACCATATTCCTATAAAGGAACTCAAACCCTGAGGGAGGAGCCATGGAAGATCTACCCAGAAGAGTTCCCACAGGGCAAAATAGTGCAAGGCCTGGGGCACTGGGTGCTCCCACATTCAAAGCCCAAGAAAAACCTACCTAGCTTGCTCTGCTGCCAGGTTTCCAAATGGGGACAAGAGCCACCAGGGACCACAGGTCCCCTGTGGCCTTAGCTAAATGAACAGGGCTTGGGAAATAGAAACCAAAGGAAGGCAGTCAAGAACCTGCCATTCTTTTACTTTGCTGAGGAGGAGGAACAGGAAATACATTTTAAGACACAAAGAACCCCTCGACTTGTCTTTGGACACAGCTGGGGGAACTGAACCTACTCTGAAGCCAGGTTAGGAAAAAAGAAACCGAGGGAGGGGCTGGGGCACTGCCAGGCAGAGGCCCAGCTGTCATGGCCCTGTGGGAGAAAGGGTAGCTGACCCCCTCACTGGCACCCCGCTCCAGAGTGCCACTGAATGAAGCCCTGTCAGAAAGGGGGACATGAGCTGACAGGTGCCAAAGATAGTAATGCAAAATCCTTAGCAGATCGGGCTCTTGCAGCAGGAGGGCTGAGGAGTCTGAGTGGCGTGGGGAAGGGGTGCACAAGATAAAGGGCCTGGGAACGTTGCTACTCTGCTTCGCTGGGTCATCGCCACGGCTGTGTGGGACAGAGCAGGATGGCTCCCTGGTGAGAGGCAAGTCTGGCATGTCTAGGAAGTACAATCTGTAGGTCACTCTGGAAAATGACGAGCCAGAGGATGCCACACACCTTCCATGCGAGGTGAGATGTGAAACCAGCACCCTGTGTACTGCCACCCGGAGTCCCTCACTGAAGGTGCCCGTGGCCCCAGGTCCACACTGCAACCACTCGATTGAAGAACAGCTTTATTGGTAACCTGACGGAATCAAGGTTACCTAGGTGGTGTCAGCCTGCGAGGCCTTATCCAGGCAGGAAAACCAATCACACAATTCATGGGAGTTCCTGACAAGAGGTCAGATCTCCACTCCTAATCATAAGAAAAATCCCAAATCCTGATTTCAGAGTAGACAAAAGGTCAGAGGGTATCAATCCCCTGCTCGTGGGGGCTCAGGAGGCTGGCTGAGTTGCTCAGTAACATCTGTGGGGCCGCGCAGACAAAGTAGAAGCCAGGAAGGCCACAGGAAATTGCCCCAAGACAAGTTTCCAAGAAGGTTCACACTTGGGCAGGGCATGGAACCTGGCCCTGAGATTGCACTTTGGGTCTGATGGGGCCAAGTCACCGAGTGGGCCTGGGTATCAGAGAACCCCGCCTTCGGGCCTCGGCATGTGGAGGCTCCATAGTCTGGGCTCAGCGCCGCCGCCACAGCCTGTCACAGGTCTCAGCTCCTCAGTGCTGGGGCGTCCCCAGCTTCCTGATGGGGTACAGGTACCACATCACCACCCCTGAGGGGTTGATGATCACTGTGAAGTTGGTTTGAGAGTGGAGGCCACTGATGACGTCACCCGTGTAGACATTCTGGGCCTGCAGTGGGAGGAGACATCGCCAAAACCACTATAAGAATAGTTGCACAGAGCCCCCCTCCGAGGGCAGGAAAGCCTGGACTTCGGCCTGTCTGTGGTGGGCCTCCGGGATGCCCCACAGAAGTGGGAGCCCTGCACCTCCCACGACTTGTCCATTGGCAAAGCCAGCAGTTGCCCAAACGAGGCAGTGGTGATAGCCCCAGCCCACGGACAACCTGAGGAACGTGCCGCCAAGGACTGACCAATAAGGGGACGCACGCAGCCTCGGTGCCCAGGCCTTAGTTATACAGAGTAGTTCTGTTTGCAGAGCTCGAAAACACCAGTGCAGAGAAGGGTACCAGCCACCGCCCTGCATGCCTGCAGCTCCCCTCGGGCTCCTGCCAGAGGACCCAGGGTCCGAGGCCTGGGGGGGGCCGCGTACAAGTGAGCACCACTCCCAGCAACCCCCTCCCAGGAAAACCCGCAGCCCTGCAGGTGGCAGGGTACTCACCTCGTACGCGCTGGAGCTGTTGAAGTTCAGCTGGCCGAGGGAGGAGTGGTAGTGGTAAGGCGTATCCGTCCGGCGGCTGAAGAAGACCACGGCGCTGGCCTCATTGGCCAGGGGCCGCACGAACACTTCGATGTGGGATTTCTCCTGGGCACAGAACGTGGCTAGTGGCTGGCCTTGCTGCTCAGGCAGGCCCTGAAATCCCCTCCCTAGCCCTCCTTTGAGCTCTGGGTCTCCCTAGCCCACACTTCCATGTCATGCAGAAGTTTGGGGGGATACCCCAGCCCTCCAGCATCCCAACTTATTCTTGCCTGACTCTGCAGATGCTCCCTGACATTTCCTGTGTGCCAGGCCCCATGCTAGAACACAGAGACAAATGCTGTATAACGTCCTGTCTCGGAGAGCTCGTAGGATAAGGCAAGGGTTAGATGTGGGCAGCTGCTGGCACTGGAGTAGAGGAAGCTGTCCAGTAAGAAAAATGAACTCTGCCCTGAGCAGCCCAGAGGGTGAAGCCCCATCTTCCAGGAGGTCCCTGGGCCTGGTTCCACCATAAGCCCCTCCAGCAGGGATTAGTTACCTCCTCTTGGCCTCACCCATTCTGTATGTGCCTTCTCTAAGTTGTGTGGATTTAACTAGAGAGGTGAGGATCTGTGCAAGCAGCACAAGCTTTGAGGCTCTACCGTTGGAGTTAAGTTCTACTGTACCATTTACCAACTGTGTGGCCTTGGGTAACTCAGACTCCTCAAGTCTTAGTTTCCTCACTTGTAAAAGAGGGAAGGAGTATTCACCTGAGAAAAGGTACCCACAATGCCCAGCACACAGTAGGTTCTCAATAAATAGTCAGTGCTAGTCTAGTATTAGTAGTAGTTGCATTCCTTGGCTCAGACAACTCCTAAGCTCCGGAGGGAAGCCCTGGTTCTCTGCCAGACATCACGGGATGTGCGCAAAAGTCTTGTACTTCCAAACGGAGGGGCCCCACTGTCCTGTGTGCACTTGTGGGGTGATGTGTCCCTTCCCCAGATCCCAGGAGCTGTCCTGCTCTGGCCTTGCTCTCAGGCAAAGGCGGGGGACGTCTGGAGCAGCTCCCAGTAGAATCCTTGACTGAATGCAACCAGGAAGGAGGGCTGAGCAGATTTCAGAGGCCCAGCCCTCCATGACCTCCAGGCCTCCAGCCTTGTTCTCAGGGGAGCCCAGTCCCTCGGCCTCCCCTTCCCTCCCCCCACACCCCAGTACCCTGAGAATCCTGCGTCCCTGGATGCCCAAGGGATCCTGGTTGATTTTGATCATGAGTGGATTCTGCAGAATGTCCATGTTCTGGGCAGAGATGGTACGCAGGTCCGTGGACATGAAGAGGGGGGCTGCCAGCACCGTCCATAGGGCCATCTGGGCCCGGGCTTGCTCAAAGCTGAGGCCAAAGTTCCCTACAAGCAGCTGGGGGCAGAGAGGAGAGGAACAGTCAGCTCTGTCCTCTCCAGGGAGGTGGGCACGGGGCCCAACCCTACACATGTAGCCAAGGCAAGAGAAGATGGAGGAGGATAGCCTGTGGGGCCTGGGTCTGTGAACATTTCCCAGTGTGTGGCCTTGGGGTGAGCAGAGCACTCTCCCTGTGAGCCTCAGCTTTTTATTTCACCAAGAATATGGGGTGATACTATGTTTTGGCCACGTCACAGGTCGTTCAGATGATCCAGTGGGATCCCGTTGCCAAAAGTGTTTATAAACCGCAACACCAAAGTCAAGAAATACAGTCAGATGGAAGCAGTAGGTAACCAGACCTGGACAGAGTCCCTGCTGCTGCCCCTAGCACCCACCTGCCCAGCCACAGGTGACAGGACCAAGGGGGACTTCCTGACCAATCCACAGACTGGACACAATTATTGCTAACGCAACACGGTTACATATTTAGTGATACCAACTGAACAGCCACGGTGCGGGTGCGCCAAGCAGTGCCGAGCGTTTTAAAGGACCATCCGTTTCAATACTCAGAACAACCCTATATGAGGTAGCTGTTCTCATTTTCCAATTGACAAAACTGAAGCACAGAAAAAACGGAGTCACTTTCCCAAGGATGAGTGGCAGAGAGGGAACTAGAACTCCACGGCAGGCCAATTTGTTTCTCTAGGCGTCTATCTGGCCTATGTAATACTAATATGTACAATAATGTAATTATTATAACCATCACTGGAAGTATATGCTTGTTGGCTAAATGAAGAGGTAGCTATAAAGTCATAAGATAAATTGCAAAAAATTGTAAGTCACCAGGGCTCTGAGTGAGGTAGGTACGAGGGGCCAACTCCGCCTGTGGAGGCCCCGCGGGAGGGCACCAGGGCTCGGGGCAGGGCGGTCCGGGGAGGGACCGGCAGGAGGGTGTGCACTCTTCGTGATCTTCACCCTCCAGAGGAGCAATGTCACACAAGAGTCACTACTGACCAGTCCTCAGGTTTCAAGAACCATCAGAACTGCCTGGGGAGATGCTTAACAATGGGCATTGCGAGGCCCTCTTCGAACATTCTGATCCAAAAGGTGGGGGTGGGGCCCTGGGAACAGCCATGTAAACAAGCTCCCGTGGTGGTGAGTCTAAGGCGGCTGGCTCAAGGACACGTTTTAGAGACACTGATCTAGAACCTGGCGAGCATCCAGGAAGACAGCACAGGGCAGTGGGGCGCAGGTCTGTCATGGCCATCCCCCTCCATGCTGGTACCATGTCTGGGTCGTTCCAGTGCCCAGGGCCTGCCGCCGGCTGCAGGATGTCCTGGTTGTCCACAAACCAGTCCAGGATGGAGAGCACGCTACTCCACGAGTCCTGGATGTCGTCGTAGTTGCGCCAGAGGTTGCAGATCTCTGCCAGCAGAGTGTAGTTCACCTGGATGTTGGGGGAAGGCAGAGCCCAGCACCAGAGTCACGCCCTGCAGCCTCAGGCCGGCACAGGGGCTGAGGAGCCTCGGCAGCAGACACGGAGGGTGGGGGAGGGCGAAGAGAACAGGCCCTGAGCCAGATCAGGGTGAGACAGGTCTCCCCTGCCCTCTCATGCCACCTGGGGCCGAGCCCAGGGTATGGGCCGAGGCTGGTGTACCCACAACCGTCCCCACCGCACTCCCGCCCCTGTATTCTCTCAGTGAGTCCCACCACCTGCCAGCACTCTCCCTCAGGTCTGCTGGTCTGATCCCACCCTTTCTAGTGTCCTAGGTGCTGGAGGGCCCCTGGGGAGGCTCAGCTCCACCTGCCTGGCCTCACCAGCCTTCTGGATCTCCTGGCCCACTCAGTACAACCAGGATACTGCAAACTTGCTGGGTGATATATGTCAGCCCATGACATGTGGTTCCTATGCCTTGGACACCCATCCCTTCAGCCCACCTCACAAGTGTTTCCTCTTCTCTAGACCCAGGGCTGGCTGAGGCCCCCCTGGGGCAGTTATAACCCTCTCTTAGACCCACAAATCAGCACATGGACAGCTATGATGAGAGCAGCCCTGACTGCACAGGAGGCAGGGAGGCTCGGGTGCGGGGTGCATTGCCGGGCAGGTGCACAGAATGGCTTACCTTTGGGGGAAGGCCCCCTTCATAGGCCGGCCAACTGCAGGAGAAGGCAATGGGGCGGCCTGTGGCATTCAGGGCAGCTGCCATCTTGGGGTACCCTGGAGAAGCCCAACCCCCACATTTTAGGACTGAGAAGGCTCAGGAGGAAATCTGAGGCCTCAGCCCAAACCTCCCACCAAATGTAAGGAAACTGAGGCTCAAAAGAGGAGGTGCCTCCCCCTGTATCCAGAGCTGCACACACTTCCTTGGCAGGGGCATGGTGCCAACCCATCTTAGGAAGCCTGGGAGGCAAAAATGCCCCCAGCCTCTGGTGCAGGGAATTGGGAAATACTACCCCATAGCGGGCATACGGGCAGATGAGCTCAAGCTTAGCCAGGTGGGCACCTGTGAGCTTTCCATGACCGCCCCTCCCTGTCTACCTGATGGCCCCCAGCCAGCTTGAGGACCCACCCTTGGCCCGTTCCTCGGGGGTTGAAAAGCAGCCATCCAACTTCAGCATGTCCACCTTCCACTCGGCAAAGGTTTGAGCGTCCTGAATCACCTTGTCTAGCGTGGTGCCTGGGTAGCCCATACAGGTGAAGTTGCCCATGTCCTCGTAGATGCCCAGCTTCAGGCCCAGGGAGTGAGCCTGTGGAGGGTTGAGGACACTGCGGGCTCAGGCGGGGAGCCACCTCACAGGCACATCTGACCAGGCCCCATTATAAAACTATCAATGGCTCCCCGCTGTCCAAAGGAAAGGGTCTCAGTTTGCTGGCCTGGCCTCTGCCAACCATGGTCCTTCTCACTCCTACACACACCTCCCATGGGCAGTTGCTGGCTTCTAGGCCTTGCTTCTGCCATCCCCTCTGCCTTGAATGCCATCTCTTCTTGTATCAGCTCAAGAACTGCCTCCTCTTGTGAATTTTTCTGAAATCCCAGGCTGAATAAGATGCCTTTCCTGGCTCTTACCCACCAGAGTGGGCCAAAATGAGCTGTTCGTTTATCTGTTTCCCCCACCAGACTGGTTTCTCAAGCAGGGATTGTGGAAATGAACCCTAAGTGAAGTGGTGCCAGTTGGGGCGAGAGGGAGTGTGGTCTGGACCCCCAGCTAAAGGGCAGGGCTGGGGTGGGGCTCACATAGTCAGCCAGGAAGGCAATGCCGTTCGGGAAGCGCTTGGGGTCGGGCACCAGGCGGCCTTTGTCGTCACGCCCACCAATCCAGCAGTCGTCAATGTTAAGGTACGTGTAGCCTAGGTCCCGCCATCCATCCTGTGCCAGGTGGTCGGCCATCTCCATGAAGAGCCGCTCACTGGTGAGAGGCAGAGGATGGGGCAGCTCAGTGACCCCCCACCCCCTTCTTCAGAGCTTTTCAGACTTCTCAGATAATCTGAGTGTGAATCCAAGCTATAAGAGCCATCATCAGGGTGGAATGAAAGGAGTGGTTGGGTCCCCAGGCTTGCAAGACTGAGCCAGCCTGGCTCTCACAATTATCTCCTTTCAGTGGCCTCAGGGGCTGGGTCCACCACAATGCCCCTGCCGCACTGGCCTGACAGTTCCCACCAAGGCCCCACGCAGGTCACAGGCTGTCTCTGATGTCCCAAAAGTCACCTCCGGCTGCATTCTCTCTGGGATGGGGCGCTCTGCCCCACCCTCTTTTCTAGCTGACCCTCCGCTCTCTTCCCCCCCCTCTGCTGGGTCTTGGGCAAGGCTTGTGAGGTGTGGGCCTTCCTCACCTGATGCAGTTCTTTGGGTCCTCATCGCAGTCGGTGTTGCAGCGAAAGCGTTCCCAGGCCAGCCAGCCCATGGGTGGCTTCCGCAGGAGCCCATTCTCTAGCACCAGCACCTCGGCCACCAGGGCCAGCAAGACCACTGCAGGGGGGTTGGAAGGATGACTGTCAGCGGCTCCCATAGCCCCAGCCCTCACGCTACCCCATCCATATGCTGTTTGGCTCTGCAGAGCCCTTAGGGAAACCAGACTCCTGGGCTTAAGGCAGAACTAGCTCTTCTGTGACTGGGCTTAAGGCAAAACTAGCTCTTCTGCGGCTGCTGGCCCCGGCAGTCACAGTGAGGGGGCTCACAGTGCCTGGGGCAGGGCAGTGTGTTTGAGGGCTGAGTCCCCACTCGCTGTTGCCACCGCAGTGCTGAATTTGTAAAAAACTCACACCTGAGGCTGTATCCTTTCTATACCTTGACCAGCTCCCCCCATTGACACACAACTTGACAGAACATGGTAGTCAGACTCCAGGTCTCCTGACTCCCATCCAGAGCTCTTTGCTCTCCACCACAGATCCCGCCCCCCCCCCCAAGAGGCCTCAGGAGGGCTTAAGGGGTCACCCAGGTTGGACCTGCACCTAGCCAGCTCATCTGGGTGAACCCTTGCCCCCTCAGGCCTGCTTCCTTATCTATAAGATGAGGTTACTGTACTGACTTTACAGGGCTGTTCTCTGCCATGTTGATAACACATAAAATAGGACTTCTGCACTTCGAGGGAGAGAGGATGAGAAACGAAGAGGCCTCTTTGGAGGGGAACTGATTCCTAGGTGGGGAGCATCTCCTTTCTGGGCCAGCTCCAAGAATAAGAGGAACATGTCTCCCCACATACCCACATCAGGGAAGGAGGCCCAGAAACCAGAGGGCTGGAACTTCCTCCAGGTAGCCCCTACCCGCAATGGGTCACCTACCCTCCCCAAACTACCCCCACCCGCGTAGGTACCTGTCTTCAGCAACATTGCTCTGGACTCCGCGTCTCAGGACCTGATCAGATCTGCTCTGCTTTTACCAGCTTTATATGTTGGACTTTGGAAGCTAAGAAACGACAGAAAAGCACTGGGGTCACTACGGCCTCGCTAGCTCTGCCGCCCTCAGCCTCGGGCGTGGATCCCCCACTCCGTCCCGAAGTCGCCCTCAATTGCCCACCAGCCCCCGCCCCCAACCCCCAGCCATCACTTCCCCGAGCCCGCGGATTCCTCAGAAATACTAAACAAGGTGTCTCAGACGTTAGACCCCACCCTCTCTGTAGTGCTGGGAACCCCGAGCGCCCACGGGCGGCCCTCCGCCGGGTCGGGGCCACAAAAAGGCACCGATCGCCTCTGGGACGCCCGGGAAGAACAGAGGCGTCGGGCTGGGACCAGGCTTCGGATTCCTACCGGGTCTGGGTTGCCACCCCCCGCCCCCAAGGACCTCAGCCCAGCAGCCCCAGAGCGGGGATCCTCCCCCAGAGTGCCCAGCTCACGGAACTCACCCTGCGGACGCCCCCCGAACGCCACCCGCTTCTGCCTCTGGGGCAGCCGACTGCTGCGGTAATGTGATTTGCCTACTGCGTTCCAGGAGGGCGGAGCCTGACGGCGGCACGCCTTCCGCGGCGGAACCTATCAGAATCCCCCTAGCAACGTCGTGTCCCGCCCCCTGTGGGCCCAATAAGCCCTCCTCCGAACCTCCCAAAGCCCCGCCCCCCTCGAGCTCCGGCTCCGAGCCCACCCCCGGCAGGCACCATTCGAGCAGGTTTAAGGACTGGGTGACCTGGCTACCACGGCTCCCGGAGAGGGTGGTCCTTTCACCTCTGCGGTGTCCCTGAAGGCAAGCATAGTGCCCGGCACAATGTAGACGCTTAATAAATAGTATGGCGTGAATATCTGCTTTGTTAAAAGGAAGTGAAGAAATGTCATGAAGAACCACCCAAAGAAAGCCACTCAAAAAACAGTAGTCGAAGTTGAATAGGCACTGCGAGAAAGATGGGTGGGAGAGAGCTAACCAGGTGTAGGGCACTGTTTTTGCAAAGCCAGGAGACTCTCCTCCCTTACCTGACGCTCCAGGCCAGCCACCGGTTGGACTGGCCCAGGCAAGCAATCTGCATATTCCTTCTCTTTCATTCATCAAATATTTATTGAGCAACTACTAGGTAGGTGCCAAACACTTTATTCTTGGCACTTTCACTTGGACGGTCACTGGGCATCTCAAACATAACCGGCCCCAAACTGAACACTGGAGACCTTCCATTTCTCAGGTAATGGCAACTCTCCTTCCATGTGCTCAAGCCAAAAGCTTGGAGTCCTCTTTGCCACCCCTTTCCCTCACTCCTCTCATCCAGTCTTTGGCAAACCCTGTTGCACTCTACCTTCAAAACCCACCTCTCGTCACTCTCCCAGCAACCATCACATCTTGCCTGGATTATTGGTTGCAGCACCCTCGTCACCCGTCGGCTTCCACCTACATTTGTTCTCTCCACAGCAGCCAGAGTGCTCCTTTAAAACATAGCTCAGGTTGGGGCACCCGGGTGGCTCAGTAGGTTAAGCCTCCCATCCCTGATTTTAGCTCAGGTCATGATCTGAGGGTCGTGAGATGGAGCCCAGGATTGGGCTCCCGCTGAGCATGGAGCCTACTTGAGATTCTCTCTCCTTCTCCCTCTGCCTCCCCGCTCCACTTGCTCATGTGCTCTCTCTCCCTCCCTAAAAAATAAATTAATTAAAAAAAAACAACAAACCATTACTCAGATCACCACTCGCTCCAGACCGTGACGGCTGTTCATCTCAGTCTAGAAACTCACAGATTTACAAAGCCCCACCCACACACTCTGCCCATCTCCTACAGCTCTCCCCCTCCTCCCTGACTCCCTGCCGCACAGTCCTCCTTACAGTTCTTCAAGCGCACAACAGGTCTCAGGGCCTTTGCACCAGCTGTTCCCCCTGCCTGTCATGCTCTTCCTCCAGATTTTGGCATGACTGGCTCCCTTATTTCCTTCCAGTATTATTCAGAGGGCACCTTCTCAGTGAGGCCTACCCTGACCAACCTATTTGAAATTGCAACTTCCCTAGTCTAGCAATTCCCAAGCTCCCTGACCCTCCTATATTTTCCACGCTGCTTACTCCCTTCTAACACATTTATTACGGTCTCTATTATTAACTGAATAAATTCAGGGGAAGAGACAGATAGCAAACAGGAAATAAAAGCATGAATATAGCGAAGTTTCTATAGTGGCTCGTGCTATAATGAAAACACAACTCAGGGATGTGATAGAGACTTGAAGGTAGGCTACTTTCCACCGCCTGGTCAGGGAGGGGACATTTGAGCTGAGACCTAATTGATGTGAAAGAGCCCTGAGACGTTAGAGTCAATGGGGCAAGAGCAAGAAGGAAGAACACTCTAGGCTGCAGGAAACTGCAAAGGCTAGAGCTCTGACCTCGGAACCCCCAAGTTCATGGGCAGATATGCCGACCTCCCTGGCTTCCGTGGGCCGTCGGAACCCTAGCCTCCTGCGTGTGGTTGAGCACTCCTGCAACCTTCACTACAGCCTACGAATAGACCGACCCCAGGCAGAGCCTGGGGGCCGCGGGTGGGTGGCAGGCCGCTGGGAGTGGCGGAAGCAGAAATGCATAACCCCCAGAGACAGAGATGCCAGAATTTCAGGGGCCGGGTGGAGCCGCCAGGAAGCTCAGCCGGGCCTCACGGGCTGGATAGGAGCCCGCCCAGAGGAGGCGCCGGGCGAAGCCTTCCCAGGCTTGGCTCTGTGGGAAAAGTGGGCCGGGCGGGATGAGGGGGCTGGAGAGGGGAAGAGGACTCCGAGTTCCCCCGGCTGTGGGCCGGGCCCGAGGCCCGCAGACGGCCTGCGGTGGGGCCCTGGGTTCGAGGTCGCCCGCCGCTGACCAGCTCTGTCCGGGCCTCTCGGGCCTCAGTTTCCCTCCCGCGTGGATCCAGGGGCGGCTTCGCGGACCGCCGGGTGAGCAGGGGAGGGGCGGGGGTGGTACCTCGAGCCTCCCGGAAGGGGTCTCCCGGCGCCCGCGGCCACGTTCCGGCCGGGCCGGAGGCGCGGGGTCCGGAGCAGGGAGCGCCCGGAGCCGCGGGCCGCCCTCCTGGGCGTCGGCGCGCCCCGCGGCGCGGAGGTGAGCGCGGCCCGGCGGGCTCTGGAGGAGGCGGCCCCGGGAAGGCGTGCCCCGCGGAGACGTGGCGGGGCCGCCCCACTGCGCGGACCCGGCGACTGAGGCGGCAGCCGCTGCTCTGCGGCGCCCGCGGGGGGGCGGTGGCGGGTCAGGGGCCCACTCGGGGCCCCGGGCCGCTGGGTCCCACGCCCCAGCCCGCCCAGCTTCCTTCACAAGTAGAATCAGAGATACGCGGGTGTGGCTGGTCTCTCAGGGCTGTGCGGCTCTGATCCCGCCCGCCACGCACCTGTAAAGTGGGGCACTGCTTCTCCGGCCCCGGCGCCCCTCTCCGCGCCCCGGTGCCGGTACCGGGAGGACAGGGGTGAGGCCAACGCCAGGGCGGCCCTCAGTGAGCACCCCCCAGCCTCCCGCGACCGGCCACGGGCATGGCCCCGCCCCCGCGGGCCCCCCCTGTTTCTCTCCGTAGGCCTTATCATGACCGGGCCTTACGTTACTTCTTAATTAATTTTCTCATTCATTTATCTTTGTCTGTTTACAATGTGTCTCCCCGCTGGAATGTAGGCTCCAGGAGGGACGCATTGCTTTGTCCACTGTTGTATTCTTGGTCATTTCAGTACTTTCTGAGGTCCTCTTCCTGATGGACTGGATACTGGAGGTTACACCAGCAGCCAAGGCGATTCCCGCCTGAGACATTCTGGGGCTCCGGATAGTGCTGTAAACACAAAGATCATTGTGGGGGGAAGGAAAGGAAAACAGAAGTGAGGGGGCTGCTGGTTGGGTCACCTTGTGATCAGGAGCACTTTAGATACAGCCATCAGGGCAGGCCTCACGGATGAGGTGACTTCAGTCCACAAATAAACCGTGTGATGTGCTAAAAGGGAAAAGCAGGAAGCTGAGGACTCTTGAACTCTGACCTTGCCTTTTGCGGGGTAGGGAACTGAGTTCTGCAAAGTGATGGTCAATTGCTCTGAAGTGCCTGGTCTGGGTGGGTGGGTGGGTAGGGAGATTTTCAGGGTTCAGGGGAGGCTTCCTGGAGGAGGCGGTGGTTTAACTGGGTCTCTAAGACTGAGCAGGAGTTCTTATCCTTTAGCGTGTGGTGACGGGGTTTGGCAATTGTTTTGCAGGTGCCCTAGGAACCACATAGTCAAAGGGCTAAGCCCTGTGGTTGGACAAGAGGCCCCCGCCCTCTTGCTGTGAGCTCTGCTGGTAAGTGGGTCACTGCTGAGACTTGCCCCCA
Source organism: Ursus maritimus (assembly GCF_017311325.1). Classification (NCBI taxonomy): domain Eukaryota; kingdom Metazoa; phylum Chordata; class Mammalia; order Carnivora; family Ursidae; genus Ursus; species Ursus maritimus. The sequence goes on from NW_024424564.1 coordinate 50,189,723, forward strand.
GAAGGTGTGAGGGCATCAGGAGACCAAGCTCTGCTTCTCACTGGTCATGCAGTCTTGGGCAGTTGTTCATCTTCACTGCTCTGAGCCTCTGTTTTTCATGCGTCAGGAGGACAGCTGGATTAAGTGCCACTTACAATCCATGGGGCACCCACATTCAGTGGTTGAGGTTGGTCCTACCCAGCCGGGCCTTGTGTTCATGCCACACTCTTGTTTACTGAGCGGGTCCCTAAGCCCCCATCAATGAAGGAATGGGGCTGGCCTGCCCCACCTGCCTTCATCTGGCCCTGAAGGCTACAGATTCTTAACTAAAGGACAACTGTGTCATTAATGAATGAGAGGCTGGCAGGGGCCCAGGAGGGTCACAGAAACCGTGGAGGTTTGGTCTCAGGGTTGGAGCTAAGGGATCCCTGGATTGAGGGATGTTTAAGCACAATGATTTCTGCGGGTTCAGAGTCCATTTCAGCTCAGCTGATGCTTTTTTCTTTGGATTTAAAAAAGCTGTAGCAAACTTCTCCATACCTCCTGGTCTGGGACAATCACATTATCCTTCTCTCGGAGTCCCCTGCTGTCCAGTGTTTTGTATGCCCCTCACAACCACCCTTTGAGAGAAAAGGCAGGGACACTAGCGCGTTTCATGGATGAGGACGCTGACAGCCTCAGGGCACACAGCAAGTGAGTAGAGGCCACAGGGCAGGGGCCCAGGTTTCCTCCAGAGCCAGCGTTCTTTTCCTGACCCGGGCACAGAGGCTGCCTTCCTTTCTGACCTGTGGTTACCCATCTCCCCTCACAGTTCTTATGGGAGCCATGAAGCTGAATGAGAGGAGTGTGGCCCACTACGCACTGAGCGACTCCCCGGCCGACCATACAGGCTTTCTGCGCACTTGGGGTGGGCCAGGGACTCCACCGACCCCCAGTGGCACTGGCCGAAGGTGTTGGTTTGTCCTCAAAGGCAACCTGCTGTTCTCCTTTGAGAGTCGTGAGAGCCGGGCCCCGCTGAGCCTGGTGGTGCTGGAGGGCTGCACGGTGGAGCTGGCCGAGGCTCCCATGTCTGAGGAGTTCGCCTTCGCCATCCGCTTCGACGCCCCTGGCGTGCGCCCGCACCTGCTTGCGGCAGATGGGCCCGCGGCGCAGGAGGCCTGGGTGAAGGCGCTGTCCAGGGCAAGCTTTGGCTACATGCGCCTGGTGGTGCGCGAGCTGGAGAGCCAATTGCGCGATGCCCGCCACAGCCTGGCCTTGCATCGCCACTCATCCTGGAAGGCCACTGGCAGCCACTGGAAGCCCCAGGCTCCTGACCGCCGGTCTTCGGGCCTGGAAAACGGTCACTCCCTCTTCAAGGATTGCAGCCCCATGGACTTGGTTGAAGAAAGGGGCAGCAGGCCCACACGACGGGGCTTGGCCGAGTGGCAGGGCCCTGCCAGCCTCTTCGTAGGCAGGAGGCAGAGCCCCTCGTTCCCTGAGACCTCCTACTTCTCTACCCTGCACAACTGGTATGGCCAGGAGATCATGGAGCTGAGGCAGCGGTGGCTGCAGAGGGTCTGGGGGAGCCAGGCGGAACGTAAGAATCAGGATGGGCCCTGAGCCTCAGCCCTTTGGGTTCTGCCCTTATCCTGCCGGTCAGGACTGCAGGGCCAGTTCTTTTTCAGCAATTTAATGTTTATTCGGTTTAAAGTTGCTTTTTTTGAGAGAGTTCTTTCCTTCCTGCTTTTTAGACATTCTCCAGGTTCCAGATCCACCCTCGTTCCTGGAGGGGACTAAGGAATCATTCCTTCCAGCCCCTTTATTTCCTGAGGCCCAGAGAAGGGGGGGCTTGCTTAGCAGCCACAGGGCCAGACCCAAGTCTCCTGCCTCTGTGCTGGACTGCCCCTGTCTCAGGGGATACTAATGAAATGGAGGAAGGAGGGAATATTATGTGGCCATAGACTGCCGTGCCTTTTTAGGTACACGCCAGACTCTACAACCACAACTTCCTACACAGGGAGTCTTGCGTACATTGAAATACCAGAAGTTGGCTGAAGTGTTGGCTCGAAGGACTGACATCGTCAGAGAAAGTAGATTTATTGTCATGGGGGTTTCTGGGGCCCAGGTCTTCCTGCGTGGTGGGGCATAGGACCCCCACTCTGCAGTTTGAGTGGGGCCCTTTGGAGGGAGAGGGCCTTCAGCCAGCAAAGGGGGATTGATTCTGCTCAGAAAGTGTTGGGGCCCCCAGATCCTCCTTGGCTGCTCTGTCTATAGATGGTGCTGGTCACTGCCCCAGGAGGGGCTGGTGGCTTTTACATGTCAGCAGAAATCCTTCCTGTATTCTGTCCTTAGCAGCTAGTTCCTGGAGCTGCCACGTGGGAAGCTAAAGGAGTGGGGAGGCAATGGGGCTCCCTGGGGAAGCCAGGTGTTATTTTGGTTCTCAGTCTGGGTCATTCCGGGAGCTTGGACACAGGATTCCCAGCACCCTGTGATTAACTCTTCTCTCCTAACGGTACTCCCAAAGAGCCATTCCTGATCCTGAACCTGGCCTGGGAACTCATTCACCGTCCTGCTTGTCAGCCAGTGCACATCTGCCAAGACCCTCTCATTGCAACTCTCAGCAGCGTGGTACTGAGTGTTTTCTTTATTGATTGTTTAGGGAGGCAGTGACCGGGTGGAGAGAGCCAGCAGCCAGACTAGCCTGAGCCCGAGGGGTGTGGAGCAGTGGCTGGATGGAAGATGCAGAGCCTGGTCAAGACATCCCCCCTCTGCCCGCACACAACCTGCCCCTTCTTAGCCTCTCGAGCGCTTATTAGGGCCTTGGGTACACTGTCCAACTAGGTCTAGAGTCTTGGACTCAGCCTCATGAGTCCAGGACTCCGAGAGGCCACCAGGCTCTGGAACCCATTCCCGTGGGCTTGCTTCCCAGGAAGAGGGGCTCAGCCCCCACGCAGAAGCCCCACAGCCCACTGCGCCTTGTTTTATACACAGATACTGCAGGCTTTTGTTACTGTTTTTACGGTTACAGTGGTTTTTTTATACGATTAAAACACTAAGTTTTTATTACTCACTTTCGTTCCTCAAGTTTATTTCAACAATCACTTGACCAATTTGTGCGAACCCCCCCACCCCCTTCATTTGCCTGTATATAACGCATACCTCGGCAAGAAATCAAATTACAAAATCATCCAGGTAGTACAACTAATAGATTTGAATTATATATTTTAAATGTTAAAAAGAAAAATACAACTCTGTGAGGGTCAATGAAAGTGACCTTTCTTTTCAACAATCACCTGCTCTGCCCAGCCCCGGCGGTCCAGAGTGAGGGAACAATGGCGGAAGTAAGAAGGCTCCACCAGGGCCCGGAACGAGGCGGCTACTGGGGCGTCGGCGCCCTCCTCGTGACGTCACCACGTGGGGCGGGTGACAAACGCCTCTTTCACACCGCCGCTGGAACTCGGCGCACTGCGCAAGTGTGAGGGCTGGGGCTCGCGTCTGATCCCAAAACCTCGCGAGCGTTAGGGCAGCGCGCTTCCTGAGCGCGTCACAGGGGCCGGGCGGTGGGGTCCCGGTGCCGGGCTAGGGGCGGAGCTGGGAGATGGCGTCCGGAGCGGCTCGCTGGCTGGCATTGGCATCCGTCCGATCCGGGGCTTTCCGGAGCGGGCCTAGCTTGAGGAAAGGTGGCGATGTCTCCGCCGGAGGGGTTGGCTCAGGTCGGAGCTTGGTACCGTCGAGGTCAGTCATCGTTACTCGCAGCGGCGCCATTTTGCCCAAACCGGTGAAAGTGAGTGTCTGCCTGGAGGCGGGGCGAAGGGGCCGCGGCCAATCATTATGGGGAATGTACGCTGACTGATAGGAGCAAAGGCCAATCATACGACCGCCTTAGACCGGAAGACGGATCAAGGACAAAGTTTAGGAATGAAGCGCCGCTAATTTTGACAGGTGGGAGGAAATGGGTCAGATCCCTGTGTTGCGTTGGGCGCACGGAAGCAGAGGATGGGGGGCGAGAGCTGAGAAAGACTGCACTTTGCACTAGCTCATCACTAGGAGTTGGTGCCCCAGTTCTCCAGACCACAAGACTCGGCTTTATGAGTCCTCTATAGACAGATCACGTAACCACTCCGTTCTTGTCTACCTCACAATTGATGGGATGAAATAACGAAAGCGTTATTCCTTTCCTTGTGAAAGGGTTTTGTAAATAAAGGGTACGTGGGACAGACCTTATTTCTTTAGGAGTTTTGATCTAGTACTTAATTCATGTGATTCGTAGTCCTGAGAGGTGGGCAGGGAATTTTTACAATCACTATTTCTACAAATGAATAGTCGGGCCAAAGCAGTGAAGCCGTGAGGCTCCAAAGCTAGCAGCGAGTTAGGGTCTGGAATCCAGGTTTCTGGCTGGTACAACCCCTCCCCATGTCCTATTTTTTTCCGCTGCTGAATGCTATCACGTGCCCTGAGTAGCCTTGGGTTTTTCTAAGTAAAATGGAAACAGCCCCTTACACCAAACAAGTGTGCTTTTTGACTCCAGGGCTGTGTGGGAGTTACAAAACAAACACAAATTCTCTTAGAGCTGGTCTGTCGCACAGACAAGTGAGTTCAGGATTGTTTCGTGGCAAGAGGCAGGGTCCATATTGAGGAAAAGCTGCCTTATAAAAAGGCACAGCTGGAAAAAAATTTTTTTGAAACTCCGTAGGAAAATATGACAGGATATGTTGAAATTCTACCGAAACTCCCCTAGTCCATCCACACAGCTAGTCTTTTATGGTAAGACATGCTCCCTTTTAAAACATGGTTGTTTTTAAGATTTAATGTGGTGAAATTAAACTTCTTGGGCACTGGGGAATCTTAAAGAACTGTATGGAGTATCCTTCCATGGTTCAGGCATGTCTAATTTTTAGATGTCTAGAGTGAATGCCTCATACTTTTCTTTCTGGTACCCACGTTGATGGCCATAAAATAACCTTATCTCCTCCTCTTTTTTCTTGCTCTGAATTTTTCCAAGATCTTTAAAATCAAGTAGCTGCGTATTATGGGTCTGGGTTCCACAGGAGTGCCCCTGAGGGGCCAAGCCTTCTGTGGTCCCAGAGTGGGCTCTGGAGCTCACAGCCACCGCTCTGCCCCTCCGCAGATGTCCTTCGGCCTTCTCCGTGTGTTCTCCATTGTGATCCCCTTTCTCTATGTCGGGACCCTCATTAGCAAGAACTTCGCCGCTCTGCTTGAGGAGCACGACATTTTTGTCCCCGAGGATGATGACGACGATGACTAACAGGTACGACTTCCTTTTCTCCTACGTGGACCAGGAACAGGAAGGGGGTGGGGCATCTGAACTCTGATGCAGTCTGCCCTGGTAGCAGTTCCTGGTCACCTGAAGCAGAAGCGCAGACCTTTAATAAACCGACTCACTTGGCTGTTTTTATTTTGCCTTTGCTCTGTGTTGATGAGGAAAACTATCTTATGGACTTGAAAATTCATTGGGATGGGGCGCCTGGGTGGCTCAGTCGGTTAGGCATCTGCCTTCGGCTCATGTCATGATCTCAGGGTCCTGGGGTCAAGCTCCATGTTGGGCTCCCTGCTCAGTGGGGAGTCTGCTTCTCCCTCTCCTTCTGCCCCTTCCCCCCCTGCTCATGCTCTTTCAGATACATAAGTAAAATCTTAAAAGAAAAATTCACTGGGATCTCTTCCAGCTGGGTTGATCCCATCCAGGCTTTTTATTTGTCTTTTATGTACCCTTGTTCTCTCAACCCGCAATTTAATGCCTTACACACCCACCCCAAACAGCTTCATTCTCCACACTGAAATTTAGAAACTGCAGGTCCTCACCATGGTCAGCAAGGTCACCAAACTCTGTGCCTGTTCTATTCAGCTTTCTGGTGTTGGCTCCCAGCGCTCTCATACGTGCTGCTCGGCTGCCTTTCTGTTGTAGCTAAGGACAGTTCTGGCTCTGTAGTCTGACATTCAAGCTTGCCGTGACCTGGTCACACCTGTTACTCCAGCCTCACCTTCCATATTCCCAACCACACACCTATTCCCAGTATCCACTATTTCCTCAATTACCCACATGTTTACCCACTCCCAAGCAGTGGCTCACTCTTCCTCCCAATTGGAAGGCTATTATTTTCCACTACTTTTTTTTTTAAATTCATTTGAGAGAGAGACAGAGCACAGGCAGGGGGCTCGGCAGAGGGAGAGGGAGAAGCAAACTCCCTGCTGAGCAGGGAGTCCGATGTGGCGCTCGATCCCAGGACCTGGAGATCATGGCCTGAGCCGAAGGCAGTCACTTAACCAACTGAGCCATCCAGGAGCCCCTATTTCCCACTACTCTTACTTCCACCAGTTCTTCATTGTCTTTGATGAAGTCTTCCCTCATTCCTCCATTTGAAAGTGACTGCTGTGTCCTGACTGACCAGCACCTCTTGTGGACAGTCAGTATAATATGCTTAAATACACAGGCACACCCCCAAATTCTACTAGACTAAGAGTTTCTTGCTGGCAAGGAACACGGTGTGTGTGTTTTAAGTAAGCTCTACACTCAGTGTGGGCCTTGAATTCACAATCCCAGGATCAAGAGTCGCATGTTCCACCAACTGAGCGAGCCAAGTGGCCCCAGGAATATGTTTTTAATACCTTTGGGCCCTCAGTGCCTGGTCTCTGATGAATGTTCATTGAATGTGCGAATGAATAAACAAACTGCCTTGCTCCTGCCTTGTTTGGTAGAACTTCTCTGGAATGCTCTTTTTGGTATGTGGATAGAGGGCTGCTCTGTGCCCAGTTCACTGCTGCTTTCCTTTCTTGCAGGACATGGAAGAAGTCAGAAAGGAGACAGCCCTAACTTAATTATGATATAGTGATGCTCACAGTCTCTCCTCCTTCCCTATCAGAAGGGCCCAGGGAAAGCCCTCAGTCTCTCGACTCCAGTGAAGCCTCCTGCACCATCTGTGACGGAGCCCAGATCCCCAGGCTCTGGGAGGTTCCCAGAAATGTGCTGTCCACTGAGCACGATCAGCTTATGAATAAACATGATAAACATCAGCTCTGTGTGACTGCGTGGTGGCTGAAATGCCTGAATTTGAGTAGACCCCAGTTGTAGTTTCTTGTCCTTGCAGTCCTCCTCTAGCAGCTGAACATAACGGCCTTTGATTTACAACCCAAGATTTCCAGGCCCCCCTGCACCCACGAAGGTAGTTACAGGCACCTGGGACCTATTCTCATCACTTACAAAAGTCCAACAGAAGCTTTCCCCTCAGTAAAGATGCACAGGATAATTAAAGCCTCAAGCTTTTTTTGTCTTAACACTGGCTAGTTATCACATGCCAGTCATAAGCTTTGACTGTTTAAAACTCCTTGAGAAACGTTGTTATTAGAATGAATCTTCCAACACTTGGGTTCCTTAGATGAAAAGACAGTAAAGGGGTTGGTGGTGCTGAAAAATCTGGGAATGCTCAGGGTGACTACCGACAGATCCTGAACCCCCCTCTCCAGCATTTAGACTGTCCAGGGAAAGAACCATCGAGAGCAGAGATGAGTTCTTTAACCTGTGTTGACATTTATTCTCGTCACTGGAGCTATAGCCCGGTTTGCAAAACCAGCAGAAATATTTCTGTTCTGTGCGCAATAAACAACGGTGTTCCCAGCAGAGCGCCTAACTGGGCAGGAAGTTCATTCCATTTTCAGGACTGGGGCTTGTTGCAGGTAGATGGCTAGGCCTCTTCAGAACCCAGGGAGCAACAGCCCAGCTTGGCAGCCGACTTCTGTGCCTCCCAGTGCTGCTCTGATCTCTCCAACAGCAAGAGCTGGCTAATTCTGGATAACCTGTGCAATCCTGGGGGCTGTAGAAACATGGCTAAATTGGGGCGCCTGGGGGGCCCAGTCGTTAAGCATCTGACTCTTGATGTCGGCTCAGGCTGTGATCTCAGAGTCATGAGATCGAACTCGGAGTGGGGCTCCGCGCTGGGCGTGTAGCCTGCTTAAGATTCTCTCTCTCCATCTCCCTCTGCCCCTCACCCCACCCTCTCTCTTTCAACAAAGTCGTCCAGCCTGATACCCAGAATGATAGTTTCTGAACAGATGGTCTCATCCTTCCTGTTTACTGACATGCAAGGCTCTGAGAAAAGAGAATCTAATTTACAGGAAACACCACACTTCAGGAGAGGGAAAGAACAGGTGGTGTGTATACTAAGACCCCACTTGTTAAGGCAAAAAGTGAGACGGACTGTGGAAGAGGAACTTCCCACTGGCTCAGCAACAGGATTCTGTTAGGACGTGACCATCACATAGGGAGTTTATTCGTGCTCTAACATACTTAAATATCAACATGCACCTTTCCCGAGTGACTTCACGGGTCATGGCCAACATAGAACTTGGACAGGAAATCCTTTGGCCTCGGCGCTTCTGTTTCATGGAAGAACCGCATGACGTGTGTCCGCTGCTTCCAGACGTTAATCGTTTCCTCCAGTTCCATCTTTCCCTGCACAAGTGAGGGGAGAGGTGTTCAGTCAGTGGCTGAGGGGAAGGAGCACGACACTGAAGGCCAGGATTCTGTTCTCTGCTCTGGCGCAGACTTACTGAGTCACCTTGTAACAGGGCAAGTAACATCCTCTGTCAAGACCACAGTTTCTGCATGTGGAAAATGAGGTGGTTGGGCTAACTGATGACTGAGGCCTTTCAAATACTCTTTAACTCTGTAGCTAACCGATCCCAAGAGGGAGAGACTTCCAGGTTAACAGGCCTCTGCCCCATGACTGCCTAACCCGACTGGCTTAACTTGGGTTTCTGCTAAACATTCCTCCCATGGTACGTACTGGTCCATGCCAAAGTTTGCAATGATGCTAACGCGACGACCAGAGATAACACGATCAGGCCGGGATTTGACCCCATTTACACAGGACTCAGCCAACCAGCCTGCCTCTTCCGGCTGTAAGGAGCAACCTGGTGAAGCAGTAACTTCCAGGAATGAGGTTCAAGAAGAGTTTCAAACTTTCCACCTTATGTCTTTTTTTTTTTTTTTTTCAAAATACAAGCCCCGGGGCGCTGGGGTGGCTCAGTCGGTTAAGCATCTGCCTTTGGCTCAGGTCATGATCTCAGGGTCCTGGGATTGAGCCCCGTGTGGGGCTCTGCACTCATAGGGAGTCTGCTTCTCTCTCTCCCTTGGCCCGTCTCCCTCCTCATGAGCACTCTCTTACTCTCGAATAATAAAATCTTTAAAAAAAAAAAAAAAAAAAAAAAGAAATGCAAGCCCCAGTGGGTTTTTTCTTGAACAATCTTATATTTAATCAGGTGATAACCTCTAAGTTCATCTGTTTCTTTGAAACACTAAACAAAAGTTACTGACCCAGTAGCTGCTTTTTTTTTTTTTTTAAAGATTTTTTATTTATTTATTTGACAGAGATAGAGACAGCCAGCGAGAGAGGGAACACAAGCAGGGGAAGTGGGAGAGGAAGAAGCAGGCTCATAGCAGAGGAGCCTGATGTGGGGCTCGATCCCATAACGCCGGGATCACGCCCTGAGCCGAAGGCAGACGCTTAACCGCTGTGCCACCCAGGCGCCCCCCAGTAGCTGCTTTTTAAACTCGGGAGACAAAACTGAGCAGCTCTGGACAAGCTGGCTGCTCTTACTCAGTCAGGGAGGGTCAATTACCTTAATGACCAGAAGATCCACCACCCTGGGGTCTGTGACGTGGCCATTCTTCATAAACATTTCTCGGACTTTATCCCGTCCTTGCTTCACGGTGATGTCCAGCTGGAATAAGTGCACTGAAGAGAAAACACGATTCAGGGTAGAAATTACATGGTTAAAACCTAATTAAAACCTTTACAAAAACTGAGTCAGTGGAGAGTCACTGAACACAGACAGGTTGCCCATTCATTTCATTCAGCAAATATTATTGGCCTGACCCTAAGCCAGGTGCTTGAGGCTGTAGCGGAGGGAGACGTGGCGCTTGCTCTCAAGGAGCTTACGGTTTGTTTGAAGAGACAAGACCGCCGCATTGAACTACAGCCCAGTTCAAGAGTGTGAACAGCCTGGCTTCACAGCCCAGCTCCGTCACACCACCTGTGTGATCCCGCGGCCATGAACTTCTCTGTGCCCGAGTGCATTTGTTTCCGAGGGAAAGGAGGGTAATAATAGCACATTGACTCCAGGGCTATTGGGAGGATTCCAGGAGATAAGACGAGATCCTTAGACCAGTGCCCGGCATGGAGTAAGCTCTCAAAAATATCAGCATTATCATCATACAGAACAACTGAGAGGAGACGCAGTGATGTGCTGTAGGCTTGTGCGGCACAGACTTAGGGTTGAGGGACACCTCCGAGTGCGTGTGCGGGCAGGGAAGGCTTCAGTCCAGCCTGCGATTACCACCACGTCGGGTGACTCGGCGGAAGGAACAGTCTCTCAAATTCTAGTCCAAGGGGCAGCCATCCACGAATGCAAACACGTAATCGCAATATCCAGCAATCCCTGGCTAAGCAGAGGTCTAAAAGAGTGACACAGCCTTAGGGACCTGAGACTTCAGATGAGGCACATGTGTGTCCTTTGCAAATTAGGTTTTAGTCGTTTGTATTCCCATCCTCTGGCAGTCGGCCTTCTGCTGATGACGAGGGCACGTCCAGGGCCTTGTGTGGTGGGCGGGATTAGAAGGGGGGCACATTAGGCCAAAGGGACAGCATGAACAAGGCTTACAGGCTAGAATGAGCATGTGGTTGGGGAGACCTCTGTGTGCTCATTTGGTGAGGACACCTTGTGCTGTGGCCTTTCCCGTGACATGTCCACTCCTGTCTACAGAATTATCAGAACCAGCTCTGAACACCATGAGAGTTATGCAGTGACTGAATGAATCGACAATAAAGTTCAGATCTTTACACTCAATTTAGTGACAGTGGTAGAAAAATAAAGCTTCTCCTGAGGGAAATACCATGCCACGCTGATCCCACAGGGAAGAGGCAACAGCAGACATGTAACAGGAGAAACTGCAGCCCAGCCTTATAGGGAAGTGTTAACAGAGCTCAGAAAATCCCGCGCACTGGAAGGAACGCAGGATCCAGTGTGTGCTGGGGCAGGCTCTCATGGAGCCCCTCCCCCCCAAGCTGCCTCCACTTTGGTAGCTTAAAATCAACCGTGGTGGGAGTACCAGCCCCCAGAAAATGGGAAAACGCTATAAATCTGGGTTCCCACCACAGCCCGTATCATAGTAGGAATTTTATTTTTTATTTTAGAAAGAAAGAGAGCAGGGGGCGGGGCAGAGGGAGAGGGGAAGCAGACTCCCGGCTGAGAAGGAAGCATTACAGGAGGGCTTGATCTCACAACCCCCAGTTAATGACCCAAGCAACCTGAGCCGGAACCAAGAGTAAGACACCAGGTGCCCCTCATAGTAGGAATTTTAGAAAAAAGCAAGCAAAGGGAAGATAAGACAAAGAGATACAAAAACAAATGTAAACTAACAAGGATCCTAGAATTTAGAATCCTCCCGTTTGGGGGAATGAGGCCTACCGCACTGTGGGTACTTGCCTGAAGTCATACTATTGGTCCCTGGCACATGTGGGCCTGGAATCCAGGTTGTTTATTGTTTTTAAAAAATTTACAATCTGGTGCTTTTTAAAGGAAATGAATACGAGGACTCTTCTTCCCCTGCTATCAGTGCTTACCTTTCCTGCATTTTTATATTAGATTTCTGCCCAACCTTGGGAGTTTAAAAAAACAAGGTCCCTCTATACTAGGGGAGCCGGTGCCCATCCGCTCCCATTCCTCACGATCTCCTCAACTACACACCAGGGCATTGGGTGTGCGAGTCTTCTCCTCAGGAAAATGTTTTTGCTTACCATGTCAGTTCACAGATCCCTGAATGCCCGACCTCCCACGTTAAGAGCCCTTGTCTCTAGAGAGACAAATTCCATAGCTTTGTCCTAATTTCCCTCCTCCCATCCCAAGCCTCTGAACACACCCCTCCACCAGTGAGAAAGGCTGTGGGAAGGCAAACGGCAACAGCCTAAGCTATCACCTGCTGGATCGTTCTTTGGTTTAACTCGGTGGTTCATAAAGCAGCGATTTTGCCCACCAGAACATCTGGCAATGTCTGGAGGCATCTGCGGTTGTCACAACTAGGGAGAGAGTGATACTGGCATCTAGTGGACAGAGGCCAGGGTTGTTGTTAAACACGCGACAATGCACAGGACCGCCCCCACAACAATTACCAAGCACAATGTGTTGAGAAACCCTGGTATAAATTAATTCCAACTGCTTTCTCAACTCACAGTTTCTTGGCTTATGCTTTGAATTCTGAATATTTAAATTGCAATTTTGAAAAAATCTAAGAGGCTCAAAAGGAAGGTATCAAGTGCTTCTCGTGGATGAGGGTGTCTTTCCCAGCCTCCGTGTGTTTTTGCAAAGTTCCTGTCAAGGTTTTCCTGAGTCAGGGAGGCTCTGACACATTAAGAGGGCTGCCAATGGTATCCTCAGCCGTTTGCTCCCATTCACTTCGGGAGCATTCACACCAGGCACTGGGAGATCCTGAGACGGGAAGGTGCACGTTGTGCTGGAGAAGAGCAGGGGGTCAGGGGTCAAACCAGCTGGGAAAGGTCTCCCCACCATTATGAACTATGACCTTGACTAGGGTACAGCCTTCTCAGCCTGTTTCCTCAACTAAAACATAGGAAAGAAAAGAACCTCAGACCTAACTCCTTTACAGGTACATGGCAAAAGTCGAGCGACAACATCTCGTAAACAGTAAAGCTACTATAAACGTTAGTTGTGAAACATTTCAGCACTTACTGCCCATACATCTAGTTTAAGTTTTAATGGTCTGGATACATGCCTGTCTTCCTGACTAGACCATAAGGCCCCCGAGGGCAGCACTACTTTATTCACTTTTGTGTCTCTGGGCATCTAGTACCGGCCCTGGTGAAATGGAAATTAAACGAATAGTTTCTACAGAAAAGTCTCCTGTTTTGTAACCAGCAAGCCTCATGTAATATTTTTTCAGCGGAGGGATTCAGAGGAAGGTAGTTCTGTCTCTGTGCTCCCACGCAAGGCAGCCAGCACCCAGGCAAATGACTGCTATACACGTGCACGTAACCGGGTCCCGTGGGATTCAGGGAGAACTACAGCAGGAGCAGAGAGCCAGGTGTAACAGGTGGCTCGCCAGGGTCTGAAGTTTGGCTCCCCTCCTCACTAACGGTGTGATGAGACACATTTATGTGCCTCAGTTTTCTTATCTGTAAGACAAGGAAACAATTCGAACCCACCCTCAAGTAAGGCAATGTAAAGAATTCAGCATAGTGCTGGGCCATATGTATGCAATTCAGTAAATGTTAGTTATTAGAAATACTATTACTTATTCCCAATTCTTGGTTTGGTTCCTTGGCTGGAGTCCGAATGATGCATAGCAGGACACCAGTGTAGACACAGGCCTGAGCAACTGACCACCTACAGACGACCAATCCTCCCCGTAAAGGAGGTGCCACCCCTGTGACCCTCCCCTTGTCCTTCTCCCCGCTCCCCCAGGCTCCTCCTTTCAGGACCCTTCTGACTCTGGAATAATCTTCTCAAATAGTATTTAAGGGGAGTTCCTGAGAGGGGATAGTTTAAAAACTGCTGGGTCCTGAATGTGGGTAACTGGGTCTATCCTCAACTCAGCCATTGACTTTTTTTTTTTTTTTTTTTAAACCCTTTGCAAACCATTCTTTCGCCATCTGGGTCTTGTTCCCCACCTCTTCTCTCTGCAACAAGAAAGGATTCTGGGCACTCACAGAAGTATTCTGCTAGGCAAACATTCTGTTTTTAAACATCTGCAACTGAATCTCCACCCCCCCCAAACACACATATGCAGACACTTGCTACTGTCACTTCCCTATACCTATTATCCACCTGTCCTCTTAATAAAACAACAACAGTAGCAGCCCACATTCAATGAGTGCCAGTTAGGCTTACCCTAAGCAATTTAGATATATTACCTATTTAAGAAGGGCTACTCTCTGAAGAAGGTACTATCATGATGCTCATTTTACAGATGAGGAAACTGAGGCATAGCAAGATGAAATAATTTGCTCAAGGTCACGCAGCTAATAAGGGACAAGGTCTGGAGGCAAGTGTCTATAACTACCACGTTCTATTGCTTCTCACACACTGGCTGGGAAGTGACAGCCTCGGCAGGCAGCTATGGTGCTCTAGCTCACTTTAAAAACACCTTCCCTCTCAGACTAGCAGTGACAGTCCACATTAAAACACACTCAATCAATCAACAAAACAACAAAATATCGACAGCCCCTGACATTTGTACTGTCCTTGCCAGTTTAGGTGGGCTTTCCCCCAGTCTTCCTCTCATCAGGGACACTGGGCAGTGCTGAGAGGGAAATACCAAGGTAAGAAAACAGAATCTCTGCATCCAGGGACCTTGTATTTCAATCTCTCCAGTAAACAGACTGGTTCTCCGACATCTAAGTAAGTGAAGGCAGGGGACAGTGAGGCAGTAGGGGACAGGCGATCAGAGGGGAGGGGGAGGAGTTCCTAAGAAGTAGGAGAGGCAGGTAGAGCTAGGGAGCAAGCTTGGGAAACTGGATGTGGGAGGAGGCCATCTCACCTGGACTGGAAAAGGCACCACTGACTTAACTGGATGACCTTGGGAAAGTCACTTCCCTTCTCTGGTGGTCTGTTTTTCCGTGGGGGATGTGGGAAACAGATGATCGCTCAAGTCCTACAGCCACTTTGTTTATATAATCTAATGGGCACCTGTAAATACATTCAGGAACTCTACGGAAGACTTTGGGTTCCAGATCTACCAAGGGCTGGCTCTGGGCCTCGGGGGCATCACTTCTCCTCTAGGTGCCTCACATGCCTCACCTATAAAATGAGCATGTCATCCACAGTCCCTGCTCTCCCTCCCACGGGTCCGGTAAGAATTACGGGGGACAAAAGGGCCAAAGCGCCGAGGGCGCCTAGAAAGGCGGTTCGGATGCAGGGCACGGCTGGTTTGAGTCCGGCGCCGCCGCCGGGTCGGGTCCACCAATGCTCGGGTGACCCTCCTCCCCTAAGCACCCGGAGTCGCCTGTGCCCAAGTCGGTGACCTCAGCTCCTCCCGGGAGAAATAGGAAGCCAGGACGGCTGCGACCTTGGGCGGCTGCATCTGGAGCCCCGCGTGCGCCGCAGCCTCTCACCAGTGTTCGGCACCTCTCGATACCAGGCGCGGTACAACTCGCGCACCCTCCGCTTGGCTTCGTTCATGTCCCGACTAAAAATGGGCTTCACTGAAGTGGGAGCCGCAGCAGCAGCCCGCCGGAGGCCGCTCGCCGCCATCTTGCTAAAGAAATCACCTTCCGCGAGGGCGGCCGAAATACGAAAGTCTTTTGTCATTGGTTAAAACTGAAAGTCACGCCCCTAAGCCCCACGGGTAGGCGGGAAGATAGCTGTGAGGCTCTCTGATTGGCTGGGAGGCCTCCAACTCTGGGTGGGAACGGCCGCTGGGGGCTGCGCATGCCCAGGTGCGGAAACTCCCGCTCAGCCGCTGGCGGGCCTAACCGTGGCCCAACCGCGCCACCAGGGGTCGCTCGAGCGCCAGACTGGCGGCGGAGCAGCGGCTTGGCGTCCCCCAGCGTCCCGCCCGCCACCTGCTCGCCGCGCTCCTTTGGTTGCGCCCGTGGGCGCGCGGGCCTCGCAGAGCGTCGCGGGTCGCTTTCCCCGGGCGGAGGCCGCGGGTCCCCAGGGGCGGCGGAAGCCCCTCATGGCGCCTGGGCTTCCTTGGCGCTGGCCTGGCCTCTGTGCGGTTTTTCTGCAGCAACAACTTTTTTTTCTTTTTTCCCCCCAATAAACCAACTCTTCGGAAGCGCCGCGTAGCTGCCAAAGCGCTTTCCTGGCCGTTGGCTTCCTGGCGCTTCTCCACATTCCGGGCAGGTAGGTCTATCAACAGCCGCATTGTAGACAAAACTGTTTTTATCCTAAACTATGGGTCTCGGTGAAAAGCAGCCCAGAAATGTGGAGCCTTGCATCGACTATCCTGAATATCCCCTCCGTTGCTGGCATTTTTCTAGTGAGTTTGCCTCTGACCATCCCCGGCGGCCCGGAGGTGCGAAGGGAGAAATAACAGCTAACGCAGGGCAGGCCACGCACTAGGCGCACTAGAACGTTTTACCTGGTCTTCTTTAATCTCGTGGATCAGAGAGGTTCTGTTAGCACCCCAGGAAACAGGTGGTGTAGGGTCTAGGTCACGTGCCCGGTGAAGGCACCTCCTCCCCGCCCTGCCCCTGACCGGCAGGGACCTTGTGAGTGCTGGGGGAGGAGCAGGGGCCCGGGCTGAGCTTGGCTCTGGGACCCTAGCTAGCATGGAATACCGCCCTGCATCTTTCCCAGACTTTCCCGTTTTAAAGGGTACAAAAAATCCGATTTTAGTTCCTGTATTACCTTTTAAGACGTATCTGTGCATTTAAGTGAGTTATGCGTTCAAAGGAAGCATGCACCCTATACAAGTTCAAAGCATGGTAATAAAATGGAAACGGAAGCGTCAACCACAACCTTAAGAAGTGGTGATAGAGTTAAGGTTTATTTAAGCATACTGTGCTCTCGACGGCAGCTGGTTCAGTTCTCGAGCACATTAACTTGTTCATGCATAAGGGCACACCTGTGGGATAAGCACTGCTAGACCCATTTTACAGATGAGAAAACTGAGACATAGACGAAGTTACTTGACAGCGTTGGCTTGAGACCCAGGTAGCCCGGCGGCGGAGTCTGTGCTCTGCCTCTCACCGCACCTACATCATCATATCCATCTGTCTAATTCTAACCCCGTCCATGCTCCTTCCTCCTCCAGGAGTAACCACTATCATGAATTTAGTGTTTAATATTCCTTTTCATTGAAAAAAAAATGGCTTCCAAAGCAACCCGCAAACTGGGAGAAAATATTTGCAAATCATATATTCCATAAAGTATTTGTATCTAGGATATACAAAAGACTCTTACAACTCAATAATAAAAAGACAGCCTGATTTAAAAACAAGCAAAGATGGGGCGCCCGGCTGGCTCAGTCGGTAGAACATCTGACTCTTGATCTCAGGGTCATGAGTCCAAGCCCCATGTTGGGCATGGAGCCTAGTTTAAAAAAAAAAAAAGCAAAGGTGACAAACCCAATGGCAGGGAGGATATGGAGCAGCAGGAACCTTGTCGTTGCTGGTGAGAGTGAAGCATCAGACAGCCACTCTGCAAGTCAGTTTGGCAGTTTCTCACAAAACTAAGCATACTCTTACCAAATGATCCAGCAATCACGCTCCTCGGTCTTCACCCAAATGAGTTGAAAACTTTTGTCCACCCAAAAATCTGCACACAGATATTTATAACAGCTTTATTCATAGTTGCCAAAACTTGGAAGCAACCAAGATGTCCTTCAGGAGGTGAATGGATAAATAAACTTTTGTACATTCATAAAATGGAATATTCTTTGGCATTAGAAAGAAATGAGCTATCAAGCCATGAAAAGACTTAGAGGGGGGCGCCTGGGTGGCGCAGCCGGCTGAGCAACCCACTCTTGGTTTCAGCTCTGGTCTTGATCTCAGGGTCCTGGGATGGAGCCCCGCGTAGGGCTCCACGCTCAGTGTGGAGTCTGCTTAAGACTCTCCCTCCCTCTCCCCTTGCCCCTCCTCCCCTGAAGTAAATAAATAAATCTTAAAAAAAAAAAAAGACATGGAGGAAAGTTAAATGGATATTACTAAGTGGAAAAAGCCAATTTGAAAGGCTGTATGTGGTATAATTCCAGCTCTGTGGCATAACAGAAAAATACAAAATTGTGGAGACAATAAAAAGATCATTGGTTGTTAGGGGCTGGGAGGAGGGAGCAAGGAATGAATAGGGGAGACTCGGTGTGATACTGTAGCGGTAGACACGTGTCATTATGTTTGTCCAAACCCACAGAGTAAGCCCCGATGTCAACTGTGGGCTTTGGATGACAGTGGTGTGTCAGTGAAGGTTCATTGGTTATAACAAATGCACCACTCTGGTGTGGGGGGGTGTTGATAGCAGAGGAGTCTGGGGTGGGGGTAAGGATATATGGGAAATCCCTGTACATTCCACTCAATTTTGCTCTGAACCTAAAACTACTGTAAAAAATAAATATTTTTTTAATGGTAAAAGGATTTGAGTAGCTATTTCTCCAAAGAAGATATACAGTGACATGAAAAGACACTCAACGTGGTTAGTCATTAGGTAAATGCAGATCCAAACCATAACAAGACACCATCTCTGACCCGCTAGAATCCTACAACAAAAAGACAATAGTCAGTGTTGGTGAGGATGTGGGGAAACTGGAGCTCTCATACACATTGGTGGGAGTGTAAAATGACACGGCCACTTCGGAAAACAGCCTGGCAGTCTCTTAAAAACTCCAGTTCTGGGTGTCCACCCAGAAGAAATGAAAACGTTTGTCCATATGCAAATGTTCATAGCAGCCCTGTTCACAGTAACCAAAAAGTAGAAACAACCCAAAAGTCCATCACCAGATGGATTAAAAAAAAAGTGGATAAAAGTGCGGGCTGTCCATACAACAGAATACTCTTCAGCTATGATGAACCTTGAAAACATTATGCTAAATGAAAAAAAGCTAGATACAAAACACATATTGTATGATTTCACTTATATGAAGGGTTCAGAAAATGCAAATCTGGGGCGCCTGGGTGGCGCAGTCGTTAAGCATCTGCCTTCGGCTCAGGGCGTGATCCCGGCGTTCTGGGATCAAGCCCCACATCAGGCTCCTCCGCTGGGAGCCTGCTTCTTCCTCTCCCACTCCCCCTGCTCGTGTTCCCTCTCTCGCTGGCTGTCTCTATCTCTGTCGAATAAATAAATAAATAAAATCTTGAAAAAAGAAAAGGCAAATCTACACAGATGAGTGGGCGGAGTGGGAATGTGGAATGAATGTATGAGGTGAATATGAGGTTTCTGGGTTTTTTTACGTATTTAAATTCAATTAGCCAACATATAGACATCATTAGTCTCAGATAGAGTGTTCAACAATTTATCATTCGCGTTTCTGTTTAGGCAGAGGGAAATGCTCTGAAATTAGGCTGTGGTATAGTGTACAACTTTGTAAATAGACTAAAGTCCATTCAATCGTACACTTGAATGAAAGATAAATTTTATGTTGTGTAAATTATATCTCAATCAAGCTGTTGGGGAAAATGGCCTCATAACTTTTCAAATGTGTAAAGTCCAGTGTGTTTTAATAATGTCTTCTTGCTGTCATCACCTTAAAAAAAGAAAAAAAAAACTATTTGTCTTTGTTAAAAGCAAAGATTTTAGAAAATTGGGAAAGAATAGCACAGTACAGAAAATAAATATCCTCTATAGAATTAGAAGCAATGTAGTATATAGTGAAAATAATTTATTGTTAGTTCCTGATACCAGTTGCAAGCTGTATGTCAAGTTACCTTACGCCCAAGAGCTTTGGTTTCCCCATCTGTAAAATGGGAATAATAGTGGCTACCACACAGGGTTGTGAGGATTAAATGAGATAATGTATGTAATGTGAAGTGCCGAGAAGATGTTTGTGCAGACGGATATTTGATAAGTGTCTACTGATGAGATTATGAGAATCCTGTTAACTTTCTTTAGCCTCAATCCTTATAACATGTGACACAGAGTAGATTCCAGTGAAGAGCCAGTGGAGGGCAGCAGGCTTGTGGGGGTGGGGGGAGCGGAGTGCATCCAGCGTATTTTCTTTCTTTTTTTTTTTTTTTTAAAGATTTTATTTATTTGACAGGATAGAGACAGCCAGCGAGAGAGGGAACACAAGCAGGGGGAGCGGGAGAGGAAGAAGCAGGCTCATAGCAGAGGAGCCTGATGTGGGGCTCGATCCCACAACGCCGGGATCACGCCCTGAGCCGAAGGCAGACGCTTAACCGCTGTGCCACCCAGGCGCCCCATCCAGCGTATTTTCTTGATCCTGTGTTTGCATCTAAGCCCCTATGTTTTACTTACATCGTATGTTTTACCCCAAATGAAGAAAAATGTCAATATTCTATAGCAAAGAATATGACTTTATTGGGAGAGGGGTATTAACATACTTGTGCATTAAAGGCTAGCCACGACCCCCAGCCCCTCTTGCCACTGTCCTTGGTACCCAGTGAATGTTAAATTGAGTCGAATTGAAACCCTTGGCATTTAGGAGACTTGTTCGGTTGATAGTGGAGTGAGAACTAGATCCCCGAATTTCTTATTCAGTGTTTTTCTGCCACTCCCTCCCTCCTCCCACTTTTGCCTTGATTTAAAGTTCTTCCATCTAAAACAGTCAACATCTATTTGTGTCCTTCCTCCTGGAGACCACCTTAGGGTCAGAGGTAAGAGCAGAGGGTCTTTTGAGTTCCAGTGGCGTAGGGGATCATGGAGCCCCCAGATGGAGGCAAAACCAGGAACTGACTCATCAGGGTCCAGAAACACAGCCACACACTGCTGCCTACTTGGCCTTTTCTTTCTGGTCCCTAAAGGGAAGGGAAAGCAGCTTTTATGATTTTCCCTGTGTTATACCACACATTTTAAATTAAACTTTTAAGATAATCGTACATTCATACGTATAAGAAATAAAAGAGAAAGGTCAGGTGTGCCCTTTACCCAGTCTGTCCCAATGGTAGCATATTGTAAAACGATAGTACAATAGAACGACCGGGATATTGACCTTGATGCAATCAAGATCCAGAACATTCCCATTATAAGGATCCCTCATGTTTCCCTTCCCCCACCCCCTTCTTAGTCTCTGAAAAAGGGACTCCATTTTGTCATTTCAAGAATGTTATACTAATGCAATTATATAGTGCATAACCTTTTGGAGAGGCTTTTTTTTTTTTTTTCCACTCAGCATAATACTCTCAAGATTCATCCAGGTTGTTACGTGTGTCAGCAGTTTGTTCCTTCTTCTTTCTTTCTTTTTTTTTTTTTTTAAAGATTTTATTTATTTATTCGACAGAGAGAGACAGCCAGCGAGAGAGGGAACACAAGCAGGGGGAGTGGGAGAGGAAGAAGCAGGCTCATAGCGGAGGAGCCCGATGTGGGGCTCGATCCCATAACACCGGGATCACGCCCTGAGCCGAAGGCAGACGCTTAACCGCTGTGCCACCCAGGCGCCCCTGTTCCTTCTTATTTCTGAGTTCTATTCCGTGGTATCTATTCCATGATATACTGCAGTCTAACCACCCACCCCTTCAAGGACATCTGAGTTGTTTCCAGTTTTTGGCTCTTATAAATAAAACTGCTACAAATGGTTGTGTATAGCTTTTGCGTTAACAGAAGTCCTCATTTCTGTAGTATAAATGCTCGGGAGCAGCACGGCTGGGTCATATGTTTGCTGCCTATTTGGCTGTTTAAGACACCACTGAATTGTTTTCCAGAGTGACTAAGCCATCTTACATTCCCATTAGCAGCACGCAGGTGGTCCGGTTCTCTGGATCCTGTTCTGCGCTGGTGCCGCAACTTTTGTGTCTTAGCCATTCCGGTGGATTTGTAGGGGTACCTCACTGTTGTTTTGGTTTGCATTTTCCTTGTGGGTAGCGATGTTGAACATCCTTTTAAATGTTTATTTCCCATCTTATATTCTCTCTACTGAAATGTCTTTTCATGTCTTTTGCCCATTTTCTAATTAGGTTGTTTGTTTACCTGGTGAATTTTAAGAGCTCTGTATATATTCTAGATTCTAGTCCTTTGTCAGATACGTGGTTTGCGGATATTCCCTCCCCTCTGTAGCTTGTCCTTTCATCTTTTCAGTAGGGTCTCTCACAGAGCAAAAGTGTTTAATTTTGATGAAAGCCAATTTATCAACTTTTTTCCTTTTATGGATTGTGCTTTTGGTGTCAAATCGAAGAACCCTTTGCCAAGCCCTAGGTTCAGAAGATTTTCTATGATTTTTTTCCCCTAAAAGCTTTATGTTTTGCATTTAAGTATGTGATGCATTTTGAATTAACTTTTGTATAAGGTGTTAGATTTAGATAAAGATTTTTTTTTTTTTTTTTTTTTGCCTGTGGATGTCCAATTACTCCAGAACCATTTGTTGAAAAGCCAGTTTTTCTCCACGGAATTGCTTTTGCGCCTTTATCAAAAGTCAGTGGAGAGGCGCCTGGGTGACTCAGTCGGTTGAGCATCTGCCTTCAGCTCAGATGATGATCCCGGGGTCCTGGGATTCAGCCCCACGTTGGGCTCCCTGCTCAGTGGGGAGTCTGCTTCTCGCTCTTCTCTCCCTCTGCCCCTCTCCCCCCACTCATATTCTCTCTCTGTCTCAAATAAATAAAATAAACAATTTTTAAAAGATTTTATTTATTTATTTGACAGAGAGCGAGCACAAGCAGGGGGAGCGGCAAGCAGAGGGTGAGAGAGAAGCAGACTCCCTGCTGAGCAGGGAGCCGGATGTGGGGCTCAATCCCAGGACCCTGGGATCCTGACCTGAGCTGAAGGCAGACGCTTCCCCGACTGAGTCACCCAGGCGCCCTTCCTTATCTAATGTTTCTTTGCTGAGACTCTTTTTTTATTTTGTTTCGGGCAGGTTCATAAATGCTTGTTGAAGCATGTTTACGACGGCTGCTTTAAAATGTTTGCAGGTACGTCTGCCTTTGTCGTCTTGCTGTCGGCAACTCTTGATTGTTTTTGTTGTTGTCTGGCAGTTTAAACTGTTGCTTGTTTTTGGTGTGATGAGCGATTTTTTTTATCGAAACCTGGACATTCTGGGTATTATGTTAAGAGATCCCGGATCTTATTTAAACTTTTTCTCTTCTCTTCTCTTCCCTTCCCTTCCTTTTCTCCTTCCCTTCCTTTTCTCCCTCCCCTCCCTTCCCCTCCCCTCCCCTCCCCTCCCCTCCCTGACGCCACTCCAGCAGGGAAATGGAAGCGCTTCCTTGGTACTACGAGTCGGGGAAGAAGTCCAGGTTCCCCACTCGGCCTTAGTCGACACTAAGGGGGCCCCTCACAGTAATTAGCAGGAGTGGGAGTTCTGGCTGCCTACAGACCTTCTTCCTCTTACACCTCTCTGGTCGGTAAGGGCGGAGTGCCTCGCTACTGCTCCTCCCCCTTGTGGCTTCCACAGACACCGTGGGAGGGAGGTTGCTTTTACCTGTGGTCAAAGGTGAATGCCGACTCTCCGCTCGGTCTCCTCCGACGATATTCAGTAGGAAGCGGGCGATGCACCGAGTGTGGTACCTCTGAGCACAGGGCCCCCTGCGACCGCACACGTTACGTGCCTGTGAGGCCGGCTCTGAAATGAACCTTATCACCGCAGGTTGCCGCCTAGGGCGGGAGACCTCACGAAGCATGGGCCGAAAACCCAGTCCTCACCAGCAGAGAGTAGTGGGCAGGAATCGGGATTTCGGGCCCTGCCGCTGACCCTCCGTGTGACCACGGTGTGCATTTCCCAGACATTTCCTGAGTGGCGTTCTCCGACAGCCACGGAGCCAAATACAGAGGACATAAAGGAGATGGGGACACAGTCCTTGCCCTCGTGAGCCTTGGCACTCACCGCACGAACTCCTGGAATCTGGGTAAAATTCTGGGTAGGGGGCGAGGGGCAACAATGCCTCGGGAGTGACTTAGGATTCATTTCCCGCCAACTTGAGTTGAGGGCTCGGAGTTTAAAATGCTCCAACAATATATAACAACAAAGAAGTGTGCCTCTTACAGAACAGTGAGCAAGTGTGCTGTTTCACTACTTCTTGCACGTCTGAGTTTGTGGGCTGAAGTTTTGGGGGGGTTGTGTGTAGTGGCCTCTACCATAGCCTGTTCTTTTGCGTCTTACTTTTTTCACTAAACGTCTCCAAGATCATTCTCTCAGTTTCTCTAGATCTGATTCATTTTAGTTCTGGAAAGAATTTGTAATGTGGATAGATCCTATTTCATATCTCAGCTGTTCCCCTATTCATAGATCTAGGTGGTTTCCAGCTCTGTGCTATTGCAAGCAAGGGACATCCTCATTCATGCCTCATTTAAGCCTGCCTGAGTGGGTTTCTCTGGAACAGGTAACTAGAAGGAGGACTGCTGAGGCTAAAGGCGTGTGCATTTCACGCAGATATTGCCAGATTGCCCTCTCCTCGGCGACTGAAGTCCTTGGACCCACTTCAGCATTTCATATTGTCAGTTTTGCAGTTTTAGCAACTTGAGGGGAGAAAGATAATAGTTTAAAAAAAAAATTTCATGATTGCTAATGAAATTGAGCTGCTTTTCATGTGGCCACTTTTATTTCTTCATATTCTTTGTCCATTTTTCTATTTCACTGTCCAGTTGATTTGCAGGTGAATTTTTTGTAGTCTCTATATTAATCTTGGCGATATATACTGCAAATACCCCATTTCTCGTTTGTTTTCAACTTTGTCGATGGCTTTTTCATATAGAAGTTTAAATATTTATATAGTCTAAGTATTTTGTGTCTTAATTATTTTTTTTAAAAGATTTTGTTTATTTGACAGAGAGACAGAGCAGGGGAAGGAGCAGATGGAGAGGGAGTCAGAGAATCTCAAGCAGACTCATGCTGAGCTCAGAGCCTGATGTGGGGCTTGATCTCACAACCCTGAGATCATGACCTGAGCTGAGATCAAGAGTTAGATGCTTAACTGACTGAGCCACCCAGGCATCCCTGTGTCTTTTTTTTTTTTTTTAAGATTTTTAAAATTTATTTGAGAGAGAGAGAGAAGCAGATTCCCCGCTGAGCAGGGAGCCCAGTGTGGGGCTGGATCCCAGGACCCTGGGATCATGACATGGGCCAAAGGCAGGCACTTAACCGACTGAGCCACCCAGGCGCGACCCCCTGCCCCCCCCACCGTGTCTTATCTGTAAGAAGATCTCTTCTACTCCAAGGTTGCAAACATATTCTTTTTAAAAATACTTCCATAGGCTCTTCTTGAATGCTTTTATTTATCGTGGAGTGCTGTTCACCCGTGTAGGGTCATGAAAGCACATTGCTAGTCAGGCTGTACTTGTGGTTAGACTTTAGGGTGCTGGGACTCCCCATTCCTGCTGGGCATTCATTACCAGCCCCCCAGCACTTCTCTGGGCAATCCTCACATGCATTGCTCTCACCTGGTGGTTGATGCCTCTGTTTTTGTCTGCTTGCCACAGGTGCGGAGAGAGGAAGTCTGTCACCTTTCTGCTTCACGTGAGTCCCCCAGTCAGTTATCCTGATGGGGTTCTGTCCTGCTCCCCAGATCTATCACTTTGATGAACAGTCAGAGACCCCCAGAGACCTTCCAGCTTTCGCGGTGATGCTCTCTGCCTGTATTTTGTGCTTTCGTTTCCTCTGCCAACCTCCTTCTGTCTGCCTCCCATTTCTGAGGGATTTCTTATAGCTTCTAGTGTAACAGGACATCACTGTTTGTTTTCCAGAACTATTATGGATTTATTTTCAGGTCTACATTCTTTTACCTCTGTGGTGTGAGGTGGGAGAGAGAGAGGCAGTGTGCAGGTGGCAGGCTGGTGTCTGGGTGGGGCCACTGAGAACCTTCCTGTTGTCCTGACACTGAAAGCTGACTAGGCTCAGCATAGAATTCTTGAGTCACAATCATTTCCCCTCAAAACTCTGTAGAACGTTACTCCACTTTCCTCTGACAGTATTGTGTGTGGCAATTCTGATACCATTCTGAGTCTTTATTCTTTTTAGGTAATCTGGTCCCCCCACGCCACCTTAATGTTTTCTTTCTTTCCTTTTTTTTTTTTTTTTTAAGATTTTATTTTTAGGGGCGCCTGGGTGGCTCAGTCGTTAAGCATCTGCCTTTGGCTTAGGGCGTGATCCCGGCATTCCGGGATCGAGCCCCACATCAGGCTCCTCCGCTGGAAGACTGCTTTTTCCTCTCCCACCCCCCCTGCTTGTGTTCCCTCTCTCGCTGGATGTCTCTATCTCTGTCAAATAAATAAATAAAATCTTTAAAAAAAAAGATTTTATTTTTAAGTAAGTTTTACACCCAATATGGGGTCTGAACTCACAAACCCAAGATCAAGCGTTGCTTGCTCCACTGACTGAGCCAGCCAGACGCCCCCTTAATGTTTTCTTTATCCTTAAAATTAAAAGATCTTACCAGGATATGTATACTTAGTATTACTTTTGCCTCATTAAGTTAATCTAAAAGCCTGTGATTAAGAGTCAAGGCTTCCTTTACTTTGAAGAAGTAAAGTTTTATTTCATTGCTTCTCCCTCAGCTCTCTTCCTCCTGCTATTTTCTATTTGATGACCAGTCTTCTAGGTTTGTCCTCCATATCGCTCATCTTTTCTCTCAATGTTTCTATTCTTTATCTTTTGCCTGTGTGTACTGGGAGAATTTCTTGGTCTTTTAATGCACTTATTCAGTTGTTTTTTTATAGCATCCAACCTGCTATTCACAGTTTCTATTATATGGCACCTGGCTGGCTTAGTTGGTAGAGCGTATGACTCTTGATCTCGGGTTTGTGAGTTCAAGCCCCGTGTTGGGTGTGGAGAGTACTTAAAAAGTAAAACCTTTTTAAAAAATATCAAATTTAACTGTTGGCCTGTATCTATTACACATAGATACGGTGTCTTCTTGAATATTGTTGAGAATACAAAATAGGACATTTCTAGCTTGCTTCTGTTTTGGGGGGGAGGTAACTGTTGCAGAGGACACCATGGATTGCTCTGAATCATGGTGCTGAATTCCTCCTTTTGGCCATTTCTTTTCACAGGCCCTTTTATCTGTTTCCTAACCTTACAAAGAAATAACTATATTTGTTCTGTTAGGAGTTGAGGTGGGTTCTTTTGAAGATTATATGAGTACCTGTTTAAATGTTTACAGAATGTTTACCATGTTTAAAGTCTAGACAAACTCTTTTTTTTTTAAAGAGTTTATTTTAATTTATTTGAGAGAAAGAACGAGAGAGAGAGAGAGCATGAGTAGGGGGAGAGACAGAAGGAAATGGAGAAGCAGAATCCCCACTGAGCAGGGAACCCCGTGTGGGGCTCGATCCCAGGACCCTGGGATCATGACCTGAGCCGAAGGCAGACGCTTAACTAACTGAGCCACCCAGGCACCCTAACTTTACTCTTTTTAAAGCCAACTGGAGCCCTGCTCCTTCTCTCTCTCCTAAATAAATAAATAAATAAAACCTGAAAAAAAAAACAACAACAACAACCCCCCCAACTTTACTGATGTATAATTGGCATACCACAAACTTTTGATATTGATATTTGAGATTTTCATATATACTTGGGAAACCATCATCACAATGAAAAGAATGAGCATATCTGTCACCAGTAAAAGCTTCCTCGTGTGCCTTTGTAATCCCTCCATCCCACCTCTCCCTCTTTGTAGCTCCCTCCCAGACAACCACTGATCTGCTTTCTGTCACGAAAACGTTATTTGCATTTTGTAAACTTTTATATAAATGGAATCATGCAGCATGTATGCTTCTTTTTCCGCTTCTTTCACTCAGCAAAATTATTTTGAGGTTCATCCTTATTGTTATGGGGGTCAGAAGTCCATTCCTTTTATTGCTGAGTATATTCCATTATATGGATAGGCTGCAATTTGTTTGTTTACCTGTTCGTGGACATTTGGGTTGTTTCCACTTTGGAGCTATTACAGATAAAGTGATTATGAATATTTGTGTGCATGTCATTGTATGGAACACATTTCCTTTCTCAGGTAAATACCTAGAATGGGATGGCAGGTAACACGGTAGGTGTATGTTTTTCTTTTTAAAGAAACTTCCAAACTCCAAAAACCAGTCATATCATTTTATATTCTTATCAGCAGTGGTTGAGAGTTTCAGTTACTCCACTTCTCCTCAATGTTTGATATGGTCAGTATTTTTAATTTGAGATAGTCTTAAGTAGGTAGGGACTGATATCTTATGGTTTTAATTTAGATTTTCTTTCCTTAGTGACCAGTGATATTGAGAGTCTTTTCATATGCTTATTTACCATCTGTTTTTCTTCTTTGGTGAAATATCTGTTTAAATCTTTTGCCCATTTAGGGGCGCCTGGGTGGCACAGCGGTTAAGCGTCTGCCTTCGGCTCAGGGCGTGATCCCAGCGATCCGGGATCGAGCCCCACATCAGGCTCTTCCGCTATGAGCCTGCTTCTTCCTCTCCCACTCCCCCTGCTTGTGTTCCCTCTCTCGCTGGCTGTCTCTATCTCTGTCGAATAAATAAATAAAATCTTTAAAAAAAAAAAAATCTTTTGCCCATTTAAAAAATCAGTTCTTTGTTTTCTTCTTATAGAAGAGAGGTTTGAGAGTTCTTTATATATTCTAGACAGATCTCTTTATTAGATATGTAATTTGCAAATATTTTCTCCTAGTCTGTGGCTTGTCTTTCTATTCTCTTAATTGTGTCTTTATTTATTTATTTTTAAAAAAAATTTATTTATTTGACAGATAGAGACAGCCAGCGAGAGAGGGAACACGAGCAGGGGGAGTGGGAGAGGAAGAAGCAGGCTCATAGCGGAGTAGCCTGATGTGGGGCTCGATCCCATAACGCCGGGATCACGCCCTGAGCCGAAGGCAGACCGCTTAACGACTGTGCCACCCAGGCGCCCCTCTTAATAGTGTCTTTAGAAGAGAAGATTTAAATTTTGATGAAGTCCAATATATCAGTTTTTTTCTATGATGGATCATGATTTTGGTGTTATATTCAGAAATCAGTTTAATCCATGGTCACAAAGATTTTCTCTTATGTTTTCTTCTAGAAATTTTATAGTTTTAGGTTTTACATTTAGGTCTGTGATTAATTTTGAGTTATTTTTTGTACATGGTGTGAGATATGAATCAGAGTCCACTTTTCTCCATATGAATATCCACTTTCTCCAGGACCGTTTATTGAAATGACTTTCCTTTGGTGAATTACATTTGCACCTTTGTCTAAAATCGATCGACAGTATAAGGCTGTGCCTCTGGACTCTTCTGTCCCATCTGTCTTGACATCAACAATTTCATATTGTCTTGATTGCTGACCAACTTTGGTTTTTTTTCAAAATTGTTTGGCTATTTTAGGTCCTTCACATTTCTGTATGAGCCTTAGATACAGCATATTGGTTTTAATCCAAAAAAGTTTGCTGGAATTTTTATTACACTTACAGTGAATTTATAGATCAGTTTGAGGTTGGAATTGACATTTTTAACAATGTCGAATCCTCTGATCCATAACTGCGGTATATCTCTTCACTTATGTAGATCTTCTTTAATTTTTCTCGGAGGTGTTTTGTCATGTTTAGTGTACACGTCTTGCACATGTCTTCTGTCAAATTTTTCTCTACATATTTCATATTTTCGATGCTATTATTAATAGTATTTTAAAATATTTCAATTCCTAATTGTTCATTGCTATTATATAGAAATATGATTGACTTTTTAAATTTTTAAAGATTTTATTTATTTATTTTCAGAGAGGGAGAGAGCACAAGCAGGGGAGTGGTAGGCAGAGGGAGAAGCTGGCACCCTGCTGAGCAAGGAGCCCGATGCTGGGCTCCATCCCAGGACCCTGGGATCGTGACCTGAGCCAGAGGCAGAACTTTAACCATCTGAGCCACCCAGGTGTCCCTGACTTTTTAAATTTTTAAATATACTTTATTTTTTAGGGTAGTTTTATGTTCACAGCAAATATAATTTATTTTTATATATCAATCTTGTATCCTTCAACTTTGCTAAACTATAGTAGATTTTTGTATGATTCCATAGGATTTTATACACAATCATGTTGTCTGCACAATAAAGACAGTTTACTTCTTCCTTTCCAATCTGGCTGATTTTTACTTCTCTTTCTCTGTCTCTCCTGTTCTCTCTTTCTTTTTATGTTAAGTTTTGTAGCTCATTGAAAGAAGTGGTCATCTTTTATAATGGCTGATTTTGATGACCAAATTTGAAAAACATTAGTTTAATCAATGAGCAACATTATGATATATTTGCAAGTGAAAGGCTTTTGTCTTATTTGCAATTTGCTACAAAAATCGATGGAGGAAAATGTTACAGCTCTTTTATGAAATGGACACAGTATTATAAGATATATATTTTTGGAATATATGTATATAGTGCTGAATCACTGCAGTAATAAGGCTCTGACTCTGGACATGTGTTACTCAAAGTATAGAGTTTGACCTCAGGAAAAAAATTGGCAAGTGGTAATAAATCAGATTTTCAAATGTTAAGTTGGTTATTGGACTAGATAGTTAGGGTAGGGGAAGTTTGATGTTACGCTTTATTATTGACATCATTGCCCTTTTCAGGAGTATGGTAGGTTTACTAATGGTAAAACGGGCAATTACTCCTCTCTTTTGACTGAGTTCATTGTCTAAAACTTCCAATATATCGTGTAGAAAGGATGAAGGCAGACATCCTTGCCTTATTCCTGAACTTAGGGGGAAAGTATTCAGTATTTTACCCCGGAGTATATTGTTAGCACTAAGTTTTTCATTGCTGTCCTTCATCAGGTTGAAGATGTTCCCAACTCCTTCTAGTTTGCTGGGAGTTTTTTGGTTTTGTTTTTGTTTTTCAGAACAGATGTTGATTTTATCAAAAAATTTTTTATGTATCTATAAGGATAATCATATGCTTTTTCTTTTTTAGTTTGTTAATATGGTAAATTATGTTGATTAGATTTTGAACATTGAACCAACCTTGCATTCCTGAGGATAAACTCCTTTGATATTGTGTATTATCCTTTTTATATGTTGTTAGTTTTGAGTTAAGATTTTCTTTTTAAATATATTTTTTAAAGATTTTATTTATTTACTTGAGAGAGAGTGAGAGAGAGAGCACAGAGGGAGAGGGAGAAGCAGACTCCCTGCTAAGCAGAGACCCCCCCCTCCACATGGGGCTCGATCCCAGGACCCCAAGATCATGACCTGAGCCAAAGGTAGACACTCAACCGACTGAGTCACCCAGGAGCCCCTCAAGTTAAGATTTTCTTAATAATATTTGCCTCTGTGTTTATGGGGGATGTTGTTCTATAGATTTCTTGTGTCATCTTTGGTTTTGATATCAGATAATGCTGTCCTCATATGATACGATGAAAAGTATTTCCTCCTCTTTTTCTAGAAGGGTGTGTAGAATTAGTGTTATTTCTTCCTGAAAAGTTTGGTAGAATTCACTAGTGAAGCCATAAAGATCTGGAGTTTTCTTTGTGGGAAAGTTAAGTAAATTTAATGTCTCTAATAGATACTGTGTTATCAGGTTATGTATTTCTTCTTGCATGAGCTTTGGTATTTTTTGTCTTTTAAAGATTTTTTCCATTTCCTCTGCATTGTCCCATTTATTGGTGTGGCATGTTCATAATATTCCCTTATTACCATTTTGGTATCTATAGAATCTGTGTCATCGGTTACCTTAATCATTCTTAATATTGATCACTTGTATCTTATTTTTTTCTAGTCTAGTCTATTTACAGAATTAGACTTTTTTTTTTTAAGATTTTACTTATTTATTCGACAGAGATAGAGACAGCCAGCGAGAGAGGGAACACAAGCAGGGGGAGTGGGAGAGGAAGAAGCAGGCTCATAGCGGAGGAGCCTGATGTGGGGCTCGATCCCAGAACGCCGGGATCACGCCCTGAGCCGAAGGCAGACGCTTAACCGCTGTGCCACCCAGGTGCCCCAGAATTAGACATTTTTTTGACCTCACAAAACCAGCTTTTGGTTTTACTGATTTTTTTCTATTGTTTTTTGTTTTCTATTTCAACTATTTTCACTTTAGTCTTTTTAATTTCAATTCCTGTGGTTACTTTGGGCTTTATTTGCTCTTCCATTTCCAGTTCCTTTTTTTTTTTTTTTTTAAGATTTTACTTACTTATTTGACAGAGACAGACAGCCAGCGAGAGCGGGAACACAAGCAGGGGGAGTGGGAGAGGAAGAAGCAGGCTCATAGTGGAGGAGCCTGATGTGGGGCTCAATCCCATAACGCCGAGATCACGCCCTGAGCCGAAGGCAGACGCTTAACGACTGAGCCACCCAGGCGCCCCCCATTTCCAGTTCCTTAAAGAAGAAACTAAGGTAATTCATTGAAACATTTTTTATTTTCTAATACAGATATTTTAGTGCTGTGATATTTTTCTCTATGTACCGCTTTAACTGCATCCCACATATTTTGATATTTTTTCATTTTCATTCAGTTCAAAATACTTTCTTTCTTTTAGATTTTTTATTTCACTTGTGCGTTATTTAAATGTATGTTGTTTTAGTTTATTTGGGGATTTTCCAGGGGTCTTTCTGTTACCGATATCTAATTTAATTCCTTTGTGGTCAAAGAACATACTTGAAATGACTTTTTTTAAGGAGGCTCCACACCCAATGTGGGGCTCAAACTCACAACCCTGAGATCAAAAGTCGAATACTCTACCAACTGAGCCAGCCAGGCTTCCCCTATAAATGACTTTAATATTTTATTTTACTTTATTTTTAAAAAGATTTTTATTTATTTATTTGACAGAGAGAGAGCTGGAGAGCACAAGCAGGGGGCGTGGCAGAGGGAGAGGGAGAAGCAGGCTCCATGCTGAGCAGGGAGCCTGATGTGGGGCTCGATCCCAGGACCCTGAGATCACGGCCTGAGCCAGCATTTCTCCTGGCCCCAAACAGAAGCTCAGCAGACACTGGTTGAATGGATGGATGACACTCAGAAATGGTTAGGCTGTGTTCTTGTTTTGGATTCAGAAAATTCCCTTACTGTGCTATGTGACAAGACTGAGTCTCACAGGCCTTTATGTCTTCATGTCCCTACAGGACTCTGCACGTCACTTGGCACCCCGTCGGTTCTGGTGGCACGGAATGGAACTAGGGACTCAGCTACAGAGGTGCTGCCTCGCCTGGTGGGGATTGAAGGCCACCCTGAGGCACCTGACACGCTGCTGTGGCCACAGTTGGAGGGGCTGTCCTGTCACAAAGCCCCCGGAGACATGATGTCACACACAGAGACCACTCTCCTTGCTAAAGGGAGGGGCTGGGCCCTGCACTCCCAGACTTAGCTGGGCTCCGGTGCCCTTCTCTCACTCGATTCTGGAGCCAGACGGGAGGGGAGGAAGACACTGCCTGGACACTGATATGGTCGGAGGGGGCCCTGCAGGTCGCTGACATCATCGAGGTTGGCAGCTTTGGCAAGCGGGCTCGAAGGCTGTCCTCAGGAAAGCAGCCAAGCAGGTGAAAATCGTCTTGACAACTCGTAGCTTCCCTTTGCCGCATCCCTTCCTACCTGGCATTCCCCTTCTCCCTCTTCTCTCCCTCAGGACCCATTTACTCACCTCTCCTCCTCCAGACCGCCTCTCAGAAAGAGCCTGATAACTTTGCTCACACCAACTTATAAATGACTAGAAAGCTTCCTGTCGAGTACGTTGCCAGTGGGTTTCTCAGAGAAGGCGATCGGGAGAAGGGAGGCGCGCAGGGCCCTGCAGAGAGGTGAAGTGAGCCAAGCCTGGCAAAGGCCCACGGGGTTTGGTGGCTCAGAGCGCACTGGTGACCTTGGTGGGAGAGGTTTTGGAGGTTTGCGGGGCCAGGAACAGACGGAGGCAGCTGTGGAGTGAGGGGAGGCGGAGAGGAGTGAAGACACCCAGGGCAGACAGCTGGGGGCCAGGGTGGAGGATAGGGGGCCATTACAAAGGCCACCGGGGAAGGGATCTGGTTCAAGGGAGAAGGCCTTTTTTTAATGGAAGAGATGAGCGATGTGTGAAATGCTGATTAGGAGCCAGAAGAGAAGGAAAGGCTGAATATACCAGTGAGAAAGGGGGCCCCCAAACCCCTTGGGCGGGAAAAGACCAGATGGAACAGAGCACAGAGCGAGGCAGCCCCAGAGAGCCCAGGGCCTCCGCCTCCGTGAGGAGGGAGCAGAGAATGGGTGGGTTTGGTGGCAGAGAGCAGAGGAACTCCCGTCTGGGGGTGCCTGAGTTCTCTGCTGAGTGTGGGGCAGGTGGAGGTGGGAGCAGGGTTAAAGGGAGATTCTGAACTTGTCCCTGGGCAGACTAAGGAGCTCCCTTGGGAAGCAGAGGCTCCCTAGGCCGCGCCGGGTCCAGCTCACATGGGAGACCTTGACTTTACCGTGGCCTCGGTTTGAATGGAGCTCGACCCTGCTGGTGGGATTTCAGACAGAGGGGGTCTTTTTGAGGAGGCTAGGATCTCCCCTGGGACTCCCTAAATTGTAAGAGTAAATAATAATGATTAAAAACAACGAACACTTTCAAATAGTTCCTGTTACACAGCATTTCTGAAATAACTAGTCACCTATATGTGGGGTCATTTTACACCAAAGGTTCAACAGAGTGCTACCTTCTTCCTTAATCCTATCCCAACCCCCTCTCCCCATCCCAATTCTCTTGAGAACTGCCTTTCCAGCTCTGAGGGCATTCAAACCAGCTTTTGTTTGGAACTCTGAAGTCTTGGGAGAAATTCCTGAGCGTTTTCCAACCTCCCAGTGCTAACCCAGTCCTTCCTGAGTTTGGCCCCGGCTGAGCCCTGCGGGTGGAGGTCCTGGCCTTTCCCTGACCGCCTCTGGCCCGTCGCACTGCCTGTAAGCCACCTGGTACAGGAACACGGGATCCCAGGCCTGCATCATGCATTGACCGTTGACCATCTTTTCTTCTTAGACTGAAAATGGTGTTTGGACTGGGCTGCCAGAGAGAAAGGTAAAGTTTAGATGGGCCCTGCCACAGTGCCTCGAGTGACCAGGAAGGGGGACCCCCATTTGGGTCTAAGAGGAAAGGAAAATACGGTTTTCTATTCCCCTTTCCTTGACTGTTCCAGTATCTCTGGGACTCAGGGTTGGAGTGGCAGGCCTGATCCTGGCAGGTGGGACCTGCCTATGTGTGTGTGTGCGTGTGCGTGTGTGTGTGTGCACGTGTGTGCACGTACACACGGAGCCACTGTCCCGGCAGTGTCGAGATGCTCTGCTTGTGGCAGGGGAGGGGTCCCAGAGGATGAGTCATGGGGGTACAGTTTCTGATCCGGATTGTGGATCTGTCAGTCCAGAGTAGGGGGGCCTTGGAGGGCCTCGGGGAGAAGAGCTGATCCAGCGCTGAGTGCCCAGCCGAGCCGGGTCCTTGCTTTCTGGCTGGGAAGGCAAGGTGATCCCAGGAAGACAGGTGCAAAGGGAAAGGGGAAGGGAGTGTCCTCCGGGCTCCAGGCTCCGAGTCTGGCTCCCAACATAGGCGGAGACACAGAGCCTGGCCCGCGGGGCAGCGGGGAGCCTAAGCCCAGCCCGGTTACACCTGAGGGATTTATTCACCCACAGTGTCGGACACGTGCTGGGGGAGTTGGTTCTGGGGTTTGGAGTGGGAGAAACCCGGTCCCCACCTGCCAGTGAGGGCACGAGACACCCCAGCCTTACCCTCAACTCCGCTTTCCTTCCAGGCTCTACAAGCCCCTGTACGTAGCACACCTCTTCATTCTTGCAGGTAAGGGCCTGGGCACTGGGACCATGGCAGGAGACGGGGTGGGGGGCTGGTTCTTACCTCAGGGCCACCCCACTCTCCAGCTGCCTACCCCAGCTCCCAGGGACTGGCAGTGCTGCTCAGAGTCAAGGCTGCCCTTCTGTCCCTTTCCTTCCTCGGTACCTCCCTAGTGACATGGATTTGAACACACGTTTGACTGGAAACGCATCCTGCCCCCTCCCCAGAAGACCCACGAACCCAAACCCTCACAACTTCTTGTCCTATAGCAGTGATCTTAAATGTTTGCCTGCACACCTGTTGAAAAATTACATATCCTCTCATATATTTTAATACCTAGAGTCTTTCATTACCAGTTTAGTTTAAAAGGATACGATTTCTGGTATACTGTAAATCCTGACATTGTAAAGTAATTGCCTCACTCTTGAATGTTTTAATGAGTCTTTCTTCCCTCACCTGCAGGAGTGGTGTACTACTATTTTCAGGGGTCTGTGGGGAAGCCAGCCCCCGACCATGAGATTGCTGGGGAACCCTCCCAGGTAAGCCCCGTGGAGGCCTAGAGGCCAGGGTGGTCTCGCTGTAGCCTGAATAGAGGTCATGCTCCTTGACCCCGGTTGTTAACCAGCTGTGTGCGTGCGTGCGTGCGTGCATATGTGCGTGCGTGAGGGCTCTGCAGAAACTCACTGTGTTTCAAACAGAGGCTCCATCCGTCACGGGCTGGCTGTATGGTCAGCGCAGGGCTCTGTGGCCGTGGTGTCCACAAACCAAAAGGAGCAGATGATCCCTCATTCATGTGAGTAGCTCTGGAACGTGGCTCAGCGCTCACGTGTGGATGAGGTCGTGGTGCGCAGGACGCCTGCCGGGGCTTGCATACTCTCCTCGAGGTCCCAGGTCCAAGAACCTGGGGCAGAAGCCTCTGCTCCGAGCCCTGGGGGGATGCTGGACGCCCACCGAGGCCACGTGCTGGACTCCGTGCTGTCCATCTGCTCGGTCACTGTAAACCTCACAGCCGCCCAGCAGCTCGCACTTTCTGTAGGCGGGAAGCAGGCCCCCAGGGGGACGGTGACTGGATCCAGGCCGCCCCGGGTGACAGCACGGAACCACATCCCTGATCTCCGGAGGCCTCCCGCTCTCTGCACAGTGCCGTTGGGAAGGGGGGTTCCCGCAGAGACAAGGCCATCTGCGGCCCAGAAGCACTGACCAGTATGCGCTAACCTTGTGGGGCTGACCATTCAGAGGCGGGGAGCCCCTAAGAAGGCCCGCGGTGGCAGGAGCCGTGGAGACCACGGAGCCCAACTTTGCTTCCTTTCTTTGTTGCTGTTGTTGTTTAAAGTAACTGGTCACATTTCCACTTAAACGAAGTTTTACTGTCATCAAAGACAGGCATGTACTTAGTGTGATGCGTCAGAGTCTCAGGACCTGAAACCAACAGACGGCTGCCTTGTGCCCCACCCGCGATCCCAGCCTCCAGCCCTTCCCGCTGGAGCTTTGATTTTCCCAGGTTTCTAAATCGCAAGCTTATCCTGCTTTGTCTTCATTTTGCAGATTTAAACATTAGCCAGTGAATCCCTACAGCAGAAGCTGTCCCTCCAGCCTCCCGGTGTAGTTACAGCCGTGTTTTTGGATCGTGATATTTCTCATCTGAGTAATGACATTTGCAATCGTTAAAATCTTTTAAATAACATTGTGGCCATTTTGCTGATTTTTCTGTCACTGGGGCTTTTAAGTCCTCCCTCCGCTGTAGTGGGCTCTTGCTTGGCAGCTGGGTAACCCCCACCACAACCGAAAGACAAAGCAGTTCCATCCCTTTGAAAAATTCCTGCAGATTCATGCAGTCAGCCCTTCCCCGACCCCCCGCATCCAAGGAATGTTCCTATAGTTTGCCCTTTGCAAGACTGCCCCGTGAGTGGAGGCATCCTGCCTGTGGGCAGGTCTCTCACGGAGTCTGGTGCACCTGAGGCCCCTCTGGGCACGAGCGCAGCGGCAGCTCCTTCTTCCTGAGCGGGTGTCGTGTGCATGGACCGCGGTTCGTCTGCTCAGCACCGAAGAGAGATTTGGGTGTTTCTAGTTGGGGAACAATTACAATTAAGCCATTATGGGGCGCCTGGGTGGCTCCGTCAGTTAAGTGTCTGACTCTTGGTTTCCGCTCAGGTTATGATCTCGGGGTCGTGGGATCGAGCCCCTGCATCGGGCTCCGCACTCAGTGGGGAATCTGCTTGAGATTCTCTCTCCTCTCCTTCTGCCCCTCCCCCATTCATGCTTTTTCTCTCTAAAATAAATAAATAATATCTTTTTAAAAAACCCACTATAAATATTCATTTATAAGTTTTGTGTCAACATAGGTTTTCTGTTCACGTTGGTCACTACCCGCAGCAGGGCTGGTGGGTCATGGAGTCGGGGTCCGTTTAGTTTGGTAAGACCCCACGACTTTCAGAGTGGTTGCTGCCCGTTCCACACGCTCACCAGCCTCGAATGTGAGCTTCCGGCGGTTCCCCATCTGCTCCGGCACTCGCCGTTGGTTTTTGGCCATTCGGGGGGTGTCTGTCATAATTTCTGTGAGACCAGTATTGAGGGCTGACATCTTGAAACTGTGAGAACCGTATTCCTAGCTGAGTGCCCTCGTGGGCCGTGGTTACTCTTGGCGTGTGATTTGGGTTTTGCCTCTTTTTTCTGTTAGTTTTCTCTCCACCTACAATTAATTTAGGCTCTCTGCCAAAAATATTAATCTCTTTGCAGTACATTTAGACAAATTAGGTGCTTTATCTGATAGTTTTCACAGAGCCATATCTCACGGGGCCCACGTGTCCCCATACGGACAGGATGCCCTCGAAGTTGGCAGCTCAGCTGTCCTGGGGCCTCCCTTTCTCGTCGCTCTGGGGAGCCCCTGGCACTCCTTTATTTTGATGGAGCACAAGCTCTAGGGGAACCTCTGCTTCCTGAGGGGTAGTCTTGAGAAATTACATGTCTGAAACAGTCGTAATCCGTAATGGACTAAGAGTTTGGGTAGGTATAAAATTCTAGAGTAGAAATATTTTTCTCATAGATTTTGAAAATCCTCATTGTCTTCTGGTTTCAAAGACTTTGAAGGAAAAGTCTGAGGAAAGTTGAATTCCTAGAACAGAATTTTTTCTTGTATTTCTGGAAGTTTTTGGGTTCCTTGTCCTCCATGTTCTGAGATTTATTGATGACCAAATCTGGGGTGATCTCCTTCATCCATCGTCCTGGACACTTGGTGATTCCTTCTCTTGTGCAAATTCGTGTCCCTCATCTTTGGGAAATTGTCTTGATAAAACAGGGACGTAGTTTTCTGATCTCTCTCCCTGCCACCTCAGTGTGTTGTCTGTTCCCTCTCAGAAAGATCTATGAGTTAGCTGTGGGAGCTCCCGATCTCTTCTCTCTTTCTTTCCGGGAAAAGTGTTTTTTCAACTTTCCCTCCTACACTTTGATTGGATTTTTTATTCCCATTATTCTGTCATATTTTTGTTTTCAAGAACTAGAGATTTTTTGAACATTTCTGTTTCAGAGCCTATTCCTGTTTCACGAATGCCAAGTTTTAACTTTCTAAAGACCTCAGTTATTGTTTGTTTGAACTTTTCCTGGACTGCGGGTGGCGCCTGAGTGTGCAGCGTTGCCAGTGAACTAGTGAGCCCGTGTGTCACCTCAGCCTTCCCTCCCTCTGCTCTCTCCTTGTCGTGCAGCTCGTAGGGGAGACCCTAAGGCCGGTGTGGGGGCCGACGGATAAGTGCTACCCTGTGACCACTCAGGTAGGTTAGGGCTGGGGACCCCACTTCCCCTGGAGTGGGCATCCCGGGCAGGTCCAGTGAGAGGACCGGCCCCTCCCAGCTGCGAGTCACCTCCCCTGTTTCCCTCCGTAGAGACGCAGAGCCAAGGGCGGGAAGAAGCAAGCGTCTGAGGTAAGTGAGGCTCGTCCTGGCAGGGCCCGGGGCTGAGGCTTGCTTCTGTCAGAGCTCCACAAGGGCCAGAGGCACCCCAGCTCGTGGCAGGGTGGGCTGGGAAGGGAAGGCCTTCCTTGGGAGACCGAAGGTACACACTGCAGGCGTGGGGACCGGGGCAGGAGGAGGCGCTCTGAGGGCCTTTCTGTCCATACTCTGCCCTCCTGCCTCCCCCATAGGCCATGCCCCCCAAGAGCGGTGCTGCCCCCAAGGAGGAGACTGAGCTCTGGTCTCAGCATGAAGGGGAGGTGAGGCCCCCAGCGAAGGAAGCAGCCAGCCCCAGTCCGGGTCCTGCTGTGAAGGCGGTGGCTGAGGAGGAAGAGGGGGCAGGGACCCCAGGCTGGGAGGTAGGGAAGCCTGGTGCCCCGACTGGACTGTCCCCAGCACGGGCCCTACCACGAAGCCCCAGAACACTGCGGGGGCGGGGGGAGGGCAGTGTTTGGGGGGGATGGGGCACCTGCAAGACCACGGGGCCAAAGTGCCTTCGCAGTCCCAGTGGAGCAAGGAGCCGTATGGGGTGGAGAGGCAGCGGCCACGGTGTGAGCGGAGAGTGGGTCCGGACCCTGCCTCCCCTGACCTCCCCCGTCTGTGGAAGGTGGCATCTGTCTCGTCCCACCACTGTGCCCCGTCTCTCTTCCCAGGAGAACACAAAGGTCCGAAAGGAGATTGCAGTATACGCTTCTGGTAAGACGGCAGACCCCGCCCCGCTGCCCCGGGACCCTGCAGAGCTCAGCGGGCGGCCTCTCTCAGGCCTCTGGCCCTGGGTTGGGGAGGGGAGGGAAGAAGCCCAGGTAGCCAGACGCCCCATCCTCCCTGAATGTCTCGGCTGCCTCCTGCTTCCTTCCTGGTCGGCAGGAGCTTGAGGCCTCTCCCCTTGGTTTGGGGGAGTAGCAAGCGTTTCATCAGCGCCAGCCTGTTCCCCCAGTGTCAGAGGGTGCCCCGGCCCTGGGGAAGGGTCCTCCCCGCAAGGAACCCACAGGGCTTGCCTGTCTGTGCCCTGTAGAGGCGTCTGAGGGGGACAACAAGGAGGAAAGGCCTGGGGGCTGGGTCCCCCAGCTCCTGAGGAAGCTCTGGCTGGACTGGTTCCCAGCCCCTGAGATCCCGAAGACTCAGAACCACGAATGACCAAGTATCCAATAAATCCAGACACTTGCTGCTTCTGCGCGCCCAGCTGCTTCCTTTCAGGGGCTCCACCTAAACCCAGTGAGGCCCTGTCCACACTCCCTGCCCTGACAAGCTGCACCTGAGCCCCGCCACAACAGCTGGTACTCTGGAGGGGCCCCCCGACCCCGTGCCGAGGGGCAGAGCAAGCTCCCCGAATGAGCTGGGGAGCTCCATGTCCTGAGCGCATTTCGAAGGTGCTGGTGGGACCTCTGTCGGGGATGCTGTTGGGTATGGGGCGGAGGGGTGTCCTCTGGCAAAAGAGGCCTGGGGGAGTGGGGCGCCTCTGACCTGAGTGTCTCTGGTCCCCAGGCTGTTCCCTAAATGCACCAGGGGGTCTGCCCAAGACCAGGCTAAGCGGGTGCTGCCCAGGTGCTCAGTCCAGAACAAGCCGATTGTGGGGGTGGGGACGGGGGAATAGCAGTCCTGCTTTTGGCCGGGGTTCCAGGCTAACAGGCTCACGGTCTTTGGGGGTGTCATAGACGAAGTGGGACAGAAGAGCTGGTGGTGCTGGTGGAGCTGCTGGCCTGTGGGGTGGGTGGGTGGCACTGGACCTGAGATGTGGGTGTCCAGGCTGAGTGGGGCCCTCCCCATCCCCACCAGGGTCCAGTTGAGAGCTCACAGCAGCCTGTTCTAGCTCTTCCTGGCATGAGCCAGGGCCTAAGTAGAGACATTGTCACTAACCCACGCCGCCAGTATTGCGTCCCTGCGGGTAACTAGGGGTAAGCTGTGTGCTTCTGGCCCTTGTATCCCCATCTCTCAAATGGGATCACATGCAAGGTAAGGATGGATGAGGCAGGGGCGGGGCCTGGCCCTGGGGAGGCTGCTGAGGCCCCATCGTGGCCAGAGGACCCTGAGGGGACTCAGAAGCCAGGATGGAGCCACCCGACTGGTTTATTGCCCATGAGGCCCCACTGAGGAGCCAGCGGGGGGCTGCTTCCTCCGTCTAGCGAGGCACGGCACAGAGCTGGTAGGGGGCCGGGGCCACCAGGAAGGAGAAGACGCCGTGGTCGCTGGGCCGGGGCTGCCCGGCAGGCACCGAGAAGCTGAAGCGCTGCAGGAGGCAGGTGAAGAAGAGGAAGAGCTCCATGCGGGCCAGGGGCTCCCCGAGGCAGACGCGTCGGCCTGTGGGGGGTCCGGGGGTGCGCCGTGAGCCCGGGGGCCTGGGCCCCACCCTCCCAGGCTCCCTCAGGAGGGGTCAGTGAGTCGGGCACCCCAGGCACCTGCGGAGAAGGGCATGAAGGCCTCCTGCTTGACGAATCGGCCCTGGGCATCCAGGAAGTGCTCAGGGTAGAAACGGAAGGGCTTCTTCCAGATCTTCTCGTCCTTCAGCACTGATGATAGGTTGGTGATAATTCTTGTCCCCTGGCAGCAGATGCCCGGCATGAGTGGGGTCCGGGCTACGGGACGCCCAGACCCTTGCCGCCAACAGGGATGGGCGCACACTCTGCCTGGCACACACCCGGACTCTTTCAAGTAACCCGTTAGCCCAAGAAGCTTCTCGGCACCCGCTCTGTCCCCATGGTAGGGCTGAGCGCCTCACCATGCATGGGCGCCCACGCTACCACCCGTCCCTGTGCACAGGCTCCTGCAACACCCTGTGGCACATTTCAGTTTGTCTTCCCCAGGGGCCTGAAGGGACAGGGCCGGCCCTGCCACTGCTCTCACCCCCCCCCCGCCCCCACCGGGATAGCCAGGGCCTGCGGAAATGCGAACTGGGGGCCCGGGCCCTCCCTGGCCTTAGCCCTGCTGGGCCTGCCAGGCTGGAGGTGGGGCTGAGCACGGGTGAGGGAGGCCCACAGACCTACCTTGGGGATGAGGAAGCCCTGCACTTCAGTGTCCCGGGACGTCATGTGGGGCAAGCCCAGTGGGACGATGTCCCCAAAACGCTGCACCTCATGGACCACGGCCATGGTGAAGGGCATGCGGGTCTGGTCCCCCATCTCTGGTCGCTGCACCCGCCCTATCACCTCATCTATCTCCTGTTGGACGCGTCCTGGACAGGCATTCCCACAGTGGCCAGAAGCCGGGGTCTGGGCTCCGACCTCTGCCTGACTCCTGTGGATGCTGTGCCCACGTGCGGGCAGCTCTAACCTCTGAGTTAAGAGGTTAAGTTAACCAAGCTCTGCTCGGAGCTTCTGGGGGGGCCAAATCAAGCTCAAGGGGCCCCAACCGGCCCCTCCCCTCCCTCATCCATCCCACCCGGCCCCACGGTGGGCTCACGTTGCACATCCGGGTGCAGGATCATGAGCAGGAGGGCCCAGGTCAGTGTGGTT
Organism: Ursus maritimus; assembly: GCF_017311325.1. NCBI lineage: Eukaryota > Metazoa > Chordata > Mammalia > Carnivora > Ursidae > Ursus > Ursus maritimus. The sequence goes on from NW_024424564.1 coordinate 50,232,360, forward strand.
GAGGTGGACACCATGCCAGCAGCGAACAGGTCAGATATCACCATGCGCAGGTTCTCATCATTGAAGCTGCTCTCGGGGCTCCCCTTGGCCTGGGCCATGCTGACAGGTGAGCTCTGGGGCAGAGGGAAGGAGCCCCACATGGCCGCCCACCCCGCACCCATCAGTAATCACTGATCACTGGCTGATACGTGGGCCCCACCTTCCTGGGCCTTGATTCATGGGGCTCTCGACCCACAACCATTGTCCCTGACACCTCACCTTTTCCATCTCCTCCAGGAAGGCGTCAGTCAGGTCTCGGGGTGGCTGGGTCGGGTCCCAGGTCATCCTGCATTCCTGGATTAGCTCATCTGTTAGGGCCATGAAGGCCTTCTGTGCCGAGAAGACCTTGCTGGCCAGCCCAGGGATGCGCAGGAGCACGGGGATGGAGTTCAGGAACTGTTGGGCCACAGGTGGGGGACCTTCCTGTGCTCAGGCGTTCACCTTGATCAGGTCCCCGAGGCCTCCAGGGTGTCCGCTCAGCCCCAGAGTGTCCCCACCATTGACACGGTTCCTCCCTAAGTTCGGCCTTGATCGTCTTTCCTGGCCCGGGGCCCAGGACGATGAATCTAAAACCCAGACCTCATGGTCTCTAGCGGCTTCCAGGGAAGGAGATGTGCAGTCCTTAGCCCCTCTCCTCGGCCTGCTGACCCTGGGCCCGCCCCTGCCATCTCCCTCGATTGGCATTTCCCCACCTCCAGGTTTTCCGTCTTGGAATGCCTTTTCTCCCAGGCCCTTCTGCCCAGCCCCTCCTCCGGGGGCTACTTCAGGGCGAGCGCTCCTCCCCACCCTGCAGGGCTCCTTGGCGCCTCCGGCCCGCACCTCGTGCAGGAAGCCCTGGTCCTCCTCCACTCCCGCCTGCAGTCGGTCCAGCAGCTTGAGGAAGCGCGGGTCGTCGTACTCGAAGCGGCGCCCAAAGGTGAGGGAGGAGATCACGTTGCTCACCGCTTTATCCACGAGGGCTCTGGGGCTGAAGGGGCGTCCTGAGAGGGGACGGGGCGGGTCCGCGGCTCGCCTCCATCCTCTTCCCCGGCCCCTCCCTCCATCCCTGTCCCCTGCGTCCCTCAGCCGCAACACTCACCGGCATGGTCGGCGAAGGCTTCACAGAGGCACGAGGCCTCCTCGGCCACCCACTGCTCCAGTGACTTCTTGCCCAGGCCGAGGTTGCGCAGCATGGACAAGGAGAAGCGCCGCTGCTCGCGCCACTCGCGCCCGTAGCGCGCCAGGATCACCCCTGGGGCGGGGCGGGGCCGTGGGCGGGGCTCTGGCGTGACCGCCCCTCCCCTTCACAAGGCCCCTCCCCTGCCCTGTTCACAGTCCCGGCCCCCGCCAGCCCACACCAACCTTGCCCCCCACCCCCACTGACTCGCTCCCACTTTGACACCCACTTCCCGCTGGGGACAGGTCGCTCTGCCTGCCCGCTTTGCTCGCCCGCTGGGGGCAGGTGCTGGCCCCACTCTGCTGCTCCGCCCACCTTGACTCCTTCGCAGTCAGGGAAAGTCCTGGCCCGCCCCCTGCCTCGCCCACACTGACTTCGACCTCCTCGTTCCCGCCCACCCTGACCTCCTGTCCCTGCTCCCAAGAGCCCTGGGCCCACCCGTCTTGGTCAGGCCCCACCCTCATCCTCCCGCGTCCCACCCAGGCAGTTGGCATCAACTCCTTCCTCCTCCTGCCGCCCCTCCACATTTGCTGCCTCTTCCCTGCACTGCACGTCCACGATCCTGCCCCGCGTGGGCCCGCCGGGGCTTGAGTCACTGCTGGCCCGGTCCCGGCCAGACCTCGGTCTGCCCCCACCCTCCGCTTGCCTTGGGAGTGCGGCCCGAACCCCAGGTGCTCATAGATGGGCATTGGCGGACGGTCGGCTGTGTCCTCGCTGTGGCACACGAGTGCCTCGCGCACGGCGTCCAGGCCGTTGAGCACGACCACGGGCGTCCAGGCCAGCTGCAGGCTGAACACGTTTCCGAAGCGGTGTCGCAGCTGCAGGCCAACGGTCGAGGGTGTTCGTCAAGCCGGGTGCCCACCAGGCTGCAGGCCTCTGTTTCACGGCGCTAGCCTTGGGGCACCCCGGGTCGTCAGCAGCGCTCTGGTGCAAGGGCGAGATCTGGCCTCTTGACCGTGGGGGTCACATTCTCTATGGGGGAGGGGCTGATGCTGCATCACCCCTCCCAGCTATGACTTTGCAAAGGTCACCAATTGTCACCGGGCCAAGTGAGGATCCCACCCCACAGGCGAAGAAACTGAAGTTCCTAGAGGTGAGCACTGAGGCCCAAGGACCCACAGCAGCAAAAGAGCCGAACCTGTCACTCTACCTGTGCCAGCCTCGGTTTCCTGATTTAAATGGGGCTCATGTCCAGACTCCTTCCCCTGTTCTCAAGACCTTTCCTCCTGCTGCTATCGGAAGGGACCCAGGTCACCTAATTAAAGTGCTGTCCAGCTGGATCTCAAATCCACTGCCAAGTCCACACTCCACTCCAGGCCTTTGCTCTCTCTGACCTTTGTTTGGAAAATCCACACTGTCCTTCCGGCCCTGCACACAGGCCCTCCTGCAGTCAGCCCTGCAAACCTGCCTCCTCCTCTCAACCCACTTCCTTGTGCTCCCTGTGGCTTCAGCCACCACCCGGGGGGGGTCCCCAGGATCTCTGCTGCCCCCCCCTTCATTACCTGGTCAAAGTAGCTGAGTGTGTTCTGGAAGTCCATCTGCAGCAGGTTGCCCAGCAGGGGCAGCGGCGTGGGGCCCGGCGGGTAGCGGGCAGCCCAGCACCCGCGTCTCTGCATCAGGTCGAGCAGGAGCAGGAAGACGGCCAAGGCTACGGCCAGCGGCCCCAGCATATCCCCGGTCAGCAGCCCCATGGCCGCCTCAGCACCCGCTGTGCTCCTCGGGCACACGGGTGGCCCTCACCACAGCAGGGACCCAGACCAGCAAGACAGGGCGCTCTCCCCACACTCGGCGAGCTCCTCCAGCCCGGCCCCGCTTTCTAAAGGGAGCTGAGACTGGCCTTTGCCCTCTGCCTGGAGTCAACATGTCGGGCGGGCTGTGTTGCCAGACGGTGCAGGGAGGGGCCGGGGAAGGTCAGGTGCAGGGAGGACCACGGGAGTCCTGTCCCTCCTGGGCCTCTCCGCGTGCTTACCCAGGGCAGGGGGGTGGGGGTAGGGGAGAGATGATGAAGCCCCCGTTCAGCCTGCCTCTGCAGCTCTGCTAACCAGGGGTCACTGGACTTGATCCTGCCACCCACCTGTCATATTGGGTAACACCCCGCAATGTGGTCACGGCCTTGTTCCCAGAACACGTCCTTGCCCTCTCATGTTACCTGCCTCTTCCCGAGTGGTTTTCGCCTCCCAAGTTGGTCACTGGCATTTGCCCAGTGCTGTAGGGAGGTCACAGGGAGCAGAGGGACCAGGTGCGGGGGGAGGGCATGGAAATGAAGTTCTCAGTGTCCCCTCACCTCACACTAGTCCACTCAACACAACAGAAACCACACGATCACCAACCGCTCACACAATCGCAGACACTACCCACATGCTCACATCCTGACACTCACAGGCGTGCATTCACACTCACAAAACCGCGCACACTCTACACGCATGCACCCTTACACACACACACACACTCAGACCCAGCCCCAAGTTCCCCAGCTCCCAGGGGCTGCCTGGGCCCAACCCCTGCCTCCCGCCTCTGGCTGCGGGCAGTGGTGCCGAAGCCCCTCCGTGGGGTCGGCCACCGGCCCAGCTTCCTCAGTTCTGGCCTGACCTTGGCCTGGTGAGTTCGCATCTGGGGGCGTGGAGGCAGCTGGGTTGCCTTCAGAGCTCGCTAGTCACCCGGACCAGCCGGTTCAACGGCCGGGACACTCTTCCCTAAGTTCGTGACATATTGGTCCCGGGACCTCCCGGCATCACCCACGTGACGCACTCCTTGCCCATTTTCCTGACTCGGAGAGACGGGGCGTGGGGGGGGGCGCTTTCCCTCGTCCACGGAGCTGCTGCTGAGCTCAGGGTGGGAGGGGGGCTGAGATAAGATGTGCCCCTGTCCTCTGAGCGGCGGCCCGCTTCCTTCTCATTTGTTCTTGAGCGTCAGCTGCTCAGGCTCGCTCCGGAAGACGAGGGGATGGAAATCAAGCGGGCCACGATTTCTTCACGCCCTCACAGGCGTCCCCCGCTGAGGCCCACTGGGAATGAATTCTCAGGCTCCCCCCGCCCCTGGGCCGGGTCCCCCCTGGCTCCAGCCCCATCCCTTCCAAGCCTGACTCTGGGGTCCTTCCGGGAAAGAGGTGAACCCCTGCACCACCCGTGCCAGGGCCTGCTGCCTCCAGGCTGGAATCGTGCCCACCAGCCCCTTCCTCTTGCTCAGCCTCCCGCGCCTCCCCTGGGGGGTGACCACCCCGTGCCAGACCTCCCGCTCCTTCTTCCATGAGAGGGGCGGGATATGAGGCTGAGTTGTTACATCCATGAGGCTGACGGGCACTCTGAGGCCAAAACCCGCTCAAATGATAAGGTCCAAGAACCCAGAGTGGGGAAGAGACATTTCCTGGGTAGGGGTCAGGCCCCCTCACCCACCCTAGGGGTGGGTGCACTCTCATTCTGGAAATAGCTGGAGTATTCTCTCCCCAGCTTATGCAGGGCCTGGAGGCATTCCCCACCCCCGGCCCGTATCCCCCAGTTCTCTCCCTCCCTCCCCAACAGTAAGAGGACCAGGATCTTCCTGGGGTGACTCCTAATATTCCTGACTCAGAGATGCCGTTCAGAGATGGCAACCCAGGGGTGCGGGGCCTCTTGGCAATGGCTCTCAACGTTTGCAATTCCTGGCTGGTTTGTGAAAGGTGCTCCCTTCCCGAATGCCCACATCCGTACTCTCCTGCCAGGCCCGGGGGCACAAGGCCGAGCTAGCTGGGGCCCAGCTGGGCCTTCCCCGCACCTTGCCTTGGCCAAGCACTTGGTGGGCTTGGACTCTGTCCCCCCCCCGCGCTGGAGGTGCCCTGTGCTGGGCGCTGGGCTAAGGACGGCAACCCAGTGGGAGACGATGGTGAGCCCTGCTCCAACGTGCTCATGGCCTGAGGAGGTGTGGGGAGTCAGAGTGGCCAGGCCCGGTCAGCAGCATGGGCACTGCTTTCAGGGTCACAGGGACACTGCCCCCAGGCTGGAGCAGGACGTGCTGGGAAGACTTCAGGGAGGACTTTGGCTCGCTTGAACCGCAGGCCAAGGTGACCTGGCAGCGGGACCAAAGCCCCACTGCAAGGCCTAGTGCACCGCGGGTGTGGGGCAGCGCGAGGGGGCTGTGCCGGTCGGGCTGAGGACTAGACTGTGGGAAACCGGGATCTCTGGGCTCCCGGGAGGCAGGGAGCCCACTCTTGAGGCCACTCAACAGACTAGGAGAGCGAGACCCAAGGGCACCCTGGGGCCTCTTATCTGCCTCAGCTGAATGTCCCAGCGAGCAGCACAGTGGGCAGGACGGCCCGTGTGCTGTCACCCGCTGGCCCTGGATAAACTGCCTTTCCCACACGGTCACCCTAATGGCGTCACGACAGGCAGTGGCCTCCCTGTCCTAGGGGCCTGTTGTCCAGGATGGGGTGGCCATGCGGAAACCTGCCGTCACGAGGCCTGTGGCCTTTTGCCATCATTGGGCAATGTAGCTTTGTGGTGCCCAAGCACCGAGGAGACAGAATCTCAGGTCACGTCAGGAGGTCAAAGTCCTAGAGTGGCATCGGGGGGCCATTCCAAACGCATGCTCTGAGTTACGTCTACACGGTTGGGACGTCAACTTCTCCAAGGGCCAGCACGTTACTGAGCTTTATGTAGAAACACATGGGGACCACCCCCTCCGGGTGGTGAAACTGAGGTGAGTGCCAGCGCTCCTGGGGGCCTCCCGGGTCTCGGGTGTTCACCTGCGCAGGGGAGCACCCTCTGCCAGGGAGGGACGCCCCCTCCCCCAATTCCCGCTGCTTCCTGGGGGTGGAAGGGAAAAGTGGACTCTGCCTCCGGCTAGCCGGGGCTCACCCCCCAGGGGTGTTTGAAGGGTACAGGGCTTCCGCTGGGCAGACAGAAGGTTCTGGGGACCCGCTGCACGACGACGTGAACATAACACGACTGAACTGCAGCCTTACTGGTTAAGACGGTAAATTTTACGTTCTTAACCACAACTTAAAAACATATATGTAAAAATCATCATTGCGTACCTATCAGGATGGTCAAAATCCAGAACACTGACAACACCGAAGGCCGGCGAGGCTGGGGAGCAACCTTCATACGTGGCTGGTGGGAATGCAAAATGGTACAGGCCCCGTGGAAGCCAGTTCCGTGGCTCCTTACAGAACGAGACCCTCTTACCCTTAAGATCCAGCAAGCTCCTTGGTATTGACCCAAAGGAGCTGAGAACCGAGGTCCGCACAAAAACCACACACGGACTTACAGCAGCAGATTTATTCATCACTGCCCAAACTCGGAAGCAACCACGACGTCTTTCGGCAGGTGGGTAAACGGCAGTACATCCGGACAATGGAATATTCTTCAGTACTAAAAAGAAATGAGCTACCCAGCCACAAAAAGACATGGAGGAACCTTAAACGCATTATCACTAAGTGAAGGAGGCCAATCTGAGAGGGCTGCCCACAGCAGGATTCCAACCACAGGGCATTCTGGAAAAGGCAGGACTATAGAGACAGTAAAAAGCCCAAGGGCTGGGAGGAGGAGGGAGGACGGCAGAGCACAGAGAAGGTTTAGGGCAGTGAGACGACTCTGTGTGATACTGGAACGGTGGGTACACGTCACGAGACTGTCCGAACCCACAGAATGTGCAACACCAAGAGTGAACCCTGACGTTAACTATGGGCTTCGGGGGACGACGACGTGTCAGCGCAGTAGGGTCACGGGCTGTCACAAAAGTAGCGCTCCGCTGGGATAGGCCATGTACGGGGGCAGGGGGCGTATGGGAACGTCCTGTAACTTCTGCTCAATACCACTGTGAACTTAAACTTGCTCTAAGAAAGTCTATGAGAAAAAACACATAAGCTTAAAAGCGGTGGGAGGCGACATGCACACAGGCGGAGGCTTCCTCAGAAGCCGGCAAGCCGGGCCCGGAGGGGAGTGAGGGGCACAGCCACGCCCGTCAATGGTCACGTCAGAGGCCAGTTTGAGGGAAGACCCAGAATCATCACAAGGGCCTTGCTCAAGGATCATCAGCAAGTCAAAAGGGGACAGAAGAAAAGCAAAATGACAATCATTTGCTGTCGGGAAAATATTTTCCTCAAGATACATATTTTTCAAGTTTTGTGGTTTAGCCCCCGACACCTGAAATCTATCAGTTTCGTCTGAACTGTGTTAACGGCAAGTCAAGACCAGACGGAAAGCCGCGGCTCAACAAGCTGTCATTTCTCCGCGGGCCCCACGGCCGCGCGGCGCACCCGCCCACGCCTCCATCCTGGTGAGCGAAATGAGAAATGGGCCGCACTGCTTGATGGAGCCATTAAAACCGAATTAATCTGCCATTTCTGCAGCCCCAAATTGATGAGCACACAAGAACTCATTTATAATTGCTTATTTCTACTTCACAACATTCCTTCCAGTATTTCTGTTCTCCAAAAAAGTCCATTAACATTGCATTATTTTTTTATAACCTTTAAAATTAATGTTGATTGGAAATATGTCCTCATACCAACTTAAGTAAATCTGACCATCCCCGCACACTGGCTGAGTTCCGCCCACCCAGCGGAGCGCAGAGAGGAGCCTCTGGTTTTGTTTCGTTCCAGGCCCTGCCGCGAGGTCCACGGCGGTGCGGGAGGCCGGGGCTCAGCTGGACGGTCAGATGGCGGCCTTCTCCGCAGTGGAGCAGAGCCACCTTTGGGGGCTGGAATGGGAGGAGGAAGAGACGCGTTTGCTTTATATTAAACAAAAAAGGAAACAAGGTTAAAATGAAGTTTATTATTTTTTGATTTTTTTTGTTTTTTAAATAAAACTGTTTGTGAAACAGCTATTTTATCCCCACGGCAGAGTGACCCCTGAAAGATGCACTAACCCCTTCTTAAGGCCTTAACAAGATTTTTTTTTGTACTTTTTTCTTCTTTTTTTAAAACTCAGATATTTAAAAATTATACAATTTACAAAACAAAACAAAACAATACAACATAAAGAATGTAGCATGGGGCTGCTCACCTGACAGGCCCCCTTTTCCTTTATAAAAATGAAAGCAAAAGAAAAAAGGGTTAACTGGGTGTTCCTGGTCAGCGTAACCCACACTGATCACACTCGACAGACACAGTCCCTCCCCCACGTCAATTCCTACAGCTTAGATTTCCTGTCCTGTCCTTCTGTCCTGGGGGGGGGGGGCGGGCAGGGCACAGCTGCCAGGAATGCGCCCAGAGGCGGGCCACCCCCTGACCCTGCCTGCCACGCGCACTTAGTGGGGCGCTCGAGGTTCTCACTGGCCACAGTGATCCAGGACACAGCTGTGACCTTGGGACATCTGCCAATTTCACCCCCCAAAAAGATAAAAGTTTTAAAAATAATAAATAAATAGTGTTTCTGGAAATGAAAAAATTTATTTTTGTGTTTAAACATCATTCCCCCACTCTTGAAAACACGGACCATCCCCACATCCCCCCCACCCCCAAACCTTCCCACTTTGAGACAAATTAATGACAAAGGGTGGTTCTGGTGTGGTTTGTCTGCTCTTTCAACCCTGGGTCTGCAGCTCTCTGAACCGGTGTGAGGCAGGCTAACGATCAAAGCCACACCCCGTCCTTTATGAGACCAGCTTGTTCAATTTCACACTTAAATTTCACTGTTATTGGAACAAATTTGGAGTTCTTTAACTAGAGAATTTTAAAATAGAATCAAAAGGGATAGCGCACCTTTCATTTAAACAAAGTCTTTCCAGACTAAAAATAGATTTATATATATATATTTTTATCCCACCCTTTTCACCCCCCCTTCCCATCATCCCACCCCTCCCCCCTCCCCCCACATTGTCACTATGGAGATTGTGTCCATGGAAACAGCCATTCCAACTTCTTGGGTCTTTCTTTCCTGTGGTGTCGCGGTTTGGGTGTGATGTAAGGACTTAGGGAGGAGGTGCTGGCGGGGCGGGCGGGGCAGGGCGGGGCCGCACAGCAGGACGGTTCCTTCCATCGCGAGTGTCCACCACCTCTCATCTCCACAGTCTCACCTGCAAGACAGAACCGACACTGGGTGCTGGGAACCTCCGTGCGGCCCAGTAGCCGACAGCTGCCACTCCAGGGGTCCAGCAGCTGCAGACCCCCTGCAAGTGTGCTGATGAGGCGGGAGACCAGTGTTGGAGCCACCATGTGGCCCAGACCGTGTGGCCCTGGGCCAGGAACACGGTGAAGGGCAGCAGTGACGTGGCCAGCTGTGCTGCGAATGGACTCTGTGCCCCTCGAGGCGCGGCGGCCTCCCCAGCACGCGGAAGGAACGGAGATCAGGAAAGAGCTCCCCGACCATCCTGGCGGGGGTGACCCCTGCTCGGGACCCCACCACCAGGGACGTCCCGTGGGGGTCGGCACTTCGGTGGCACGGAGCAGTGCTCGCAGAGGTGGCTGAGCACGCAGGCGGCCTGTGGAAGAACCAGCTCAGGACCCCGCCGCAGCTGCTCGCAGTGACGGGAGTGCATTCTTCACACTCAACAAAGAACACTCTTCTGCCGGCTCTGCTGGGGGGCCCGGCCCTTCTCTGAGGCTCCCCAGGCATCCCCTGCGCTGGCTCCTCGTCCAGCCTGGGTGCCGGGCTCAGAAAGACGATCCCGATGACCCGCGTGGGGCAGTGGGGTTGTACCACGGGCCTCTGCACGGTACTTCACGGGTCATTACATCTCAGAGAGACACAGCAGCTTCCAAGGATCCGTGTGGAACAATCAGAGCAGAAGCCAGGAGTGGTGGCATCCCCCGACCTGCTTCCTGCCAATCAGCGCACTCCCTTCTTCCTCAGAGCCCTTCGGGTGCCCTCCACCAACAGATAACCCTCAGGAAAACCCAGGTGGCACCATGCCTCTTCTGTTCTCACAAACTTACTAAGAGGCAAAATTGTTCAGAGGGCTGGTCTGTGTGCAGGAGCTAAGAACCTTCTATTTAAAAGCGCCCTTGCCAAAAAGAGATGCGTAACTGCTTGGCGGAAACCACGACTACACAGGAAGACCTTCTGCAGAGACAGCAGGACCATGTCCCCATGCTCAGGTGAGGCATACCCCAGGACCTCAGCTGCCGTGCTCAGGACGCCCATGGCGAGTGTGTCTTGCCCAGTTCTGAAGGAGGCTCTGGGCCCCGTAAGTCACCCTAGCCCTCCTGGCCCATGCTCCAGTCTGCCTCCAGCCCAGGGAGTCGCCAGTTCTGCCCTCTGGTTTTCCTGACGTTACTGCTGCTTGCCAGGAGCAGGGAGAGAAGCAGCTTCCTGATGCCACCCCAGGAACCAAAGGCCCTTTGTAAATGTGATGACACGGGAGGAGATAACGGGATGCCTCAAGCAACAACCAGAGGGACAAAATCTTGCTGGGGATGCGGGAACATGTGGACAGAGGACAGATGTCCAGGGGCGCCTGGGTGGCTCAGTCATTAAGCGTCTGCCTTTGGCTCAGGGCGTGATCCCAGGTGGGATCGAGCCCTGCATCGGGCTCCTGCTCAGCGGGAAGCCTGCTTCTTTCTCTCCCACTCCCTCTGCTTGTGTTCCCTCTCTTGCTGGCTGTCTCTCTGTCAAATAAATAAAATCTTAAAAAAAAAAAAAAAAAAAGAGGACAGATGTCCAGGCACACCTTGTAAGGCTCTGCTTGTGGAGGGAGGGATAGGGTAGGGTTTGCCCTCTCCCAGCCTTGGCAGTGCTGGGCCCGTACCCCTAACCAGCTAGTTGCTCAGAAGAACAGGGCCAACCTCAGAATGAAGCACGCTCGGCACCCCGGGCCCGCCTGGCTGGCTGACTCTGGGCCACAGGTGTGCCCGGTAGTCTGGGCAGCTACGGCCTTGACAGCAGCCCCCCACTGTGGCTCTGTCTTCCAGCCTTCCTAATGGGACCTGTCCCCCGGGTCTGATGTCACACACCTTGAAGGTCAGGAGACCCTAACTTCTCAGAGTTACTTATAAGAAACTGTTCCTTCAACAGGGAGCTTAGGAAAATTCGTGTGCCAGGCACTACGCTAGGAGTTTCAGAGAAGTTATCTCATGACGACACCAAGGCCTGACCCCCGTCTCAGGGAGGACAAAACTGAAGTCAAGAGACCCAAAGCCACGGGGCATCTGAGAGGTGGGACTGGGGCTCCCATCCAGCAAAGCCTTCTGCCTGGGCCCCCCGGGACTCTGCCTTCAAGCCTCAGTCATGGTGTGGGCTTGTCCGGCTGCATGGGACACGGCTGAGACGGCGTGCTCCCAGGCACGGAGCCAGAGGCCGACACGGGGCCAACACAAGGCCAGCCACAGCCAGCGAGAGCACAGCGAGGGGACAGCCACTCTGTGCCGGACGTGTTCAGTACTCTCTTTAAAAGGCATCTCGATGTCCAGCTGCCGGTGAGGAGAGTTTCACCCAGGGCCACAGCCTTCCAGGACTCCCTCTCCTCATCACACACCCACCTTCCTTTCCCTTCAGCGGCCCCTCCATGGCCTGAAACTCCTGGCGGGCCGCCAGCCTTCTCCCGGCGCGGAAGCAAAGCCACGCCACCGCCCGCCTGGGCCGGGGTTCCCACCTGAGGTGGGCTGCGCGCTGGGACCTCGTCGCACAGGCGGGTGGCGCACGATGTTCTTCTTCTGGGGCACGCCTCTCTAGCAGACCCTGCCGGGCGCCCGCCGTGGCGCACGCCCAGGCCAGACGCGGTTCCTGTCCTCACCGAGCGCCCAGTCTAGCGGAGAGGCGCGTAAGCAAAGGAATGCTTCCGAACTGGCCCAGCAAAGCTGCGGCGTGGGAAGGAGGCAGTGAGACAGGGACTCCGGCGGGAAGGCCTCAGGAGGCAGGGACACCGAAGCCGAGACCCGGAGAGGAGAGGGAGCCTGTCACAGAAGACGGGACGCAGAATACCCAGGCCCAGGGCACGGCACGTGCCAGGGCCCGCAGGGAGGAAGCGCGGCCTCTGAGGGGCTGGCCAGACGCGCCCAGGGGCGGGAGTCAGCACGGGGAGAAGGCGGGCACCCGCCGGCCTGCCACCCCGCTTCCCCACGCTCGGGAACGGGCCAGCAGCAGCCGGCTGGGCGGATGGCTGCCCAAGGACCTTTCCTCCCTGGCCTTGCCGGCCGCTGAGGGCCAAGTGCAGGCAGGTAGGTCATACGCTGGGGGGCGGCCGGGGCTGACTCAACCTCCCAGCCCCCAGCTTCCCGCTAGACAGGGTGCTGGCAGGGTCCGGCCTGCAGCCCTGACCCCTCCCGCTCCCGCGGCGCCCGGCAGCCCGCCAGAGCCAGCGCCCCGGGCCTCGCGCAAGCTTCACCCCACGCCACGCTGCGCCGACACCTCGGAGACATTTCTTCGCTGCATCCTCGCAAGGCTGGCCATTGTGATTCCTCTCTTTACAGAAGAAACGGAAGCAGAAACATTAAGCGGCCCCGCCCCTGGTCACACAGCACTTTTTGTGAGAAAAGAGGCACCAAGCAGCAGGATTCGTGTACTCACGGCCCTTCCCGGCCATGTCAGGACACCCAATGGCAGTAGCTCTCTGTCCCTAGGACGGCCCCCGAGATGAAATGTTCTCCGTCCCAGTCACTGGGGTTTCCGTACAACCTGCAGAGAGCCACTGCCCTCAGCGTGACAGCCGAACTGAGGAACCAGGACAAGGGTCCTGTCCTGTAGGGCCAGCATACGAAGAAAATCCTTTCGGGTGGGCACGACTGCACGCAGTATGTCCATCCTTTCCCTCCAAGAGGTGAACGGTCTGACCGAACAGACGCAGACCACCCCACGCTGACGGCTCAGCCACTCCCCCACCCAGCGCCTCAGTGTGTTCAGTCCACACAGGGACCACACGCCAACACTGACTGAGGTCTGAGCGAGGAAGCTCACTGCTCCACACGGGGGCCGACGGCTGTCAGCGGGCAGGGCCCCAGGCTGGGTGGAGAGGAAGGAGATGATGAACGAAACTACCATTCCCAGCCAGAGACCTGCCCACCAGGCTCATGGCTCGGACTTCCTTTTTTCTTTTCCAAACACAGGCTGGAATTCCAGGATAAAAACAAAGGCACCGGACAACAAATGGTTCTTTGCCTAACCGAGTCATCTAGGACCCCGCCAGGAATGCTCCTCGTGGCCCTACAGCACGCGGCTCTACCCGCTGGCCAGCCAGAGGAACCGACAGGAAGAAGGCAGAGCCCAGCACAGAACAAAGGCCAAGGGAAACGTGTGCAAAACTATCCGGACC
>NW_024424564.1:50245726-50332931 GCF_017311325.1 Ursus maritimus
TGATGTCACACACCTTGAAGGTCAGGAGACCCTAACTTCTCAGAGTTACTTATAAGAAACTGTTCCTTCAACAGGGAGCTTAGGAAAATTCGTGTGCCAGGCACTACGCTAGGAGTTTCAGAGAAGTTATCTCATGACGACACCAAGGCCTGACCCCCGTCTCAGGGAGGACAAAACTGAAGTCAAGAGACCCAAAGCCACGGGGCATCTGAGAGGTGGGACTGGGGCTCCCATCCAGCAAAGCCTTCTGCCTGGGCCCCCCGGGACTCTGCCTTCAAGCCTCAGTCATGGTGTGGGCTTGTCCGGCTGCATGGGACACGGCTGAGACGGCGTGCTCCCAGGCACGGAGCCAGAGGCCGACACGGGGCCAACACAAGGCCAGCCACAGCCAGCGAGAGCACAGCGAGGGGACAGCCACTCTGTGCCGGACGTGTTCAGTACTCTCTTTAAAAGGCATCTCGATGTCCAGCTGCCGGTGAGGAGAGTTTCACCCAGGGCCACAGCCTTCCAGGACTCCCTCTCCTCATCACACACCCACCTTCCTTTCCCTTCAGCGGCCCCTCCATGGCCTGAACCTGGCGGGCCGTCTCCAGCCTTCTCCCGGCGCGGCAAGAAGCCACCGCCACCGCCCGCCCTGCTGGCCGGTTCCCACCTGCAGGGGTGGGGCTGCGCGCTGGGACCCTCGCCGCGCACAGGCGGGGTGGCGCACGTGTTCTTCTCTGGGGCGCACGCCCTCTCTAGCAGACCCTGCCGGCCCGCCGTGCGCACGTTCCAGGCCAGACGCGGTTCCTGTCCTCACCGAGCGCCCAGTCTAGCGGAGAGGCGCGTAAGCAAAGGAATGCTTCCGAACTGGCCCAGCAAAGCTGCGGCGTGGGAAGGAGGCAGTGAGACAGGGACTCCGGCGGGAAGGCCTCAGGAGGCAGGGACACCGAAGCCGAGACCCGGAGAGGAGAGGGAGCCTGTCACAGAAGACGGGACGCAGAATACCCAGGCCCAGGGCACGGCACGTGCCAGGGCCCGCAGGGAGGAAGCGCGGCCTCTGAGGGGCTGGCCAGACGCGCCCAGGGGCGGGAGTCAGCACGGGGAGAAGGCGGGCACCCGCCGGCCTGCCACCCCGCTTCCCCACGCTCGGGAACGGGCCAGCAGCAGCCGGCTGGGCGGATGGCTGCCCAAGGACCTTTCCTCCCTGGCCTTGCCGGCCGCTGAGGGCCAAGTGCAGGCAGGTAGGTCATACGCTGGGGGGCGGCCGGGGCTGACTCAACCTCCCAGCCCCCAGCTTCCCGCTAGACAGGGTGCTGGCAGGGTCCGGCCTGCAGCCCTGACCCCTCCCGCTCCCGCGGCGCCCGGCAGCCCGCCAGAGCCAGCGCCCCGGGCCTCGCGCAAGCTTCACCCCACGCCACGCTGCGCCGACACCTCGGAGACATTTCTTCGCTGCATCCTCGCAAGGCTGGCCATTGTGATTCCTCTCTTTACAGAAGAAACGGAAGCAGAAACATTAAGCGGCCCCGCCCCTGGTCACACAGCACTTTTTGTGAGAAAAGAGGCACCAAGCAGCAGGATTCGTGTACTCACGGCCCTTCCCGGCCATGTCAGGACACCCAATGGCAGTAGCTCTCTGTCCCTAGGACGGCCCCCGAGATGAAATGTTCTCCGTCCCAGTCACTGGGGTTTCCGTACAACCTGCAGAGAGCCACTGCCCTCAGCGTGACAGCCGAACTGAGGAACCAGGACAAGGGTCCTGTCCTGTAGGGCCAGCATACGAAGAAAATCCTTTCGGGTGGGCACGACTGCACGCAGTATGTCCATCCTTTCCCTCCAAGAGGTGAACGGTCTGACCGAACAGACGCAGACCACCCCACGCTGACGGCTCAGCCACTCCCCCACCCAGCGCCTCAGTGTGTTCAGTCCACACAGGGACCACACGCCAACACTGACTGAGGTCTGAGCGAGGAAGCTCACTGCTCCACACGGGGGCCGACGGCTGTCAGCGGGCAGGGCCCCAGGCTGGGTGGAGAGGAAGGAGATGATGAACGAAACTACCATTCCCAGCCAGAGACCTGCCCACCAGGCTCATGGCTCGGACTTCCTTTTTTCTTTTCCAAACACAGGCTGGAATTCCAGGATAAAAACAAAGGCACCGGACAACAAATGGTTCTTTGCCTAACCGAGTCATCTAGGACCCCGCCAGGAATGCTCCTCGTGGCCCTACAGCACGCGGCTCTACCCGCTGGCCAGCCAGAGGAACCGACAGGAAGAAGGCAGAGCCCAGCACAGAACAAAGGCCAAGGGAAACGTGTGCAAAACTATCCGGACCGCTATCCTGCACCAAGGGCTACTCAGGGGGAAAGGAGGGCAGGAGTCAGGGAGCCTCGGTGTGTTCCAGAAATCCAGGGGCTGCTGCTGCTGCTGCCAGTTTGCTCATTTGATTCCTGTGACCTGACCACCTGTCCTTCCCTTCCCAAGCCTTCTCCCTGGATGAGGAAGAGAGAAAAGAAAGGCGCCACTGCAGAGGCCTCGTTCAACAGCCCCCTTGAGAAAGCACGACAGGCCTCTACGGCCCCATGGCCCCACACAGCAGAGCAGAGGGGGCTTCTCGGGAATTTGGTACCGGGACCCACCTAGGAAACTGAGGACTTCTCAAAGGAGGAAAACTGCCACTGTCTGAGATGAATTCTATTTTTTCCTCAAATTACTGTTAGGTATTCCAGAGAAAGGTGGAACCTGCGGTTGTCACAGGGGGGAGGGAACATGCCATCGACTCTAGCACACCTGTGCGTGGCTCTCAGGCGCCTGGAGTAAACACAGAAGCCCTTCATTTGAAGAGAAATAATCCCTTAACGAACATTTCTGAGACAACTGGTCCCCCTCCCCATCCTGTAGGAGCAAGTGCCTCAAATTACATTTTGGCTTTTCTTTTTCTTCTCTTTACGGTCTATCTTCCTCAGCCCTCGTGACTCCATGGAGGGGGGGCAGAGGGCGAGAGAGCGGGGAGCAGGGGAGGCCCACTGCCTCTGGGGACGTCAGTCCACTAATCCCGTTTCCACAGATGCGCGCCGCTGCCGCCTTGACCACGAGCCCAGACACACTCACAAAAAGCCCAACTCCATCTCTTGAGGTTTTTAAGAGTAAAATTAAATCGGATGCTAAAGTCCCCTAAATCTTTGAGGGGATTTTCCTTCCCTTTGTACTTCTGTGCAAAGGAGTCCTTCACAGTACTTGGGGGAAAAGATTTCAAAGAACAAAACTGGGGAATTTTTTGTTTTTCAAAGGAAAAGCCACCATAAGCTTTACAGATAGGGAGTAAATTAAAGAGGGTAGCCCCCTGGCTAGAAGCGTTTCTGAGCCGGGGACAGAGGGCGGGCTGCTGGCAGCGTCTGTCCCGGAAGCCCTTCCGGAGTGCCACACACAGGCCTGACTTCAGCTCAGTCACCATGAACTCCAACGGGCAATGGGACAGTTTTCAAGCCTCAAACACCTCTCCACGGACATTCCGGGGAGCTAAGCGACAGTCAGAGAAACTTTATCCACCTGGTGTCAGGAATCCACGCGTTTAGAGGCCGGTGGCGCAGCCTGGCCTGGGGCGAGCAGGAGGGCAGAGGCCGCGACACCCACTGGGACTCTGGCAGGGGTGCCGGCCCCGACTCACCTGTGCTTGCTGTACTTTCCACTCCCACGAGCACACTGCCCCCCTCACCCCCGCTCCGACTGCTCTGTGCTGAGGCTGCCTTTCGCTGTCTTGTTCTGCAAGGGGGGGAGGGGGAACGGGAGGGGAGGCTGACGCCGGCAAAGCCAAGGACACAAGACAGGAGGGACGGAAGAACAGTGCGGGGGTCAGGGAGGGCAGAGGCGAGGAGAGGAATGGCACATGGAAAAGGAAAGAAAAAGCAGAGTCAGTATTGAATGACAAACAGGAGATATTCAGACAGGGCTTTCTGAGGCAAAACGTGACCATTAAAAAAGAGAAGTTTTAAAAATAAAAACATGTAAATTAACTAAAAGAAAATACTATAAGATCCTGTGGTCCATCTCTGAAAATAATTTTTAAAGAAAAGCATAAGCAAGCATCTTTCAGAAGCGCTGTGAGGGCCGACCCGCCCGGAGGACCGCTTTCGGTCCGCTGCGGCCCTAGTCGGAGCCCGTGAGCGGCCGTGACCACCAGGGGTCAGTGTGACCTCAGCCAGAGGAGCGCGCGGCCGCCGCGGGGAACCCCAGGTGGCGCCAGATGGCTCGGCGGCCCCAGCCTCTCCTGGGCTTCCTTCTCGCCACCCTCCCCGCCCCCCACGCGTGCTAGCTCCGGGACAGCGGAGTCACCGCGGAGTCACCCCGTATCTTCCATCCTTTCCTAAAAGGGGCCACACCAAGAGACCGCCTCTTGAACTACTTGGGACGTGAGGCGGCGGCCCACCAACCGCGGCCCCGGTCACTTCTGTGAGGGAAAGCCTCAGGAAAGACTGCGGTCCCCCCCAAAGCCTTGGGGTCAATTCTTTTTTCCTTTAGTCTGGCAAATGCCTCTAATTATGTACCAAGGCCTACAACCAATCTTACCTCGCACCAACCTGTGAACTGGGGTTCCATTAAACTAAAATGGAAACCAGGAGTTTCATTGAGTTTGATCTTTGAATTTCTCTTACCGATCAGACAAACACCTTCCTTTCCCCCATGTTTCTCACAGGCTCCCACAGTAGAGGGGGGGCCACCCTGGGGCACGGGTCTCCCTCCAGCACCGGGCCTCTCCACCGTCTCAAGGCCAGGAGCAGGAGGCAGCCTCCAATGTCTGGTCTGAAGATCGTAAGGAACCCCCCTTCCCCCAGCCCCGCTGGGGCGCACGCTCTGACTCACCTTGTGCTTGGGGCACCTCACCGAGAAGTTCTCCTCATGCAGCAAACAATCTACAAGACAGAAAGGGACAGTCAGACTGAGCCAGCGGTGCCATCCAGGACGAGTGGGGCCACACCAGCCAGGACTGAGTGTCAGAAACATCAGCGACACCCCCAAATAAACTATGGTACCGCAACATGATGGAGTATCAGTCACTTACAATTTTAATGTTTCAAAACAGTTAATGGCACGGGGAAACACTCATGACACGAAACGGCTTGAAAAACCAGGATACGTAAATGCAGAAGTATAATCCTAATTTTATCAAAATGTGTTCTATGCATTAAAAACAAGACAAAGGAAACTTACCAAAATGTAACAGCAAGACTACAGGTGATTTTATTTTTTTATGTATTTCCACAATTATATATTATTTTTAACAGAAACAATCTCCAATAAATGTTATTTTTAGAATCCCTGATTCTAGGCTAAGCCCATTCCAACAGGCGCAAGCCCAAGCTTCCTCAAGAACACTTCGAATGTGGAGGCGCCTTTCCCCTCTGTCCGGAGCCCTGCTAT
Source organism: Ursus maritimus (assembly GCF_017311325.1). Taxonomy (NCBI): domain Eukaryota; kingdom Metazoa; phylum Chordata; class Mammalia; order Carnivora; family Ursidae; genus Ursus; species Ursus maritimus. The sequence goes on from NW_024424564.1 coordinate 50,251,124, forward strand.
CACCTTTGCTGTACAACCCACGGAGACACAGGAGAAGTTTCCGACACGAGCCACATAATCCACACTAAATGCTTCAGGGGAAAGTGAAATCCCACGAGGGGGTTACTAATCCTTGGAGGAAAATGATTCATTCCAACTTTTAACGTGCTGACAGCATCCTCGCTGACAGCAAGGACACGCATCTGCCTCCAGGTGGGTTGAGCTCCGTGGCACAAGGGTAGCGTGTGGAGCAGGGCGAGGAAATCTAATTAATGAATTCACTCTGCACACCACAGCTCCCGGAGACCGACAGCCAGGTCACTGGTGCAAGATGTGGTGGCAGAATGTTAATAAATATTGATCACACATTCTCAGAGAGCTCCCGGGCACCATGGCGGGAAGCAGCCATGGTACTTAGCCTTGTTAAATGTATGATTTAACTCAGGTTTAAACTGAGGTCCAGATTAGCAGCCTGTGGACCCACAGATTTCACATGAAATAGTAAAAAGCAAGGGAACACACAAACGAAAACTTCTGACGTCCTACTTGTATCTTAAACAAATAGAAAAAGACCCTTTCATAATTGGGCTGGGCCTGTCCCATCGCTGCCTCCCTCTGGAGCCCCTGAATACCCACGAGTGGGCAGGCAGCCTCTCGGCTCCCGGGGCAAGCCTCCGGGCACAGGAGCTCAGCAAGTCCGGCTAACCTCCGAGCCCTCCCCCTGCAAGCAAATAGCATGGCAGTAAATGAAATGTGTTAATTTAAAACCCACAAGTACATGGCGTGACCAAGGCTCCTGCTGCTCCAATCTACCAGAGAGCTTATGAACAGCAGGAGGCAGACAACTGGAGCTCACGGGAAGCACTTTCTCCTTACCTGGGCTTGGGCAGCACTGCTTGCTGGCAGTCTCTAGTTTGGGCCAGAGAAGCAGCATAGCCCCTGTGGGGCTCGGCCACCTTTGTGCCACAGGGGTTTAGAGAAATGAGGAAGGGGGACCATATTAGCTGGAAAAGTTGCCATCGGAAAGGCAGTGGGGGCTCAATTCCCCTCCCAGCCATGGAGGAGTCACCAGCTGTGACAGACCATTAGGAAAACATGTCTGAAGTTAGGAAGCATGTTCCCTCTAAGTTAAAAAGCAGAAAAGAAATAAGACAATGTAAGCACACACTGAAGGCAACTGGAGCTAATGTCAGGTACTTCTGGAAATGGGGGTCTCCTAAACAAATCTGCTGGAGACCACGTCCACCTCTGGCAATGCCTCCCAGGCAGGAAGACTGCAGACAAATGCTCCCCTCTGTCCTCGTCACATCCACAGGCCATCAGGAACCGCAATTCACGCTCCTGGCAGGGACGAGAACCACGGCCAGAGAGCTTAGCCGCCCAAGGGCCCAGGGAACCTCTTCTTGGCTGCCTTGACCCAGCCCCTGCTGCGAGGAGAGCAAAGAGCGGTGAGAGGCTCGGTGGGGCCCCTCCTGAGGTCTCTCACCAGGCGCCCGCCCTACACGCCAGCCAGCCTCTCAATTTGTTTTCCTTAAGCCCCTGGCAATATCCCACACTGGCCAGAGGGCCTGGTCAGCACTTCCTCACAGTGAAGTCAGAGTAAATGGCGTGCTGGATCATCACACACGCTGGAAAAGACTCACAGGTTGTCTAGTCGACAAGATGGCTTCCAGACACAAACACAACGCCCCAGAAGAGGATTCCGCTTTCACTTCTCTCTACACTTAGTTTAAATGCAGAGCGGACTTCACTGAGCTCCTCGTAACAAGCCACTTGGAGCTACTTGCACCCACGTGTGTCTACAGCTACCTCGGCCGAAGACGCTAAGCTCGAGGAGGGGGAAGAGGAGAGGGGAGGGCTGCTGTCGTTCGGACCTGCCAGGCCCCAGATGCCGTCTCCAGCTCGTCCGCAATGTCCCTCAGAGCTACTGGTACTTAGACTGGCCCATCAGCCCGGGACTCAGGGACCCGCCAGCCTCACCCGCCTTGTTGAGGGGCTCCTGGGCCCGAGGAGGGGACTATCAGGGCCGGCAGGCCCTGGTTCTGGGGTGCAGAGCAGGGCCCTCTCCAGGGAAGGGCCAGATACCAGTCCTTTCTCCTTTCATAACCACCGGGGGCCGGAACCCACTGCGTCAAGATCAGAGTCTTGCATGAGAGCCGCTTCTAACGCTGCTGCAGGGCTGGCTGCGGAGAGCGGGTCCCAGCTGGGCCTCCTCCCGAGGGCGAGAGGAACACCCGCCCCAGGCTGGATTCTTCATGCACAGCCGCTACTAATGCGCTACTGCAGCTCTTTCCTCCTTTGGTCTTAATTGTTGGGGCTCACTGCCTTCATATATTGCTTTTTTTAAACCAGTGTTCACGTTCTTACCGCCTTTCCCCGGAGCCACAGCCTGCACCTGTGACCTAACAGGCAGCGCAGGGCCGCCAACCAAGTGCAGGACCAACAACAGGTGGGGGGAAGGGGCAGCAGCCACACACCCTCCGTGGAAAAAGACTGTTTCCATGGAGATGTCCCCAGCAATCCACGTTCTCCCTAAGACACGAACAGCTCTGGAACCTTTGGGTGGTTAGCAGCAAAGCAAAGATGAAGTGTTAATCTGTTCCTTACTCCATGCAGAGACGAGGACCTCTCAAACTCAGGGACTTTTCTTTTTTTTTTTTTAGGAAGTCCGTCAAGAACACCTTTCCTGGACACAAAGATGCATCACATATAGAACAGAATTCCCGAGAAGACCCTGTGGGATAAATACAAGCATCCATCCCCGGAGCAGTATAGGCTTCTGGGTCATTGTGACTCAGGTCATCAAGAAGTTCAATAAATCCCCAAGACACGGTCACCTTGTGATGCTGCTTGCTCGGTCCTCGATCTCTACATGGAGTAGCAGAGCACGCAGCAGCTGGGGCAGCAAAGCCAGGGGGGCCAAGGCCCCACCTGAGCCCCTACCCCACCGACCCGGGCAGCTTCCCTCTCACTGGATACTTAGCCGAATACACATGTTACCAACTTACCAGGGCAGGCCGCACGAGACAGGCTCCCACAGAGTGACCGACATCATTTACTTACTAACCCTCAGCTGGTAAAGCAGCCCCTCCTTCCCCGCAGGGTGGCTGACTGAGCAAGATTCCTCTGGAGAGGAGGAAGAGCCTGGGGCATTTCCCAGAGAACCCCAACCCTACCGCCTGAGCTTGACCAAGGCGGAGCCAAGCCGGTGCTTTCCAGCTGCTAGCCACACACGGACACATAAATTTAAGTACAATGAAGACAAATAAAAATTCAGTCCCTCATTTCCAACTAGCAACACTTTAAGCACTCAGTGGTACACAAAGCTTGCGGCTACTGTGCTACAGAGTGCAGATCTAGAACATTCCCACCATGGCAGAGAGTCCTCCTGAGCAGGACTGCTTAATCCCTCAAGAAACTGCCAGGAGCCTGGTCCCTAACTTGGCTGGTGCCCCAGTGTGCAAACAGGGGGTGCACTCATGGTGGGGGGGGGATGAGGCGAGGTTACCTGCCTGCCGCTCACCGGATGTTTCTGAGCAAAGCCTCAGTGCAGGAGACCACCTCTTACCAGCCACCGAGTGCGAGAGCCAAGTCTTGCAGCATTCCCCACATAAAATTATAAATAACTGCCACAAACGTACTTAAACATCTTCATTTAAAAATCATGAAGCTTAAACTAGAAAAAAGAATTTAGGGGCAATATCATGAAAGTGAGAAATGGCAATGGCTGGCTCTTGAGAGAGAGAGAGAGGGGACTAAGCGTCTGTACTATGGAATGTGCCACACCACGACTCAGGGTGAATTACAGCTCAGACCCAACACAGAAACATGTAGGGGAAGAAAGAGAATGGAAAGGGACAGACTAAAACCCAAACTCCCTGAACATTTCAAGGCTCTCTTCTTACTCCCTTTGGCCAAACAGTGCTCTGGCCACCGGCCGCCCTTCAGCAAGTGCAAACACGCACTTTTATGAGAATTGAACTGCGGCATAATAAGCATTATCTTTATCTTTCTGGTTCTTCAGCTGTGCCTCCTATGGAAACTTGGAAAGATAAAAAGAGAGGGAGGGAAAGGAGGAAAAGAAGGACCTGCAAGGCAAGGGGCGTGCAGCTCAAGCAACTTCCTGGGAAGGAGGGTGGTCCAGGTGCACTGGGCCTCCCCCCACCTGTCAGACCCCCCTCTGTGCTTCATGCCCCTGTACCTGCTTCCACCACCCGCTCAGCCGTGCCCTCCCCGCCTCCCTCTCAAGCACTCAAGAGATAACCAGCACCCTGCCGCTTGCCGCACCCTGGCTGGTCTTCCCATTTCTCTCCCCCTCCATCCTGAATGAAAGTACTATGAGGGCTGGCGAGGGGAAGGTCTTAGACACGTGCTCAAAAAGTAACTGGTGAAAACGTTCACTGAGAGGACAAGAGTCTAGATGAAGAGAGAGGAGTTTCTCAGGCTAAAGCTCAGAGTCAAAACTTAAAGCTTTCGCATCACTCACTGGATGCAACTTCATGGACAAAAGTTTCCCCTTCTTTCAACAGTTAGGACACTGCAAAACACTACTCTGACCATCTCAGCAGACATGGAAAAAAATGGTAAAAGGCAAAATTCCTTGTTGAGTGATAAAAACACTCAACAAACTGGGAATACAAGGGGACTCCCCAGCTGCATCAAGAACATCTATGGAAACCCCACAGCTATCATCACACTTAATGGGTCAGAAAAAAGGCAAGGATGTCAGCTCTCGCCACTGCTACCTAACATTACGCTAGAAGTTCTAGCCAGGGCAATCAGGCAAGAAAAAGAAATAAAAGGCATCTGACTGGAAAGGAAGAACTAAAACTACCCATTTGCAGATGACATATCTTGTACACAGAAATCCATTAAAAACCTATTAGAACTAATCAATGAGCTCAGCAAAGTTGCAGGATACAAGGTCAATATACGAAATCAATTGTGTTTCTATATGTTCACAACGAACAATCTGAAAATTAGGAAAACAACTGCATTTATAATCACACTAAAAATAACACTTAGGGATAAATTTAACAAACAAGTGCAAAACTTACACTCTGAAAACTACAAAACACTGTTGATAGAAATTAAACTATGAGACAAACGCACAGACGTTGCCTGGCCGTGGGCTGGAAGACGCTACTGGTAAGACGGCAAAACTCCCCAACTGCACCCGTGGATTCAGTACAATCGCTAGAGTTTTAATGGCTGTTTTTTTTTTTTTTTAATATAGAAATAGACCGGCTGATCTTAAAATTCATATGGAGTAGCAAAGGACCCAGAATAGCCAAAACAATCTTGAAAAAGGGAATAATCAGAAGACACGTATTTCCCAATTTCAGGATCTACTACAAAGTTACAGTAATCAAGACAGTACGGCACTGGAGAAAGTCCAGAAATAAGCCCATACATCTTTGGTCAACTGGTTTTCGACAAAGGTGACAAGATCATTCAATGAGGAAAAAACAGTCTTTTCTACAAATGGTGTTAAGACAACTGGAACCCACACACAGAAGAGTGGACTGGACTCCTACTTCATACCATATATAAAAATCAACTCAAAGTGGATCAAAGACCTGTGCAAGAGCTGAATTCTTAGGAGAATACAGAGGCATAAATCTTTGTGATTTTGGATTAGGCAACAGTTTCTTAGATATAAAAAAAAGGAACAAGCCACAAAAAGCAAAAACAACAAAAGAAAAAATGGATAAACTGAACATCATGAAGATGTCAGACGTCATCGGCCATCAGGGAAATGCTCAAAATCACAACGAGATGCCGCTTCATGCCCACTGGGGTCACTAGAACACAACAGGCAGGTAACAAGGGTCAGCGAGGCCACTGGGGTGGCTAGAACACAACGGGTGGACAACAACAAGGGTCAGCGAGGATACGGAGAACCCGAAGCCCTCACAGACTGCTGGAAGGATGTAACAGGATTTAGACCCTTTGGAAAAGTCTGACCGTTCTTCCAAAGGTTTAGATGTAGAGGCTGCCATATGATCCAGTAATTCCACTCCTAGGTTTACAGCCAAGAGAAGTAAAAACATTGAATCTACATAAAGACTTGTGAGTGTTCACTGTAGCATTATTCATAATAATCAAAAGTGGAAAACAATCTAAACGTGAATCAACTGATGAACGATAAGTAAAACATGGCACATCCCTAAGAGACCTGTTTGGCAATAAAAATGAAGTCCTGATACATGCTACCACGTGGATAAACCCGAAAAACACTGCGCTGAGTGACAGACGCCAGTCATAAAGAGCACATGTTGCATGATTCCACTTCTAAGAAATGTCCAGAATAGGCAAATCCATCAAGACAGAAAGTAGATCAGTGGCTGGCAGGGGCTGGGGTGAGTGGAGGGGGAGTGACCACTAATGGGTAGGAATTTACGAGCTGATGAAAATGTCCTAAAATTGACTGTAATGACGGCTGCACAACTCTGTGAGTATACTAAAAACCACTGAATTGCACACTTAAATAGTGAATCATGTGTGAATTATACGAATAAAACCGTTATTATGACCCTGTTTCACTCCTTTTTATTATCCTCTCTGCATTCCTTTAGAATTTACAAACAGAACAGGGTCAGAAGAGACAAAAAGCACGATAAAGGAAGGAAAGCCCCAGCCTTCGGGTGCTCTGGACGAGGGCCACGGTCCATCTTACCTGCGTCAATGGCACACGGGTAGTGGTATCGGAAGGAGCAGCCTTTGTTGTAACAGCCCAAGGTGGCACCTGCCTCCTGGCAGTGGGAACATTTCTGAAAAGAAAGAAGTCCAGCATGTCAGCATCCCAGATTCACCCCTCTCCTCCAGGCCTGCCCTAAGCCCCATCTGTCATACCTCAGCTCGTCTCTGTGGCTACAGGTCAGGGGGGGGAGGTTGGGCGGGTCAGTTGCTAACCGCCACTCACGGACCGCACCGTGGAAAGGATCCAGCAGTGACGTGTTAAGCCAGCCTCGTAAATGTCCACAAATAGATCAAACAGAACAAGGCGGTGGGGTGGGGTAGGGCACCCCGACTTGTCCCTGGTGCTCCTGTGTCCACCCGCCCACACATATGCTTTCCCGTCCTTTCCTCATTCCTCCTGCATCTTAAAATGCCAGATCTTGCCTGTTTATTTCTGCTGTGGAAGTCTGGGGTAGGAGGAGAGGGTAAGATAGTAGAGTTATATATAAATCTTTTAGAATTAAAAGTGGAATTTGGTTTCTAGTTCTTGTATTTGTAAGGTTTTATTTTTATTCTACTTATCCCAAATGCCCAATACAAGTATATTTCTCTTTTCAAAAAAGATGGGCTCCTGTGTGCAAATGGTATTTTTATACACAAATCCTATTTTAAATGCACTAGGAAACCTGCCACAGATTTCTGGCGAAGGGAGACATTATTCTGTAACTGAGATGTTCCTCCTTATGCGGACAGGTTTTCTTAAAGTGGGGCACGTCTCTATCACCCCGGCGACCACTCAATCCGTCGGCATATGAAATATGACCTAGCAACAATAGTCATCATTTGTAAAATTCCACCAAACTGGCCCTACTGAGGAAGGATGCAGATTCTTCTGGTGGCCAAGGCACACCCCGATGAGGCTACCTGAATGATACAGACACTTGTTCCTGATTCCCGGAAAAATAACATGAAAGTGCACCCCCAGCAGTTATGCTTGTGGAGAATGCCACCCTCGTGAGGCCAGCCAGGTGACAAAGTGACTAAAGGGTACCCTTCTCCGCCTTTTCTCATGCAAAGGCAGACCCCAGGTGGCCGGCTCTCAGGAGTCAGTGTGGTCACAGATCTGCAGCAGCCAGGAACGCCAGTGGAGGTGCAGCTCACCTGGATGGTGCCGCGGGACAGAAGGACGCCCCAACACACAGCAGCGGGCACCGGATGACAGGGAGCCGGCTCGTTTCCCTGACACTGACGCTGAACCACACTAGTGCCAGCCATAGCACCTCCTCGGGGCCTCGCCGTGCAAGGGGTGCTGCCGTTTGCCACAGACAGAAACCCACTCATTCAGTCCTGTAACCTTCCCACTCCACAGATGAGGTGCCTGGGGCTCCAGAGGAAAAGTGCTTGCTCCAAAGACAATGGGGCAGGAATAGGGCTATAAGCCATGTCCTTCAAGAGCTCTGCCTTCCTCTCAGAAGACCGACATCCTTCTGGGTGCCGATGATCAGTAAACGTTTACCACGTGTCCTCACACCTTGCCAAGAAACAGAAGATTACGTGGCCTGGAGTAAACCAAGGACCACTGGCAGCATTCTGAGTAGCCCTAGACTGTACCTACCTTTGTCAATGCCACAGAGCACATTCGAGACCAAGGTCTCGCTGTTAACTGGCGGGAACGACTGTGGCTGATGTGTCAGTAGCCCACCCGCAGCAGTTCCTGCTGGAGGCCCTTCTTACTAAAGGACCTGGGTCATCTCTCCACGGGGCTTGTGCTCCAGGCCCTCCCCGCCCCAGTAGTGGCCATTTATGAATGGGTGTAGCAAGCATTCCTGGTAGGGAAAGTCCACAGGTTATGGAACTCCTGGGAAAGTTTCACCCTTCTTAAAAAGGGACGAGAGGCAGGAACAGGCTGTCTGCTCGCTCAGGCAGTTAGGGCGGGATGGTGAGAGCTGTTGCAATCCTCTTATCACCATGAGGGGACAGCTCTGAACACTAAGCCCAAGCTGTTGATGACAGCACAGTGACAGGACAGAAGGAACCCGGACCCTCTGTGACACTGCTGAGGACTATATTAACCAGGTCCAGGACCATCCCATCTCCAAGCTGTTAAGGGAGAGGATACTTCAAAAACAAACAAACAAACAAACAAACAAACAAACAAAAAAACCACTTTTTAATTTTGGAACTTATAGTCATATTTGGTCTAGGAAGATACCTAATATTTGAGGCACTGCTGTATAAGGTCAAGTGTGTAGGCTCTGGAACCTAAGTGACCCCCTGGTGAATGCTCCCACTGCTGTCTGTGTTCTTGGCCAATTCCTAACCTTTCCTCCCTTAACCTGCAAACATGAACCTAACGAACAGTACTATCTACCTCACAGAGATGTTTTGAGGGTTAAACGTGTGAATCCAGGCTTAAGACAGTGTCTGCATCAAAAGTGCTTTTGGTAAATGTGACACAGACCACCTATGAAAAGCAACCTGCGGGGCAGGCCTTGTCATCACCTAAGTTCACAGACTGGAAAAAGAAACAACCAAGCTCAGATCTGAACAAGGTCCATTTCCTTCCCACCTCAACACATGTCTCTTTTCCCTGCAGGGCTTCTCGATACTCCCTGCCCTGAACCAGCCCACAGGCCAAGGGTCCCATCTTTTGCATAAAGACAGCAAATTCACCCCTCACCAAGAAATTACATCAATAAAATGATGCTTGCTTCTTTCAGTGAAAAAGCACAATTAATTTACTACATTGCATCCAGAGGAGAAAGACCCTGTGTGGTGTACTCGGGTCTTAGAGAAACGACATTAAAGAATTTAGTTCAGTGGTTGTCACAGTGTTAATCCTTGGACCAGCAACATCAGCATAACCTTGGAACTTGTTAGAAATGGAAATTCTGGGATTCTGGGAAGATGGGGGAGTAGGCAGCACCAGGAATCGGTCTCCCTCCTGGACAACAACTGCACTGGCAGGATCTGTCAGATACAACTATTCTGGAACTCTGGAATCTGTTGTAGGCGTGCAACTTCCAGGGGAAGACTTGGGTGGTAAACAGCAGCTAATTTTGGTCAATTTCAGCCCCTAGGAGCACAGCAGCAGCTATCCGTCTCCCACTCCCCGCCAAGTGGTAGGCAGCTGTGCACGCGATCCCGGAGCAGCTTGCACACAGCTTGTGGGAGCCAGGGTGGGCAAAGAGAACCTGTCCTCCAGGGGGTAAGATCTCAGTTCTAATTGCCAATTATTGCTTCTGATCACAGAGGTACCAACACAGGTGGGCAGCCACTATTGTTGTACCTCCCCTCACTGCTCCAAGACCCTCCCCCTCAAACTGAAATGACTTCCAGGAGATTTAAAAGGCTGGCACCCTCTCCCCATCATTTTTTGCCTTTTTCCCTTTTGAGAGCTAAACATTAAAGAGTATATGGATACAATTAGAAAGTGACCCATGTGTTCATGGGGAAAGGCTCAGAAAAGACCTGAGAAGACTTTAAGTTGACACCTCAGGCTGATCCTAGGCATAGAGATAGCATACAAGAGTAAAAAAAAACAAAAACAAAACAAAAAAAAACCCCACAACAACACCAAACCCAAAACGATTAACAACATCCCAAAAAGCAATGCTTGGGGAAGGGGGAGAATCTGATTTTCAGAGTTATCACATTTACGTATGTATGTATGTATGTATGTATGTATGTATTCATTCATTCGAGAGAGACAGAGAGAGAGAGCCCACACGAGCAGGGGGAGGGAGAGAATCTCAAACAGACTTCACACTGACTCTGACATGGGACTTGATCTCAGGACCCTGAGATCATGACCTGAGCCAAAATCAAGAGTCAGACACTTAACTGACTGAGCCACCCAGGCACCCCTAGAGTTATCACATTATTAAGTTCAAATTTCCAGTGTTTAACAAAGACTTACAAGGCATATGCAGAGACAGGAAAGTATGGCCTATTCAAAGGAAATGAATAAATCAACAGAAACCTTCTCTGAAACAAAGACCTAAGGGCAGGTACACTAGATAAAAACGTTATAAGAACGGCTTTAAAAATGCCCAAAGAATTAAAGAGAGATGGAGATAGTCAAGAACACAATGTGTAAACAAATAAAAATACCAGTAAAGAAGTAAAGAAAACCTAAAAAGATACCAAAAGAAATTCTTAAAGCTGGTAAGTATAATAACTGAAATTTAAAAATTCATTAAAGGGATTCAAAGACAGACTGGATCAGGCTGGAGAAAGAATCAATAAACCTGAAGATGGGACAATGGAAATTATTGAGTCTGAGGAACAGGAGAGGGGGAAAAAAAAAGACCAAAGAAAAGTAAACAGACCTTAGTGAAAACATTAAGTAGGCCAACATATGCACTGGCGGAGTCCCAGAAAGAGAAGAGAGAGGGAGGGGCAGAGACAATTTTGGAATGGCTGAAAACTTCCTAAATTTGATGAAAGACAAGAATATAAACATCCAAGAAGCTCAATGAACTCCAAGAAAGATAAACTCAGAGATTTCCAGTGAGACACGTTATACCCAAACTTACAAAAGCCAAAGAGAGAATGTTGGGAGAAGTGAATCGTCACAAGCAATCTTCTCTATAAGGTTATTTGCAGGTTTCTTATCAGAAACTTTGGGACAGCGAACCGTGGGCTGATGTATTCAAAGGGCTAAAAGAAAAAAAACTATCAACCAAGACTCCTATACCTGACAAAGCTGTCCTTCAAGAATGAAGGAGAAACTAAGACATTGCCAAATAAACAAAAGCTGCGGGAGTTCATGACCACCAGCCTTCCTCTGCAAGATATGCTCAAGGGAGTCTGCAGGTGAAGCTGTACAGAGAAATAAAAATCTTAATAAAGGTAAATACATGGGCAATTAGAAAAGCAAGTGTTACTGAAGCCATGGCTCACAAATGCATTTTTTGTTTTCTACATGATTTAAGAGACTAATACAGTTAAATTAAAAAAAGTTATTAGTGTAAAAGCTAGTATTACTGTAACTTTGGTTTGTGACTGCAAATCTTGTTTTTTACATAATTTAAGAGAACACTACATTTAAAATGTTATTAGTTTATGTTTTGGGGTACACAACGTATGAAGATGTAATTTTGTGACCTCAACACCTGAAAGGATTGAAGCTGCAAAGAAGCAGAGTTTTTGTATGTCACTGAAATTAAGCTGGTATAAATTGAAATTAAAGTGTTATAATGTTAAGATGTTACATATGATCCTTATGGTGACTATAAAGAAAATTGCTACTAAATATATAGAAAAAGAAATGAGAAAGGAATTTAAACTTTTCACTATAAAAAATTAACTGAACCAGAGAAAGACAGTAATGCAGGAAATGAGAGACAGAAAACTAAAAGACATCTGGAAACAAAATAGTGAAATGACAGAAGGTGTCCATTATCAGAATTACTTTTAAATGTAAATGGATTAAACTCTCCAATCAAAAAACAGAGACTGGCAGAATGGATACGAACTTATGATTCAGCTACGTTATATACAAGAGATTTACATTAGACACAAATGGACAAAGTGAAAGGACAGAAGAGATATTCCATGCAAATAGTAACCAGAAGAGAGAAGTGACTATCCTAATATTAGACAAAATAGACTTTATGGATTAAAAAAAAAACAGAAGGAAGGAAATAGCGGACTTTACACTATAAAGGAACTCCTCTAACAGACATACACAGAACATAGCACCCAACAACAGAGTACACATTCTTCCAAGTGTACATGGGACATCTTCCAGGATAGACCACGTTAGGCCACAAATTAAGTCTCAATAGATTTATTTATTTAAAAAAATTTTAAGGCTTTATTTTTTACTTTTTTTTTTTTTTTAAAGATTTTACTTATTTGACGGAGAGAGACAGCCAACGAGAGAGGGAACACAAGCAGGGGCAGAGGGAGAGGGAGAAGCAGGCTCCCCACAGAGCAAGGAGCCTGACACAGGGCTCAATCCCAGGACCCCAGGACCATGACCTGAGCCAAAGACAGATGCCCCAAGTCTCAATAGATTTAAAAAGATATCATACAGGGGCGCCTGGGTGGCACAGCGGTTAAGTGTCTGCCTTCGGCTCAGGGCGTGATCCCGGCGTTATGGGATCGAGCCCCACATCAGGCTCCTCTGCTATGAGCCTGCTTCTTCCTCTCCCACTCCCCCTGCTTGTGTTCCCTTTCTCGCTGGCTGTCTCTATCTCTGTCGAATAAATAAATAAAATCTTAAAAAAAAAAAAAGATATCATACAAAGTATCTTCTTTGACTACAATGAGATAAAGTTAGAAATGAGCAACCAAAGGAAATTGGAAAATTCACAAAACTGGGAAAATAAACTACATACTTAAAAAAAAAAAAAGATTTATTTATTTGAGAGACCGTATGAGCAATTGTGGGGGAGGGACAGAGGGAGAGAGAGAATCCCAAGGAGACTCCCCACTGAGCAATTGACTGAGCCACCCAGGTGCACCTAAACAAAATACTTTATTTATTTGTTTTAGAGAGACAGAAAGAGAGAGAGACTCTGAGAGTGCTCATGTGTGTACATGTGCACACAGGGGGAGAGGGGGAGAGAGAGAGAGTCAAGCAGACTCTGCTCTGAGCACGGAGCCTGACACGAGGCTCAATCTCACGACCCTGAGATCATGACCTGAGCTGAAACCAAGAGGTGGATGCTTAACCAACAGGACCACGCAGGTGCCCCTAAACAACATACTTTGAAACAAAAAATGGATCAAAGAAGAAATCACAAGGGAAATAAAAAAATATTTATAGATGAATGAAAAGAAAACCACAACATACCAAAACTTTTGGGATGCAATAAAAGTTGTGCTGAGGGGGAAATTTATAGCTATAAACACATACATTAAAAATAAGAAGGATCTCAAAGCAACGACTTAACTTTACAACTTAAGGAACTACAGAAAGAAGAACAAACTGAACTCAAAGCTAGCAGAAGAAAGGAAATAAAAAGGATTCGAATGGAGATAAGTGATACCGAGAATAGGCAAACAGTAGAGAAAAATCAGTGAACCCAAAAGTTGGTTCTTTGCAAAGTTCAACAAAATCAACAAATCTTTAGCTGGAAGGAAATTAGAAAAAAAAGAAAAGACTCAAATTACTAGAATCAGAAATAAAAAATGGGACATTACCACTGATTCTACAGAAATAAAAAGGATTGGGGTGCCTAGGTGGCTCAGTTGGTTTGTCTGCTTTGGGCTCAGGTCATGATCCTAGTGTCCTGGGATTGAGCCCTGCCTCGGGCTCCCTGCTCATGGGAGAGTCTGCTTCTCCATCTCCCTTTGCCCCTCCCCCCTGGTCGTGCCGCCCTCACTCTCTTTCTCCCTCTCTCTAAAATAAATTTTAAAAAATGTTCTTTAAAGATTTTATTTACTTGAGAGAGAGAGCTAGAGAGAGAGAGCACAAGCAGGGGGAGGAGCAGAGGGAGAAGGAGAAGCAGACCCCCTGCTGGCAGGGAGCCCAACGTGGGGCTCCATTCCAGAACTCTGTGATCAGGACCTAAGCCAAAGGCAGATGCCCAACCGACTGAGCCACCCAGGTGCCTCTCAAATAAATAAAATCTTTTTAAAAATAAAAGGGATTATAAGAGAGTACTTTGAGCAACTGTACCTCAACAAATTGAATAATCTAGATGACATGGACCAATGTGCAGAAACACAGACCCTACCAATATTAAATCATGAAGAAATAAAACATCTGAATACACCTATAACTACTAAGGAAATTGAATCAGTAGTAAAAAATCTCCCCCCGAAAGAAAAGCCCAGGACCTGATGGCTTCACTGGTGAATTCTACCAAACATCTGGACTATTTGAACACTGACTGAACTACTTGAACTAATACCAATCCTTGTAAAACTTCCCCCCAAATTAGAGAAGGGAACATTTTCAAAATTATTCCAAGGCCAGCATTACTTGATACCAAAGTCAGACAAAGACACTGCAAGAAGAAAAACAAAACAACTACAAATATTCTTTATGAATATTGATACAAGAATCCTCAACTTAATACCAGCCAACAGAATTCAGCAGCACATTAAAAGGATTACATGCCATGATCAAGTGGGATTTATTCCTGGAATGCAAGGATGGTTCAAGACAAGAAAAATGCTCAGTGTAATACATGACATCAACAATATGAAGGAAACAGCCACACGGTCATCTCAATTGAGGCAGAAAAAGGATCCAACAAAATTCAACACTCTTTTTATGATAAAAACATTAAACAAACTAGAAATAGAAGGAGAGTACCTCAACATAACAAAAGACATAGATGAAAAACCCACAGGGATTATCATACCTAATGGTAAATGATGAAAGCACTTCCTCTAAGATGAGGAACAAGGTAAGGATGCTGGCTTTCACCACTTCTATTCAACATATTACAAGAAGTTCTAACCAGAACAATTAGGAAAGAAAAAAGAAATAAGTCCAAACTGGAAAGGAAGAAGTAAAATTATCTGTTTGTAGATGATACGATCTTACATGTAGAAAACCCTCAGGAGACCACCAAAACCTGTTAGAACTAATACATGAATTCAGCAAAGTGGCAAGATACAAAATCAGTACACAAAATATCAGGTCCACCTCTATACAGAAACAATGAACAATCTGAAAAGAAAATTACACACTTTTGATTTTTCAATAGCATCAAAAAGAATACAATATTTAGGAATTAACTAAGGAAATGAAAGACTTGAACAATGAGGGGCGCCTGGGTGGCACAGCGGTTAAGCGTCTGCCTTCCGCTCAGGGCGTGATCCCGGCATTCTGGGATCGAGCCCCACATCGGGTTCCTCTGCTGGGAGCCTGCTTCTTCCCCTCCCACTCCCCCTGCTTGTGTTCCCTCTCTCGCTGGCTGTCTCTCTCTCTGTCAAATAAATAAATAAAATCTTTAAAAAAAAAAAAAAAGACTTGAACAATGAAAACTACAAAACCCTGCTAAAAGAAACTAAGACATGAATAAATGGAAACATGGAAACCCATCCCATTTTCATGGACTAGAGGACTTAATATTATTAAAGTACAAATACTACGCAAACTGATCTACATATTCAATGCAGTCGCTGTCACAACCCCGATAACATTTTCCCCCCAGAAATAGAAACACCTATACTGATATTCATTTGGAATCTTAAGGACCGCAAAGAGTCAAAATAATCTTGGAAAAGAAGAAAACTGATGAGTCATATTTCCCGATTTCAAAACTTACCACAAAGCTACAGTAATCGACAGTGTGGTCCTGGCATAAAAACAGGGATATAGACCAAAAGAATAGAACAGAGCGCCCAGAAGTAAACTCTTGCATATATAGTCAAATGATTTTTGACAAGGGTGCCAAGACCATTCTTCAATGGGGGAAAGGACAGTCTCTTCAACGAATGTTGCCAGGAAAACTAGATATCCACATGCAAAAGACTGCAGCTGAATCCTTCCTAACGCGATATACAAAAATTAACTTAAAATGGATCGAGAACCTAAATATAAGACCAAAACAATAGAACTCTTAGAAGAAAACACAGGCTTCATGACACTGGGTTTGGCAGTGATTTTTGGGTTATGACACTCAAGGCCCACATAACAAAAGAAGAAAGAGACAAACTGGACTTCATGAAAATTAAAATATTTTATGCACCAAAGGACACCATCGACAGAGTAATAAGGTGATTTACGAATGGGAGAAAATATCTGCAAATCTTATACAGACTAAGTAAATAAATAAAACTCAGCAACAACAAAACAACCTGTTTCAGGCCCTAAATAGACATTTCTCAAGAAGACATACAAATGGCCAATGAGCACATGCAGGGACGCTCCACATCACTCATCATTAGGGAAATGCAAATCAAAAGTACAGTGAGATACCACCTCAGACCCAACAGAATAGCTACTACAACTCCCCCCCCCAAAACAACAAGTATGGTAAGGATGTGAGAAATTGGAATCCTTGGGCACTGTTGGTGTGAATGTAAAATACGCAGCCACTGAGGAAAACAGGATGACAGTTCCTCAAAACATTATATACTCCCAGACGTGAAAGCAGGGTCTCATTTGCACACCTGTGTTCACAGCAGCGTTCGTCACAAAAGCTAAAATGTGGAAGCAACTCAAGTGTCAGATGAACAGACAAGCAAAATGTGGTACATACGTACGACGGAGTATCATTCAACCTTAAAAAGGAAGGAAATTCTGCCAGCTGCTACAAGAGAGGACCTGTGCGGAGGCTATTACGCTACGTGAATGAAGCCAATCCGAAAAAGACGAATACTGGATGAGGCCACTGACATGCGATACTTTGAACAGTTAAAATCAGAGACACAGAAAGCTGACGGCAGCTGCCCTGATCTGGGGTGGGGAGGAGAAAATGGGGACTGTCTCATGGGCACACAGTTTCAGTTTTGCAAGATGAAAAGAGTTCTGGAGAAGGATGGTAGCTGAAGGTTGCACAACGATGTGAATGTATATACTATTACGGAGCTTGGCACTTAAAAAAACGGTTAAGGTGGTAAATTTCATGTTAAGTACATTTTACCACAATTGAAAAAAAAAAAGAAAGAAAGAAAGAAATGCAAATTCTCAAGGCCCAGCTCAGTCTGTGCTGCAGCCAGTGTCCAGGCACTTCTGACGCAGGACACTCTGAGAACCACTGCTTCAATCTCAACTCCCCAACTTCTCAGGTGAGGAAAACAAAGACCAGGAGAGACACAACTTACTGAGCAAGGATTTCAGGTGTCCTGGGAGTGATTTACTGCCTTCTTCCCTAGACTTCTGTCCCCTACTGACCAATGTAGATTACAGGGCATGACAGGCAGAACTGTCCCGCCAAATGTCAAAGATGTCCAACCTCATCCCCAGGACCTGCCACTTGACGTGGTAAAGGGACTCTGCAGATGTGACCAAGTCAAGGGCCCTGGGATGGACAGTGCATGCTGGATTTTGCAGGTGGCTCCCGTCTAGTCACACGGGCCCTCCCGGAGGTAGGCAGGGTTGAGGGCTTTAGGGAGATGTGGTGACGGGAGCAGGGTCAGAGAGCTGAAACACTGCTGGTTTTGAAGATGGAAGAAGGGGCCACAAGCCACAAATGTGGATGGCCTTTAGAAGCTGGAAGAGACAAGAAAACAAACTCTTCCTTGGAGCCTCCAGTAAGGAACTCAGCCCTGCTGACACCTCAGCCTGAGCCTAGTGAGACCTGTGACAGACCCGAGACCGACGGGAACTGTAAGGTGACAACAGCTTTGTGCTCTGAGCCACCGCGTTTGTAGTAGTGTGTTACAGCAGCGATAGGAGACCAGTAAGGGGGGATTTTCAGCGAAAATCTCACATTTTCCTTTCACATTCTTCAATGTACCCAATTTCTCCCTCGTGGAAACACCCACAATTTCACTCACTTTTTATTAGGCAAGTTCTGGCATCATCAGGGACACTGGAACTAGAAGGGACACTGGGTCTGTCATCAGTGTCCTTGTTTTCTCGTTCAAGAAACAGACAGAAGCAACGTGGCCCGCTGGAGATCACGGAACTAAGAAGTACCAGCACTTCGATGCACCCCAAGCTTGACCTTCGTACTGTACCACGTGGGCTGCTAGTCCCGCCTCATTCACTCAACTATCCAGCATTTGAAAAGTACTTCCTACGTGCCAGGCGCCAAAGATAGAATATAAACACTTATCTCTATAGTGTCTTCTGTTTCTATTCTCCCCTTCTAACCCCCAAATCAGTACCCAGGCTAATACCACTTCCAACTGGATTTTTGTTTACTTTTTATCTGAAGAAATCACACTATCATTCTCCTGTAACGCAGATAATATAATAAAGTCACTGCAGAGCTAAACGTCCTTCGTTTTTGACTACACTGCTGTTAGCGGAGGCTAAGTTAAGTCCACGTAATACTGCTCCCCACACAAATGAGACTCAGTGGGGCTTCCATCATGGTTTCCAAATCAAGGTATGTTTTTCAAACAAGAGCCCAATCTTCTAAATAAATTTTCATGTATTACTGAAGGGAATACAGGTTATTTTTAAGAAATCTGACATTTGGGGTGCCTGGGTGGCTCAGTCAGTTAAGTGTCTGCCTTTGGCTCAGGTCATGATCCCAGGACCCTGGAATGGAGCCCCGCATGGCGCTCCCTGCTCAGCGGGGAGCCTGCTTCTCCCTCTGCCTGCCGTTCCCCCATTTGAGCTCTGACAAATAAATATAATCTTTAAAAAGAGAAAAAAGAAATCTGACATTTCTGATACTGTAATCTTGGGAAATCGATTATAAATTGTATTCTTAGTTTTGGGACATGGTTAAACAACAGAAAGTGGCCAAACACCCACCCTGATCCTTTCACCAGCTCTTGTCACTGTCCCAGAGGCAGGGCTCGCTGACCAGAGGCGGCAAACTGCAAGAGCTAACTCCCCTAAGAGCAGTTTAGTCCACACCTGGTGGAAGCTCCGAGGGAGAGCTCTGCATGCCTCTTCATTCACAGAGCGGCTCTTTCCTGTGAGATGTAACAGCGACCTGAATAATCGCTGTTTAACGAGCGTCTCGAAGCAGCCTCAGAGCCGAAGCATGTGGGTCAGAGTATTATTAGTGTTGATGATCGGTTCTGTTCGAGGCTTGACGATCACACGCGCTGCCTCTACCACCATGCCTGAGAGGGCTTTTATCACGCACCGCACACACCTTTGCTTGTGTTCATGTTACTTACTTATTCCTGTTTGTCCACCTCCCCTAAACTGTGAGATTCACTCTTGTGTCCCCACCGCAGGAACTGTAAACGTGGGCAGACGGAGTGAATGCAACGTCTGACAAATGCGAGCGCTTGAGAAGACTAACGAGGCTACTCTTCAACAGGAATCATACAGCTGATGCTGGCAGAGCTTCGAAATGTGGAACAAGGTACGCGCTCATTTTTGGCCACCAGCAAGGGCTTTTTTCCCCCCTTTTAATTATGCCTCCTGTATCTAGGACAGAAGCTTGTGCCACCAGAGCAATTACTCTAGCTACGCGGCACTGACACGGCTGACATACGAGGAGCTACCCTTTAAGGCCCTCGAAGCATCTTTCTTTGATGCAACTCTGCATCCTCTCAATTTTCTCTCAAGAGCACTTCAAGGTGTCGGCCAAAGCAATCCCTACAAAACCCTATATGTTTTGGGTCCTTGCTTCTTCAGAGCTAGATAATCTCTTTATGTTCCCTCACCAGAGCTCACGAGACCAGCCAGAGCATCTTGCTGCTGCTCGCCATTCTCAGATTCCAGCGACGGGCTTGGCAACAGCCTCTGGAACCCACACCACAGCCCAGAGCACCGAGGTTTCAAAGCCAACCCTGGAGGGCCAGAAAGATGCCTAGTTCTCCTCTGGCACTACTGGAGGTGCAGTGACTGGGTTTGAAAGATGCATTTGTGTCCCATAGCTTTTCTAGCAAACTCCTTAATTTCAGAACTGAATCCATTAAATACACCTCTTAATAAATTAGGATACCAGTGTAAAAGCCAGTCAGTCATGTTAGCAGCACTCACTGGCTAGAGGCTGTGTGTACCTGAAAACAAAGTTTCAGGTCAGAACTGGCTTTTCAGAACAAATGTGGATGGCCTAATTTCAGTATTATCCAGGTCTGGAGCAGCGCAAGGGCCAGTGAAAAAAGAACCTGTGGGTGTCAGCTCTTATATGAAAGCCAAAAAAGTCAGCACAGCAAGTTTATCATCTGTAAAATGGGGACAACAATATTTACTTTGCCTTCCTCATAAAGTTGTTGTATGAAGTAATCGCAATGTCTTATAGAGTTACGTAATTATTAGTTTTGTAATTATTATGTAATTATAAAAATATGTAAAACATATCTTCATCTATAATGCATCTTATTTTTGGCAGTTACTGATGTCAAAATTAGACCCAACACAAACCAAGTCGAGTTTATTAAGACAAACTAAGTTAAACAATAATTTTTTGAAATTTCTCCCCTTAGAATCGTGCCTGCAACAAGCAGACCGCAGGTGGGCCTGAACACCCATCACACGGTCCAACTGCAACTTCCGAGGGTGTGCGCTCAGCTCTTGGCTATAAATAATGGAAATTATTCTGTGTTTTGTGAAGCACTTTTGCATCGGAAGGTACTAAATAAACAAGGAGGAATAAAACTACACACCATCAAGTAGTAATTAAACAGTTGTAGGAGGTCAAAGCATTGAAAACGACACCAAAAAACGCATACTGAGCACAACCAGGACAAGGACGAGTGCTCTGCGGGCCAGTCGGCTGCATCGGCAGCTCCTTCCCCAGCGGCCTGTTATGTGGACAGCAGGCTCAGGCCGCCTGCACCAGTGTCACCTGCCACGTGCTCCTAGCCACGGTTCTCCAGCCTATCCCCATTCACTCACATTAGAATGATCTAGAATAATTTGCTGCTTCAAGATCCCCTGCTGCCACAAGGGGCTGAGGCCCAGCAGGTGGTACCGCCCCTCCCACCAACTCTAGAGCCTAACAGCTCACCTCTGTCCCCCTGGGACAGTCATCTGCTTCCCACCAAAACCAGGAGAAAACACACACACACACACACACACACTCTCTCTCTCTCTCTCTCTCTCTCTCTTCCTTAATCTGATCATTATCTCTCAGATATAAAAAGAATCTAGAATTAGAAGTATCCATTTAGACCCCCACTTCCATCCCATAAAATCCCCAATCAAAAGTGGTTCTGCTGCTGACCCTGACATTCTTAGTTTCTTTGGGAAAGCTTTTCAAACCACACTATAAACCTGTACTAAGTGTCTCTGTGGCCGAGTCAGGGTTGAGGGGTGGCCCTGGAGGTGGAGCAAAACGCAGGACAGCAGGATCAAGGTCAAAGTCAACATGCAGCTGTTCCGGCAGTTTCCTAGTTACATCCTGATCCACGAGGAGAGTGTGTTCCCTGAATACCCTTCCTTCTGCCTTTGTACCCGCAGATGGATTTACAGTAAAGTTATGATGCTTTGAATCAGGCCAGAGGGCTTGCGATTAAAGGACTCTTTTCTCTTCATTAACAATGTCCTTCCCTGTCTTTCTGCACTTCATCTGCCAAGCGGACGAGGCCAGGATGTAGCTACAACCTTGAGCACACGAAGAATATATTTAGAGTAGACACACCTTTATACAATGGATTTGTTCATTTTATCATTCAGCAAACAAATAATGTAAAATTAGGTCTCATATGCAACTGGGCAAGGGTGTCTTTTCTCTAGAAGACTCTATCACATATACCTTTTTTGTTGTTCTTTTAGAAATCCAGATTTTCACACGTCAGTGTGTTGAAAACAAGGTACATGTGTTTCTCTCCATCAGATGTAAAGGTTACTATGGGCTAACAAGTGAAAGTCAGGCTGGTGCTTCTTTACAGAATCACAAAATGCAAGTTACTAGACTATATATGAAGAAAGGATTTTGACTTCCTGATGAGCGGTTCTTGGGACTTTTAATTTGCCTCATTAGTATGTCGATTCTGAGTCTACTGCACAAAACCGCCAAGTCCAGAAACTGGAAACAAGGGTCGGAGGAAAATGAGTAAGAACTGGATCTGCCTGGTCTCTATGGGCTGTTTTCCCTGCTCCTTACCTTCCGTCAAACATAACCATACTGGTGTCTCTGAAGGTTGGAAGAGACCCTGCAGTCAAGGGGCCTCTGATCCTCAGTGGACTTTGCTTGGTATTTCAGTTCTTAAATGTTGTATCAACTTCAGTAATGTAAAGATCGTTCCTTCTTATTACTCATTCAACACATTTTTACTGCATGCCTATGGGCAAGGCAAAGAGGCCCCAAACTGAGGATTCAAAGTCCAGGTAGTGTCTGCCCTCAGGGAACTTCCAGAACAGTCTGTGATGTGTTATGATGCAAACAGGACTCCAGAGCTTAGAGGTAGTACGCCAACCTCTCTCGGGTCAGGAAAGCATTCTTGAGGGAGTACTGCTTGAGCAGCTGTGAAGGAGTACGAGCCACCTGGGCAAAGGGGGCAGGGGAGTCTTCCAGAGCAGAGGGAACAAACCGCCTTGTAGGAACGAGCACTCGGTGCAGAGGGCGCATGTGGCAAAGCACAATTCTGAAAGAGCAGGAAGGGGGGGCCAACATCACTGCCAGCTGAGGGACGTCATGGAAGTCTGTGTAGGAGGGTGTGGAAATGCTAAAAGAGGATGCACTTAGAGACACTTCAGAGAAAAAAACAGGTAGGGCGTGGGGATGAGCTACAGAATGGGGTCTGTGAGATGTGTCTCGGAGAGGCCTGGTGTGTGGTGGCACAAGTGGTGCCCTCACTGGGCGGGCAAAGTGGAAGGGGGGCCCTTCGGGCATCAGTGCACAGCAGGATTCTGAAGAGCAGAGGATGCACAGAGCCCCAGCTCTAAAAGTACTCACTCTCTGGAACATTCCATTTACAGAATAGAGTGTTCTGGACCTAGAGCAAAATCTCAAGTAGAATGACCTGCAATGGATTTAATGTCAAAAGACATTTCTGGGGTAACTGAAGGTAAAGCTAGAAACCCTTTCTGGAACCCATAGTCTACACTGTTCTGAATTAAACTGATTATTCTCTACTGCCTCAGAGTGATGATTCCATTATTAGGAATATTCTTGGACAATACTAGGTAAAGACTAGGCTTTATCAAAGTGACCCCAAGTTAACACTTGCTTTTAACAATAAATCTCTCTGGGGCGCCTGGGTGGCTCAGTGGGTTAAGCGTCTGCCTTCACTCAGGTCACAATCCCAGGGGACTGGGGTCAAGCCTCACACTGGGCTCCCTGCTCAGCGGGTAGCCTGCTTCTCCCTCTGCCTCTCCACTCCCCCTGCTTGTGCTCTCTCTGACAAATAAATAAATAAGATCGTCCTCAGTGACATGAGAAAAAGAGAGAGAAAGCCGGGGTGGAGAAAAGATCCTCGGAGGTCTTCACTTGGAGGTGGAGGTGGCACTGCGGTGGGGGTTGCACCGGATGGGAGACCGACCTCTGGCTCAGCCTCTCACAGGCCAGATGAGCTTGGCCCACATAATTCATTTAAGTCTCGATTTTCCCAACAGTAAATCGGGGATAAAACCCCCCTGGGAAAAGCGGAAGGAGGTGGAGAATCTTTTCTTTTTTAAAGATTTTATTTATTTGACAGAGAGACAGCCAGCGAGAGAGGGAACACAAGCAGGGGGAGTGGGAGAGGAAGAAGCAGGCTCCCAGCAGAGCAGGGAGCCCGATGCGGGGCTCGATTCCAGGACCCTGGGATCACGCCCTGAGCTGAAGGCAGACGCTTAATGACTGAGCCACGCAGGCGCCCCAAGGGTGGAGAATCTTTTAAGAAAGCTGACTTGGGGGGGACCCTAAACCAAACAAAACCCTGAATGTGTCTGACAATGAAGCAAAAGAATATTTTTGAAATGACATGTAGGGTACTCCTAAGACACCCTGTATAAAAACAAAGGAAAAAAGTCCCAGCAGTGGTCCCACATGGAGTGGATGCCCCCTGAACAACCAGAGTCTTCTGGGCTTATTTGCAAGGCTGTGGGAAGCTGGAGGTGGGCAGCACCACAGACCCCCACGAAGAGCTGGCTTTTAAAACAATCCACCACTAGCGATTAAACTTCCAATGCAGCTATGTTGCTACTTATGTGCACTTGTTTTGAACATTTATCTTTTCATTGGAACATTTTTAACAGGGCAGGCACAGGATTACCCCCTCTTTAGTCCCCCCCCTCAACTATATGTCTTAATATAAACACTTTACTGATGATAATGGTCTCTAAGCACGTACTGACACTAGTACGGGGACTAGTGATTATTTCTAACAGGGAGCCCACAAAGCCGAGGCAGTTTCTAATGATCACACGTGGAATGAACTTCAACTATGGATGTGGCGGGTGCAGACACTGGCCACCTGCCGTGGGTTTTGAATGTTCTATAATTCCCTAATTCTCCCGGGTTTACAGCCTTCAGGTTCAGCAATAATAAATACATACGGGCAAAACAAAGCAATTTCTCTAATAAAATGCATCCACTTGCCACAATTTAAGTTAAAACCAATCTTCATCCCCTCCTCTTTCTAGAATGTTAAAGTGTTATGGAAGAAGGCTTAGTTTTTCTCTTACACAAAGTGTATATTAATATATATTCTTCATAATTCCACTTAACAAAAGATCCACACAGGTTTTGCTAAGGATGTTTCTTTGGGCCAACCAAAGTGGGTTTCCCCCACTTTGCAAACTTACCCTATACCCAGTTTGCATTTTATCTTACCTACAAGTACATAATACTCCATTAAAATAATTCTAATCAGAGGGTTTCTTTTATAGCCAGAGAAGAAAGCTGTGATTTTGATAAAACATTATCTATTTTGTTGAGGTGAATTTTTACACAAATCTTCTGGGAAAAAAAAAAAAAGAGAGATTTGTGCCCTTAAGAAGTTAGAAAGGAGGGGCTTAGGTCCGGGAGGTTTTTTGAAGCAGTAATTAGCACGTTGGCTCTGAACAGCAGCTGAGAATCTGAGAAAAGGCTGCACCCAGCAGAAGCAGGAGCCCCGGCAGCCCAGCGAGAAGAAAGAGAATAGCCTTTTCTTGAAGTATAGAGATAAATGCTATGGACAGAGTGGGAAACACTGAAATTAAAGTTGCACAAGACTACGTACTAGCTTAATTTTATTTTCCCCTTTGCCCAAACATTGGATTGGATTATAAGGAGAAATGATTACCTTTTGTGTTTAGAAAGGCATCTTTTTAAAGAAATTGCCTGCCAGAAAAGCGACTCACTGTATAATCTTCCTCTCTCCATGGCTCATCCCAGGAGTTGGGGTCTATGCTTCCAGAAAGCCAGTTATGGGGAGCTGCTCGTCCACAAGATCCTCACGTTGAACTGTTGGCGATTTCAGGGGCAGAGATGACAAATGTGCTGCCACAACAGGCCCCCTTTAGCGGGATCTCACATCTGCGAAGCCTAAATAAGCGAGAACTTCGATCTCTGCAGAAGCTCCAGACTCCTGGCTCTGGAGGCCTTCTTCCCTATTCTTACCGCCTCTCTTCGCACTTGGCTTCTTTTATCCTTTCTTTCCTGCCTTTTACCCTACCTCCAGTCCTCACCGGCGTCTTCTCAACTGAACAACTACGTAGTTGCAAGTCACGGTCCTTATCTGCAAAGCCACCCTACTCCTGAAGTGGCAAGTTCTTCGAGGGCAGAGCCAGCCCGAAAAGGGACAGGGGAGGCACTTTTCTACAGGGCAGAGCTCCAGCAAAAAGGAACCCGAAAAAACCAGGATGTCCTGGCATATTTAAACAACCGCCAATACAACTCTCCACAGGGCTGCGGGTCCCCACACCCTAAAGCCAACCGCCAGATCCCAACAACCCTCTCTGGGGGCTTTATGGGGCCACTTCATAAGGTGATCATGTGAGACACCTCACTTCAGGTCTGAACCCTCACACCTTTCTTCCCAGAAACCTTACACTAGAAGGAAAAAGCTGGTCCAAACCTAGTGTGGAAACTGCTACCAAAATTAATCCACTAGCTCTCGACCTGGCTTTAGTGGACTAGCTAAAAATGTGCAGTTTTCAGAGTCGATTTTAGTCAGGCACCTGAAGCATGTTAATTACAGCCACGACCCAGAAAGACTGAACATGCAGCATCCCAGGTGTTTCGTATCCCCAAGAAAAGTTTAAGAACTCTTGGCTCGATCCAGCTTCATGGATATGGACATTTTCTTCTTTATTTTCTATTTTAGAGGCTTAACCCAGAGTACAAGATACTCAGCAAAAGGCTAATCTTAACTTCAACAGAGAAAGAAAATGGAAACTTGTAACTGACATGACCAAGATTAGAGATCTTGACCAAATTCAACGTCCAATTGGAGGAGGACCTCCTCCACCTCCAATTTTTAAATGACAATTGACTGTTAAGACTGATTTTATTTTATCCCTTAAAACAACCTGGTAGGGTAGTCCAGTTATTATCTCCACTTTAAGGGTTAAAAAATTGGGCCAGGAAAGGCTCAATGACTTGCCTACCATTACAATTTCCAAGTAGCCAATCTTGATGAATAATTCAAGGATAAAATGAGACCTACAAGACTCAGTAACCATGACCCCTTTCAAAGACCTTCGGTTGGGTAAATACAAGAGCCCCTTTTGCTCTTCCTGTGGCCCTCCGGCTCTGGCAGCAGGGTCAGTGCACAGTGGTTATGCGATAAAAGGTGGCTCCATCACATGGGTTGTTCTTCAGGACTAGGTTACAAAGGCAACACACACGGGATGGCGTTAGCAAAGTTATTTAAACTATTTGAAAATATATCAGTGCCTATGGCATTTCAGAATTCCCAAGTCAAATTAAAGAGCTAAAGGCAACAACTGGTGTTTGCTGGTGGTCTCAGAGCCTTTGAGGGCCCAGGTGTGTGTGTGTGTGTGTGTGTGTGTGAAAGAGACAGAGAGAGAGAGAGAGAG
This sequence comes from Ursus maritimus, assembly GCF_017311325.1. NCBI lineage: Eukaryota > Metazoa > Chordata > Mammalia > Carnivora > Ursidae > Ursus > Ursus maritimus. The sequence continues at coordinate 50,278,224 of NW_024424564.1, forward strand.
AGATTTCCTGGGGCTCTCTACCGTTAATCTGGAAGTTAATTCTGAGAGAGAGAGAGAGAGAGAGAGAGAGAGAGATTGATTGATTTCCTGGGGTTCTCTACCGTTAATCTGGAAGTTGATTCTGAATGTAGTCTCCTAAAACTCACCAACAAAATCTTATTGGCATATTCACTATAGATGGCGCTCTTTTTTTTTCCCCAAAGCAGGGGGTGGGATGCAGTGGGTCTGGGAGAATGGAGAATGGAGTTCCCTTGCTGGAGAGAGGACAGCCCTGAAGTGACTCGCTCTCATGAAGAAAGGGTGTCTGCAGCACTGGAAAGGCCGGCCCTGCCAGGAGGCGAAGCTGAAGCAACAGCAGTTTATGAAGACACCCCCCCCACAACCACACAACCACACAGCTGCCTCGCACAGTGCTCCCCACCTCTACTGTGGGTGCTCAGCATACAACCCCAGCCGGACACGTCACCACGGAGCAGAGTCCTCCCTCGGACAGCGCCCAGCCCCCAGCGGGTGTGCGACTACTACCGCCTGCTTGTGGCCACCTGTGAGGGGCAGGAGCATGCGAGAGCCCGGCGAAGGGGCTGCTCAGAGTAGAGAATGAAGAGGTGCTCCTAGTGGACCGTGGGTGTCCGAGGGCACGAGGGAAGGGCCTGGAAAGGAGGAAGATGTGGATCTTGACGTGTGCCTACTTCTCTCCCACTCACTCTTCAAACTCCCCAAGTCACTCTGACCTGGCAGGTCTGAGCGCCCCAGGAGCCTTCCTGACTCAAGATCAGGTGTAGCTCCTCGGTGCCTGCGCGGACCCCACACCCTCACAGCACTTACACAAGGGATGGTCTAAGCGAAGGTAGGGCTGCCCTCAGCTGCAAGGAACCATCACAATTCCTTAATCCTGAAATGGTCTTACTTCACTTGGACGTCTAAGAGGCGTCTCAGACTTAACATGAACACAACACACCCGATTTCCCCCACCAAACCTGTTCCTCCTCCAGGCTTTCCAGTTTCAAGAGATGGCACCCCATTCGTCCCGTTGCTCTGTTGCTACCCCTGCTCACACAGGCCACAGGGACCCACAGCGGACCTCCCCAACCCCATTACCCTCTCTCTGCACCCAGTACTGCCTCACCACGCTGCTTTTTCTGTCCCTCAAATCCACCAAGCTCGGTTCTCCCCTGACAACCCCGGATGCTCTTAAATGCCTTCTGATCTCAAAGGCTGGCCCGTTATAGCACTCCCACCTCAGCCCCTCAGGGCGATTTACCTGGACCCCCAATCTAAAGCAGCTACCCCAGGGGCTGGGTGGCTCAGTTGGTGAAGTGTCCAACTCTTGATTTCGGCTCAGGTCATGATCTCAGGGTCATGAGATCGAGCCCTATGTCAGGCTCCACCCTGGGTGTGGAGCCTGCTTACAATCTTTTCTCTCCCTCTCCACTTGCACTCTCTCTCTAAAATAATAATAATAATAATAATAATAATAATAACGATAATAATAAAGCAGCTACCCAATCACAGTCTATCACACTGTCTTATTTTAACTATGTGCACAGATTTGCTCCTGGCACATAACACTGGCTGCATGGACAAGGGGAGGGTGCTAGTAAACCAGGACTGCAAGCCCGCGCTGGCATGGCCACACTTGGGTTTTAGAAACATCATTTCAGAGCACAGGACAGACCAAAGGGGCTCAAAGTAAAGGGTAGGGAGACCAATCATGATGCTACAGTGATGAGAAAAGATGATGGTCTGGACCGGGGGAGGGAGGTGGTGACAATGAAGATATGAGAGAGATCTGGATTATTTCGTTAATAAAAACAACAGGATATTGTGAGTGCCTGGAAAGGAGTAACAGGGGAGGGAAGAGAGGAGTCTAGGATGGCTCTAAGGTGTTTGTTTGGGGCACAGGACAGCATGGAACCAGGCAGGGGGACACTGGTGTCTGTGTATCCTGGTTTAGAGTGAGGACGCTGGCAGGGGGATAGACAGCTCTCAAACTTGAGTTCTAAGTGCCATTAGGTGATGTTCACATTCAGAAACTGTTCTCCCTTCTGAGCCAAAGTTGAGGCTGTCCTTTAGACGGTTGGGCTGGGATAATCACCACCAGCGGTAGGACCCTAAGGTGACTGCCCTCTGGATGTCATGTGTTTGTCTCAAGGGGCACACACTGAGACACACGCACAACAAAACCTTACACAGATGCCGTCTACTGAGGGCAGAGCCCGTGGCAATGGTTCCCAGCATGCTGCGCCCCACAAAGAACTACTGGGGTGAGCAGTTAAGACTGGTCATCCATCTCCCGCCCATTAATGTTTTCCCAGAAACAATAAAGCAGCGGATGGAAAAAAGCTGTCACTCAGTCTCATTACCAAAACACATTTTCACTCCTCTCTCCAATTCTTTCATGCAAAGATTAAAATTCTAACCAGTATTTTCATAACTGATTTTCAATTATGTTTTAAAACAAGTACTTTAAGTGGTATCCAAAGGCCTACCTCCTACCACTAAACATCTGTTGCTCCTTACACGTCTCCTGAGAGAGCCTGCTAGTCACAGGTTCCCTCCGCACTGCACTGAGCCGCCATGTGTCAGGCACCACGGTGGGCTCGGCTGGGAGAACAGTCACAATACATGGTGCTAAGTGGCACAACAGGTGTAATGGGAGTGCTGGAGACTTGCTGTCTGGGGAACCAGGTGACAGGTGAGCTGGTCTTTTTAAATGTGCTTTTCATGAACAACAGTGTTTAAAATGCCCAGGCCTGCTGGGAGGTGCAAAGTCTTGTTTCGGCAAACAAATATATTATTTTTGAGGGGTTGCCTTTTCAAAGCATTAATATATTTTGATTTCTTCCAGAGGGAGCTCCACCTAGGAAACAAGCAAAAAGAACCAACTGGCAACTCTCCTGTTGCTTATGTTAATGCACTACTATCCCACCAACTCAGCTTTAAGTAGTTTTTGAACAACAAAACCAACCTGCAAGAGAACCAAAGCCCTATGCCTGACATTCGTCTCAACCAACATTTAAACTTCACAGAGTTTTTGAAGTCTAGAACCAGCTGGCATCTCCACGGAGCCAGTCACAAGGAGTATGCCTGCGAATTAAAAGAACATAGACATTTTACTAGAAACTCTTCCAGTGGCCGCTTAGTGAAAACACGTAAGAAGTGAAATGCCTCCAAAGCTGATGTCACTGCAGCTGGGTCCCACTTCCAATCTTGAAGTTTGTTCTTGCAGACGGAAACATGTCATTGTGTTGACCTTGGTCCCATGCATCTGCTTACGTGGCAGCTCTTCGGTGCTATTCTCATAAGGCACATTCCTTGACAGCAGGCTGCTGCCAACATATTCAAATGAAGTGTCAGCTCCTAAGTGCATACGGCCAAAATCACTCCACTGTACCTGGCTTACTGGGACAGGGTCATACAGGGCTGAGTTCTTTCTCCTCGGCTTGATTTCTACCCAATAAGCTTAATGACAGGGACGCATCTCCACTAAAATACGTGAGGACACCTTCTAGGACTGACACCAGCTTACAGCACTTACTTCCTTTAAAACCACCTCAGCTTAAAAGTCTCTAGGAAACGTTTAGCGCCCACCAAGGAAGCTACCTGATCTCCAGCAAAGTTAATTTTACCCCGAACAGTCCTCTGTCACCGTCCTATTTATAGATGAGAAAACTTTATCTAAGAGCTCTCCAAATGCCTCATTTAGGCGGCACTCCTGAAGAAAGCGCTTCCCATACATCCACATTTTCTAGATAACTGAGTTATTCAGACTCAGGAAATTATGCGCAGAAAAATGACAAATTGAAGAGAAACATTAAAATTAATAGGGAACAGCAGCAATATCACTAATACAAGAAATAAAATTTAAAGGAAAAAATTTAAAATACATCTAATGTTGCTGAGGTTATAGTGGGCCCGCGTGTATCTGTGGGTGCCTGTAGCTCTGTATGACGCTTTTTGGTTAAACCACAAGATGATGCCTATCAAAACCCGTAACATATTCACATTTTTTGATTTAGCAGTTTAACATCTGGAGATTTTCCCTCAACTAAAACTCCATATATAGAAATGTTTACCGCTGCATAAAAAAATAAAGTAACCGGAAGCCTCAATGGCTAACGGTGCAGGAGTACTTGGCTAAATTACATTACACACATATTAAAATAAAACATATAAGTTACCATGCAAGTTAAAATTACAAAATTAAGTGAAAAAAGCAATACAGCCTTGTATCTCTAGTTAATGGCAGAGACTCTCTGGGTGTGGATCCTGGACTCAGTTATCTAGGAGGAAGCCCACCTCAGAGGGTTGCTTTGAGGTTTAAACGCGAGAATTCGTGCACAGTGCTTGGGAAGTACTCAATCCATGTTAGCAATTGCTACTACACTATTATTACATCTAGTAAAACAAGCACATGGACAAAATCTAGAAAAGAGACACATTTACTGAGTTACCAGGATTGTGGCTTTTACCTACAGTTCTAGTAGTTTTACGGTATGAGTAACATTGTCATCATTCACTCTTATGTGAACAATATGTAATTCCCTCACAAAAGGTATCTTACCTTTTAAGGAATCAGGAGTTAAGACTAAGCCTCAAGCCCACAGACGTGCCTGGCGCCCCCTCTAAACCTAAAGTCTGTTAAGCCTGCTCTTCTGTCCTTTCCTGGTTTCCTGTTGCTTCCTGTGAGTGGAGCGGTCTCAGACCCTCCAAAAATAAGTATCCGTGCATAGTGACCACCTGAACTTCAGAACCCATCTGACCTCAAGGTAAAGTGCATGCACTTTGTCTAGTCTCAGTTCAACACACAGAGGCCTGAGGCTACATCCTGGAACTCTAAGAAAATGGGGTGAACCGTGCACAACAGAGCTTTTTCCAGGCCCCAAAAAGTAATGTTTCATATCAGCTCTTTCTCACCATAATGAAATGCAATTTGGTAGTCTACTGTATTGTCAATAATGTCAATATCTTGAAAAATTATTAGAAAACCAAAAATAGCAAATGACCTCTTCTGTGCCCCCTTCCGTTCCCAACCATATTATAGGCAATAATTACAATGGTAGCTTAATGTCTTTGATACCTTTTCAGAGTTCTCTATGTGGGATTAAAAAAAAAAAAAAAAAAAGACACAGATCTCATGATTTCCTATTTCCTCCCACTTTCTTGCAACCCGGATTAAGTTTCCTGCTTTTACATTTATGCAGAAAGCTAAATAAAAACCAGCCAGTCCTTATGAGAAGTACTGTACTAGATAGAGACCCAGAGGGCTGACGACCTGAACATGCAGATTCAGTGGGGCTGCTTTCACACCTAGTAGTTTCTTCTGCCCGCTACACATTAGCTGCAAAACGAAGGTCTCCCTTCTCTTCCTCAATCCCCTCTTGCTGTTACTGGGGTCTTACTCAGCCCACTCCATTGGCCAACCTCTCCACTGAACGGGAAGCCTCGGCTTTAGTCCTCACTTCCCTTTACCTGCCACACCTAATTGGTTTCTGGATTCTATCGACTTTAAATTCCAAAAACGGTCCTAGTACCTGTCCACTCCTTCCGATTCCCTTCTCTGCCCCTTCTTCAGCCCTTATCATCTCTAGAGAGATCAGTGCCACAGCCTCTCAACCAGTGGGCCTGCTTCTTCCCTCTCCTCGCATCTCTCCTGAGTTGCCTAAGACACAAACCTGATTGTGTGATATTACACGCTCAGAACTGCTGGTGGTTTCCCACTGCCCATAAATCAAAGGCTCAATCCTTAGACTATAAGAGAGCCCTCTGCAGTCCCCACCTATGTTATTAGCTATTTTGGGGGGGGAGGGGAGGAGGTGGAGTGTGGTTGCTCTGAATCATTCTATGAATTCTTAATTATTTTGGATCTCCCTTACAGCGCTGACCCATCAAAAATGTTTACTTAAAAAATAACTTTATTACTGGGTAGACTCTTTACTTTGGCCTTACGTAATCACTATCGAAAAATGACCAACTCACAAGAACATTAATGCTTTTACTTAACGTGCCAGGCAGACTTTATTCCCTTCCTTCTGCCTCCTCTCCTTTGAACGATCTAACTCCTGAGAATGTCTGTGGGCTGCTGCTAGATCATAAGACACTAATTAACGCTGCACCCCTAAATACCACACACACCCTGCTCCCCACAAACTTGAGTTTCCCGTAAGAGTAAAAATGAAAAGAAAATGGTTGTTTCCTATGCAGGGCAACTTCCCTTCATGGGAAGAAGCGCTAGTCACGCGGGCACGGAACGACACATGAACTACAGCCCGCTAAGTGAGCGAACAGGAACCCATCTTCACTAGAACACGTGAGGATACCACCCCAGGGCAGACACAGTCCCACAGCACCTGCCCAACATTTCTCTATGTACCTTCCAAAGAGTCACTCATGCTCCTAAGAACTTTCCTTACAATGGGCACTATCAGTTTCCATATTTTATAATCAAGAAGGTAAAGCACAGAGGCTAAGAGCCTTGAGCAAGTGACCAGCTAGGAAATGCCAAGTGCTGGAATTCATACGAAGCAGTGTGACTCCAGGACTCTCACCCAACCCCCACCTCCCCAGCTGCTGAGCGGAATGGCCAAGGCAGAATGGTGAGGAGGATCTCTGAGGGCACAATTAAGCTGAATGGATTTTCCCTTATCGGACTTCTTTTCAATAAATGGGAAGATGGGAAGAAATTGGCCTGCAGTTGGTGGCCTTCAGGGTCCTACAAAATTGGCCTTGGATTGGGGCAAGAGGTTAGGGCAGGGGGTGGGGGGAAGCTCCATTTTTTTTTTTTTTTAAGATTTTATTTTTATTTATTCGACAGAGATAGAGACAGCCAGCGAGAGAGGGAACACAAGCAGGGGGAGTGGGAGAGGAAGAAGCAGGCGCATAGCGGAGGAGCCTGATGTGGGGCTCGATCCCAGAACGCCGGGACCACGCCCTGAGCCGAAGGCAGATGCCCAACCGCTGTGCCACCCAGGCGCCCCAAGCTCCATTTTTCTCAACAGTATGGAATAAAGGAAGTATTAAGTCCTGGAAAATTTAAGCTCTCATGCAGGAACTGTGTGGCAAGGCGTCACTTTCTGCGCGAATCACATAAACCTTCCAGACAAGGTCCAGGAGCCTTGCTGCCAAGTGCTGTTCCTCACACACCAGCCATGGGACTTGAGGCCAAGGCTCCCCGACCGGTGAAAGGAGCTAGGGGCCCTTACAGCATTCTAACTGCAGATTTGTACTGGTTTTCTAGCAAGGACTCAGACAGCTCTTGAACTGAACTGCACACCTACTTGTGCATGCTATTTGATCATGTTAGCCCTTTTAACACCTTAGCAGTAGCTAGTGTAACACCTCAGGGATGAATTATGTGGCCTAGTATATACAGTAACCTGCCAATATTCCTGTTTATGGTCCTTTACCTTGAGCATTTTCAGTCTATCCCTTACAAGGTTTTGTTTTTTTGAGCGAAAGCGTGGGGGAGGGGCGAGGAAGAGTTGCAGAGGGAGAGGGACAGAGAGAATCTTAAGCAGGCTCCATTCCCAGCCTGGCATGAGATCATGAGATCTCAGACCCTGAGATCATGATCCGAGCCGAAATCAAGAGTCGGATGCTTAACTGACTGCACCACCTGGGCGCTCCTCTAAGTTTTATTTTAAAATCAGGTATAAAGCTTCTCTCATCATCCTTCCACCCCTAAAAGAAAGAAAGAAATAGACTGTAGGAAAACTCTTTCAATTTGTCACAATCTATTCTGTAACATTATATAAGCAATAAAATTCCAAAACTGCACATTTCATGATATTCCTTAGAATTTAGAAAAACCAAATCCTGAGAGGAAATGACCCTTTTCTCTGGAGGTTTAGTCTGAAGGTCTCATGCAGCGATATAAAAGGGAGGGCATACAGGTAGTGTTAAGAAAAACAGGTAATAAGATAATCCTACAACTCTGTGCTACTTGCTGAAAGTCACGGGAACAGAGGGATGAATGAACCCTGGAATGTGTTAATACGGTCAGGCTGGGACAGCAGTGTGAGCTGCGGCAACAAAGATCAAGTGACAGCCTCCAGAGGGGACTGGAGAAGAAAGAGTGTAAGGAAGCCAGAGGAGGGGACGGGGAGGAAGGATGAGGAGAGGGTACAGGGGAGGGTCAGTCACTGCGGGGCATGTGTGTCTGGTGAGTCAAAAGCAGAGACCAGGAGCTTACGTGGGAAGGCTTCAGCAGGACCTCGGCGGGAGGCAGTATCCTTGGGTGGGCGGTGGCCCACTATTAACTTAGGGAGCACAGATGGAAATTCAGGGGGTACACAGGATAATGCATTTCACACATAACCAGAGAGGCTAAATGATCTGTTTTTACATGCAGTTTAACATGCAGTTACATTTTCATAATATCATTGATATATTAATACTTTTACACTTGTCAATTCAGGTTTTTTGTCACAGTTTAAAGTAAATTAGAGATGGAGGACGGATCTATTTAAACTTATATTAAAAATAAACTTTGGGGTGCCTGGCTGGCTCAGTCAGAAGAGCATGTGGCTCTTGATCTCAGGGTCGTGAGTTTGAGCCCCACGCTGGGTGTAGAGACTAAATACAGAAAGCTTGGGGAAAAAAATTTCAAATATAATCTTCGATATACTGATCAAAAGAAAATTAACCCAAATCCAGTTAACATACACAAATTCCCATGGAGGTTGTTAGGAATCTGTTTGGAAGGGGAGCTGTCAGCCCAGGTGGTGGTGGAAGGAAGGCAAGGGAATAAACACAGGCCGGCTCTCCTGAGAGCAGAGGACACTAGAGATCCCTGTCTGCCACCACAACCCTGAACCCTGAAGGCCTTCACATTCCTAAATGTACCAAACATGACTTTTATAAACCAAGTTATATGTATGTCTGTTTAGAGGCAAGTGCCTCTATCACACTATTCACATCAGATCAGAGTCACTGTGGGCTCTCATACACAATCAGACCAAGATAAATAAGCAGAGGTCAAAATCAGACAAAACCGAAGAGGGCTGTGCAGAAATGAATGGATTAAGTCCCAGCCTCAGAAAAGGAAGGAGAGCGAAGGCCATCTGCTTGAACAGGAATGTTCTAGTTTTCCGCAATTTTCACAGGACACTTATAGGGAGGGAGCTACTGTCTCTCGAGGACTTCATATTATTTTATTATAATATCATGCTTGTTAAAACACCTGATAAATACACGGGCCAAAATGGATCTCTAATGAAATATATGTGGCCTTATCTCAACATGATAGGATTGGGAGCGCTTGTTAAGAGGACTGAAATTGAAAGCATCTGCTAAAACCTAAGATAAAACTAGACTCAAAGTGGCCTTGACAAAATGAAACAGCATCTATCAAATTAGAGAAGGCAAGTTAGTGTAATTTTCATTTGTTCTCAAGTACATCAGGAAAAGGAGAATATAAAATGGGAAAATAAAACAGAAAAAGATCTTGCAGTCATAGTGGAACATCAGTCAGCTCAAAAAGCCAAAGTAGCATTTTTTGAACTATTTTAAAAATAAACGCATCCCTGGGCTATATACCACCTGAACATGTGTCACTAAAGCCAAGTCATCCTTTATTCTGAGGGTAATGGGGTGGCACTGTCTTCCCTTCCCATCTCACTGGGTGGCTTGTGGGAATAAAACAGACGTGCGAGGGTACTCAGAAATTAAATTCAATATACAAAGCTAGCATTCTATTCTAAAACAGGGAGGTTACATAAACAGAATGGAATCAAGGGAAGAGAAAGTTGAGTGTTTTTAAAGGGCACTGGCATCGTGTGAGTACAACATAAGGAAGTAAGTGTAAAGCTACAGTATGAAATTTATTTAAGATTTGTCATGAAACTAATATAATGTTATATGTCAATTATATCCCGATTGAAAAAAAAGACTGGTCAGCTGTTTGGGTTCTAAAACCTGTTATTAAAAGAGAAGGTGGCATTTGCAGCCCTGGTGGAGCCACAAGAGAACCCAAAAATCTAGTTTAGAGCCTCTACTAAATAGAAGCAGCCTAGGGACAAAAACATCTGCTTTTATGTCTTTCACCTTTGAATAAAACATTCCAACTTTTTATCCCTTAGAACATACGATTAATTTGAAGTACTTCTGAAACAGCTGAGGCTGAAATTAGTATTTTAAAAAACAAAAAACACTTTCAATATTCTCTGCCTAAATTGCTTCATGTTATCTTAACCACCTAGTCGGTGACGTGGGGGGGGAGGGGACGGGCAAGAGAGAATGATTTATCATACTCAGCATTATCTGTTCTAATTATAACATGCCAGATTTTACTTTGGGATCAAAGCTGACAAGTAGTAAGCTGAACTGTCACTTTCTGAAGACAGAGATTCCCTATTAGGAATTTTAAAAGGCAGGCCTGTGGGTTACCAACCTTTCTGGGACAGAAGGACCACCTGTGGCTCAGCGTGGTCTCATCATTCTCAGGTGCCTTCTACTCCTAGACCTGGATTGAGACACAGGATTTAGGGATCTGCTGGGCAGGAGCTAGCCTGCTATTACTGGTTACCAATTATTGCTACAGAATGTTCAACAGTTTACACACAGAAGTTACTCTGAGAAATATTAATAATATTCTATGTTGAAATAAAGAAAACACTGGCAGATGGGGCAGGGACACACACCTAAAATAACAAATAAACAAAACAAACCACTAAATATGGCAGGCAGGCCACCAACTGGAGCAAGACAATGACTGATAGATTAGGGAGTACTCAGAATTGACTATTTAAAGAATTTTGTACTTCGGGGTCTTAAATGTTATGTCCCTTTAAGACTTTCGCATTGTAAAATGTCACTGTGTCTAAGAAGCAAATCTATTTCAAACCTGGGGATCGGGAGTGACTATGGTGATGGAGAGGGAAGGTGGGAGGAAATAAACTCGTGGTGGGGGAGGGCCTTAAAGGGAAAGCAAGCTCCTCGTGTGACTGAATTAGAATGTTCTAATATAAAAAATATATAAACTTCATATTAATTACATTTTTTTACTATAGTTTATAGCTTTGACTTCCTTTTTATCAGACACTGTTATAAATTCTGGAGACAATGCAATGACAAAATACAGTGCTTTTAGGGGAAGTGTAGGTGGCGGGCAAACGAACAGTATAAAGTATCCAAGAATACTATGGATCCTGGCTGATACAATCATTCACTATGACTGAAAATCATCAGTATATTTGTCAAGAATGGTAAATTTTAAATATAAATTAACACAAAAACTCTTATATAATTATCACAGACTGAACATACATTTCCACATCTTTTCTCTTCCCACAAAGATAAAGGGATAAACTTATACGACAACTTCACGAGGACACCAAGAATGGGAAAGGGAACACACACGAGAGATGTCCCCATTTCCGGACGCTGTAAATCAGACAAAGAGGGAGTGACCCAGCAGTCTGAAAGGCACAGAAAGGAATGAGTGCAGTGGAGGGGCCACTAGAACACCAGCCACGGAGTGGCACAGAGCCTGGGAAGCAGATATCTCAGAAAGTGGGGCCAGAAACCAGGTCATTAGCTCAAATTTTAAGAGGAGTTAGGTCCCTAACCCAGCCCAATTCAAGCAGTTAGCAGTCCCTGCAACAGAGATGTTTAGAGAAGACGTTTTGAGAATATCAGAAATGAAGATAAAAAAATAAAAAGTTGAAAAGAGCGTGGAGAAATTAGAACAAAAAGGCAGAGAGAGAGAGAGAACCCAGGAGAGAAAATGTAAAGACAGAGGATTGATCCAGGAGTTCCCTAATTTACAGGATTCCAGAAAGAACTGAGAAAACAGAGGGAAGGAAATTATCCAACAAACAACACACGACAAACTCCCCGCGTGGGAGACAGGAGTTTACAGATGGCAAGATGTCCCAGTGGGGGCAGCCCAGTGAGTGAAGAGACCCACCCCAAGGGAAACCAAGAAGATCCTCAAACCCTCCACAGGAGGAAGGCAGTTCACACACTCACACCAAGGACTGAACACCACGCACAGCTCCCGCCCTCAACTGCAGCAGCAGAAGCTCGAGGACAAGTCAGGAGCCAGGACTCCAAGACAGCGAGAGAAAATCACTTCAAATCTAGAATTCTATACCCAACCTCAAGTAAACACGAGGATGGGATAGAGACATACTCTCCTACAAGACAAGATCTCAAAGTATTTATCCCACACACCCTTCTCGGGACACTCCTCGGGGATGACGCGCTGCATTAAACGAGGGCGCAGACCAAGAACGGCAAAGACACGGGGTTCAGGAAACGGCGCTCCCTGGAGGAAAGAAGGGAGTGACGACGATGACAACACCCCAGGCGAACAGCTATGCAACCGACCGAAAGAACGAACATCTGCTGTCGGGTGTGGATTAGAGAGATGTGGTCTGAGAAAAGCCATAACAACATGAATTAATAATCCTAGAGAAATGAAGAGTTTTAGAAGAAAGGAAAGAGAATCATAGCATATTTTGTATTACAGAGTCAGATGTTGAAATATGGGGGGAAAGGATCAATAAATAAAACAAATAGCAGCAAAACAGAGGAAAGCGCAGAGCACTTGGCTGGCGGGCTCGAGCAGAGCCGCTCCCCTCGCTACGCGGTGCTGCACCGACACGACTCCGCCCCTAGGCACCCGTATTACTGATAAAAAATACAAGTTAAACACATCTTCCAAATTACTTCATTTTCTGTCCCTCATGTGGGCCTACGGGCTCTAATCTGGAGGAATTACCACGTGGTGCAGAAGAATAAACGGCAAGGCTGGACCGAGGAAAGGAAAGAGCGGAACCCGCAGGAAGGTTAGAGCGAGCCCGGGAGGGGACTCCCTACTCACCATCTCTCTGGCTATTTCCAGCGCCTCCTGCAGGCCGTAGAGCCTGCCGCAGACCAGGTAGATTCCATTGGCCCAGAGAATACAACCCTCATGGACCCAAAATTCATTGCTGTCAAGAGGTAGTTCAGGGATTTGTAACTCCAGCTCGGGGCCACCTTCTGAAGTGGTGGGCACGGAGGGCTTTGAGTCCAAAGCAGTCTTTTCGCTGCTGCCCTCGGCGGTGGCTTTCTTACAGGGGAGCCCCCGGGACAGGGACCGAGGGCCTCCGCCGCAGTCTTCCGAGCGGTGTCGCCGCTTAAACCTGGGGTGGGCGGCCAGGCTCCTCTGCTCCTTCTGCTGCTGCTGCTCGTCCTCCTCCTCAGTGTCCGTCTTGGAGCCGTTCGAAGCGCTTTTGTGCCGTACCTTCACTTTGCTCTGCGTCTCCGTGGCCCGCTTGGGAGGCGGGTTCTTCGGGAGAGTGGCTGCATAATCTTGCGGATAAAAGGGTCCAAAGAGGTCGCCCATGTTCCGGTAACTGGCCCACTTGCCACACAGACAGCAAACCAGGTGCCCCATAACAGAAGACTCTGTTACAACAGGGCCCTGCAGCATGAAGGACGAAGCTGGGAGCGCCTTGCTTTCAGTGCTGCTGGGTGGCGGGGTCAGAGACCGCTGACCCTTCCGACCCCTCACCAATTTGGTCTGTTCTTCTTCTTCAGCATTGATGATTGTACAAACGGCTCCAAGTTCACACTTATTTACTACATGGATGTAAGGGAAAAAAGACTTGTTCTTGGCATCAGTTTTATCCAGTGGCTGGGTGGCATACTTTAGTTTGATCTCAGGTTCTTGGGGTTCCACGATGGGAACTGCTTGTTTGGTTTTCCGCTTCCTTGGCTGTGCCCCAGGCTTCCTTCTCTCCCGCCTTTGCCTCTGCTTTTTTGGCTTTGGCTCTCCATCTGCAGAAGCTTCTGGTATCTGAGGGGGCTGAGGGGGTGGAGGCGGTGGCTGCTGTTTCTTTTGCTTGTTCACACTACCAATGGGTCTCCCCTTCTTCTTTCCTGATGGGAAGTACCCCTTCGGGGGGAAGCCCTCTTGTTTGGGGGAAATCGTCACTGTATCATTCTCTTTCTCTTCAGCCTTGGGGTTTGCCTCAGGGGCCGACACGCCCGCTGGAGGTACATTCTTTGAGTCAGAAAAGATTAAAGGTGCCGTCCCACCAAGGGAACCATCTGGTCTCCCCTGGTTACTCCCAGGCTTCTGTGAGGTCGCAGATGTCATGGTACCAGGGGGGTCCTTTCCAGCAGTGAGCGTGTCTGGGTGTGTCTCGGTCTTCACTTTGTCGTCCCCACCGCCACGCCACTCCTCTGAAGACCGTGGCAGGGGCTTTTCTATGCTCAATTCCTGGCTTGTTGGACAGACTAGGTCAGATACGAGCTCACCTTTTCTCTTCTCCATCTCGGCATCCTGAACGGCAACGCTCCCACCTTCGGGAGGGCCGCTCTTCAAAGACAGTATGTCATCGAGAGTAACCGTGTCTCCCCCGGCCTCCGCGCTGTTCGAGGATGCACTCCTCCTAATATTTGGGGACGTGATCTTCTGCACGATAGCTTCCAATTTCAACCCCCGGCCTTTCCGGGGGGGCAGTATTTTGGTCTTAGCAGGACTTGTGAGGGTAACAGCAGGGCAGTTTCTACTGTCTGGACTTGGAAGGTCCTTGGAGGATTCTCTCTTAGGGACAGATTTGACATCCTGACTGTGAGAAAGATGCGCATAGGAATTGAATGCTCTATCGGCGCCTTCTTTTGGTGGGTGAAGGAGGCGCCCTTTATCTTCGGTGTTACTGTTCTTCACATCTTGTGACTGCCTCTTGCTGGGAATGGGAGAGATAAAGGAACGCACCCGCCTTCGCATGATTAGGGGGTTTTGAGAGGAATGATCCTCTTGGCCTGGAAGCCTGAGCATAACGTTACTGGGTTTGGATGACTGGGACGTGTCGGCGAGCCCGTGTCCGTCGGCCTCATGGGGCGGCCCATACCTCTTCTGATTGGACATTCCTGGAGGACCGCTGCTTTTGGCCGGAGAAGTCTGCCGGGAAAGATCCCAACAAGATTCCTGTTGTAACTTCTGAGAGCCATGCTTCAATTCGATGCCTTTGTTAGACAGACCATCACTGGACATGAGGCAGCGCCCCCCTTCCTGACCGCTGGGGTCATGGTAAGTCCCCATGGGTGGGCCATACATCATACCATCTTTGTCGTTTTTCAGAGGGCTCCGCACTCTGTCAAGAAACTGCTGCTGCCTTGGGCTCTTCCGTGGTCCCTCCTGCCTGTGCTGTGCTGCAGCGATCACTCCCTGAGCAGAACTGCTGCTCCAGTCTTTATATTCCTCTTGTTGCTGTTGGTACATCTGTCTCTTATAATGGAGCTGAGAATTCAAACCTGCACTGGGGTCCCCGTAAGCATGAGCCCGAGTGTTTGTGTGGTAAGCAGAGGCCAGGCTTTCTGAGTTGGGAGAGAAAGGAGCGTGTAAAGAACTCCGGTTGGCCCTCTCTGAAAAGGTCATGTGCGGGTTCATGTGATGAGGGTCTCCCCCTGGGCCTCTGCTTCTCCCAGGAGACATCTTCAGTTTTTCTGAGAAGTCATGATACTGCGAAGGGGACCGACCTCTCATGCCCTCCCGACCACCGACTCTGCCAGGGACCCGCCGCATTGGCGTGGGTCTGCTGTCTTGGGGGCCATAGTCTGAGATGGAATCGTGGGCTGCTCCAGGGCTGGCATTGCCTCGGTAAGACTCGTGCTTGATGCTAGCAGGATGGCAGTGGTCTCCGGATTTCTTGTTGTTGAAACTAGCTTGGGATTTGGATTGTTCGAAGTCTTCCTCCTTTATCTGCCCACTCTGGGATTTCAGCTTTGTTTCCATGGATACCAACCCACCTGGAAGAATGACCGACTGACTTAAACTTGGATTGAGCCGTTCACTCCTCCCAAGTCTGGTGTCAGCACCCATGTGTCCCAGTGAGTGAGCCCCTGGGTCCCTGACAATCTGTCTTAGTGGAGAAATATCACAGATCACTGATCTTCTTTCAGAGAGGGAACCCCCGGGCTCATGGGCCGATGACTGAGGCTCTATTTCAAACTTTCTGGGAATCGGATAGTCAGCCAAATTGATCTGTTTCATTTCTGGAGCCGTGCTGCTTGACTTCCTTTCCCAAGGGCCCCAGTGTGGGTTTTCTAATAGGGACCCGATGCTTTTGTTCAAAAGGCCCCTGCTAGCTAACTCATTGGTCTGACTGACTAAGACGTTAGGCCTCGTGGCTCCTTCCAGGCCCCCAGCCACGCCCTGATGCTCCTGAGTACTCCTAGAGTATCTCCTGTCAGGGTGGTGGTGGTAACCCTGAAGCACTTCCTGCAGGAGGCTGGGGAACTTCTCATTTCTCCCCTTACGCTCCCCGTGGCCAGTGAAATCCCCCTTATCTTGTCCTGTAGGATACTGAGGGAAGCTACTGACATTTCTTGGCACGGCTGACCCGAAACTGTCTTTGTAACTGTAGCGCAGGCTTCCAGGAGATTTGCTGGGCTCACTCCTGCCTATAAAACCAGGGCCCACCGCAGAATGCCCGCCCTGGCCGTTTCCCTCTCCATTGTGGTTGGAGTTATTATCTACATTCTTGCTTCCTTTGCTCCCTCCCCCTGGGGGTTCTGGCTGTGGGACTGAGGGGTGACTGGTTTCCTTGGCCCCTCCGGCGCTGGGTGGCCTCTGAGGGGCTGCGGGATCATCCTCTTGGGAGCCTTTATCTTGTCCACCAGGCTTTTCTACCCGACCTGTCATGGCTTCCCGGGAGACAATCACCCCAACTGTCTTCTCATTGACTTTGGGGTTGCCCTCGGACGACAGCGGAGTGTCCTTAGCACCGGGCGAGGCAGCCTCTTCTCTGGCCGCAGGACTGGCACTGAGTCTGGGGGCTTCATTCTGAGTGCCTTGTGCCGGTGAGGAGCCCGCCTTCTCGGAGGCTCCGCCCTTATAGGTGGTGTCGGAGCTGGTGCTCTGGCCACTTAACTGCCTCACGCGCTCGCCCTGATCCTCGGAGCTGCTGGAGCAGCCTCCGTCCAGCGACTCGGCCATGGGGGACTTCAGCTGTTCTTCAGGCTGCGAGGAGCCTTCGGAGTTTGTGCAGCTGTCTGCTTTCTTCGAAGAGGAGGAGGGCCTCTTGGAGGTCTTCTTCTGAGGTGTCAGGGCATCAGAAAGTAGCATGTGCTGCACAGTATTAGGAAGATTGGCCACTTGAGTACTCAGGGCGCTCAAACTACTCAGCCCGGGATCTGTCAGTCGCTTTTCCGGCACTCCTTCTAGTCCAAACCCTTTGAAGCCTGCAGCATGAGAATTAGGACTGGGCATCATTGAGGGGGTCGGGCTGAGCTGGGGCATTAACTGTAAAATTCTGTTTCTGGAACCCATGGGCACACTGCCCTGCCCACACTGGAGGTTCTCCCCGCTCTGCATCAGAGGAGATGGGGTGGAGCTACAGCTCGGAGACTGAACCACAGAGGCCGCTGGGGAAGGGTTCGAGATGGGGCTGAAGTTCTGGTGGAACTGCATGGGGGACCTCACGGGCACCTCCGGCTGGCTGTACTGCCCCACCTGCGCCTGCAGGGGCAGCTTGCCAGCAGCGTTGCTGTACTGCATCACATGCTGAGGGGCGTGCTGCTGCGGCGGCTGGGCCGGCGGCTGCGCCTGCTGCTGCCCCTGCTGCGTCCCTTGGGGCATCTTGGCCTGTTCGAAACTTTTCATAGACTGAGGCTGATAGCTGTAATTGGACTGTGTTCCGTAAGCCTGTGCGTTAGAACCCACGCTGTGTCCCTCATACTGGGAGCCAGCATTCACACTGTAACTGCCATCGTAGCTCTGGCCAGACTGGCTGAAACGCTGCGGGGAAGGGAAGGAGGAGGAGGAGGAGGAGGCGGCGGAGGACTGGTAGTGCTGGCCGAACTGACCCACTCTCAGCTGGTAGCCAGTAGCAGAGGACGGCAGCGTTGAGGGCCGCTGCATTGGCTGCAGATGGGATGAACCAGACGCTGGCTGGCCAGTGGCTTGTGGCAGAGGCTGATGGGACTGGTAGAGCTGCTGCCTCAACTGCTGGACCTGCTGCTGCTGCTGCTGCTGGCTGGAAGCCTGCTGTTGGTACTGAGCACTCCCGGGAGAGAAGGGCCCCGTGTAATCCTGCTGATAATGAGACACACCGCCCAGAGCAGAGTGCTGTGCTTGAAACTGGCCCACGTGCCCCTCGCTCCCATACTGATTGCCGAAGCTGCTCCCCTGGGGGGGTCCGTAGCTCTGCACAGGCCCCGAAGGCCTTCGCTGAGGCGGCTGCGGGGTTCCTGTCGTCACGGGGTCTTTGCTGCCTGCCATGTAGTAAAAGTCTCCGGCCTCTTTCCTGAAACCCTGGTAGCCCTGATGGCCAGAGGTTTCACTAGCCATCGCTGCTGTCGTTGCCGTTCCTCGTCGGCCACCGCCACTGCTGCCGCCGCTGCCGCCACTGCTGCCGCCTGCGCCCCCAAAATTCTGGAACATCTGGGCTTGACGCGGGCTGAACTCTTCTATCCGGGACGAGCCGTGTACTTCCTGCGGGTAGCTCTGCTGGTCTCCGTGGTAACTGCTTTGCTCCCGGAAGGACTGCATACTGTTCAGCAGCACGGCAGCGGGCCAACAGCCCTCCTGGAAATGGAAGAGGAGAGAGAAATATCAGACACGCATCTCCTCTGCACACAGAAAATCAAGTCTGGGTGATGGAGGGGATACGGTAATTCAGATGCCCAGGTGAAGGGGACGAGCTTGAATTTCATCTCCTTTTATTTCTTATCCTATCCATTTCTGAAAATGCCAATAAGCAGAGAAATGACCTCAAGAGTGAGGCAGAAGTCTACGGGAGTATGAAAAGAAACATTCTGGGTAAATTCAAAATTGGTACAGGAAAAAAAAAAATCACACCTCATTATTAAATAAATGAGCCCCCAACATTCAAGTGGGCTAAAATATGGGGCTGTGCTATTACTGTTAATTTTTTAAAAACACAGCCATTTTTAAGTCAGTCTTCCAGTTATGCTGGGGAGGGTGAGAAAAAACACTTTCATCTATTTGCTTTCCTGTATTAGCCTGATCGTTGGACTGATGTCTCAAACAATGAGGAGGCAGTCCCGCCCTCCCCAACTTTGAGAAACAGAACTTGCCGGAGAACAGAAATCAGTCTTTGTGTCCAAATGCACATGAGAGCAGGTTTCCTGTAATTATCAACCACCTGTGATGACTGGCGACCCCAGGACACTCAGCTCTTCTCATTATATGGATTCCTTATTGCTGCAGCAATCCACACAGACCCAGGGCTTAACCTCTCTCTTGACATGTAATTGTGTACAAGGCACTCCTCCCTTCAATCATCTCTCCTCGACTCCCAGGGACAAAGGACTAGGCAGCATAGGCCAAAGCAGCAGCGACCATTCTTCCAGATTCTTTCTGGAAGTAGTCTGCAAGAAGTTCCAGCACCTCTAACACCTACATCGTGTTTTATTTGCCAATCTAGTATTCACACAGTTATTATTGGCCATTACTGTGAAAGAGGGACTTGAAACAGTCGCTCTGGAGAACAGTACAAGATATAAAGGAAAATAAAAATTCATCAAGCTAGGACCTAGACTCTTCCCAAAATCATCTGATTGGGTCAATACCTTGCATTACCTTTGCTAATGTAATTAGCATGTAATGTACCACTCCTCTTAGATAATTAATCGGGTAATTTTATTTTGCCTTTTGCCTGGGCCTATCTCCTTCTCAGAGTCAGCTAAGTAAGACGAGCCCAAACTGCTCCAAAAGTCTTTAAAATCCATTACTTAAAAAAGGAATTGAGAGAGGTGCCTGTGTGGCTCAGTCAGTTAAGCATCCAACTCTTGGTTTCAGTTCAGACCATAATATCGGTTGTGAGATCGAGCCCCATGTTGGGCTCCAAGCTGGGCGTGGAGCCTGCTTAAGATTCTCTGTCCCCCTCTCCCTCTGCTTCTCCCCCCACCCCAAAAAGGTTGTGAAATAAGTATGGGTTAGGGTAAGTTAGGAGACAGTTTCCTACAATGACTTACACTAAGCTAGTTTCTTAGTTCCTGCTCAGCGCTAGTGGACAATAAAGTTGCTGGAAGGAAAGTCAGTGATCCCTTTAAAAGGTAAGTTGGATTCCTTATCTCCAAGCCCAATGGGGGCTCCCCATCTCATTCAAGTGAAGCTGCTCTGGGGGTCCCTGTCTCCACCCCATTACCTCCCTGACCTCCCCTGCCACCCTGTGCTCTAGTCCTGCTGTATCCTGCTCCCGAGACCACTAAAGGCATTTCTACAGAGGAATTTTGCCCTAGCCTCCGATGTGCTACCCCTGTAGCAGCATGGTTTGCCCCTCTTACTTCTCTCCAGTCTCTGATCAAATGTCAACTGACTGGTAAGGCCTCCCCTGGCCATCCTATTCAAAACCGCTAACTCCACACCTGAGGCTGGGCTTTCCCCATCTCCCTCCCTACCACTTATTCCCAACAGACACAGATACGCTACCCGTGTGCTATCGTCTCTCCCCCCACGAGAACGTAAATTTTCTAAAGGCCTGAGACTTTGTGCCTAGCTGTAATCCTCATGTCATTAAAATGGTAAAGAGCACATGTCAGGCTTTCTGTGAACCAGCAAATGGTACAAGAACCAGGCTTTAGAGAACTAGGCTAGAACGTACCTACACAGAGGTGGTGGTGTGGCGGGAGATGAGAGAGTTGCAGGAAGAGAAAATAGAACGTGATCGATCTAAAAGCAGAGCTGGAGGATGCTGAACACCCTGCCTGTAAAATCCTCCAGGCCCAGCTCCAAGGGAAAAAACCCAACTTGAGTCTCCACGAGAGCCCTAAAGAGGCTCTGGAGAGTAAACGTGGGTCATGGCTGAAGATGGTCAGTAACTCCAAACTCAGAAAGCTGTCCCACTTCTTCCTGAAATACCTTCAGTCTAAAATAGCTAGACTTTGATATTAAGTTTGATTACATAATCACATGACCCAAAGTCATCTTTAAACATTCAAGTACAAATAATCTCAGAATCTAAAGGAAACCGTTTCTCATCATCTTCAAAATGCCTCTGCAACAGACTGCTCTTCTCTGTGGTCCAGCGAGTCCGCCGGGCAGCCTACTGCCGGGCCCGCTACAGCAGCCGCCCTGCACACGCACTGCCACTACCCTCACAGCACGGACAAGCTCGTTCCACAGATGAGGAGACCGAAGCACGGAGCTCACGAGGCTCCGGAGCAACAGCCCCCTCAGGCCACGTTCCTAATGCTACACTACCCGGAGGACCCGGGATGCAGTCAGCGACAGCTGCCACTTGTCCCGTTAGAGTGGGCGGCCACCAACTATACTGTTCAGCCGTCCCTTCTCTGCCCCCCTCTCACCAGGACCTCCCCCATTATTCCCAGCACCGCTGAAAACATTGTGTCCGCACAGATCTCTCCTGTTTGTGGTGTGCCTCCAACCTGGCTCTCAGGGCCAGTGGCCTCTGCATGACAGAAGGTGGCTGAGATGGGTTACAGCGGACAAAAAGACTAAATCTGGAAGTTTAATGAAACGCTTTCTTAAGAGATAACCTCTCCACAAATAAATATTTTACATGTTGTTCAATTAATCCTTCCGTAAATAAAATCAGGCTTCTGAAAATCTGAGTGTATAAACAATGTTGTCACTTGCTCCAAAGTTTTCCTCACGAGCCCCTAAGAGCTAAAGACCAATTTAACACCAGCCAGTCCCGCTGCAGGCTGCCTGGTCCCTGAGAAAACCCTATCTCCACAGGGGCAGAGATTTGGGTATGATTCCTCAGAGGTCCGTTCTCAGCCCTTCCCCTGGAATTCCCTGTCCTGTAGGATGCCCTTCTCCCTAGTTCTGGTTTATGGACCAGGCGAAAAAGAAAAAATTCCCAGCCAAATACCTCCCGCAGGGTAGAGGTCATGCTAAATACTCTTAGTATACATGAAGGATCCGGTTGTGAGAAAGTGAATGCAAGTTCATCTGTTTTAGGAGTTCCAAGTAAAGCAATTAGGAAGACCAAGTATACCAGTAATTGAAAATGTCAGCCCAGAGTATCTGTAATTTTAGTATCAGCATTATAAAATAAGCTACTAATAGAGATCATTCCAATACTATCCTATCATTTTAAAAAAGCAAATATAATTAGTTTTGAAGCATCGTGATTAATAATGACAAATGCCTGAACTTCCTTGTTTGAATGAATACAGACATGGTTAAAGAAAATCTGACACTCCAAAGGAAGTCAGTCACCCATGAGGAATTTGTATACGCGCTCTGAAAAGAAGTTTGCCAACGCACCTCCCTCCCCAACTCTCCCTTTCCCAGACTTTTCCTTTTCCGATTTTTTCCTGTTTTCCTAGCCTTCTGAACGGTTTCAGAAGGCCGTGGAGTTGACTCAGCAAGGTCCCAGACTTACTGCCTTTACGTTCACGGCCTAGAGTCCACACACCGACTTCGCGGCAACCGCAGCTTATGCCTATGGCCTGCTCTCCACCCCATCACAGAGCCCACGACCTTGCCATCTTACAGAAGACAACAGCCACTTTCACTGTCCTCCTTCCTTCACATGCCCCACACCATCCCACTCCCCATTCCACTCTTCTCTACCAAGTGCTCTAAACTGTCTTCAACACAGGTTCCTCCCAAGATCTTTTTAAGTACCTGCTTCCTCTTTCAGTTCAGGTTTAACCACTGTTTTTCTGCTCCTTCTCCTTCCTTGCCTTGAAAAAATGCTTCACTTCTCAAGATGAACACGCTCTACGCTTCTAGATATGGCCTCTACCCGGTGGATTATCCTGTTTGTCCTCCAGCCTCCCTGCTCACCCATCTCCGCCCTGCTCTATGTCCTAGGAACGCGTACAGTAGGGACCCCAAGAGGCTCCAGTGCCCCTGGCTTTTGGGCCGGCCTGCTTGGGAAGAGGTGGGGGGGGGGGATTTGCTGTGTGAGCTCCAACTCTGCAGTCGCTGAGGCTGGCTGAGATTGTCCACCAATGGCCACGCTCCCTTTGGGCAGCAGCCACTTTCTCCAGGTCTCAGAAACTGCTTCCTCCTCTTGCCTTTCAGGCCTGAGGGCGGGGGGCGGGTAACAACTGCTACTGCTGGCGGAGGAGACTCTACTTTCTCCACTGGTGCCCCCACCCCTGCTCACCCTGTGTAAACAGTCCCAGTCCTGCGCTGTGGTCAGCTTGGCGTCATGATGACCCTCCTTCTAAGTCCTCCTCTGCAGATCAGAAGCTGGGAGCGACTTTCCATAACCCCCTTTCCAGCACAGATGAAACGAGAAGCACAAGAGAGATTTGGAAAACAGAAGAAAAAGGAGAGACTGATAGCCCCAGAGGTAGCTGCGCCAGCAGACGCAGATGCTTGGCGGCTTCCCTGGGAGCTCATGAGAACCACTCACTGTGGTACCGCAGCCTGAGACGGTCAGGCACAGCTTCCCCGACCTTCTCAACCCCTGTTCTTCCGACAGCTGGATAAACCCTTAATTCCTCTATCAAAACTCTTCATACCTGGAACAGAAAGCTTCCCTTCTCCTGAATGATAGAATTAAATGCTCCTCAAGTTACCCAGCTTGAGTGTGCCATCTGTTTCCTACAGGACCCTGACTAATATAGTTCTTCTCTTAGTCCTAGGATTTCAGAGTAGGATATTATCACTTGGGGAGTGAGAGACTTCTATTTCATGCAATATGGCATACCAGAGGGACTAAAAAACAAAACACCTAGAAATGTCAGAAAAAATGCACAGCCAAGCTGCAAATAAGAAATGTCCTGAGTTCGAAATTGGATGGGATACTGAAAACAGAGTGGCAAGCAGGTGCTGGGCTCTGTCCCCCAGGGACGGGGTGGGGTGGGGTTTGTGGCACTAATCAACCACATGGCCATGGTTCTAGTGCCTGTGCAGGGCCAGAAGACAAGGCCTCCGGCCCTCTTTAGGTAGTGGGGGGGGGGGGGGACACAGAACAGTCACTTGTGGCTAGAATAATTTCTATAAAGATGACAAAATATATTTATTCTTAGGCTGTCACCAACTCATTTTCAGTGACAAAAACGTTCTTTCCTCAACTGACCCAACTTCCCATCCTCCAGGAAAACCAAAATCAGCTCTCAGCTGTCTTAAGCAAGAAGCTTTAGCATAATCCCAAACTCATCTCCTCCTGTAACCCTTTATCTTTAAGATGTCACCTAATCCTAATACTTCTCCACTTCCTGCATTCGTCCCTTACCTCTCCTGCCTTGTCACTGCAGCTTTCATCTTTCCTGGGGAAATAACAGCTCCACAAGTTCTCTTTCCCAGCACCAATCACCCGGAACAGCTTTTCTTCACCCAAGTCCTGACAGTGTTCCCCTCCCCATATGCCCTGAAGCCCTCTGGTATCTTCCCACCCCAATTTCTGCTCCTCTCCACCGGCTCAAACAAACTGCTCAGTCCCCTCCAGGCCACCTCCTGTTCTCACCACAAAGCCTTCTCTGAAGCATCCCTAGGTCCAAAAATTCCTTCCCACTTTGTCAGTCATGTGGCTCTCAGAACCTTAAGAGCTCCGGAAATGTGATCTTCTCTACAACTCTTCCTTAAAAACAGAGAATTCACCGGCTTTTCTCTGCTTGGTGAAAACAAACGTAGTAAAGTACATTTGCCTTTAATCACGACCTAAGGTGTGTGCTATTGATGTAGTAACAGCTACCATTTATTCTACGTGTCATATGCTGTGTGGCTTTACGTACATTTCAACTTACAGATGAGGAAACAAAAAACAGATCAAGTATATAATTTGCCGAAAGTCACTCTTCGAGGATAAACTGGAGCTGATACTCTGTAACTCAATTTTAAAGTTCATATTCTTTCTTCCACTGCACCACAGATTCAGAAAGGAGCACCCAAATCCAGGTTTTTAAAACTCCTGACAAACACTCGTGTCAGATCTGTAATACCCGCAGCTCTCTGCCATTTACTGCATATATAATACAAGCCCCATACTGTGCCAGGCACCCTACGTACATGTTAATGTAGGTCGTCCTCGCCATGTGCTAAGAAGCATTACCGCTCCTTTCTGTAAACTAAGGCTCGGAGACGACAGCAAGCAAAATATTCATAGTGTATGGAGAGGTGAGATATGGAATGCCTACCCCCAAACCCCACTGTACTTCTGGCAGAAGCCTGCCTTGAACTAGCAGCAAGACACTCACAAATTGGGAAGCATTTTAAAAAGAAATCTTGAAATTTGCTAGAATTGAGTTCACTGCTTGTACCTGGATATATCCATGTTCTTTGTTTTAGGTACGTGCAAACGTGGGATCTTCCTGAGTACATCAATCGGGCACAAAGACTTGCCTGGTGACTTGATATTTCAAATTCTATATCCTGTTTGCAGAGGTGCAGAGTCTAGATTTTTCTCGGTGACTGACAGATCTCAGTACAATTAGGCCTTCAGAATAAGATGAGGTGTTGACAGTATTTGCTGACTGGCTCCCTAGCTGAGAAGCCCAGAAAGCAGCTTAAGGAACCAACTCAATCAGAATCTGCAAGTCAGTTAGTTATCCGGAGGAAAAGAAACCTGCCAGAGTGCTACAGATCTAAAAAGTTTGCTCTCTGAGGGTCCAAACCTGTATTATATTAGTCATGGAAGATAAAAAATATCCACCTTCAACCATGATCAAATTAATGCCAGCAAAAACTAGAGGCACAAATTTATAGCTGTTAATTTTTCCAAAAAACTTTAAGAGATGATACCCCATCTGGTGAGGTTAGGATGAAGCTGGTACAAACAATAACGAAAGCAGAATAAGTTACTAAAACTTTTTTTAAAAGCCATTTGGAAATAAAAATACCAGTTATTTTTGACCTAGTAATTCTATTTACTAGATTTCTATCCTGGGGAAATCTCAAAACAATCAAACAAAAATCAAAGTACCAACCTATTAACTCCAGTGATCTCTAAAAGAAGAAAGGAAGCAGGGGGAGAGCGAAGAGAAAAACCCTGCTCTCCAGGCACGCACCCTGCAGGCACTGAGGCCAGCTGAGACCAATGGCCACACTCCTTCGGGCAACCTAAATTTTGGCAAGAACGTAATTCTTTATCATTTGAAAATTACTAAGCAAAGTATGGTAAATCCACTTAACAGAACAGTACATACTAATTAAAAGTAACTGCGCAGGCGCTGGCACCATGGGGGATGCTTTTACATCTATAGGCCAATGAAAAAGAGCAGCGTGTACAGGCATACCTCGGAGACACTGCAGTTCTGGTTCCGATAAAGCCAGTCACGTGAATGTTTTTCCCAGGCAGTGTAACAGTGACGTGTATACTATACTGAAGTGCGCAACGGCATTATGTCTAAAAAAACAATGTCCAGGAGCACCTGGGGGGTGCAGTTGGTTAAGCGTCCGACTCTTGATTTCGGCTCAGGTCATGATCTCACGGCTGTGAGATCAAGCCCCGCGTCAGGCTCCATGCTCAGGGCGGAACGTGCTTCTCTCCTCTTCCCTCTCCCTCTGCCCCTCCCCCAGGGCTCTTGCCTCCTCTCAAATAAATAAATCTTTAAACAATAAAAATAAAACAATGTACGTGTCTTAATAAAAAATACTTTGTTAAAAAATGCTAACCATCCTCTGAACTTTCAGCAAGTCATAGTCCTGATCACAGATCACCGTAACAAATGTAATAATAATGAAAATGTACGGGATATTGCACCAAACTGTGACGCAGAGACACATCGTGAAGCAAACGCTGTTGGAAAAACGGCACCCATTAACTTGCTTGATGCAGGGTTGCCACAAACCCTCAATTTGTAAAAAACAAAACACAGTATCTGCACAGTGCAATAAAGGGAAGCGCCATAAAACAAGGTGTGCCCTAAGCGCGTACCTGCATTACGGTTACAGTGCTCCAGAAATCAGACATCCATCCGGTCCAAAGCCAAAGAGAATAGTATGAAAATTAAAACCCTGTGACTACTCAGGGCGGCAGAACTGTGGTTTGCATTTTCTTCCTTTTCATTTCTATTTACATTAATGTCTGTAGAAAATAATCACTTTAAAATTTAATTAACCTCATTTAAGAAATTTACCCCTCACACAATTTCAAAAATATCTTTGCTCTATCTATTCCTACTGACAACAAAGCATTACCCTGGCCATGGGGAAGAAAGGAAGGCACAAGAGACCCCCCAAGTCCAGAGCAGGTGGGAGAGAGAGGCACTTGCCAGGCAGAATCTCTGCTCCAGGAAACCTGGCGCCAATACCACGCATGCACCTCAGACGCTGTGGTGCCCAAGCAAGTGTACATGCAAAAATAACCAGCTCTGAGCTATTTTTCAGAATCAGGCCTAAAAACAGCTGAAATCCACTCCACAGTGGGCAGGCCTATTTTTAGACACAATCTTAAACAGCCACGAGGTTGTAGCATCCTATCAACTGTATGCTTCTGTAACTGTACAGAAATGCCATAACTTTGCTCCTGGCTAAGCCAAAAGAGGCTGCGTCCCATCCCCACTTGATGGCTACCTGTTATCTTCATAGAGGCATCCCAAGATCAATTTACATGACAACATCTGTGGGCAGGATGGCCAACAGTTCTTGGAAAGGGGGTTGGAGCAGGGTGAGGGGCTAGCTGGGGTTCCCTGCAGATTTCTCCTGTTGGGCCTGAGGGCTTTTAAAGATGTTACTGAATTTTCCCCCATTTAAAGACTGTGTGAGTACATTATTTCTAAACCTTCCCAGGCAAAAGGGTCACAGAAAGCAATTAGTGTTGCTACTCAGAGGCAAAAGTGTTTCATTTTATAATAGCAACAAAATTAAAAAGATACCAGTGGGCTAATCCAAAGGAGAAATGGGCAAAAGCCAGATGATGAAAATTATAAATTTTACTGAAGGACCCAAAAGGAGAGCTGGAAACAAAATGAAATAGACAAACCGGAACACACAACGTATCTAGACAAAAAAGACCCATTTTATTGAGGTCAAGTCTCCAGAAAGAGTTCCAGTCAAAATCTCAATAGTATATTAAAAAACAATTCTGAAATAATTTCAAACATACAGAAAAGTACTAGAATAGTACAGCGCTCACACACTCCCCTCAACAACATCCCCCAACGGATAACGTTTTACATCATTTGCTCTATTACCTAAGCGCATACTCATTACCTATATACACCCACCCACCCCCATCAGCTTCTTCCTGACCTCTCAGAGCAGGCTGAAGACATGAAGCCCTGTCAACCCTAAATATTCCAGTATGCATATTTTCAAAAACAAGGACACTCTTGTATGTAACCAGCATACAACTCTCCATATTAGGAAATCAACACATCCAGTCTAATCTACAGACTCCATTCAAATCTGGTAAACTGTCCAAACAATATTTCTTTTTTTCTTTCTGATCCACGATCCCATCCAAGAACACAAGTTGTCATGTCTCACTGTGTTTTGTTGACCTGGAATGCTTCCTCAGTGTTTTCCTGACTTTCACGTCCCTTCCTTTCCATAGGATGGCCCTCAATCTGTCTGGCTAGACCCAGCTCTCCTGTTCTCAGCAGAAATACCAGAGCTACGGTGCTGTGCTCTTTCTAATGCATCACAGCAGGAGAGACACAAGGCGAGCCAACCAGTCACCTGGTCAGAGCCCATCTCTGCCAGGTTTCTCCACTGCAAAGTCACTACCTTACTCTTTGTAGCCCATAAGTATATTGTGGAAGAAATCCTGAGATTATGCCAGTATTATCAAACATCCACCCTTGATGACTCTTATGTGAATCAACCTACCTCTATGATGGTTACCCAGTGGTGATTCTCTATTCCTCATTGGTAGGCATTTCCCTCCTCACCCATTTATTCACTCATTCATTTGATGCTCAAGTTGTCCCAGATTTGACCACTGAAAACCTCCTCAGACTGGCCCCTGTTCCCTTTTGACTCATTCCATTCTTTGAGCATTCCCTTACTTCCTGGCACAAGATGTCTCGGGCTCATCTTGTGTTTTCCCTGCCCAACCCCTGCAACTAGCCATTTCTCCAAGGACACCAGATTCCTTTTAGAGGAGGAGAATATTTAGAAACAAAGATGTGGGTGCTAGTATTGTTCACTGCTACCGGGATGTCCCTGCTTCTAGCTAGAAAATACCATGTACGTACTAGGTGCATGAACATCCACACCTGTAACTACGTCTGTATCTACCGTTTATACACTAACGAACCAGGAGTTCATGCTGATAACTCCAATGCAATCCAACACCCTCAGAGTTCTTTCTAACCTTCCACCTTTCCATGTTTGTAACTCCCTCCTCAGACATAAGAAACTCGGCTCCCACTGTCCTCAAGATATACTTCCATGCCTGCTTAATCAATTTACGTTTTTGCTCAATGTAACCAATCTCCCAAGCTCTGCAGCCTCATCCTTCGCACCCCTGTCACCTCCTCAGTAATGGGACTTGCCCCTGCCTCTGCACAGCAATGCCCCAACAGGTTTTGGATTTTTTTATTTTATTTTTTTTTTAAGATTTTAATTATTTGACAGAGAGAGAGCCAGCCAGCGAGAGAGGGAACACAACCAGGGGGAGTGGGAGAGGAAGAAGCAGGCTCCCAGCAGAGCAGGGAGCCTGATGTGGGGCTCAATCCCAGGACCCTGGGATCACGACCTGAGCCGAAGGCAGACGCTTAACGACTGAGCCACCCAGGCGCCCCTGATAAATAAATTCTAATATGTGTAAGAGAAAAATGTGCCAAAAGTAGTCAAGAAAAGGTGGGAAACTGTGAAATGTCAGGAGATATCTGCCCTGCCATGTACCATAACTTTTTCTAAATTATAATTAAAATAAATAAAAGGATGTTGGGATAACATGCTACCTTTTTGGGAGAAAAAGAATTATTAGACCTCTACTCACAATATTCATAAAAACAAACACCAGGTGAATGAAAAAGCAAAATCACCCCCCCACACACGGTTGTTTTTGGAAAAAAACGCTAATAATCCTAGGGAACCAAGCTGACATTCAGTTTTGGGTTTCTAAATGTCATTCTTCACTAAATGGAACCAGGGCTTCTTAGAAAAAATGGCTGATATTCCAAGGGGCAGGAAAAGTATGAGGTGTATGCTGATAATATCTGAGTGTGCCAGAAAGCTGGGGCACGCTTTCAGACTAAAGCAGACATGTCAAACCAGCCTGAGGGGGTAATCTGAGATTTTACAGAACCAAGTTCTTTTTTCTTTTACTATATTAGATGAATTAACAATGGAATTTTTCCAAATTAGCTCCTACACATCTGTGTGTGTGTGTGTGTGTGTGTGTGTGTGTGTGTGTGTGAATATCGATAAATTTTAGAAACAACACACATGAAAAAGGGATGGCGTTTGGGAGCATGGGTCTAACTGGAGGGAGGAGGTACTCAGGAGGATGTTAAATCTGGGTGATGGATACAAAGGCACCATTAGTCTGGGTGCTTTTCTGTTTGACATATTTTGCAAATAAAATTCCGGTTCCCCACCTAACCAGTTTGAAAATGTACCACGGAGTTCATGATCTCTCAGACCTCTCAGTGTTTCTGACACCAACAGAATTTTCAGCTTCACCTCTCATGACCTCCCTTCACACACCACTTCCAGTGCCACTGGACTCCTCTCCATTTTCCCATGTGTGCTTCAGACCTCCAGGTCCTTGCCTAAGCTGTGACCCAGGTGTGGAATGCTAGTACCCTGCCCACGTTCGCTACCTGACTACCCCAGACTCTTCTGTGAAGCCCAGCTCACAGGTCCAACCTCCAGGAGACGCCTTCTCCTGGCAGCAGGGACTCTGAACCGAAACAGGTCAGATTCTGAACTGGGTTTTGTAGCTCACTGCTAGTGAGAGACTGAGCAAATTAGTCATTTCTTTAAACCTCAGTTTCCTCAACTGTAGAAAAGAAATGGCCCGGGAACTTGCCCTCGGAAAGGTAAACGATTCACTGCACTATTCTGCCAAGAGTTCTCCCGATACGGGAAGCAAGCTCCATCTTTTCTTTTGTGACTGATAAATTTCAAAACCGTAAGTGCAGAAAATAGCTGGAAAGGATACACACCAAAACATTAACTAAAGGAGGGACTTAAAAAAAGACTATAGGGGCGCCTGGGTGGCACAGCGGTTAAGCGTCTGCCTTCGGCTCAGGGCGTGATCCCAGTGTTCTGGGATCGAGTCCCACATCAGGCTCCTCCGCTATGAGCCTGCTTCTTCCTCTCCCACTCCCCCTGCTTGTGTTCCCTCTCTCGCTGGCTGTCTCTATCTCTGTCAAATAAATAAAATCTTTAAAAAAAAAAAAAAAAAAGACCATAGTCTCGTGTTATTTAACACTGAAGCCTGAAGCTCTGAGGGTGAAGAAGAGGAGGAGAGGACCAGAATGAGGATTCAAGATAAACACCTAGAAACGAAAAGAAAGAAAGAAAGAAAGAAAGAAAGAAAGAAAGAAAGAAAGAAAGAAAGAAAGAAAAGAAAAGAAAGGAAAAAAGAAAAGAAAAGAAAAGAAAAGAAAAAGCGTAAGGACGGTTCCTGCCCTCAAAGAGCCCATGTCTAACAAGGGAAACATTCACACATACAAATATTCATCATTCGATACCCATTTGACCAAATACTACATTCCAGCACCGATTCTAGGTTCTGGGGATACAGCTTTAAAGAAGACTCACAAAGTCCCAACCCTCCAGGCAAATAGCATTCAAATAGAGACAAAACACTATTGAATAGACACACGCAAGCCAGGGACTAGGAGAAGCGGAGAGCGAAATAAGGGAGGCCGAGGGGACAGAGAGAAGGACGTAAGGGAAAGGATGGGAAGCGTGGGCAGAGACCTCAACGAGCTCAGAGACCTGAACACGCCAAGACCTGTGGAAAGGTGAGCGCAAGGCCAGAGGCTAGAATGAACTGGGGAGATGAAGAACCAAGTGGCAAAAGCCAAACGCAGAGAGAGCAGAGGGAGAGGCAGCCAGAGAAGGGGCCCCGAGCACAAGGCCTTGCCACCATGGGGCCCACAGAGCAGTAGCGCTGCTGTCGGGGTGCTCGCCGGAGGTGCAGAGGCTCAGGCCCTGAGGGCCCAGACAATCAGAATCTGCATGTAACAAGCTCCCCAGCGAGGCGGCTCGTGCCCACTACAGTCTGAAAAGTACTGATGAAGGGCCCCTCAAGCCATGTAAGAATTCTGGATTTTATTAGACGGCTCTGGAGGGTTTTGAGCTAGAAAGCAACATACTCTGGTTTCAGTTCTCGAATGGCCACTCTGTTCGGTGGAAAACAGACTGTGGGCGGGGCAAGGGCAGAAGCAGGGAGTTAGTTAAGAAGCTATTTTAGTCATCTGGGTAAGGGATGTTGGCGGCACAGATGAATGTGGTGTTGGTGGTGATATGTGGTCAAATAAAGGACGTATTTTGAAGCTGGAGCCAAAGGAAATTGCTAATGGATCAGAAATGGATGTGAGGGACACAACAACGATGACAAACAGCGGCAGCCAACACCAGCTGAGCACCGGCCACGTGCCAGCCCCCGCTCTACATCCTCTATGGTAGAAAGTCAGTCAGTCTTCACAACAGTCCCGCCAGCAAGGCACAGCCAACGACTGCACTTTATTACAATGAAGACCAGGGGGCAGAGAGAGCCTCAGTAACTGCCCAAGGCCTCCAAGCTTGTCGGACAGCAGCCCGGGTCTGAGCCCAAGCAGTGGGCTCTGGAGCCTGGACTCCAGCCCTGTCCTCGACGGAGCCACTGCAAACCCGGCACCGTGGATGGAGCGGGAGGAGGCGGGAGTGGGACAGGCTGAAGACACTCAGGATGCTCTGCTGGACGGGTTAATTTTGAGATTCCTAGTGGACATCCAAGTGGAGATGTCAGGTAGACAGCTGGCATGTCTGGATCTCAGGGAAAGGTGGGGATGGAGATATAAATGGTAAGGTCATCAGCACAAAGATAGAATTTAAAGCCAAAGGAGTGGATGAGATCATCCAGAGCAGTTTTTCAAACTGAAGGTTGTGAAATCAATTTAGTGGGTCATGAACAGCACTTTAAAAAAAAAAAAAATGAAATAGAACAGAATGGAAAATAACCGAGTCTATGGCCTACAGTAAGATGAAGAACTGTTCTGTGCAACTTGTTTCAGTCGTGCGCATCCATGTGCACTAGCGAGCGCCGGGTGTGTACCAGACTGGCATTTGGTTTGGTCAAAGAAAGGTTTAAACCACACACGGGTCTAGGAATTCCATATAGGATCGATCTCTAATCACTCCAGCAGTGAGAGGCTGCGAAAGAGGAAAAGCAGCTAGAGAAGGAGAGTTAAGGGAAAAAGCAGCTAGTGGAGGCGAGAGAAAGGCAATGTGGGGCCCCCAGAGCTGAGCGAGTGTGACAAGCCGGACAGGGGTAGGCTGGGGAGGGTCATGCAGGGTGATTCCAAACAGGTGTACAGAACTAATTATGGGACTAGGAGCTAAACACACAGTGCTGTGGGAGCAGAGGGGAAGGTGACCTCTTGAAGGCCTGCTGGCTGAGAGCAGAATGAAAGGAAGAGTGGAGAGAGAGAAGATTAGGATTTTATTTTAGACCCTGAGTTTCAGGGGACAGCAGGCTATCCAGTCTATTACTTCCACAAAGTGTAAAAACCCTGTTTTCCATTCTTCTTTAGTATCTACCATGTGCCAGGCTCTTGAGCAGGCCTGGGAGTACAGGGACGACTAAGACTGTGGGAGAGAGGGAAGACAACTGCAGGACAGTGAGATCAGGGCCACGAGGCAGAGCGGGTAACAGGACCGGCAAAGCCACCGCAATTTTCCTTTTCAACCATACTGCTCACTACCGGCCAACCCACATCTACCACCCTGGCCAGACGGTGCACGCAATACCTGTAACTCCTACCTCTTGACGTGTACTTCGCTCCTCCCAAAAACGTTTCCTAAATCTGAGTCATTCTTCTAGGCCCGGCTTGCATCTGACCTCTTCATGGAAGCCTTCGAGAAATGCTCCGATCCGTGATCTTGCCCTTCCTGAAGAGCTACAGCTTTTCTCGTCCACACATCCTCTTCGGTGCCTGGTCCCCGCCTTGTCCTTACTTCCCTCAGGTGAGTCCCTCCTTTCTGCAACTAGGTCGTGCATGTTGAAGGCATGTAACAAACGTGTCTGACACTCTAACAGCCAAACAAATACTTGCTTCCTCACACTACAAGACTTCAATCCAGCTTACATTTCAGCACTGTTACTGAAACGGGTCTGATCAAGTCACTTCGACCTCTAAAATCTTCACTGGCTCCTAGTTATTAGTAAACACACACGCAGCCCGGTCCTGTCCTCCAGACATGCCGTATAGGTCTTCCTTTCCCTGCCTCCCGAACCCCCAACACTCTAAAGCTGGAACAGTGGCAAGCAAAACAAATACAGGTAGACCTCATTTCATTACACTTCCCAGATACTGAATTTTAATTTATTTTTTTATACAAACTGAAGATTTGTGGCGGGCCAGTGTCAAACTGGCCATTTTTTCAACAGCATTTGACACTTCGTGTCTCTGTGTCACATTTCAGCAATTCTCACCACATTTCTAACTTTTTCATCATTTTTACATTTGTTACGGTGATCTGTGACCACTGATCTTTGATGTTACTACTGTAATTGTTTTGGGGAGCCACAAACCACAGCCCTATATGACGGCAAACTAAAACTTAATAAATGTGTGTGTTCTGACTGCTCCACCAACCAGCTATTCCTCCTTCTTTCTCTCACCCCTCTCTTCCTCTCCTCAGGCCTCCCTATTCCCTGAAACATAACAATATTGAAATTAGGCCAATTAATAACCCTACAAAGGCCTTAAGTGCTCAAATGAAAGGAAGAGTCACATGTCTCCCACTTTAAATCAAAAGCTAGAAATGATTAAGCTTAGTGAGGAAGGCAGGTCAAGAGCCGAGACAGGCTGAAAGCTAGGCCTCGTGCGCCAAACAGCCAAGTTGTACATGCAAAGGAAACGTTCTTGAAGGAAAGTAAAAGTGCTACTCCAGTGACCACATGAATGATAAGAAAGTGAAACAGCCTTACTGCTGATATGGGAAAAGTTTTAGCAGTCTGTATAGCAGATCAAACCACCCCCAACATTCCCTTAAGCCAAAGCCTAATCTAGAGCAAAACTCTCAATTCTGTGAAGGGTTTCAATTCTGAGAGAGGCGAGGGCGCCGCAGACGTCTGAAGCTAGCAAAGGTGGGTTCATGAGATTTAAGGAAAGCAGCTGTCTTCGTAGCATCAAAGTGCAAGGTGAAGCAGCAAGAGGGGATGCAGAAGCTGCAGAAAGTTCTCCAGAAGATCGAGCTAAGATAATGAAGGTGGCTGCACTAAACAACAGGTTTTCAATGTGGACTGAACAGCCTTATGTTGGAAGAAGATGCCACCCAGGACTGCCATAGCTAGAGAGAAGTCAATACCTGGCTTCGAAGTTTCAAAGGCCAGGCTGACTCTCTTGTTAGGGGCTAATGCAGCTGGTGGCTTTAAGCTGAAGCCAATGCTCATTCCCCATTCTGAAAATCCTAGAACCCTTAAGAATTATGCTAAGTCTACTCTGCCTGTGCTCTATAAATGAAACAACAAAGCCTGAATGTCACACATATGTTTACGACATGGTCTGCTGAATATCTTAAGCTCACTGTTGAGAACTACTGCTCAGAAAAAAAGGATTCCATTCAAAATATCACTGCTCATTGACAGTGTACCTCTGGTCACCCACGAACTCTGATGGAAATGTACAACGAGACTAATGTTGTTTAAAAACCTGCTGGCACAGCATCTATTCCGCAGCCCATGGATCAAGAGTAATTTCAACTTTCAAGTTTTACTATTTAACAAACACGTATCATAAGGCTATAGCTGCCATAGATAGTGATTCCTTTGATGGATCTAGGCAAACTAAATGGTAAACCTTCTGGAAAGAATTCACTATTCTAGATGCCATTAAAAACATGCATGATTCATGGGAAGAGGTCAAAATAGCAACATGAACAGGAGTTTAGAAGGTGATTCCAACCCATGATCATGGATGACTCTGAGTGGTTCAAGACTTCAGTGGAGAAATCACCGCAGATGTGGGGGAAACAGCAAGAGAACTATCAGAAGTGGGGCCTAGGGGCGCCTGGGTGGCTCAGCTGTTAAGCGTCTGCCTTCGGGTCAGGTCATGATCCCAGGATCCTGGGATCAATCCCTGCATCAGGCTCCCTGCTCGGCGGGAAGCCTGCTTCTCCCTCTCCCACTCCCCCTTGCTTGTGTTCCCTCTCTCGCTGCCTCTCTCTGTCAAATAAATAAATAAAATCTTAAAAAAAAAAAAAGAAAAAGTGGGGCCTAAAGATGGGACTGGATTGCTGCAGTCTCACGATCAAACTAATGATGAGCAAAGAACGTAGTTTCTTGAGATGGGATCTACCGGTGAGGGTGCTATGAAGACAGTCGAAAAGACAACAGGGGATTTAGAATAAGACATACACTTAGTTGATCAAGCGGTGGCAGGGTTTGAGAGGACGGACTCCAATTTTGAAAAAGTTCTACAGCGAGTAAAATGCTATCAAACAGCATCACATGCCACAGAGAACCCACCTGTGGAAGAAGAGTCCATAATGTGGCAAACTTCATTATCGCCTCATTTTAAGGGATTACCACAGCCACCCCAACCTTCAGCAACCACTACCCCAATCAGTCAGTAGCCATCCACACGGAGGCAAGACCCTCCACCAGCAAAAAGGTTACAACTGGCTGAGAGCTCAGATGATGGTTAGCATTTTTTAGCAGCAAGTATTTTTTAAATTAAGGTGTGTACCTTGTTTATTTTTTTAGACATAATGCTACCGTACACTTAACAGACTACAGTATAGTGTGAACGTAAGTTTCATATGCACCGAGAAACCAATCTGACTCACTTTATCATGACACTCACTTCATCACCAAACCTGCACTAACGCTGAGGGGTGCGTGTACAACACAAAAAGCTGCACAGAGATGAACGTAAGGAGACAGTCACCAAACTCTTGACAGCATCTGTCCCCGAGGTGGGATTATGGGGGACAGTCACCTCCTAGGAAGTGGTTTAATGAACATGCTAACTTTGAAGTAAGAAATACCATTTAAAAAGCAAAGAAATTTGACAACTGCAGCTATTTTTACTAAGGGCTTACACTATGTGCCAGGCAATATATTACAGTCTCTCTTTTTTTTTTTTCTTTTTAGAGAGAGAGAGGAGAGAGAGCACATACATGCAAGCAGGGGGGAGGGGCAGAGGGAGGCGGAGAGAGGGAGAGAGAATCCTAAGCAGGCTCCACGCCCAGCACAGAGCCCGATACAGGGCTCGATCTCACAACCCTGAGATCATGACCTGAGCCAAAATCAAGAGTCAGCACTCCCCACAGTCTCACTTAATTTTAACAAGTCTGTGATGTAGTTCTTAGCCATTGTGCAGATGGGGAAAATGAGGCTCAGAAAGTTTAACTCTCACAAGGTTAAAGAGCTCATTAGTGAAGAAGAAATCCTGGGATTTAACAGGTCTGATAAAGAACGTGCCCTTTACCTCTCCTGTTCTTAGTCATGTTCTGTCTTCCGAGCACCCCCCGCGCTCACCTTCTGCAGCCCTTCCTTTGTTACAGGTGGTTCTTCTGCCTGAGTAATATTAGTGTTGCTGACATACCACTTACTTTTAAAGTCTAGTGCAAATCCTACTTTCCCCCTAACTCCTCCCTACAGCACATACCATGGTCAGCACTATCTGAGAGCTATTTACCCTCTATTTCCCCCACAGCTTGGGACTTTGGCTCTCCTACTGCCATGGACATAGCAAGCATTCAAATGCTGGGTGAATTAGGTTGACAACAGACATTCTCCTTCCGACAAAAGCAAAGATAACAGATGGAGACCAGAAGTTTTCATCTGGGAGGGAAGTTAACTGTGACGACAGGCTTCTACAATCCCTCCCTCACTCCCTGCTTGGAGCCTCACCTCTAGTTGAAGCAAGAGGAGAGGGAGGTTGATCTACACATTCCCCACAAAACGGCTGAACACAACAGTTACCATTTCTTTTTTTTTTTTTTAAAGATTTTATTTATTTATTTATTCGACAGAGATAGAGACAGCCAGCGAGAGAGGGAACACAAGCAGGGGGAGTGGGAGAGGGAGAAGCAGGCTCATAGCAGAGGAGCCTGATGTGGGGCTCGATCCCACAACGCCGGGATCACGCCCTGAGCCGAAGGCAGACGCTTAACCGCTGTGCCACCCAGGCGCCCCAACAGTTACCATTTCTGATCAACAAAAACAACTTACTATTAAATAACATAAAAATTTTTAAAAATGTTTCAAAGGGTTCTGAAAACTTGGTACCTTTTTCCAAAGGTTCTGACCCTTGAAAGAAAGCACTTTTAAAAAAAAAGATTTTTATTTATTTATTTGTTTGAGAGAAAGAGAGCACGTGAGAGTGAGAGTGAGAGCAAGAGCACGGGGAGGGGAGAGGGAGAGGGAGAAGCAGGCTCCCTGCTGAGCAGGGAGCCTTACTGGGGTGGGGGTTTGATGGGGGGCTCGATCCCAGGATGCAGCGATCATGACCTGAGCCAAAGGCAGACGCTTCACTGTTTGACCTATGGAGCCACCCAGGTGCCCTAAAAGAAAGCATTTTTAAAGTTCAGCACAAAGAAATGCAAAAATATTAAAAGATACCTCACATATACATAGAGACACATGAGCTAGTGAATCAGATGTGTTTAAAATGCAAAAAAGGTCTTTTAACACCAACTGACCACATCTGAAATTACGAACAGTAGTTGAATCCAAACAACACATTATAAAACAAAAGTCCTACCCCAACAATCCTAGAAAGGAAATACAGGATGGGACAAACAGATTTTCACGTGTCCTTGGCCTGCTTGGGCAAAGCAATGAGAAGTGCACTCAACCAAAGCATTAAGACTTGATTTTATTAGAGGTACCAACACCATAGGTCAATCTGTCAAATGAAGCAAAAGGCCGGATTGAGTTCTATGTGTATAGTCCACTCCAGATAAAAGCCAATGGACCCTTTTACAGTTTATGGGGTCCTCTCCGTATGGCTGGGGATGCAGGCATGGGAGGAATATCTTCTGGATGATTAATTCCTGTGGAAGAGCACAAGAGGAGCTGAGCTGACAAACTCCACAATTTGAACTGTTGCCTCAAATTTACCACAACTCAAAAAACCTGAGTGTGTTAGCTCTTATTAAATGCACCTATAAATTTAGTATCCTTCTAAAGATTACTAAGCTTTCCACTTAAAAACAGAAAAACAAAAAACTCACAAAAATTCCACACCTATAAATAGCTCAGAGGATTGTTTTGAACATGTTACAAACTTCAACCTGCAACTCCCAAACTAAAGAAGAGTCACCTCTAAGTCTCCCAAGAAGTGGTTTAAGAAATTAGCAAATTAGGGGGGTCTGGGTGGCACAGTTGGTTAAGCGGCAGACTCTTGGTTTTGCCTCAGGTCATGTTCTCAGAGCCCTGAGATAGAGCCCCAAGCCACTCCATCCTCAGCGCAGAATCTGCTTGAGACTTTCTCTCCCCCTCTCCTTCTGCTCCCCGCTCTCCCGCCTCCGCAAAATGCTCGTAGTCTCTCTCAAATAAATAAATCTTGAGGGACCTGGGTGGCTCAGTCGGTTAAGCGTCTGTCTGCCTTTGGCTCAGGTCATAATCCTGGGGTCCTGGGATCGAGCCCCACGTTGGTCTTCCTCCTCTGCCCCCTGCTCGTGTGCACGTGCTCTCTCTCCCTCTCTATCTCAAATAAATAAACAAAATCTTCTTTTAAATTATTTTTTAAAAGACTTTATTTGACAGAGAGAAAGTGCGAGCGAGCATGAACAGAGGGAGCGGCAGGCAGAGTGAGAGGAAGAAGCAGGCTCCTTGCTGAGCAAGAAGCCCAATGAAGGTCTCCATTCCAGGACCTTGGGATCATGACCTGAGCTGAAGGCAGCCACTTAATTGACTGAGCCACCCAGGCACCCCAATAAATAAAATCTTAATTAAATCTTAAAAAAAGAAATTAGCAAATTAATCTGGGGCTGGAGGATTTTTAAGAAATAAAAAGGCAGATCATTTCAGTACTCTAACATCTTTGTGAATGGCTTTAGCTCTAGACTGTATTTCAGGTTTTCATTTCATTTCAAAAAGCGGGGAGATGGGGGGAGCAGGGCATAATTGTAACAAGGAGGGTGCCATGCACACACAGGCGCGGAGAGACAAAAGAAGCTACTCCTAGCAACTGTTAGCTCTTTCCCAAGAGATCCGAGAAGCAATAGCCATAAACCCCTCCTCAACTGGGGCCGCGTTCGATGGGCAGTATTGGAGAGAAGACCAAGAGCCCGGGCTCCAGCCAGTACACAGCCATGCAGCCATCTCTCCACTTATGGGACCACGAGCGTATCGACCACTGCTTTCTCACTGATAGTCAAACTAAATGTCTTGAAGAAAGACACCAAGAAAAACATGTTTAAAAAATCATCTGAAAATAGAATTTTATTTCACCAGGCAAAATGAGCAAAAACACAACTTTATTTTAGCAAGGTACAATTGCTTTCCCTATTAAACTTGTTTTCAATAGATTCTCCTGTGTGATGCATTGGAAAAATACT
The DNA here is from genome assembly GCF_017311325.1 of Ursus maritimus. Taxonomy (NCBI): domain Eukaryota; kingdom Metazoa; phylum Chordata; class Mammalia; order Carnivora; family Ursidae; genus Ursus; species Ursus maritimus. Next base: position 50,318,728 of record NW_024424564.1, read on the forward strand.
GTATTTAGAATCAGGAAACTTATATTTAAATACTTACTAGTTTTGCCACTTGTTCTGTGACTTGGGCAAGTTATTTAACCCACACGTTCCACTTTACTCATTTGCAAAAATGGCAGTTAACCCACCTTACCGCCTCACAGGAATGTTCCACAATAAATGTGTAAACTGTTAAGTACCACGTAAATTAAAATGATCATTAGTCTTACCATCCTCTCTGACTTTCCCAGGTAAACGTCTGAACCAATGAAGAAACAGGCAAAAGACAAGCAACAAGAAAAAAAGCTGTCAGTCAATCAAACAAATGAAATACAATGAAACCCTAAAAAAAACAAAAAAACCTGCTATGACTGATAGAAAAGCACTCTGTGACAGCTAATTCCTATGTCATTCTCTAATTAAGAAAGCTCCCACACCCTGGGATCTATAGTCCATTCATAAAAATCACAGCAGGGTTAAATCCTCACCAGTCCTCCTAATTCACAAACTGCCAACAGAGCACATTCTTACTCCATAGGCAAGAGCCACAACCACAGGACCAATCCCCACCCTGCCCCACTGAGGGACAGTGGCCTAACTGTTGGAGACCCACTGGGAGGCAGTTGGTCTCTGAAATACAGGAGAGAGCGCCTTTTCCTTCCCTGACCCACTGGCATGAAATGAGCAAACACCAACTTCAGTGATTCTGAAATAGACCCACAGAAAACAGGTGGCTGATGAGAAGGCCTCACTGCTTACAATCCCAAATTTGACAATAAAAGCCAAAAGGACATAAAACGTTCTCTGAAAAATCAGATGCTATCAAATTTTCTAGACAGTTATAATAATAGATAAAATTTATCTAGTGATTACTATGAGACAGGCAATATCCTAAAAGTTTTCATCATTAACTAATTTAATCAGTACAACCACAGGTAAGTACAATTAATATTTCCATTTTTAGACAAGAAAACAAAAGCACAGGACAGTTACTTGATTAAGATCATACTGCTAATACATGGTAGAGCTGCGATTCAAAAGTCAGGTAATTGGCTTACTCTAGATAGGGGTTTCTTGAAGAACCCTCCCACAAACACTTCATGGGTTACCCAACCAGTTCTGCCATCTCCTACTCAGTCAGCTTCACACTGAGAAGTAAACAAGACTACAGCGCCCTGTCTCTCACCTTCTGGTCACCTGTTTCCAGGTGAATGTTAGTATAACATGAGCCCAGGAAAATAAGGCCTCATATTCTGCCTCCAAAAATGATGGACTAACTAATGTGACACAAAAACTGGATAACATATACATATGTCTTTTTAAAAGTAACAAAAAATTAACGGGATCGTGAGGAATTACTGGAAAGAACAGAAATCCAAAGAAGTGAGACCAGGGGGAACTGCTGATCTGCCAGAGGTGGCCAAGGAGGCCTGCCCAGGGGCAGGTCTGGCCCTTCAGGGCCCTGCATAGGGAGATACTCTGTCTGCCACCCCCCACCAAATCAGTGGACTGGGGCCCTAAAGAACAGCATCCTACCAGGAAGAGTGAAATGGAAGTAAGTCAGCCTTCCCATGGACTCAGCTTCAAATCACCTGATTAGCCCTGAAAATCTGATCCTGGTTTGCTAGTACCCTCAGGCACCTGGAAAAAGCAAATAAAAATCCTCCTTGGAAAAAGACATCTAAGGCCTCTAATTATTTCTATAAATAATGTTTGAAATACCATGTCCAGCACACAAACATAAGAATAGACAAAACACCATGAGTAAGAACCATCAGAAACAGTCACAGACCCAAAGGAACTCCAGATAATGGACTTGACAGAAGATTATAAAACAACTGTATTTACTGTTCAAGAAAATAAAAGCCAAGCTTGAAAAATTTAGCAGGGTACAGGAATCCATAAAAAGCAATGCAGCAGATTTGAAAACAATCAAAACTGAAAAATACAATAAACCCATCCACTGAATTCTTTTTTTTTTTTTAATTTTTTTTTTTAAGATTTTATTTATTTATTTGACAGAGAGACAGCCAGCGAGAGAGGGAACACAAGCAGGGGGAGTGGGAGAGGAAGAAGCAGGCTCCCAGCGGAGGAGCCTGACGTGGGGCTCGATCCCAGAACGCCGGGATCACGCCCTGAGCCGAAGGCAGATGCTTAACGACTGAGCCACCCAGACGCCCCCATCCACTGAATTCTTAATTTCAACTAAACAGATTAGTCAAAGAGAGAAACGGTTAAATGGAAGTGAGGTCAAAATTATCCAGAATGAAAAACTGAAAAGGGTGAAAAACACAGGAGAAAGGATAAGTGACAAGAAGGACACAAAGAGAAGGTCTAACACATTCATGTAACCAGAGTCCTGGAATGACAAAAGGATGGGGGTAAAGCAATATGGAAAAGAACTGCTGGGAATTCTTCAGAACAGGGAAGAGACACCAGCCACAGACTCAAGAAATCTAGAATGTCTTCTAAAAATGGCACAACCCGCTCTCTAAGCATAGTGCTGCAGCTCATGAAACAAGTTCCTGCTGCAGTCCTACTAGGGGCTGCACACGAGGAATACAAAGGCAAAGCACTCCCAGCATGTGAGGAACCCTAAGTCAGGCACCTAGAAGAGAGCTGTTAAATTACAATAATCTAATACACTCCACCTTATGTACTAGCAAAAAGAAGGGGGAAAAAGGGAAAAGGCAAGAAGAAAATGCTAGAAATATTTAAAAGGTAGGAGAAGGAAGGGAAGAATGAAGGGGGTAAACAGAAGGGGGAATGAACCATGAAAGACTACGGACTCTGGGAAACAAACTGAGAGTGTCGGGGGGGGGTGGGGGGGGATTGGGACAGACCGGTGATGGGTATTAAGGAGGGCACGTATTGCATGGAGCACTGGGTATTATACACAAATAATGAATCATGGACCACTACATCAAAAACTAAGGATGTACTGTATGGAGACTAACATAACATAATAAAAAATTATTTTAAAAAAAGTATTTAAAAGGAAAATGGATAAAACTAAAAAGCAATAAAACTAAAAGACACTGAAGGAGAAACAATATGGAGGATCCAATGTTCTCCAATGGTCCAGGCCTAGAAGCTATTCCCGTTCTTTTTACAGTGCTGATCAAGCACCCCTCACAATCTGAACTGAAAATCCTTGGCATGAGAAACTCAAAGAAAATCTTCTCCTCATATTCCCCCCACAACCATACACCTAATAAAGGATATTTAAAAATGATAATTCTGAACAGACAGTTCTTCCTTCACTCTATTCACGGTGCCTAAATAACCCATTTCAAACAAGCACCTTTTGCTCTCTTACTTGAGACAACATGGAGCAGCTGACTCTTGAAAGAAAGGTTAGGCAAAGGAAGAGTTCCACCAGGAGCAAGCTGGGCAAAGACCATCACTGATCAGGAGCAGGGAATCTGTATGGTCACCTAGCAGATAACTAGGAAGGTATATCATTCACAGAATCCTCAAGTCGTATGAAAACCAATCATGTAAAAAGCCCAAGGATCTCTGCCTTCTATTAAGCTCAAAATACTAACACAGCTTCTGTAACAAAGTACATGCCCTACAGGGAATCAAGTAGGAGTGGAACTGACTGAAAGGTAAGTATAAAAACCCTGCTCCCAAGGTAGAAAGTCGACCTACAAAAAAGCAGGTGATACATATACCAATGTATTGATGAAATGAGATGAATCCTTTCCGAAGCAAAATTCTACCGAAGTTTCTGGACAGGCTGTCTATCACTGGCAGTGCTCCTGTGATTCTGTATTTAGAATACGACCATCAATTAATATGACATGATTCAACACATAACTCTAAATGTCTCGGTCTTAAGAATAAAGCGGTTTACAATATTTTATGCATGTTGGGACCACTCTCAAAGCTTGGTTTCTCCAGATTGTCTTGTGAGCTGTATAGGCTTCAAAGATATCAGGAAAAAAAATACAGTGACTAAATAAAAATATAGGCATCAAATTTCAAAATTATTCAAAATTGCTTCTATTTCTGGGATTCCACTATTGTTCAAACCTGCACACAGGCTTATTCATATCCAAGCCAATGTGTCTAAACTAACTTGTTCAAATGATACTAGCAGAAAAGAACTCCGAATTCCCAGACAATGAAAACTGCCTATCTGATATCTGATAAGGGTCTAGTATCTAGAATACAGAAGGAACTCTTACAACTCAACACTAGAGACACGCAATTAAAGAATAAGCAAAGGACTACCAAGGATATTTCTCCAAAACTGATTTTGAAATGGTCAATAAGCACATGAAAAGATGCTCAACATTATTAGGAAAATGCAAATCAAAACCCCAGTGAGCCCACGTCAGGCTCTTCTGCTGGGAGCCTGCTTCTTCCTCTCCCACTCCCCCTGCTTGTGTTCCCTCTTTTGCTGGCTGTCTCTCTCTGTCAAATAAATAAACAAAATCTTTAAAAAAAAAAAAAAAATCAGATTTAAGGGGCGCCTGGGTGGCACAGTGGTTGAGCGTCTGCCTTTGGCTCAGGGCGTGATCCCAGCGTTATGGGATCGAGCCCCACATCAGGCTCTTCCGCTATGAGCCTGCTTCTTCCTCTCCCACTGCCCCTGCTTGTGTTCCCTCTCTCGCTGGCTGTCTCTGTCTCTGTCAAATAAATAAATAAAATCTTTAAAAAAAAAAAAAAAAAAAAAAAAAAAAAACCCCAGTGAGATCCCACCTCACACCCACATACATGGCTATAACCACGAAACAGGTAATTACAAATGTTGCCAGGGTGTGGAGAATTGGTACCCTCCCACATTGCTGGTGTGAATATAAAATGGTGCAGCCACTCTGGAAGCCAGTTTAGCACTTTCTCAAAAGTTTATACATAGAGTTGCTACCTATATGACCCCACAATTCCATTCCAGGTATACACCTCAAAGAACTGAAAACAGAGATGCAAAACAGATGCCTGAACGCCAGTGTTCACTGCAGCATTATCCAAAATAGGGAACAATCCAAGTGTCCATCAGATGAATGGATGAACCAAATGTGATATATATACAATGAACTATTAGTCAACCATAAAAAGGAATGAAGCTCTGACATTTGCTACAACATGGATGAACTCCGGAAACATGAAGCTAAGTGAAATATGCCAGACACAAAAGGACAAATATTGTATGATTCTATTTATACGAGATACCTAGAGCAGGCAAATTCATAGAGACAGAAAGATTAGAGGCACCACAGCCTGCAGCCGGCGGGGAGGAGGGAATGGGTAGTTATTGCTTAACAAGTACATAGTTTCTGTTTGGGGGTGATGAAAAGGTTTTGGAAACAGAGGGTGGTGACAATTTCACAACAAGGTGAGTAATCAATGCTAGTGAAATATACACTTAAAAATGGTTAGTATAGGGGACGCCTGGGTGGCTCAGTCGTTAAGCATCTGCCTTCGGCTCAGGGCTGGGATCGAGCCCCACATCGGGCTCCTCCACTGGGAGCCTGCTTTTTCCTCTCCCACTCCCCCTGCTTGTGTTCCCTCTCTCGCTGGCTCTTTCTCTGTCAAATAAATAAATAAAATCTTTAAAAAAAAATATTTCTTTGGACAGCCCTGATTTAAATAAGATTGGTTTGTGGTTAAATGAATGGGATCAGCTTTTTCAACTTATTTGGCAGTTTCTTACAAAGCTAAAACATTCTTATCAAACAATCCAGCACCTGTGCTCCTACATGTTTACCCGAATGAGTTGAAATTTCTGTAAACACAAACACTTGCATATTAATGTTGATAGCAGCTTTGTTTATAATTGCCAAACCTGTAAGCAATAGAAGCGTCCTTCAAAAGGTAAATGGATATAAACTGTAGCACATCCATACAAGGAAATCTTACTCAGTCATACAAAATATGAGGTATCAAGACACAAAAAGACAGAACAAAAATAAATGCACGTTGCTGAGGGAAAAGCAGGTCTGAAGAGGCTACATAACTATATGATGCCAACTACATGACATGCTGAAAAGGGCAAAACTACGGAGACAGTAAAAAGATTAGTGGTTGCCAGGGGCGCGAGGGGAGGGAAGGGATGAATAGGTGGGTCAGAGGGAACTTTTAAGACAGTGAAATTATTCTGTATGATACTGTAACGGTGGACAGATGACATTATGTCTTCATCAAAATCCACAGAACGTACAACAGAGCGAGCCCAAAAAGAGCCATGGATTCTAGTCAACAATAAGATACCAGTATCGGTTCATCAACTGTAGCCAAAGCACCGCACTAACTTGAAATGCTCAGTAACGAAGGAAATATCTCCCGTTAGTGGGGTCCATTTGGTCTAACTGAACGGATACGGATACTAATTAACTTACTATTAAGAACAGGTATCAAACAAAGTACAGATACATGCTACAATGTGGACGAACCTCAAAAACTTGCTCAGTGCGTGAAGCCAGGCAGAAAACATCACATACTGCGTGATTCCATTTACATGAAGTCATCGCCACAGGTCAGTCCATAGACAGAAAGCAGACTGATAGCTGGCAGGCAGGGGCTGGGGGATGGTGGGGAGGGGATTAACTGCTTATGGGGTATGGAGTTTCCTTTGGGAGTGATAAAAATGATTTGAAACTAGACAGACCTTGTATGTGCACAACATCGTGAATGTACTACATGCCACTGACCACCTGAACGGTTTCCTTTAAAACGGTTAATTCTGGGGCGCCTGGGTGGCTCAGTCGGCTAAGTGTCTGACGACCGGTTTCAGCTCAGGTCATGATCTCAGGGTTGTGAGATCCTGCCCCACACTGGGCCCACACGCTGGGCGTGGAGCCTGCTTGGGATTCTCTCTCCCTCTCCCTCTGTCCCTCCCCTCCCCCGCTTGCACTCCCCGCTTTCTCAAAAATAAATAAATATTAAAAAAATAATAAAATGGTTAATTTTGATCAAAGGGTACAGACTTCACAGTTGTAAGACAAAAAAATTCTGGAAACTTAATGTACAGCATCATGGTTACTATAGTTAATAACATATTATTACATTAAAAATTATTATTTTATGTTTTGTGAACTTCACGTCAATTAAAAAAAGACCTGGTTAGCTCACATTGTAGGTGTGGACTGGAGCGTGTGACTCTTGATCTCGGGGGTGTGGGTTCAATCCTTGTGTTGGGTGTCGAGATTACTTAAAAATAAAATCTTAAAATCTTAAACACAAAACAAAACCCAAAGGAGGATCTCAGTCTAAAAGAACCCAGGACACCTAAGAGTGAGCAATTTCATGACTTGGTCTCCCCGCTCATCGTTAATCCTGGCTCCCTCCCACGACTTTCAGTCTCCACTCCTGCAAACCTTGGAAATACTGAACATGCTGCTATGAAATTTTCAAACACTAAATTCACTATTGTTTAACACCGACCTACTTCTCTCCTATAAGATATGAGCTCAACCACTAAAAGCTAACCTTTCACCATCATCATCCTAAAATATCTCTGGATACCTTCTGTAATGCTCATGCAAGAGGGAGAGAACAACTGTTTTGACTCGAAGGCTGCTTCCTGCTGCATGATGCCAACCCTTCTGCCCACCTTCTTGGGACCTCAATCTTGCTAAGGTCACTGGCTCTTACCCCAACCACTTCTCCAGAATCAACCACTATCTTCTAGGGCCTTCCCTTCTCTATGGCTAAATTTTCGTAATGTATTAATATTGTTCTAACATGTCCATTTCCCTCACTATACTGCTGAACACCCCGAAGGCAAGTCCTGGAACTCATCTCACAACTCTGAAAAACCACCGCTGCCCCTCATCTAGTCATTTCTCCATCTGGCTTCCTGGCTTCTCCTGCAGAAGAGCAGACCCACCGTACTTCATTCTTTACCTACCATTCCCCCACCCCCGCACCCAAACTCAGCTTCTCTTCAAAAAGATTCCTGACCACCAAAATAATCCTTGACTAAGGACAAGTCTTCCCTGTGCCAAACCTAAATGCCATTAATTCTGTCTTTTGTCTACCTTTGTTCTTCTCTACTTCAAAAACTATTCACAGTCTGCTCACATATTCAATGCACCACAGAGAATATAAGGAGTGTTGACACTATAATCCTTGCCTTCAAAGAGGACTGGGGAAGGAGGGCAAGAACACGTTCAGAAGAGTATAATAAAAAGCAAAGATTAAATGTACACAAGAAAATTACAAAATTCCATGAGAGAAACACCCAGTTAAGGGGATGTTAGGTTCCATGGAAGAAGGAGCATATAAGAAAGGCCTCAAAGGACGGCTATCTCCACAGATGGAGAGCGGGCAGAGGGCATGGGCACAGGCATGGAACTGGGGACACAGAGGCCGCAGGAGAGCACGCGTGTAGGGAAACCAGGAGACGGGCCTGGAAAGGCAGGGGAGCGTCCTCCTGTGGAACCCTGACAAGGCAAGGCATCTACACTGAAGTCAGTCCACAAACGAGGGGGACACGTCGAGAGCTGTACTGTGAAAGCTATCCTGGCAGGAGTGAGAGACTGCACTCGGGACTGGGGAAGGGCTACCCTTCAGAAGGCAGGAGAGCGGCGCAAGCAGGTGTCCCACGTCCCTCACTCAAACCGCTTCCCGGCTCTACTACCCACAGCGGCCTCGGCTCCTACTCAGCCGGTTCCTCAGCATCTCCTCAAGGGCCGCCTCTACTAAACTCCTCCGTTTAAATCTCTAACTAAAAAGGAAAACAATTTAATAGTTTGTCCTACGAAAGTGATTAAAAGCACATCTTCCGGACTGACAGAACCTACGGTACAGACTCTTTACAACAAATACGTGAGCCCCCACTGTGCCCCACGTACGGCGCTGGAAAGGGGAACAGCCCGTGTCTACCCCACGGAGTTTCCATTTGAGTGGAAGAAAGAGATGAAAGACAGCCTGTCAGGTAAAAGCTGTGAAGAGAAAGCATGAGGCAGAGCGCACGTGTGTACACGGGCTGCGGGGCAAGCAGCCGGGCAGCATGCATTCTTACAAGGCGCGCACTTCTCATTAAAACGGAGAAACGTGTTTTGGAGCCACAAAGAGCTGGGTTCACGCCTGGATTCTGTCACTTAACAGCTGAGAGACCTCTTGCAAATGACTTCATCTCTCTTGAATCTCTTTCTTTATCCCCATTTTACAGATAAAGTAGTGACCTTATAAAGCTCCTATGTGAGAATTAAATAAAGAATATAAATACTGTGCACTTGATAAAGGATATATAAATGTCAGCCATTAGATCAGTGGTTTAATATACACAGAAATTATTTTGCTGCTGTATTTAAAAACTAGATAATAATTTGCCATAAACTGTCTAAAACAAATAAGTTTTTGGGAGATGAATCAACTATGACAGAAACCTGGGAACAGGGGTGCCTGGGTGGCTCAGGAGGTTGAGCGGCCGACTCTGGATTCTGACTCAGGTCATATCTCAGGGTCGTGGGACTGGCCGGAGTTGGACTCCGTGCTCAGTGCTGCTCAGTGCTGCGTCTGCTTGTCCCCCTCCCTCTGTTCCTCCCGCCCCACCCCCTGTGGTCTCTGTCTGTCTAAAATAAATACATGGACAAAATTTTTAAAAAACAAAAAACACCCAACCTGGGAATATTTCGTTAAAGGGTATTAAGAACCACCTTCATCTACACATAAAAACACAGTTCTATTATTATTCAGTGACAAAAAATGAGCTACCAAGGCAACGAAAAGACATGGAGGAAACTTAAATGCATATAACAAGTCAAAAAAGGCAATCTGACAAGACTACATACTGTATGATTCCCACTCGATGACATTCTGGAAAAGGCAAAACCATAAGACAGTAAAAAGACCAGCGGTTGCCAAGGGTTGGGGGAGGGAGAGAGGAATAGGTGGAGCACAGAAGAACCTTGGGGCAGTGACACTACTCTGTGATACTGTGATGGGGACACGTCATCATACATTTCTCTAAAACCAAAGAACAACACAGCACCAAAAGTAAACCACAATATAAACTACGGGCTTTGGGTGACAATGCTGTGTCAATGCAAGTTCACCAGTTGTAACAAATGCACCTCTCTGGTGGGGGATGTTGACAGCAGGGGAGGCTGCACATATGTGGGGGCAGGAGGCCCATGGGAAATCTCTATACCTTTGCTCTCAGTTTTGCTGTGAACCTAAAACCACACTAAAAAATAAAGGTGGGGCACTGGGTGGCTCAGTCGGATTAGCGTCTGACTTCAGCTCAGGTGGTGATCTCCGGGTCCTCCCTCTCCCTCTGTCCCTCCCCCGGCTTGTGCATGTGCTCTCTAATAAATACAGAAAACCTTTAAAAAGTAAAAAAATTAAAAAAAAAAAAACAACAAAGACAATTTTTTAAAAAACAAGTGCAGGAAAATATGTACTGAACTGTAAAAACAGTTATCTCTGGAGAGTAATATTATACACCTCTGTATTGTTTGAATTTTATACTATAAGCACACACTAATTTCATAATAAAAAGACAGATTTCAATAAAAGACAGTTCTAAAAGTTAAATTAAAACACAATGCTAACATTCTTGACATTTTTTCTTCTAACATATATAATTATTTCCATGTATAACTACTTCAACAAAAATAACTATTTTCATATGACCATTTCATCTCTAAGAGTAGTGGGATTTTTTTTCAAATTTATAATTTGGTAAGAGTCAAATCTTATTCTTAAAATAAAATATTATGAGGTATACATTTAAATAAAACGTTAATAAGCTGAATCAGGTCAGCAAGAGAAAGAATATACTGGCTTATGGACCTAAGTCTGAATATTTATAGATGAATGGAGACAAAATTTCCCATTCTCCTATTCTCAAATGATTTAATTTAGAATGAACTAAAACAGAGAAAACATCAGTCTGCTCCTCCTTAGGAGCCTATATGTCCCAGTCATTTGCTAATGAAATCGGATATATGACTTCTACATGGTTGATGCTGTGGCTTTACATTAGTGGAGACAGCTCTCGAGCTGTGTCACCACTGGGCTCCTGGAAGAGATTTCCTAACCACTCACTCACTGAGGAAGCTTCTGCAGCAGACGCATGTGGACCAATATCGGATATTAAGAATACTGGCCAAAAAAGGGAAGTAGAGATGATGCTTGGTCTGTTGAGAAAGATTCCATAAATATATAATCTCAACACTACAGTTAGAAGTCACTTCTAATTCTCCCTTTGTTTAGATAATAGTGTTCTATATTTTTTTTTCTTTTGGTTGGTTTTTAAGTTTTTATTTTACTATTTTTTAAAGATTTTATTTCTTTGACAGAGACGAAGAAAGGGACAGGGAGCAGGAGAGGGGCGGGGGAGGGAGAAGCAGGCTCTGTTCTCTGCTGAGCAGGGAGCCTGATGCAGGGCTCGATCCCAGGACCCTGGGATCATAAACCTGAGCCAAAGGCAGACGCTTAACCGACTGAGCCACGCAGGAGCCCCTTAGCTTTTCCTTTAACTCCAGTTAGTTAGCACAGTGTCATATTAGTTTCAGATGTGCAATACAGTGATTCAATACTTCCAATTTTCCTTAATAACATTTTTAAGGCTTACATCTTAAACACAGGCATATGAAAAGCCAAAAAAGCACCAAAAGAAATCATATTTACATTAAAAGATTGCTGAAATCTTAAAACCCATATTTTGATTCTGATAATAAGCTGCTGATTTTTTCAAAATCACCAAAACAGTAGACTGGCATCCATGAAAGCTCAGCAAGGTAAGTTCAGTAAAAACAAGCAAGTAATAAACCACAGAACGCATTAATTCCTGAAGAAAAGGATCATGAACACAGAGTCAAAGGGAAAAAAGAGCTGAAGCTTCCATGGCATATTCCCTTGAGAGCTGGCAGCACAATTCATTTATTAAACCCACAAAAACTATCTGCACTAACTACACGCCAAGCACTCGTCCGGGCACTGGGAACATGACGGGGAACAGAAAGTCCCTGCTCACACAAATGATGTTCTAACAAGTGGGTCCCCAAATGGCAATTCCTGGGCTCCACTCTGCTCTGTTTCTACAATCCAAACCCAAACGCCTTCCCTTCAAAGGGGTCATAAACTTACTCTGCAAGAGTTCTCTCCTAGTTCATTTAAATTAAACCCAAAATCGCACTGTGTACAACAGGTTAAGGGCACAAAGTCTGGAGTCAGGATGCCCGATACCAAATCCTGGCTCTTCTACTTTTTAGATGAGACCTTGGGGAAGTCACTCAACCTATTACAGTTTCTTCATCTAAAAAAATGGAGGAAATAGGGGCGCCTGGGTGGCTCAGATGGTTAAGCATCTGCCTTCGGCTCAGGTCATGATCTCTAGGTCCTGGGATCCAGCCTCACAGTGGGTTCCATGCTCAGCAGGCAGTCTGCTTTTCCCTCTGCCTCTACCCCTTGCTCATGTTCTCTCCTCTCCCCCTCCCTCAAATGAATAAAAACTTAAAAAATAAATAAATAAAATAAAAAATGGAGATAACAGTACTACCTCATAGGATTTTTAAAGAATTAAGCAAATTACTATTCTTCAAGTGTTTGGAACACTGACACTTAGAATTTATTATTTATATAAAGCCATTATATTACTTATTATTATTATTTATTCCAGTTTTTGATAAATAAAATATCCTCACCTATTTTAGAATCAAAGTGGGTTGATGCCAAAATTTCCTATAAATCCATTTATTTCAACCAGTTGCTAAATTTTACAGATCTTTCTCATGCAGACTGGAGCCCTGACCAGGAAGAGGCACAAATGATCATCAGTTCATCAGCCCTCCCATCGCCCCCCGCCCCCCACCCCCAGTCTCTCAGTATCACACCTCTCTCCACGAAACCTTGTTTCATTTATGAGAATCCAGTGCCCTGGCCCAGATCCAAGGCCCATCGCCAAGGGCCTCACTCTTTGTCCACAGCCCCTTCTGACATCCCTTCCCTGTAATTTCCAGCCCCCCCCCCCCCCGAATATCCTGACCTTTTCCCTTTAACATGCCACACAGTTGCAAGCGTTGGTTCTTGAAGGACCTTCCCTTGGAATGCTCCTCCCCCACTCTTCCACTTAGCTCTCTCTCCTAGCCATCCTTCCAGGCTGTGCTCAGGTCTGTCCCTTCCTCTATAGTTTTCTCCAATATTCTTCCCATACTCAAGCAGAAGTAAAGCCCCCCCCTTCTCTCCTGGAACTCTGGCTACACCACTATTTTAGCCTTACAGATCCCACACAGATTTTATAAATGTGAATCTTCATGTCTCACTCTTCCACGACACTGCACTCCCGACACTGCACTCCAGGGAAAGAGAGGAGGTCTTACTTATTTTGCACTTCTGGTTCCTAGCGTGGCATAAAGTTAGCAATCTCAGCTGAAGTGAAATAGAAATTTTCTTTTTCTTGCATTTTCTCTGATGTTTCATTCCTACAGGCTTCCTTTAGCCTAGTGTCCCTTATCTTTAGAGACAGTCAATTTTCAGCTCTTTGCTAGCCAATGTAAAAATATTTTAATTTTTTTAAAAAGAAACCTTTAATAAATGCTGCAGGCTGCAAGACGCTTCACTCCAACTCCAATTTCTCCTGTTCAGTATGTTAGAATTTAAATCCTCTGCCACAGATTTCTTCAACTAAAAGATGAAAATTCTATCCCCATTAGGTTTGGACTTACATATCCACTAGGAAACAACCAAACAAGCGGCAGGAGTTCGCTGCAACGTGCACATCTGTGCTTACGCCTGTTCGCTAGTGTGCAGGTAGCTGTGCCTGGGTTGGGTTCGTCTACGCGGCCTGGGCGCGCGGAGTTTACAGGAATCCTGAGGGCGTGTTCTTTACACCTCTGCCATCAAGTAGGGATTATGAACACAAGTGAGTCTGTCCCACTGTTCTAAAACTCTCCAGGAGAAACTGCCGGCGCTCCTCACAGAGCAAGGAGTTACTCGGTTTGTTCACCTAAGCCACTAACACCCCATCCAACCTTGGCTGCTACTGTTTTCCTTCTCAGAGTTGAGAAACAGTTGACCATCGCTCTTTAACGCATGCTAAGACCCTTGTTAACTTATTGCTTTGAATATTTCATCAGGTTAAATTAACTCTGTTCTTTGGCTGATATTTTCTCTGAATTTTTTCCCCATTCTTAAACCATTTTAGTTATTCTTAGGAACACTTTGCAAGTTTTTTACAACGAATCCAAATTTAACATTACTCTTTTTTTTTAAGACTTATTTATTTATTTGAGAGACAGCCCGTGTGTACGCGTGCGTGGGGGGGGGGG
>NW_024424564.1:50332941-50488221 GCF_017311325.1 Ursus maritimus
TGTAATTTCCAGCCCCCCCCCCCCGAATATCCTGACCTTTTCCCTTTAACATGCCACACAGTTGCAAGCGTTGGTTCTTGAAGGACCTTCCCTTGGAATGCTCCTCCCCCACTCTTCCACTTAGCTCTCTCTCCTAGCCATCCTTCCAGGCTGTGCTCAGGTCTGTCCCTTCCTCTATAGTTTTCTCCAATATTCTTCCCATACTCAAGCAGAAGTAAAGCCCCCCCCTTCTCTCCTGGAACTCTGGCTACACCACTATTTTAGCCTTACAGATCCCACACAGATTTTATAAATGTGAATCTTCATGTCTCACTCTTCCACGACACTGCACTCCAGGGAAAGAGAGGAGGTCTTACTTATTTTGCACTTCTGGTTCCTAGCGTGGCATAAAGTTAGCAATCTCAGCTGAAGTGAAATAGAAATTTTCTTTTTCTTGCATTTTCTCTGATGTTTCATTCCTACAGGCTTCCTTTAGCCTAGTGTCCCTTATCTTTAGAGACAGTCAATTTTCAGCTCTTTGCTAGCCAATGTAAAAATATTTTAATTTTTTTAAAAAGAAACCTTTAATAAATGCTGCAGGCTGCAAGACGCTTCACTCCAACTCCAATTTCTCCTGTTCAGTATGTTAGAATTTAAATCCTCTGCCACAGATTTCTTCAACTAAAAGATGAAAATTCTATCCCCATTAGGTTTGGACTTACATATCCACTAGGAAACAACCAAACAAGCGGCAGGAGTTCGCTGCAACGTGCACATCTGTGCTTACGCCTGTTCGCTAGTGTGCAGGTAGCTGTGCCTGGGTTGGGTTCGTCTACGCGGCCTGGGCGCGCGGAGTTTACAGGAATCCTGAGGGCGTGTTCTTTACACCTCTGCCATCAAGTAGGGATTATGAACACAAGTGAGTCTGTCCCACTGTTCTAAAACTCTCCAGGAGAAACTGCCGGCGCTCCTCACAGAGCAAGGAGTTACTCGGTTTGTTCACCTAAGCCACTAACACCCCATCCAACCTTGGCTGCTACTGTTTTCCTTCTCAGAGTTGAGAAACAGTTGACCATCGCTCTTTAACGCATGCTAAGACCCTTGTTAACTTATTGCTTTGAATATTTCATCAGGTTAAATTAACTCTGTTCTTTGGCTGATATTTTCTCTGAATTTTTTCCCCATTCTTAAACCATTTTAGTTATTCTTAGGAACACTTTGCAAGTTTTTTACAACGAATCCAAATTTAACATTACTCTTTTTTTTTAAGACTTATTTATTTATTTGAGAGACAGCCCGTGTGTACGCGTGCGTGGGGGGGGGGGGCGCAGAGGGAGAGAGAGAATCTTGAGCTGACTCCCTGCTGAGTCCTGACACAGAGCTGGATCTCAAGACCCTGAGATTATGACCTGAGCCGAAATCAAGAGTCGGATGCCTAACTAACTGAGCCATCCAAGCACCCCCAAATGTAACATTACCCTTAATACCTACTATGTAAGAGAGATAAAGAATTAATAAGATTAATAAGACATGGTGACCACCTAAAAATACACAATTTTGTGGTGAAACAGACACATTCTGTATCAACTGGAACGTACGACATATGTAACTGTAACACATGGGCAAAGACAGAGGAGGAAGATGGGCACTCTAGAGCAGAGCCTCAGCGGCAAAGCCGGCATCTACTCTCAGCGCACGGACGGGCACAATGCCAGATGCTGCGGCTATGAAACAAAACAAAACACAGCCCCGACTGCAAGGACCTCACCACCTAGTACAGCGGTATTCGAAAACATTTTGCAGTTTTTCCAGCAAAAACCTTACACAGATACCCAAAAGCTAAGAGAGAGATGAGAGAGTTGCTGAGACTGAGTTGGGAAGAGGTGACCCTTACTCTCCCAGCCCAGCCAGGCCACCTGCACCCCAGCCACCTCTGCAGACCCGCAGCAGCCCAGCTCTGAGGGGTTCAGAGCGTCCCCACCTAACCCTGCTGCCTCGACACAACACTTAGAACACTACCACCCACCTAACCATGAATGCTACGTAAGCACTGGTTAAATAAAACATGAGAGCTCCGGCATCATTTACAAGGTACTTGTCTAATGACCGGGAATGGCAAAGGCATATGGGGAAGGACCGGAATCGCCAGACACAAGGCAGGAAAAGCGGAGTCCAAACCACTGGAATCTAAAACTGGACAAAGAATTGTGAAGGTCTGATCAGTTTCTTGAAAATCCCAGAGGTGGAAACCTCATCTTAACTACTTTGTACTCCCCCCATCATTCCTGTTTCCTTAGCCAGCTCTGTCTGCTTGCCTCGGCAGTTTCCTCAAATCTGTCCTGTATCTCCAAGCCTCCACCTTACCTCACTCTTGTCCCTCAGCAGGATCTTCACAGAACACACCGAAAAGTGCTCCTTACCTTCCAGCCCTCATGCCTGTTTCCCACCCACACTCCTCTGCTTTCCTCCTAGAGGAGTATTCTAACCATCTGACCCAATGTCCCTGATCACAGGGGGCCCTGAGATCTCCCGGAAGCCCCCCGTCCAGCACACCCTCCTGCACCTTCAACACTGTCCTGTACTGCTCTTTCCCACCTCCCTTTACACACGCTCGAGGTTCTCACACATTTTTTAAAATGTCTTCTCAGGGTGCCCGGGTGGCTCAGTCGGTTAAGCGTCTGCCTTCGGCTCAGGTCATGATCTCCGGGTCCTGGGATGGAGCCCCACACTGGGATCCCGGCTCAGCGGTGAGTCTGCTTCTCCCTCTCCCTTTGTGATCTCTCTCACTCTCTCTCATATAAATAAAATAAACATCTTAAAAAAAAATAATGTCTTCTCTTAACCCCAGAGCTTCCCTACAGCTATTTTTTTTACTATCCTTTAATAGCCAAACTTCGGGAAGACTTGACCCCAAACTTACTGTCTCCACTTCTTCACCTCGCTTTCTCATGAACACACAACAAGCTGGCTTTAGTTATCCCTTCCCCTCCCAAGTGACACTTCTCGGTAATCTTGGCTACCACCCCTGACTTGAAACACTTTCTGTCGTCATGCCATGCACTCTGGGTTTTCCTCCAAACCTGTCTGGTTGCATCCTCTCTGCTCTTGGAACACTGCCCTAATCCCTTAAATGTTCACATTCCTCAGAGTTTTGTCCTTCCCTCTGGGCACTTGTCATTATTAGAATAATGGGGGAGGGGGGCTCTAAAACTATGAAACTTCCTGAGGGCTGAACTCTGTAAAGTCCTCATTACTGGTGGGAGATGCTCAGCACTCAGGCAGGGGAAAAGCAACCGCTTCTCTACCTCCATATACTCACATCCTTGTCCATTCCTCAAAAAATCTCATCTATTTCTAGGCTGGACCACATGTGCTAACTTCTCAGTCTTAGTCTATAGCCCAGTTCCTTCTCCTAAATGTCACATCTGTGCCTCAAACACTTGATGCCTTCCTCAAACTTAAGTCCAAAACGAAATTCATCACTTTATATACCCCAGCCCTACCGTCTTTTCTCCATCATTTTCTATTTCAATGAATGGCACCACCATGACCTAGTTCCCAAGCCCAAAGTCTTTACTCTCCTCGGCCCCTCCTCCCTTACAGGTGGACCTCCTAAACAGTCTAATCAAGTCACCACCATCCCCGACGCCTTCACTTAATCAATACTTTTGTCCCATACAGGCCAAATACCACTGCAGACACTAAGAATACAGCAGTGAACAAGTCAAGCCTATCAGAGAGGGAGGAGACAGGCAAACAAACAAATAAAAGGCCAAGATGATTTCAGATTTGATCAAAGTTATGAATAAAATAAAGCTGGGTGATGCGATGGGGCACTACTTTAGACAGAAGGTCAGAGAGAACCTCCCAGAAAAGGAAACATTTAAACTGAACCTGAACCACAAGCAAACAAGTCTCACACGGATCTGGGAGGTGGAGTGCTCCTGGAAGACGGAGGAGCCAAGTGTAAAGGTCCTAAGGCAGAAATGAACTTCAGGTGTTCAAAAAAACAGGGGGAAAGTCAACAAGGCTGGAACGTTCGTGGAACAAGGAGGCCAGGGCAGATGGGCTCAGAGGGAGACGGGTCAGACAGGCCCTAGCTGGCCACCATGAGAGCAATGGAAAGCTACTGGAGGACTGTGGGAAGACAACGGACATAACCCAAATTGAATTTTTAAAGGTCACCTTAGCTGATAAGTGGAAAAAATGGTTTGGGAGGAGGCCAAAAATAGGGGGTTGGAACACCAGTTGGGAGGCTAAAATATGGTCCGGATAAGAGTGGATGTTGCTTGAGATGAGAGAAACAAATTCAGAATATATTATGGACATAAAGTGAACAGAACTTGCTGGGATATTAAAAGTTGAAAGTGAGGGGGGAGAGAAAGGAATCTAGGACAAATTCCTAGGTTGTCTGTAGGTCTAAAGTACAGACAGTAAAATTACATATAGCATATGATTCAATCAGATTTTATGACTGCCTATCAAGACTCAGAATATTTCCATCACTGTAAAAAGTTCTCTCATGTTCCCTCCCTGTCAATCCCCTTCCACCCAAGAAGCAATCACTGATCCGATTCTAGTATCACAGACCACTTTTGCCTACTCAAGATCTCATAAGTGGGATCATCCATTATGTACTTTCTTGTGTCGGGTTTTTCATCCAGCATTAATACCTGTGAGATTCACCCTTACCACGTGTATCACTAGTTTGCTCCTTTTTATTGCTGAGTGGTCCTCCACTGTATGAATGTATCTGTTTTCCCCACTCTCCCACTGATGGACAACTGGACTATTTACAGTTTTTGGCTACCATGCATAAGCTGCTATGAACATTCTTGTATGAGGCTTATTTGTGAATATGTATTTTCATTCCTCTTGAACAGATACCTAGAAATAGAAATGCTGGGTCACAGGGTAGACATACATTCAGCTTTTTTTTTTTTTTTTTTAAGATTTATTATTTGAGAGAGAGAGATGGAAGGAGAGGGAGAGAGAATCCAAGCAGACTCCACGCTGAGTATGGAACCCAATGTGGGGCTCAATCCCATGACCCTGAGATCATGACCTAAGCTGAAACCAAGAATCGGACACTTAACCAACTGCACCACCCAGGCACCCCATACATTCAGCTTTTGAAAAAACTTCCAAGCAGTTTTCCAAAGTGATGGCATTATTTTACACTCCATTTACACCTCTGTAAATGGACTCGAAGGACACTTTTCCTTCTTACCCCATCATCTCCTTTGCTGCCTGTCTCATGTTATTCATTCATTCAACAAATATGCTGAAGGATGAGAAAAAGGCTAGGCTGGCCAGAGTGTTTGAGGATAAGGAAGTAGCTTATAAAGAAGTCCCTGAGGTGGGAAAGAGCTGGGTGCCTTCAGGAGACTTGAGAGAAAGTGAAGGTGGCTGGAGGACCGCAAGCAAAGGCAGCAGGAGGGGCGGTCAGAGAGGCGGGCAGGGCCCGGGGTACTGAGGGCCTTGTGAGAAATGGGAAGGAGCTGGGATTTCTTCCAAGCACTATGAGAAACCATAAAAAGATTTTAAGTGGAGGAGAGACAGGCAACTCTTGGCCACTCTGGGCAAAGTAGAGGAGAGACAGATAGGAGTAGAAATGGAGAGGCCATGCTGAGAGGCAAGCATAGTGTTTCAGGTAAGAGACGACGGTGGCTCAGAGAGCAGTGGCAGTAGAGATGGACAGACTCCAGTCACAGTACAGAAACAGCACTGACGGTGACTTGGTGATGGATGACATGTAGAGGATGGGGAGAGAAAGGGAGGACTCTAATCTGGGCAGCTTGGTGGCTAGTAAAGCCACTTACGGAGAAGGGGACAAATGAAGGAGAAAGAACTTTCAAGGAGTATCAATTCAGTTTTGGACTCACGAAGCTCAAGCTACTGGTGACATACCCACGCAGTGGTGTCAAGCAGGAGCTGGAAGAGCTAGGAGAGATATGGCTGAACTTATCAATGTGGTCGTCAGCTCACAGATAATCATGAAAGCCTGGGGATATCCGAGAGCACCCAGGGAGAGAGTACACTACCATACGAGGGTCCAGAGAACACCAACGGTCAAGCAGGAGGGGAGGAGTGAACTGCAGAGGTGGGAAGGGAGAGCTGAGAGACAAGCAGGTGGATGAGGAAGTAAATGATTTGCCTCTGAAAAGCTGCTTGTGACCTTTTTTTCTTTAAGATTTTTAAATTTATTATTAGAGAGAGAGAGAATGAGCAGCATGAGTTGGGGGAGGGGCAGAGGGAGAGAGAGAATCTCGAGCAGACTCCCTGCCAAGCGCGGAGCCCAATGCAGGGCTCGATCTCACAACCCTGAGACGATGACCTGAGCCTAAATCAAGAGTCAGACGCTCAACTGACTGGGCCACCCAGGTGCCCCATGTGACCTTTCAAGTTAGGGTACCAGATCTTGGTAGAGCACCCTGTACTCCCTCGTCAGAGCACTTCTGACACCCCCGTTTACGCCCTTCTCTACTGTGCAGGTATCTGAGTATCTGAGTGTACTCTAAAGTCAACACACCTGGCAGGAACCAACCCCGCTCTGGTCCACTGTACGTGGCACAGTGTTAATGTTAGGGTCACGGACAACTACCATTCACTGAGGGTCCCCTAGAGGTAATGGACTCCACTGTATACTTTTCTTATGTTAGTTCCTTTTCCCAATGGCCCCATGGAAAGTGTACTTCCATTTTACAGATGAGGAAACTGTGGCTCAGGCAAAATGTCACTGCCAAAGTGACGGAGCCAGACTGTAGCTGTATCTCCTCCTTCCCATGCTCTGCTGCCTCCCTGAAGTGCCTGTCATGTGGACTCTTCAGAGCAGGAGTGCCCTCTCACACTCCTCCCAAAGGGAAACAAAAGCTGTCCCCAGGTAACTGGCCCACCAGAGCTCTAAGTCAGGGAAACGTCCAGGGAAGTAGCCCTGCTTGTCAAGAACCCCGCTCTCGTCAGGCACCGTGACTCACCTCCAGACTCCCAAAGCAGCGTTTCATACTTAGGGTGCTTCTGAACGTAGAACAGAAATCTTCCATGAAACTGAGGTCTGGAGGTGAAAAAACAGGACTCTCAGGGCCTTAACTCTCGAATTTTAGAACTCAGCCACATTTCAGAAACTTTCCCCTATACCTAAAGGGCCTTATTCTAACTTCACAACTAATGCTGAGTGTGGCATCCACTCCAGACCGAGACATAATCAGGATGAGAGTCTGTCTCAGTGGGGCCTGAGAAACCACCACTATGTCTCTGTGTGAAAAGTACCAATGGTACAATATTCTTTTCCATACCCTGATTTTCAGATTAATGTTCTGCCTCCGCCCTGACTTCTTTTTTTTTTTTTTTTTTGAGAATGAGTAGAGAGTGTGAGGTGGGGGGAGGGGGGCGGGAGAGAGAATCTCAAGCAGGCCCCACGCCCAACGCCGAGCCAGACACAGGGCTCCATCTCACAACCCTGAGATCACGACCTGAGCTGAAATCAAAAGTCGGACACTTAACCGACTGAGCCACCCCGATGCCCGTGCCGACTTCTTCAGACCGGAAATACATGGGCTTTTTCCTAAGTGGGTATATTAGTACTCAGAGACTTCCTTTCTTTTCCACTCAGGAGGAACTGTGAACTATCAACTTCTGGTGAGAGCATGGGCAATGGTGGAAAGAAAACCAGCCTAGCTGGCGAAGAGCAGGGTCCTAGCCTTGACTCTGAATTTGGGAAAGTCACCACCTTCCTCAGCATCTCTCCTGAGTTGTAAAGCCAAAGGGCCAGCTGGACTAGCTGATTTCTTAGACTTCTTTCAGCTCTCCATAGAACTCTCTAATCAGAGAGCACAGACAGGATGGGTAAAGGTACGTAGGATGCAGCAGGATGGCTGGGAAAGGCTGGGAGGATGAACCCTCCAGGGTATGATTAAATTAACAGTCTGTCTGACGTGCACTGTTTCTTTCCCTGCCAGAGCCCCCTGACTCAGAGCTATCTTTGCTTCCCTCAACAGCCCCTCACCCAAGTTCCACTCAGTCCCTTGGGAGCCTCCATTTGATGCAATACCTAGCAAAGTGCCCTGCACACAGATGTTACTATTTGTTGGTTTCATTCGAAGCTTTAACAAAGTATGATGATTACAATAACCCAATCCAACTTCCCAACAAAGAAACAAACACAACTGAAGAAAGTTTCTAATAATGCCTAGCACTCACCAATATTATAACACATCTCTACTTGTTTTTTTGTTTTTAATCAGAACTACCCCTTACAAGGGGTAATAGTTTCTTTCCCTCTTACCCTTAACAGGGTACCATTAATGATCCATTTTAAGCTCTTTTGAGCCAGGTCGCCATTCACAAACATGAAGATATAAACAGAGGAAAGGCTTCAACCAACCCACTTCTATTCTTTGGATTAACTTCTCAAGATGCTCAGGCCTAAAGCAAATTACTCACTTTGTTTAATGCCATTTTCATCCATCCCACAGACCAAATCTGACTGTCCTGCTGGCAGAAAAGGCTTCGGAAGAGGGAACATCTACTCTCACATAGCATCCCGAGTCACTATCAGATTGTCCTTTTTTCCTCTTCATAGTTATCACTGCCTGACATTCTTACCCACTTACTGTTTACAGCCCATCTCCAGAGCAGTGTCCTTTTCTATCTTGCTCACCACTCCATCTCGCATGCTTAGAAAATCACCTATAAATACCTGTTAATGGAAACCAGAACACACACAGAGGGCCTCCGTCCACACTCAGGGATGTGATGTTCAAACATGGAAACCATCTTCCAATCAGGCGCCATGGCATTCGAGTGTTCCAATGAACTTCCACCCTTTCCTACAGAACAGCTTACACGTGCGTACTACAGTAAGGATATGTCCTCCTATAGTTAATGTTTTCTCTTTCTTAAGTTCCCCACAATGAAGCATCAGATAAGCCACAGATACACCAGTAAGTCACTTTTTAGTTCATCTTCCTGCTGGGTTGTGCACATTACCTACAGAACAAACATAGCTCTAACACAAAAAGTACCGATTGTGTTTGTCACCACGAGAACCTCTCACCCACACTGCACGCATCATAGGTATTAAGAGGACTTTAAGCAGCCTAACTAATAATATTAAAGCTATCCAGTCTAAGTGCAATGTGCCCATATTATGCTCTATTAAACCCATGACTTCATTATATTTCAAATGTATAACTCTGATGTACAGTTATACTACAACATAAACAGGGTTTTACTGTTTTGCTTTATTTTGTTACTTTTACCTCCACAAAAAGAAAGTGAAGGCAGCAGAGTCAGAAACCCCAGACAGATCTAATGAGCACTAAGGTGCCTCGAACACAAGCAGCTATGAGGAAGAGAGCTTAAGGCACACAGGGGACTGTCTTTTGGAAACATATCTTTTCCGTCCCATCTGGTCAAACACAGCAGTCACCACCTAATAGGATTCCTGTGCAGTGCAAACCTGTGTGGTAGCACAGACGGGAAGAGAGACAGCCCCTCATATGATATCATTCTCTGAGCTGATACAAGAAGTTTTAGGCTCAAAGACAGCATGGCAGAACTGGGAATGAAGGAGAAACTTTTTAGATTGTATCTCAGGTGCTCTGGCAAAACTGGCGAGTTATAGGGAAAGTGAAAGTTCACAAAGGTCCCAGGAGTCACTAACCTAGAGTCTGGTTTAGTGACATAGATGCAAAGATCATGCTTTCCGGTATTTTGCCTAAGTCCAGATTTCCATTTCATTATAACTTAAGGAAAAAAAAAAAAATAGGGCACAGCAGGAAGTATGGATTTCAAGGCCAATCTACCACCAGCGGATTTGTGCCTTGAGCAGGCAATGAGCTATAACAGATCTAGTAAGGCTCTGGAGCCACGGTGAGGATGGTCACATTCAATCTCTGACCCTCACTAGCTCTGTGACCTCTCAGGAAAAGAAGAGATCATTTACCTCTCAGGTCTGCTGGGCAGATTTTGTAAGACAAGTTAAAATACCTGGGACAAAACCTAACATAATGGATTTTAAAAACAACAACAAAAACCCGACACAAATATCAGCATCCTTTCCTATTCATATGAAGAGAGGGCTGCACTCACCAGAAGTCCAACTTTAATTTCTGGGTCTAAGCGGATGTGATTTAAACCACATTTCATTCCATTTTATGAAGTTAAAGAAAAAGGTATACCACTAAAAGGTTACGGAACCTAAAACCCATGTTTCCTAACATCTTACTACCTTAGCAACCTTCTTGCACACACACACAGATCACTTCTGCAGAATAGGAGTTTTATAATAACCTTTTTCTCTTTACATTATAACACAAATATAAACATATGTGAGTGTGAAAACTACTTATGACCTAAGTAACCAGGATTTTTAAAATCCCACACCAAACACTAGGTCATAATTCAAATACCCACATGGAATAAATTACTTACTTTGAGAAACTCCAAAGAATTACTGTGTAGCCATATAAAAGTGTCTACCTATGTGATAGGCCTGATGTTAACATATAAGAAAAATTATACCAATCCATCTCCAAAGTCAACACTATGAGCACACCTCCCCTTGCTGAGACCCTTTTTGAAACTGTACACACTAAATAAAAAAGTGACAGAAGACACATCACACCACATTAGGCACATGTCCTCCAAGCATCAACAGTACCAGAAATTTGGGGCGCCTTGGTGGCTCAGTCAATAAGCGTCTACTGTCGGCTCAGGGCGTGATCCCAGGGTCCTGGGATCGAGCCCCAAATCAGGCTCCTCCGCTGGGAGCCTACTTCTTCCTCTCCCACTCTCCCTGCTTGTGTTCCCTCTCTCACTGGCTGTCTCTCTGTCAAATAAATAAATAAAATCTTAAAAAAAAAGTACCTGAAATTTAAGACAAGCAAGACCAAGGCTGAGGCTGGGCTAGAAGGGCTAACCAGTCAAAAGCATGGCCTAAGGCTCTCGCACACAATAAAATCAGTGAAACTAATTGGGGTTCTGCAGCATCTGAGAGGAAGCATCGGCTACCATTAAGGAATAAATTGGGGATGCAAACAATTAGTGCACCCTGAGGTGACAGTTAATTCCAGCAGCATACCACTTCACAGGAGATATTATGGAATTCCACTTTATCCCTACTCTGAAGGGATACTGAAGTTGGAAATTTCAAAAATTAGCCAAACTCCAAATATCCCTTCAAAGAATTTTAAACAAGGTCCCTCCACAATTCCTTGCATAAAAAGATCTTAGAACTCCTTGGAGCCAACCAACATACACAGACCCAAATGCTCTTACATCATCCATGCTTCCAAATAGTCAAACGTTCTCTGAAATCTTTCTCTTGATAACTTTTTCATACAAAGACAAAAAATATAAGACATACTCAGCATAGACTATAATATAGCACACTTTCCGAGAAGTACAGAACAGTACCTGGGACTTCAGGAAAAACCACGCTAATCCAGTTTGATGCTCTGCTGAAGGAAGAGGCTGAAAACTAAAAAGTGGGACAGGATCTTAAAAGCCAGGTAAGAAACATCCTGCATTTCTCAAGAAGGCTGTCTCTGGCTAAAACAAAAGCACAAGGTAGTAGACCAAAAACAAATATCAAAAAACCAAAACAAGGAAAACACCTACCCCAAACCCCTGTGGCGTTTGACCTAGAAGGAAGTCCTCGTTTAATAGATGAGGAAACTGGAGGGTTGTGAGGGTAGGTAACTTGGCCAGGGTTACTGTTTATTTGGGGACAAAGCTGAAGTAGATTCCTGGTCTCCCAGGTCGGACTTCAGAGCAGTTTCCCACTCCACCATGTAAGACGTTCCGCTGCCACCCCATGTAAGATGTTTCATAAAAGTCTTCACTGAGGCTGTTAACATAAGGGTCCAATTATCATTCAAAGATCTGCCTGTTAGATAATAGCTTGAAAATTCCATCCATTTTACAGCAGTTACCAGAGTCATCTAATCTTGGAGGGGGATAAAAAAGCAAAGAGGAAAAGGGGGAAAAAGTCCCAATTTTGATCTGTCCCCTAAGGGCAAACTAAAGGGATGCCTACAGACAGGCAGGCAGCTCTAGCGTCCACAACCACAAAAACAGACAATAATCCCCACCCACAGGCCCAAGAAGGCAACCGCTCCGCGCCCCCCCCAAAACACACTAAATTCCACTCCCATCCCGGCGCACGAGAGACATTCCACCTCCTGCCGCTGCCAGAGCGAGCTGGGCCGGATGGGCCACTCTCCTTCAACCACCTCCCCCCCACCCCAAAAGAGACGAGGAGCTTCAGCCTCAAGCCCCTAAACCGGCGCTCGCTCGCACCCGGGACCACCGGGATCCAACACCCACCCCGCTCACCGCTGCGGGGGAGGGGGAGAAAACCCCACGCAGGAAGTGTATCCCGCGCTCCGCCCCCCGCGCCAGGACCTTGCGCCCCGCCAGCCGGTACCTGTCCTCCGCCCCCAACAGGCGAGAAGCTGCCGCGTCCACATGGCTTCAGGTGTTCACATGGCAATAAACGGGCCCCCGTCCCTCCCGCGGCAGGGTGCGCTCCGACTCCCGGACTCCCAGCGCCACTCCCGCCCCAAGCCTAGGCTTCACCCGCCGGCCTCACCCCCGCCGCCACGAAGAAGCGAGAGCCGCGGGATGCCGGGGGCTGCCAGGGGTCCCGGGGTGGGCGGCGCTGACGCCGCGGACCCCTGGGCGCCGCCCGCTCACACCCGCCGCGTTTGCACCCGAGGCCGCGACAAGCAGGTACCTTCCCCCGACACCCTGAGGCTCGGACTGGTGCCCAAGCCCTGCCGGACTCCCAAGCCAGACCCCTCAGCGCCCTGATGCCAGGCCGGGCCCCTTCCCCTGCGCACCCCAAGGCCAGGCCAGGCCGCTCCTTTCTGCACTCCCGGCTCGGGCCAGGCAAGGACCTTCCCCTCAGCACCCCGTGCCCTGGCCTCGGAGTCCAGGGGGCTCAGCACTCCAGGTCGGCCGGGCTAGGACCTCTGCCCCCAGCCCCCGAGGCCGGACACCCCGGCCCGGCCCCAGCCCCTCAGCCCTGACCCCTGCCCCTCCGGCCCGGGCGGCGGTTACCTGCGGGAGCCCCCCGCCCGGTCCCTCGGCCTCGGCCGGGGGCGGGAGGGGAGGGAGCGGCGGCGGCGGCGGGCGGCGCTGCGCGAGGTGGGGGTGGGGGAGCCTCCGCCGCCTCCAGCTCGGGCGCCCCGGCCGGCGGCGGGGCGGGCCGGGGCCGTGGCCCCTCGAGCCTCGCTCCGGCCCGCGCGCTCGCTCCCCGGTCAGGCGCGCCTCAGGGCGGGCTCCCCCGGCGGAGGCCGCGGCCGCCTCGCAGGGGCCGAAAGCGGCTCGGCTCGGGGTTTTTTCTCTCCATTCTCCCAACACACAGGAAATAACAGAGCGTCAGGTGACGGAGCGCGGCCAATGGGGAGGCTCCGGGCCGCTGCGCGCGGGCGGGCGGGAGGGCGCGCGGCGGGGCGGTGCGCGCGGCGGGGGCAAGGTGGCAGGGGCGGGGCCGGCGGGTGCGCGCGTGCCCACCCGCGTGCGGCGGCCCCGAGGCCTGCGCGCGTCGGGCCACGGCCGCGGAGACCCCCACCCGGCGGCCGGAGTCGCGCGGGGCTCTCCTAGGCAGCTGCCGGGCGTCGCGCGTGCGGCTGGCCGCTCACACAGTGCCATCTTGGCCGGCGGCTCCGGGCCGTCCTGGGAGTGGCCGCGAGCCAACTTTCTGGGGAGTTGGTGGCCCGGAATCTCTCCCTGGGATTTCTGGAGTTCCCTGGAGCCTCCAACGCCAGAATCGCGCCTCTGGCATCCTGGGGAGCCCGCGGGCGAGGGCCTGGCCTCCTCCGGGTAACCTGCTTAGTGGGGCCGGGCATGGGGGCAGCTCCTGATCGCCAAGCGCCCTCCGGCCCAGCGGGCCTGGTTCCCTTCCCTCCTCCGCTCCTTAGCGCCGCGTGTCCTTGGATCAATGACTTAGGCTCTCTAGATAACAGATAACTTCCTCAGTTTCCTCCGCAATAAAAGCGAGGAGCTGGGAGGCCCACCAACCTCGCATGTAAAATTACTCACCGAAAGCCGGTTGCGTTGGCCTGCGGCGGCATTAAAACACTGCAACACCTGGCTGACTGGACCCCGGGTCCAGAATTAATTTGGAGATAAGGTGGAGGATTTGCGGTGCCAAGGCCTCGGGCAGTTCCCAGCCTTCTTTTGCAAACCTCATGTATGTTTTATGGAGCAAAGGAATGGCTTGGCTTTTCAAAAAAAAAAAAAAAAAAAAAAAAATCTCAGTTGTAGGACAACCACTGAGATGTTTGTTCCCTGTGACCCACTGCTATCAAAAGGAAGAAGGCCAATGGGGGTAGGATGTGTTGGGAGTGTTTGCGATCCTACTTCTGACTTACCCAGAGATCTGGCCAAATTCTCTCCCCACTCTGGGCCTCAGTTTCCCACTGGTATATAATGGGAAGGAGGAGAGTTTGAACTAGATGCCCCTGGTGTTAGCTAACATTGCTGATTCTAAATAAGGCCCCCATTTGCCCTAGATGTGAGGGGAGTATGTGGCTTCCTTTCCTGAAGCAACCCAACTCAAAGTAAATTGGAGTTGGAAGAGTGCTTTGGGCAACAGGTGGAGGTTGATAGGAACCAGGTGTGACCTGGGACCCAGAGTTCAGTACATTCAAGGTACAAAGCTCCCCTGGGCCTGGCTCTACCCTTTCACCTCTAGCCTCACCCAGCCAGAGACATAAATGCTTTACCTTGCCTCAGGCCACCCAAGGAGGGTCCTGGCTGGGGCAACACCTGCCCCCAGCAAAGGCATCTAAGGCAGGGTCTCCGTTGGTTCTGGCATCTCAGGAGGATGTGGTTGGGGAAGGCAGTGATTTCTCCTGGCTCCTGTCCAATTTCACAAAGTGGGGGCTGGCTCCAATGTGGGTCAGGGCTATTCTAGGAGACTTGATTCCCCAACACCTCCTGCATGCCAAGCGGGGTGCCAGGCTCTTCCGGGGCAGAGCTGGAGAGGCTGCTAGGCCCTGCCCTCTGACCGTTCCATTGTTCTGTGAGTTTCATTTTCAAATTCTTTGGCACTAAGACTTTTAAAAGACCTGTGCTGGCTTCTGCTTGGGTCAGGGCTGCAGAGGGAAGGGATGGGGTGGGGGGACTCCCAGCACAGATGCATGTCTTCTGGACAAACTTGGAAGGATGCAGGGGAGCTTTCTAAGCACTGGGTGTTGGGGGCACCCTCAGTTTCTTGAGAGAACTCATGAAGGAAAGCCCTTTTCCTTAGTCTCCTGCCCCATCCTTCCTCCCTTTCCTCTCTTCCTCAGCTCACTTAGGTCTCAGAGGGAGGGACTGAAACATGAAATGGATGGTCACAAACTGTGCAGAGAGCCTCATTCAAAAGGGAAAGAAAGCAGATAGAGAACTTGAGTCCATGCTCTTGTCTGCTCCTGCCTCCCATCCTGGGACTGACTCTATAGCCCCCTCTCTCCCAACCCCCTTGGACCCTGCCATAACATTGCCCAGCCAACCTCTACCTGGAAACTTCCCTAGTCCTGGGGCTAGGCCAGCCTGGACCTCTTCAGCC
This sequence comes from Ursus maritimus, assembly GCF_017311325.1. Taxonomy (NCBI): domain Eukaryota; kingdom Metazoa; phylum Chordata; class Mammalia; order Carnivora; family Ursidae; genus Ursus; species Ursus maritimus. Next base: position 50,348,483 of record NW_024424564.1, read on the forward strand.
CTGGTGGCCTGTCACTTTTCCTCTCAGTACCATTTGGAAAAAGAACCTGTGGGCATTATGGCCAACAGACAGATATGGGTTACTCTTGGGCTGTGTGGCCTTGGACAAATCACTTCATCTCTCTGAGCTCTGGTTTCCTTAGCCGTAAAAGGGGATAATAAGGTATCATGGGAGCCTAAAGAGATCTGCATAGAGAATTCAGTACAACACCAGGCACATATCGACAACAGCTACAGTGCTACCATATAGCCACAACAGGACACATGAGCAGACTGAGGCTCAGAGAGGGCAGTACTGCCCAAGATCCCAGAGTGGCCCGAGCTCAACTGGAGAACTTCTCCTTGATCACATTAGAGTTCCTCTATTGTTCTCTTGTCTCATCTACAAGAATCTTGTTTTCCTACCACTTTAAGGAAAGGACAGATCTGTGGGTTTTGTTTTTTTTTTCTCTCTCTCTCCTAACCTCGTCTACTGAAAAAATACTCATTGAACTGAATCAGTGGTTTCAATTCCAGAAGCAAAATTAATCCTTTCCCTCCTCCTCCGGCGCAGAGATGGCTTTTGGAAACCCTGTGTCACTCCCTTTATTACAAACTCCTCGGCCCTCCTCCAGGCGCCTGGGCCACTCCGGGATTACAAATGGAGCCTTCTGCCTCTAGGTCACTGATTCCGCTACCATCTGTCAGCACGGATTGATTGAGGAGACTGGCCTGCTCGGCAGATCAGTGACTTGTGCGAAGTGAGCCGGGGTGTCAGTGCCTTCAGCGGCGGGCGGATGGCCTTTCTCTCCCTCTCTGGCTCTCAGGAGCACGTGTACAGCCCTCACCTTTATCCTTCACCAGGTCCCAGCTCTCCTTCCTCTCTGGAGGTGCCTCCTGCTAACTCTAACACACCAAGAGGGAGGCCCGGGATGCCTGCTCGCCGTCCTCCAGGAGACAGCTTACAAAAGCCTCTGGTTAACAGAGTGAGGAACCCCCCATGGCAGCATCCTGCAGGGCCTGTCTCAGGCCAGGCACAAACAGCAGGGGTGGCCACATCCTTTGTGGACATGCCTTCCTTCCACACAGAGCACTGAGCTGTGTGCTAGGCCATAAGTCCCAGTGGAGGGAGCAGAGGGGCTCAGAATAAGTCCTTCTGGGGCAAGGGCAGGGCAGGCTCTAAGGCTAAGGGAATAGGGAAGGCTCGAAACAGAGGGCCAGGACATATCAACACACATGAGCATGTGTGCAGCCACCTGCTGTTCTCAGGAAGGCTGTGCCCAGCTCACGGATAGGGGAAGGGGAGATAAGGTTGCAGAGGTGGGGGGGGGGGATGCTACAGGGCCTTGACATGAATTTGTTTCACAGGGTCTCACGGTGACCTCAGCTTAGGAGGTCAACCCTGCCCTCCACCGCAGCCCCCAGGATCAAAGTTGTGGCTCCCTCCTCAGCTCCCACTGGGCACATGGGGCTGTTTGGGGCTGTATCCATCTCTCCCACGGTCCTGTGAGTATCTGCAGGGCAGAGACATCCTATGCAGGGCAGGGCACCATTAGGAATTGCGATACAGCCCAGGGGAATCCAAACTTACTGGGAACAGGCACTGTGGGTTTGCGACAACCTGATGAGGTTGGGTGGTACCATTATCACCCCCGCTGTTGCAGAGAGGCACAGAGAATTTTACTTGTCCCAAGTCACACAGCTTGGAAGAGGCCACGCTGGGATTTGAACCCAGGTCTTTAGAGGTTGCACTCTTAACCACCAAGCTTCCCAGTGCTCAGTAAACACTGGAAGGATGGATGGATGCAGAGAATTGGTGGGTCCCAAAGACAGCAGGCAGATCAGGAAAGATAGGACAGGGTCTGCAGGGTCAGCCCCAGCCTTTCCCCACAAGTGATGTGTTCGAGCCCTAGAGACTGGAGAGCTCGTGGGTGATGGGCCCTGAGACCCCGCACCCAGGAGCCCGTGGCCTGCCCAAGTGGCCACTGTTGAAGAAGGCGAGCAGAGAGAAAACACCGGAGGAGACACAGCTGGGCAGCTGGAGGCCCCCTACGGCTTGGCCACAGGGGAGATCACCCCTCAGCCCACTTGGCACTCCTGTCCCTAGTGGCTCAACTCAACCCCTGGCATGATGGCCTAGCACAGGTTACTCAACTAGGGGCCCAGCCTGGTCTCCCCCATGTATGTCCTTCAGCAAATCATCCAATGGCTCTGAGGCTCAATGTCTTCATCTGGGTGGGAGGAGGGGCTGAGTGGTCTGCCTGCCTCCAGGGAGTCGGGTCCCTTACCTGGGCAACCCCAGTCATTCCTCCAAACACCTTGTGAGGCAGGGATTGTCATCTTCATTGTACAGAGCAGGAAATGGACACACAGAGATGCTAAGAGATTTGCCTGAGGTCACACAGCTAGTAAACAGCAGAGCTGGAATTTGAACTCAGTTTTCTGGCTCCAGGGCCCCCACTGAGTCCCTTCCAGCACTACAAAGAGTTCGAGATGAAATGGTCTGGCAACAGCAGTAGAACACAAGCATGTTCTAAGCACTTCACCTGCATTAACTCGCTTTATCCTTACAACAGCCCTGCGCTGTGGACGCTATTACCTTGTTTTACAGATGAGGAAGCTGAGGCATGTAGCAGCTAGGAAGGGACAGAGTTGGAATTGACAAGGGCAGGTCCGGCCCCAGAGCCCCTGCGTCGCCTTATCTCCTGGTAACAATAGGGAGGTTCTGTTCCGTTGGGATTATTTCTGCTTGAAAGCGCGAGACTTTTAGCCCCATCACTGCTGGGCTCCCCAGGAAGGCAGTGCCGCATGCCGAGGCGTGCTGGGAAAGGACTTTGTTCTATCCTGTTTTGTTGACATGCTCTTCATTTTAAGCCCGAAACCCAAGCTTGCTGCAGAGTTGAAACGGTGGAGAAAAATGCAGCCAAGATACCACCATTACTTCCTGAGCCTCCGGCGTTCCCTGTGCTCGGGGCTCTATGTGTGTCCTCGCATTTAACCTTCACCACCCCGAAGAGCCCCCACTTCACAGCCGAGGAAACCGAAGCCCAGAGCTGCTGACAAGACGCCCAAAGGCACACAGCCGCTAGGCGGTAGGTCGGGGACTTGAGAATCCTGGCTCCTCTGACCATGTGAGCTGTGCCCCCATGGGAGTAAGGAGGTGCGTCTTGTTCGCTGGGCTTGGACAGAAGTGCTTCTGCTCATCTTCTGACACAGGCTGGTCCCTCCAAGTCATAACCCCGTGGCCACTGGGAAGGCACCAGGACAGAGGTGTGGGGATGCATGGCTAGATGCCACCTTCTGGGTTGGGGAAGCTGAGAAACGCGGGTATCGATGCACCACCCCCATCCCACCCTGACTCCATCTCTCCCTCCAGTGATTTGGGAATGGCTGCCCGGCCACCAAGTTGATTGTCTTCTGGAAGCCGGTGCGTCACGGGAGGTGCCTTGTCTCTGCCCTGTATCTCCCTGCTGGCTCGCGAGGATAACTGACAAGGCACATGTGTGATTCCGGGGGGAAAAAGAAAGCAGAGTTGATGGATTCTCCAGCTGCCACCCAGTCGGTCCTTCTGGCTGTAGCCTCTGTTCCCGGCCCACCCCACCCCTCTAGCAGACTTCGTGACCCACAGCCAGCTTTGACCCTCCTGCCCCCAGCTCAGAAGTCTTCAAAGGGTTGCAAGTGGCTTCAGAATTCAAGTCGCTTCCCATTCACCTGGAATGCAAAGCCCCTGTCTGGCCCCAGCTCACTCCTCCAACTTCTCTCACACGAGTCTGCCTCTTTGCCAAACCAAGCGAGTTGTGTTCCTGCCATGTGCTTGGCTTCTCCCTGAAGGAGGAAGCCCCGCCCTCTTCCCTAGAGACTGAAATTAAAACCTCTTTCAAGACTCATTCAAGTGCCACCACCTCCACGAAGCCTTACCTGAGTACTCGTCATAAATTCATTCCACAAACTTCACTGAGCCCTTACCATATGCAGGCACCGAGTCCAAGGGCCCTTGCTGTCATGGGGCCATTAGGGAAAATGAGTCAACACATAAACAATTACTTGGTAAAGTTGTGGTACACACTAGTAAGAAAGCATGCCAGGTGCACAGAGGGTGTATAATGGGACTCTGGGTACTGGGGATCCAGGACATTCGAGTTGAGGCCTGAAAGATAGGAAGGGGCCATGTGATGAGGTTGGACGTGAGCTCCAGGCGGCGGGCACAGCATGGGCAAAAGTCTTGACGCAGGAGGGAGCAAGTCGTTTTTCAGGAAGGGAAAAGAGGCCAATATAATTTAAGTGAAATGAGAAAGCTGGAGAGGCAGCTGCAATCAGACAGTGCAGGCCACAGAAGGGATGGGGATTTTATCCCAAGGCAAAAAGGGGGAGCCACTGAAAGATTCTGAACAGAGCAAACGGTCAATATTCATTTGTAAATGACCCGGCCAGCTGCCCTGTGCCTGACCATCTTCTGAAAAACCCAGACTTCGCATCCAGCCACCCCCAAACCTCAGGACATCTGGTCAGTAGGGTGTGGAGTTTTCAAATCCTTCCTCCTGCACTGGGCTTTCGAGGGTAGGGCTGACTTCTGGTTCTCCCACATCATCCCAGCACTTATACCCGCACCAAAAACATTTGTGGAACAAACTAACAGACAGGACAGGTCACTTACCAGCATTTCCCCTGGAAGGGGCCAGGCTGCCTGAGGGGCCTTCCACGTTCTCTGGAAATCACAAAATTCAAGGGTTTTAGTGAGGCCACTACTCAGGGAGCCCTTGAGGGCAGAGCCAGCATCCCACCGATGTCAGCCAGCATCCAGCATGACACGGCACAGGCAGCTGCCTGTGACCATCTCGTGAATGACCAGAAAGAGAACCAAAAGATCTCGACAGCCGTAAGGTGTTTTGAGCCCACAAACTACGTTTCACACGAGCAGTCTCACACAGGGTCCACCCTCTCAGGTGCGAATGGTTACTGCCCCCTTTTACAGATGAGGAAACGGAGGCCCAGGAAAGGAGCGGTCCCTGGCAAATCGTGCCAAAGCCAACACTAGAACCTGACAACGATCAGGCTACTTATGGCCCCATGGGGTTAAGAAAGCTCTCCAGAAATTTCTTTTAAAAATGTTTTAAAATGACATATTTCATCAGGATGTCTGTCACGCCAGCAGTGGGAGCCAACACACCAAATCTCGCAGGCTGTTCCCAGTACACGTCAGATCCACACGCTCAGCCCCAGGCCCTGAGGCTGGCAGCTTCGCCCAGAGCACGGGAGGAGCCTGAGTGATGAATCCTTGGCTCCCTGGGCTTGGTGCTGGCACACAGCAGGTGCTCAGTAAACTGACTGTTTGAGGGGAGTCTGAACTGATCTGAGGGGATAACTATAGAGAACATTCCTACAGCTCTCATGCGGGCGCTGTGCTGACTTACCTACGTGAAGTCAGGTCACCCTCACACAAGCCTATGAGGCGAGTCTGACCATCATCCCCATTTACAAGTATAGAAACTGAGGCTCCACGCAATAAATCATTAGCCTGCGATCACACAGCCAGTGAGGGACAGAGCCAGGATTTGAAGCCACACAGAGCCCTCAAGTAACCCCATGCCCTGACTGCGCCAGGGTGAGCAGCAAAGTCCCAGGCAGAGGGAATAGCTACCATGCATTCCTCAAGGGCTGGGACCCTGCGGGGCGCCCCTCCCCCGCACATGTCATGACCATCGTTCCCATCCCGCTAGATCCTGTGTGGGCCAGCAGTGACAAGCTGGCCGGTAATCACCTTGTCACAGGCTTCACGTCTCCCTAGCCTCTCCCCCCTCGTGGTCTCTAGGCTCCCTTTACCTGTCCTGTCTCGTATGGACTCCCGGCATTATAATCCGCCCCGGCTCCTTTTTGGTAGGAGGTGTGATGTGAAAAAGAAAGGGGAAGCAGAAGACAGTGCAACTTTGGGCAAGCTCCCTAAGCTCCTGGAGCCTCAGCGTTTTCATCTGCAGAACGGGGACATAACTGCCTGCCACGGGGGGCTGTCCACGCAGGTGTTTCATCAGTGACCTGGCACCTAAGTTCTGTTCCAGAACTTAGGGGCCTGGTTCCAACGCTCTGGCCTCAGGTACCCCATGAGTGGAATCACTCATCCGGTGAGCAAGCCAGGCTCAGGGAAGTAAGGTGCCCTCAAGCACCCGGCACCCAGCACCCAGCACCCAGCAAAGGATACAGTGGAACAAGGGGTGAGCGGTCTGTCGGACTCCAGGAGAGGGTGTAAATGAAGCCCTTGGGTCTCCCCTGGCAACTCAGCCGCACACAGCCAGGTGTGCCCAGATGTGGTTCCCTAGCCCTGTGTGCTCACACGCCCGGGGCGCTCTCCTAACACAGCGCACGGCGCGTGGTGTCGGGGCCACTACTCCGCCGGATGCTCTCGGCCCCCTACCCCGGGCTGGGTGAGGTGGTGGGTGGGGACAGGAGGAGCAGTCGGAAGGCTAGGCACTATGGCTGACTGCAGAATAGGACGGAAGTTAGCACCCTTGCTGGAAAACTCAATGGGCAGATGATGTGCCGAAGTCACAAACTGCGTGGAAGCCATCCCAGAAAGTCGGAGAGACGAGAGAATCAAAGCCCCTTACGGTGGGTGGGGCCCTGAGAGGTGAGTGAGCCCAAGTCCCCATTGTCTAGATGGGGAAACAGGCCCAGGGTGGGGCCATGACTTGCTCAGGGGCCCACAGCGTGTTGGCGGCTCTGCCACATGTGAGGAGGTCCAGCCCCCGGCGGCTCATTTGCCATGCTGGGTGGGCCCTTTGCTGGCCTTCATGCCTCACGCCCCCGCCGTCCGATCCTCTCTGGTCTCGCCCACACTACCAAGGGTGCCAGTTTAGCCTCACTCGGAAACCACCAAATCTCAAGCTCTTCCCTGCAGGCGTTTGGCTCTGGGATGCCCGACTCCCCATCCCCACACTCCCCTCACATGTTAGGCGGAGTCGGAGAGACTGTATTCAGTTCGCGACTACATGGTTATATAATTAGAACAGAGCCCACCTAACTCACAGTAAGTGCTCATAAATGTTCGCTATTATCACCAGGCGTGATTATCACCATTTTACAGCTAGGGAAACTAAGGCTTGGAGGGATCGAGTGGCCCACAGATATGAGGTGCTAGAGTCTTCACTCTCCTGGGCTTTTTCTTTAAGCTTACAGTTATTGAGTGCCCCTGAGAGCCCGGCTCTGGGCCGACTGCTTTGTGGGAATTATCGTACACAATCCTCACCATAGCCCCATGATTTAGGAACTATGATCACCCCAAGAAACTGAGGCTCAGAGAGGGCAGGCGACTTGCCTGAAGCCACAGAGCTGGTAAACGGCAGAGCCACGGGTGCTCTAAGGCAGCCTGGCCCCCATCTGTATTGCCATCTCACTTGGGGCAGATTGAAGGGAGTAACCACCCCGGCCTCTCACAGGAGCTTCTGGTCACCTTGGGGTCCCAGGCCGGACAATCTGCTCCAGGAACTCTCACCCAAGTCAGAGACCAGGCGTCCATTCTATTTCCCCGGCCATGTTAGCTCTGACTCAGAAGTGGGGCCTGGGCCAATCCTGGACCCCAGGAGTCCTGAAACTTCAAATGAAAAGAAGACCCAGGCTGGTCCTTAAATTCAAAGATGGGGCTGTTTGGGAAGCCCACCACCGTAAGACCAGGAGGAGCTAAAACAAACAAGCCTGCTTCTCAGAAGCCTACAGAACCGTCCGACGTTCTACGACATGAACACCTCCAGGAAGGCAATGATCAAGACGCTTGTGTAAAACCTGCCCATTCGGTCATCAAGTCCGGTTTCTCCCTTTTTCCAGAACTGGCTCCCACTGCCAAGGGCCCCCCTCCCCTTAGCCCTCCCTGAGCTCCGGCCACGTGAGGTGACCACCCTTTTACACCTCGAAGCTCTCTGCCCTTGCTCCTCTCCCCTGCCATAGTCTGGGCAAAGTCTTCCTCATTCTTCAAGGCCTCCAAATGCCATCTCCTCCTTGAAGCCCCTCTCAATTGTCCTGTAAGAATTCACAAGAGTACCCCAGGGAGAATATTTTTCACTGGGCCTCTGGGTTGCTGGGACAGCCAAGCTCCCTCAGAACGACGGCTGCCGCTAATTGAACACCTGCTGTGTGCAGGCGCTGCACCTGCGGTCTCTTAATCCCCATAATGAGTAGCGGGCAGAGGTTACTACCCCCCGGGCACTGCTTTTTAAAACTGCAGCTCTGAGAAGCCAAGTGACTTGCCCAAGGTCACACAGACAGAAAGTGGCCAAGGAAGACGGCCTCTCAAAACTGTCTCACTCCAGAACTCCTGGGATTCATCAGATTGAGGGCATCCAGAGAGAGAGGGCCTGATCTGCGGCTCCCATCTCTGCATGCCAAGAGGGTGCCAGCGCCAAGTGGGCAGGCTCTATGAACCTGGGCTGGGGGAAGCGAGCTGACTGGCCAGCTGGCCCTCTCTGTGGCTACCCGCCTGGGGCTCTCCACACCTCGGGCCAGGGGGGCCTCCAGTCGGGGCCTGGAATGGACCCAGCATCTTGGCCTTGGGGAGAGCCTAGCCTCTCTTCCTTCCTTTTCCATCTGGCAAAGGAAGCTCCATGGGAAGGCCAGGCGGGCAGCTGCTCCTCGCAGACTCTCTGCAGTGCTTCCTGGCTCCCCTACGGAGGTTGGCTTGTGGGTCCAGGACCTGCAGGAAATGCCAGGGCAGATAAACGAGCCCACCACCAGTTTCAGAAGGGACATTATTTAGCCACAGGAGGCTCTGCAGCTCGGGGCAGACCTCCCCCTCACAGGCATAGCTTGATTTGCCCTCACCTGTCAGGCTCCATGGCGAAAAATTCTCTTTGGGTGTGTTTGCCCAAAGGAAATGAGCCTATCACCCCGCCTTGGGTGTTTGACAGGATGACTGTTCATGGTGGCACACTTTCCTGGGGAATCTGTGGGTCTGGATCTGCTCCCCTGGCCTCCAGGCATATTCTTCTGTGCTCAGCTCTGGGCAGGTGCTGGGAACACTGGGAGGATGGCCTAAAAGTCTCTGCACCCAAGGGCCTCACAGTGACCACAGTGTGGTCAGCGCTGTGAGGGGGGTGGAAGGGGAGGGCAGAAGGGGGGTGTCCTGGAGGAGGTAAACTGACTCCAGAAAGACTTGATCGGGCAAAAGAGGAGGCAGGGAGGAACCAGTTCCCAGGGAAAGAGGACTAGTACAAGGGCCACAGCCCGAGGCCTGGCGTGTGACAGGCTGGACCCAGCCAGCCACAGCCTTCCCCCAAGCCTCCATCTGAGAGGGGCTCCTGCTTCCACTTCTCAGTTCTGAACTCTCCATCCCTGCTGGGGCCTGAGCTGTGGCCTGGCCCTGGGAAGACCCAATCCTGTGCGTTCTCTGGAGATCTGCTCCAAAGACTGACCACCTGTGTGCATGCCACTGTGCCTGCCGGCACCCTCTTGCAGCCCAGAACCTTGGGCTGTGGTCACTTTCCGGGCCAGGTCAGGCTCAAGCTCCCTGCCCTCCCAGGCCCATCAGAGGAGTCACGGTTCTGGGACACTTGGCCACAGAACCCCTGGCCAGCCTAGCCATGTGTCTCTGAAGCCCCATCTGGGCCTCGGTCCCAGGCTCTCGGTCTCCAGGCACCCTTGGGAAGCAGATGTGGGCAGAATTAGCCTTCTGAGACCTCAGGCTGCCCCAGCTACGAGAGTGATGGAACTGTGACCCTGGCTGGGGACAGAGACCTGGCAGGGAGGTAGCCAAGATGAGGCAACGGCTGGGGGTCAGAAGAGCAGCCTGAGCGTCCCACAGAGTGAGGAGAGGGCTGCCATGCCAGGGAGGAGGGAGGACCAGCTCCTCCCCGCCATGCTGGCCTGTCTGTCTCCAGCACTTCACTGTAAAAATAAATGGAAGAAGCACACGCCAGACAGAAAAAAGGGAAGGGAAAAAAAAAAACCACCCCCAACCGCCCCACATGGGCTCCCTTGGCGGGTTTGGGCCAAGGCCTTGGCCTGGGTTACTTGCTGCTGCTTTTCCCGGGAAGCTGCTGGTGCCAAATTTGCATTTACCACAAACAGAGACAACACAATGTCATAATCCTTCTCCTGTCATTCTCCCCTCTCTTCCTCCTCCCACCTCAGACACACACACGCTAACACAAAATGACGGCTCCCTCGACAGCCTGAATGAGCAAAGCCCTCGATCTGCCTCTTAATTGTTGGCGTTTCTCTCTGGCCCGCGCTCCAAGCTCCGTGCCCATCGCCCAACTTACAGCAGACCACCCACTGCCCCCTCCTTTGTCCCGAATCGCCGCTGACAAATGGCCTGCTGGAGGTAGAAGAATATGCCTGGATATAATGGGGGGGTGGGGGGGGGAGAGAAGCCAGCCCCTGCGCCCCGCTGCCTCTGCACCCTCGCTGCTGGGGTCCTGGCCGCAGAAGCTGGCTGGACTCGAGGGGACAAGGGGCAGGGATGGTGACTCGGCCCCTGGGACTCTGACCCGGGGCCCTGCCCTTCACGCCCCTGCTGCTGCCCGGGGCCACCGCGCTCCCCGAGCAGCCCCCTCCCGCCCCTCCTCTCCCGGCCACCCTCCCGGGCACTGCTCTGAACATCCCCCGCGCTCCCCTCCCTCCGTCGCTCTTTATGGCAGTTTCAAAGCTGCAGCCGCCACTCGAGCAGCTGCGGCCTTTGATGGGGACAAGGCAGCGAAGGCAGCCGGGGAGGCCCCTGCCCGCCCTGCCCTGGCCCGGCCCGGCCCTGCCCGCCCCCGCCCGCCCCCCAGGAGCCTCGGGCCTGGCCGCGCGGCGCGGCGGAGCGCCCAGCGGGCACGCCTCGCGCACCAGAGCAAACTTTCACGACCGGAGGGAGAGCACGGCGCACGCCCCTTACCTTTGCAGCAGCATCCTTCCCGGCACTTGCCCCAGACCCTCCGACAGACCGGCCGGGAGGAAAGCAACTCCCAAGCCCCAAGCCCAGGCTGGGGAGGAGGGGAGAGGGAGAAAGGAGAAGGAAAAGGAAAGGGGGGCAGTTTCTCGTCTTTCAGCCTCCTCGCGGCTCCTCCTGCCCAAGCCGGCAAGTGAAGTCACAGGGCTGGGGCGGTGACATCAGCTGAGCCTCTGACATCACGGCCCCTGCCGGATCTCACCTCTGCAGGGTGGAGATGGAAGAGCAGCAGGGAGGAGGGGATGGATGGAGGAGGGAGGGGAGCACCGATCCTTCCTTCACCCTCAACTGCGGAGAGCGTGTGCCAGCGTGGGGGGGGGAGGGGAGGGGGGGCGGCTCCTCTCTGAAGAATATGTTTTATCTCTATAGATAGGGGCGATTATGTGTCTATTTATAATTGGCCCCAGAGTGAATGGCTTAAAAGGGGAGACCGCCCACCACAGGCGCGAATCACAGCTCTCTGTTCTTAGAGCCACAGGGTAAAGGCCAGTGTGACCACTCAAAGGTCAGGGACTCACACCCAACACCTCGGGCAGTGAACATGAAGACCTGGCGAAGCTCAGAGAGGCGAGGGCCTCCCTGAGGCTGCACAGCAGGAAAATGAGCTGATATTTGAGGGGCAGAGGCACAAGGAGGTGGGAAAGGGCTGGTCAGGGCCAGGAAAGGAGCCCAGAGCCTGAAGGGCCAGCCAGACAGCTTTAGGGCTTTTTGAAGCCTTCACCGGGTGCAGGAATGAGGCGTTGGGTCTGATCACTCAGCCCAGGCCATCTCACCTTTGTGGATGCCCCAATCACCCCAAGTCCCATCCAGGTCCGCCCCTCCAGGTATGGCACGGTAGTTCCAACGGGGTTAAGCAGCAGGCACTCCTACTCCTCTTTCATTCCGTCACAATGCCTGCGAAGTAGGTACCAAAACCCTACCCAGGTCTAGATGAAGAAACCGAGGCCCAAGATGCGGTGAGCCAAAACAAGGACCCAGGTGTCCAGTGCCTGGACTCCAGACCTTGGCCAGACCCTTGGCCTTGCAGTGCCCTTGGCCTGAGCCCCCTACTCTATAGCTGCTTGGGCCAAACTCAGCCTGGCAGGGTCTCCCTGGTCTTTGCCCACCTGCTTTGAGAAAACCACGCTGCTCCAGCCTCTGCCCTCAGATGAGAGCCCACTCCGCTGTGCTCCCTTCAGCCTGAGACCGTAGCCCAGCCCAGGACCCCTCTAGGCCCCAGTGTGCCAAACCCTGACAGCACCCTCTTCCTAGTTCCACAGGGGACCTGGGCTGCTGCCACTGACCGCCCCAAATTCAGCACACACTGTCTGAGCTTCCGGGCCTGACATTTGGTGAGAGCCCACTAAGCACCAGGCTCTAGTTTCTCATTTCATCCTTTCCACAGGCAGGATGTCAGGGTTACAGGCCAGGACATAGGGCTGCTCGCACTGTCTGGAAAGTACTTTCGTTTCTCTAGGGCTTTCTCCAAAGCCCAGAGCTAATGTTCCGCAGTTCTCAGGATTCCTGCCATGCTTTGCACTGGTCCTTCCCCCCAAGACACTCAGGAAGCCCTTGGAGGCAAAGGACTCTCCTCACAAAAGATGAGCGTGCAACTCCAAACACCAGCCAGGAAGCCCAGAACGAACACCTTCCTTCTGTTCTCCAAACAAACCATGCTCTCTCGTGCCTCCAGGCCTTTGCCCATGCTATTCCCTCTGCCTGGAACACCTTTTCAGTCCAGCTCCACCCCTTCCCTGGTAACATGAGGGTCTCAACTGAGACATCACTTCCTCTGAGAAGCACTTCCTGCCTCTCAAGTCCAAGTTAGATGCTGCTTTCCATGTCTTTCCCCCATCACCAGTCCTACTCACAGTGTCCGGGGGGGGCCAGCAAGAAGTGGTGGAAAGGGATGGGGGTTCTGAGGCAGGCTGCCAGGTTCCCATCCCAGCTGTCTGACTGCTCACTGTGTGACCTTGGACAAGTGACTTGACCCCTCTCATTCTGTTCCCTCCTCTGTGAAATGGGGAGGGGGGGAGAGTAACAGCAGTCCAGACCTTCACCAGACCCTGGCAGAATGGTTCCTGCTCTTTCATTTGCTTGCCTCCCGAGCTGGACAGCCAGAGCAGCCAAGGACATGGGTCTGCCTTGTCTTCCGACCCCTGGCACAGTGCCCTCACACAGAAATATGCACTGAGGAACCCAGGCAAGGCTGGCTGAAATAGTAGACTGGAGGATTTTAATTCAGTTCAGCAAGCACCTACATCAGGCCATCTGGTTTTAAATCTTGGCTCCACCACTTCCTTCCTGTGTGATCATGGGCAAGTTACTCAACTTCTCTGAGCCTTATATGCCCCACCTGTAAAATGGGGATAAGAATAGACTCTACCTTATAAGGCTGTTGTAAGATTACATGAGAGAAATGAAGTGACATGCTTAGAGCAGTGCAGAATCTCAGCGGGAGCCAGCCTTGGGTTAGCTGCCATCATTATTATTTCACCTGTTCAGGGCCTGCAAGGTACCACAGAGGACAGAGAAAAGTTAGAGATGAGGTGGGACAGTGGGAAGGAAGTGGGCTTTAGAAGAACAGAGACTGCCCTCCAACATAATCTCACTGAGCCTCAGTTTCCCACTCTTGAAGCAGGGTAACACTCCTTCGCTGAGTTTTTGAGTGGGTGACTGCAAACAAGGGGTATGAAAGTGCCTAGCACAGGGTCAGGCGCTTAGGAGAGAAACTATACATGTAGGTTCCCTTTGGTCTCCTCAAACCAGGGACATATATGCATAGTTATTCAATAACTTTCATGAACATCCCGACATGGGTGAGGTGTGATCACAAGCCAGGAGCAAGAGATGCAGAGAAAAAGCTTAGAAGGGAGGGCAGTTGGGAGGAGACAACAGGAAGGGCTTCCTGGAGGAGGAGGTATGTGAGTAGGGTCAGGAAGCCTCCCGGGGAAGGGAAGAGGGAGCAAAGGCATGGACAGAAGAGTTGGGGCACCCAATCCCCCCAGAGTAAAGCACATTTCTGAGGCAGCAAATTGCAAGGATCCTTGGGTGGAGGGCACCCTGTCCCCTCCGTCTGGAAGCAGAGGTTTTTGGTAGCATGATGGCTGAGCTGGAGGGCTCTGTGAGCACCAAACCTTTGTGCCGGGCATGCTGTTGTCAGAGATAAAGGCCAATCACACAGAGACCACAACAACCAAGCTGGGAGGGATGCTGGAATTATGTGGCCCAGCCATTCTACACACATGGAAACTGAGGGCCAGAGAGACAAAGGGATCTGTCCGAGGTCACATGGAAGATCAATGGCCTGCGCTTAGCGTTGTAACCCCTGGGTCAGAATTCTTTTAATGATAACAGTGATAACAACCATTAATGATACTTATGTAGTGCTTACTGAGTGCACCCCTGTCTTGGCTTGTTAGGATTATGAACTAATTTGAGCCCCGCAACTACTCTCTGGTGAGGGACTACCATTACTCCCATTTTAAAGATGAGCAAATTGAGGCCCAGAGAATTGAACAGAGTTGTCCCAAGTTGCACCGCTAATAAAGAACATACCCAGGATTAAAGCTCAGGCTCTCTTAGCCCCCAGAGTCTGGGCTTTTAACCAATATACACTACTGCTTCTCATCATTACATCCATCCATCCCTCATGCATGCGTGCACCCATCTACCCAATCAAGCGTGCAAGCACTCATTCAAGGAGTACTTATTTGAACTCCTACTGTTCCAGGCGCTGAGGAGTCAGCAGAGAGTGCACGGCCGACCCCCTGGAGCTCCACCCACCTGTCCGTGACCCCTGTCGCCTTGTACTGTGCTGAGCTGCTTCAGAACTTACTAAAAACCCTCCTCCTGAAAAGCCCAGCTTCAAATTTAGCTGCTCAGGACCACAGAGCACTCTACTATTGGGAAACCACAAACCAGCCCCCTTTCAAAGGCCATTATGTCGCCTGCTTCGCAAAGGGGGAGTGATGAACGAATGATCCAGTATCAATTTCAGGGCAGAATGGTGAGTTGCATGGAGGTCTGAGGCCTCCCTGGCAAAAAAAAAAAAAAAAATCCTGCAAATCAGATCTGGAAATGCTCAGTCCATGAAGCTTGAAGCAATCGAGCCAGAAAGTGCAATGGTTGAGTTCTGCCACAGGAAAGCTTTCAAGAAGCCCAGCCCCCTGGGCAGAGAGGAGGCAGCTTAGTCTCATGTGCTGGGCAACCTTTCAGAGAGCCTTCTGGGCTCCCAGAAGACCCAGACCATTCACTGCTCATAGCAGAGCACCTGCTCTGTTCCAGGCCCACTGCACTGTTCTACCCTGAAAGGCCGGCATGACGGTGCCATTCCCCAAAGGAGGAGACTGAGGCTTAGAGAAAGAAAGACTAGCCCAAGGTCAGCATGGACCCGGCTGGTTCCAAAGACTGTGATCCCCTTTCACCAGTGTACTTCACTGCAGCCTCGGGCAGGCTCATTCCTCCTCCAATCCTCCGTTTCCTCCTCCTTGAAGTGAAGAAATCAGGGAACAAGAGCAGGAGCCCCCTTCCAGTCCTGGCATTCCAGTGCTCCCATCTGACGAGGCTGCAAGCCTGGGGCTGAGGACAGGAAGGAGGGCCAGGCAGACGCCTCCCAGCCCGAACCACCACCACCTTCGTCTCCCCTCCACCAGTACCCTAAGTTAGTCTGCAAACAGCCCTAGAACAACAGATCTTAAAATAGGCATTGACCTCAGGGAGATGAGGTCTTTTTTATGCCCATTCCACAGATGGAGCCACATACACAGATCTCGAGGACTGGTGCTTTCTCCCTGCCACTGCACCTCCAACACACATCCACTATTGCCCAAAGAGCAGCGACAAAGCAAGAGGACCGGGTGGCTGCTGAAATCAGGGTATTAGAATTATTAATAATAATACTCCAACTCTGTATAGCACGGTACCACTTCCTGGCTGTGCAAATGCTCACGGCCTGCTTCCTCCTCCATAAAACGGGGTTAATACTAGTTACTGTTCCCCGAGATGGCAGGACAGCGATCGTGCCTCCCAGTTTTACAGATGAGGAAACTGAGGCACGGAGAGGCAGCGGGAAGTGCAGTGAGGCCACAGTGCTAACACGGGTCTGAACAGAGGCGGCTGAGGGGAGAGAAAGGCCTGGGGTGGTCGTCGGGTGGGCTGGGATTCTGAACACACTCTCATCCACTGGCAGTCCGCCGATGGCCACAAATGAGGGGTGATCTGCCCACCCGGGGGGCCGTCAGGGGGCCCGCAGCCTGCCCTGGGCACAGCTGCCGCCCTGGCAGACCCCCAAAGAGCCCCCTGAAGAATCGCTGCACTCGCGAGCTTTTTTCCCATTCCAAACATGCCAGAGCCCCGCGGACCCCGGAGGCTGCTACTTAGCGCCAGATTAATCACACCGAATTCTCCATCCAGATATTGCGTGCAGGCCGAACTCCCACCGCTAATCGCCGTAATATTCTCCTCGGCGTGTGCAGGCGGCTGGGGCGATGTTCCAGGAATATTAATTCTCCACAGCCGGCTCACTCCCGCCGCACGCATGCGCCCCCTGCACCGCCGGCTGCTGCTCGGGGATCGGGGGGCCAGGCCGGGGCGGGGGGTGGGGGCAGCAGGAGGCACAGCGCGGGCCAAAACCCTCCCTGGGGGCCGGGGGCCTGCCTGGTGGGAAGCAGCGGCCCCAAGGCCTGGCTGACCTTTTAACATGAGCCACCGCGGGGCTAGTGGGGCTGGAGGTGCCTGCAGTGAGGGTCCCCCACTCAACCCATCTCTCCTCCCATTCCTGTCCCTGAGCCCCCTGCCACAGGACCTGTGGGAGGCTCAGGGCCCCCAAGAAGCCATACAGCACGGGCCCTCTGCTGCCTTCTCAACACAACAGAGCTTTGAGGAAATGGGCAGCTAGGGACCAGCTAATCCCAGCCAAAAAAAAAAAGAAAGAAAGAAAGAAAAAGAAAAGACACACAAAAAGGAATGAAAATCTTTCATCTGCTCAAAATATAAAAACGTGGGTGTTGGAGGAGACTCAGGTAAAGGGAGGTTGGGCTCTGCTGTGGGCCTGGCTGGGGCATTGAGGGGGCAGGCCTCTGCTGCTGGCATCTCCTGACCCTATTAGCACAAGTAAGGGGCTGGCTTCCTACAGTGCGACCATTAGTAAGTGGAGCCCAGGGAGCGCCAGGGCAGGGTGGCTTCTAGTTTCTGGAGGGTCCCTGAGGAGAGAAAGCACACCTCTGTTCCGAGCCCACAGGTTCTGGCTGGAGCACAGGCTGCAGGGCCTGGGAATGAGACACTGGCCTGTCTTCAGGGAGCTCCCAGTAAGCCCACAACTCAATTAGATGCCAGCCTCCCTGAGCACAAGCCCCAGGAGCAAAGCTACTGCTCACTTGGACCCTGAGGCCCCTAGAACAGCGCTGGGAAGAGGCACATCTTCAAGGGCTTTGCGAAGTATCCCCTCTCGCTTTGGCTCAGCACAGCCACAGGAGGCAGCTTTAACATGCCATTTACAAATAAGGAAACTGAGGCACAGAGAAGCGATGTAAAGGGCCCAGCAGATGAATCCCCAGGCTGTCAGAATTCGAAGCCAGTACCCTCCCCTCTCCCTGCACAGCCTGACTCCATGCCCTGTCCCTCCCCTCTCTGGGGCTCCATCTCTTCTCTGAAACAACCTTTAAGGTCTTTCTTGCTCCCACATCCTGTCCAACAAGCAAAGGCATTTATTAAGCACCTACTGTATGCCAGGCCCAGGGTTCCAGAAATGCATAAGGTTGCTCAAGGAGCTGGTGGGAAGAAAGATAAATAAACCAATGACCACAGTCCAGGCTGAGTCCCCAGGACAAGGGGCCTCCCTCCATGGCGTTGAGAGATAGGGAGGGCTTCCTGAAGAAAGCAGGCATTGAGAAGTGGAGAGGAGTGGGGATCTTTCCACTGGAGTCTGGACTAGAGTGGACAGATGGGGCCAAGGGCACTTTTTGTGAGTGGTACAGTGCAGGCAGCTTCCATCAGAAGGGTGTGACTGACAGTGGGATGGTGTTCTGGGCGGAACGGGGCTGAGTGTGGATCCAGGTAGGCTGCGCTGTCTGGGCTGGCCCAAGCCAGGCAAAGGCAGGGCCCTCAGGCCAGGGGCACTGAAGGGGGGGCTCTTGAACCCAGGTCTCCTGACTCCTGGTACAGTGCTCTGGGAGGCAGAAACTGTAAGAACACCCCCAAAAAGAGGGTCCAGCCTAACAAAGGGAGCACAAGGGGGCTGCAGGAGGGGCTGGGGCTCAACCCAATTACTTTCTGGCCCAGAGAGATTAAGAGAATCAAGGCGTAAATCACAGAAGTGAAGGGTGTAGTTTGAGCCTCTGGCATCCCAACAGCAGCCAACGCCTATCCAGCCTGAGGGACACGGGTCATCCCCCAGGCCCCACGGACCTGAGGTGTGTGACCCGGCAGCTGCCAGGCACCTCTCACACACTACCCCTCACGTAAGTCTCATAGCACTAGAAAACCAAGGTGTCCCTCACCCATTTCTCAGATAAGGGGACTGAGACTTGGAGATAAAGCACAGGCAGAAACCACTGCGTGGGCTACTCCCTCCCCACGATCTCCCGGGGCAGGGGGGCATTACAAATAAGTCCCGTCCATAGGCAACAGGAGGCAGCATTTCAAGGCTCCTGGGTCTGGGCCTGGGTGTTCAGTGTCCTGCCCCCCAAGCTCCACCCCTTGCTCCTGATGACAGCATGTACGGGGGCCAAGATGTAGTAAAAAGGAGCTCTTCTTGGCTTCTGCTTGCTCTTACAAGTCCTCAAGCACCAGTTTCATGCCTTAAACTCCCTTTACAGGTGAGAAATCCCAAGCAGAGCTAGGACTCAGCCAGGAGCCAGAAGATTGTCTGAGAGGCTGGGGGAGAAGCCAGGGCCCAATCCCTCCCTCGGGAGGTAATGTCCCAGCACGTCAGCTGACTGAGGTGGGCCTTGAGACCCCAGTGGAGTGTACACCAAGTCAGCCTGGGAAAGTCCCAGAAGGCTTCCTGGAAGAGAGGGTTAGAAGGCCTGCATGAGCTGTAAAGCACCGCTCACATGAGACACAGGGCCCCATGACTTCGAGGCAGACAGGGTCCAGGCACAACTCTCTGCCACCCCCTCCCCCAACCAGCCCCATTCCAGGCAGTCCTATACCTGTGGCCAGTCCCAGTGCAGGCCTGGTCCCAGGAAATTCCTCCTAAGTGACTGGTCTGACCATGGTGGGATGGTGGGACAGAGGGGCTTGGTGTCCCCTGAGGCTCCAGACCCCGCCCGTCCCCTCCCATTGAGCACCACCTGCCCAGGAGCGGCAGGGCCTGGGTCTCAGCAGCTAAGACTTGTAGGTGGGGCTGACGGACCAGGGAGTCAGGCTCCTGGGCTTTTCCTAGACTCACCTCTGGAGCAAGGTAAGGGGGCAGGGCACGAAGCATGAATGAACCAAGTGCCTGCTTCCTCAGGAAGCCTCCTGGTCAGGTTCAAGTCCCTGGAGGAGGCTGACAAGTGTCCTTCCTGGGCACCTCCCCCTGAGAGATTCAGTAGTTTCCACTGCTGGCTCCCAGCAACTCAAGCAGGGTCAAGACCCAGGGCTGGGCCCTGCCTCCCTCCTCCTTGCTGAGACTCTGAGCGAACCACCTCTTCGCTCCAAGCCTCAGTTTGCTCAACTGAGACATAGACTGGCCACACCCATCTTGCAAGGTTATTGCAAAGATTCCAAGTGACAAGTTGTCTCAAGGTGAATGCCAAACAGAAAAAGTCAATGCTGGACCCTTCCCTAGGGCTAGGCATTTGGGGGAGGGGAGGGGGGAGAGCTAGGTATTTAAAAAGCCCCAGGGATATAAAAGCAGGTCTTTCCAGAACCAGGGAATTCACTTTCACCTCCTTTATTGCTCATGACAGCCTGGAGAGGGAAGGACTATATTCTAAATTTACAGGTGAGTATCTGAGGGCAGGTAGATGAGGGGTCTTGCCCAAGGTCACAGAGCTCCAAGTCCCCGGTGTGCCTTGCCTGACTCTGTAAGTCGGTGCTTTCAGGCTATGGGAAGAGGTGGGCAGGGAGGAGGCATGGGCACCTTGAATCAGCCCACTAGCCAAACCCAGCCCCAGGGCTTAGCCTGGCCCCAAACCCCAGCTCAGGAAAAAGAAAGCCCCTCATCCCCTACCTCCTTGAGCCTGCAGCCATCTTGGGCTCTGGCAGGAGCTTGTTTTGAAAGCCAGGAGCCCATCAGCCCTAGGACAGAAGCCAGGAAGGGGCTGGGAAGCGGGAACATCCCCACAGGGTGAGCCTCCTGGTGGGGAATCACCCCCCACCAGCGTCCCGCCAGCCTCCTGCAGTGCAGCGTATCAGCAGAGCACACATCCTGTGCACACGCACCGGCAGGCACCTGCCAATCTCAGCCCACGGCCCCCGCCCCAGCCCCCCGCTCCCGGAGGACAGATAATTCTCTCGCTCTCCCAGCCTGACAAAATAACTAATGCTAACTCAATAAAGTCCCCCTTGAAGGTTTTTAATTACCAGACTGTGCCAAAGACTAAAGACTCTAGGAGCAGGAGGGAGGCCAGGGGAGGCGGATGGAGGTCGGCAAGGCTGAGGTAGGGCAGTGGGCGGGCATCCCTCCCAACTCAGGAAGAGGGCACGGCCAGGCCGTTGCTGTCCAGGGTGCTGGGCCTGGCGGTCACAGGGATTTAGGATTCATATTTGCAACAGCGGCCACTGATGGAGGCCAGGCTAGGTTCCCAGCAGGAACCTGACGGAGATTCTCTCAGGCAAACTGCACGGCCAATCGCAAGGCAGAAACCGACACCCTACTGTACAGATGAGGACAATGAGGCCCAGAGGGGGGCAGTGGCTTGCTGTGGTCACACAGCCAAGCCTGGATTGTCCAGTTATACTTGGCGTCAGGTGGAGTGCCTGGCTGCCTGCGGCAGGAAATACAGAGTGCGGTTGAATAGAGGGTCTGAAGGCACAGGGATGGCCCTTAGGAAAGGGTCTAACGGTGTGTGGTGGCTTCTGTGCAGTGAGATGTGCTGGGCTGGGGAGGCAGACAGCACGGCCAGGAGCTGGCTGAATGGAGGCTGCCCAGGGAGACCTGAGAGCCTAAAGGCAGGAGCAGCCAAGCTGGGTCCTGTCTGGAATACCACCAGTCATGGGGCAAGGGCACTCAGAGACCCCCTGATGAACCCCCACTGCCATTAAGGGAAATGATGAGGGGAGGGGTAGGCACTGCAGGAGAAAGGTGACACCACCTAGTGACCTGGCCAAGCAGCCTAACCCTGGCCCAAGCACTTCTTCCCTGACCGAAGGAAAAGTCAGTAACATGCTGTCTCTGCCCCGGAACAACCCCCAAGCTTCTCCTCGCCCTCTGTGAGCTGGCCCTGCCCTCGTTGGCCCCAGCCACTCCACACTACCATCCAGGGGCCTGCCTTCCGCTCCTTCCAGCTTGCCCAGCCTCTTCCTGCCTCAGGACCTTTACCCTGGCTGTCCGCTCTCCCAGGGAAGCTCTTGCACAGCTGGATCGTGTCGTTCAGGTTGCAGCGCAAATGGCACCTCCTCAGGGAAGCTTTCCCTGAACCGCCTGTTTACCGCCATATGGCCTTCTCCTTCAGAGGCCAAGCGCCCACCGGCAGAATGCCATGCAGCCTCAGTCCCAACACATGCCTCTATCCCCTCTTCCGGGCAGCCTCCCCGTGCCCTAGGCAGGGTGAGCGGCTCCCCAAATGGTACAGGTTGCCCTCAACACTCAGACCCTAGGCATCCCTGCGGTGTGGACTCTGAAGCCAGCCTGCTGGGGTTCAAATCCTGCCTCAGCCACTTACTAGCTGTTTGAGCCTCTGTGAACCTCAGTTTCTTCATCTGTAAAATGGGGGTAAACCCCCTATTTGTGGGGGACTTAGGACAGTGCCTGGTGAGTGCTTGGGGCTGCCCAGCCTCATCATCAGCAGATCCTCACCCAGCACAAGCCCCGGACTTGCGGACACTCAGGGAGCACACCGTGCTGGCTCAATTGCTGACCCTGCACAACTGGCCCGGGAGGTGGACCTGGCTCCATTTTCTAGGTGAGGCAACAGGGGCTGCAGGAAGCTGCGCCCTCTGTGGTCCTGCTGCCCCGGCTGTGCTCTTTTCGCTGCTGCTTCCGTGAATCTGCTCTTCCCAGCTCAGCAGAGGCGCCAACTTGGGGGGGCGGTGCTGAGAGCCAGCACAGCTGTGCCTGGCTCCCGAGGGCCGTGTGGGGCGGCTGGAGGCCCCAACACCCAGCCCTGCCTGGAGCCTCCTGGCTGGGATCACAGCCCCACGGTGTTCGAGCTGCTGCCCACCAGCCGGCCCCCTGGCATCGGGCCCGGGATGCCAGCCAGCCGGGAGAGGAGGCAGCTTGGCTGTCAGCCAGCTCACGGTGCCCGAGCTGTCAGCCGGGAGGCAGGCCAGGCAGGCCAGAGACCCCCGCCCCCGAATGGGGCCCTGGCCAGGCCACTGGGACAGGGCCGAGCCGCTCACTGCCACGGCTATAAGGGGGCACTACGGGTGCCAGCCCCAAGCAGGGCTCAGGGACATAATCTCACTGGGTGGGGACCCAGGAGGCCTTGTCCCCATTTATTCAGCTCAGCTTTCGCTATAGTGGAAGCAGCACGTGGAGCAGGGGAATTTTCAAGTCAAATAATAATAAAAACAGCAACAACCACAGCTGACATTTAGCAAGCACGTACTCTGTGCCAGGTGTTTTATGCGCTGCTGCACTAACTCCTCCCAAAGGGAGATGCTGTTTTTATCCCCCCTCTACAGACTGCGACTGAGCTCAGAGAGGTGCACGAAGTCACTCAGAGCCACACAGCGTGCTGAGGGAGGACTCAGATTTTGTGCTCAGGCTCTAGACCCTATATCCTGACCTCTCCGCTCCACTGGCTCAGGCCGGCCTAAGTGCTCACACTGGATGCCCCAGCTGGGTGGCCTTGGGCCAGGAAGTCACCCATCTGCAAAATGGGCACTGTCAGAGAGGATCACACTGCAGAGTTGACCAGGGGCTAGCCAGAAAAGCAGGCCTGAGCAGAGGACACGTTCCCTAAATATGGCTAGTTGTTGGTCACATTCACTGAGCTTCAGGAATGATAAGAACAAACAGGTCCTTCTCATCAGAGCCTCTGCCAGCCCGCCCCAACCCCCCAAGCGTCCTGGGCACCCTCCATGGGCACGGCTGGGCTAGCGGGGGTGGCACTGGGGAGGGGCAGTTCCTAGGGCTAACTGAAAGCCCACGATGCAGGGCCTTGAGCCTCAGACCCAGGAACTGCCCCTTCACACCACCTCTCCCCACTCCTAGACAAGGTAAACTCAAGAAAAACTGGCCAGAGAATCATGGGCCTAGGCCCATGTGTGCAGACCCGTCTCGAGTGTGGCTGTCTCTTGCCCCTCGGTCCATGGAAAGGCTTGGGTTCTGCATCCCCCTGCCAGCTGGGGCCCACTGGGCAGGGCCCACTATTTTTGGTTCAAGGTCTCATAGATAAGACCGGAGTCGGGGTGCCTGGGTGGCACGGTCGGTGAAGTGTCTGACTCTTGGTTTTGGCTCAGGTCATGATCTCAGGGTCATGAGATCAAGCCCCGTGTCAGGCTCTGAACTCAGTGGGGTAATCTGCTTAAGATTCTCTCTCCCTCTCCCACTCCCTCTCCCACTTGTGCACTCTCTCTCTCTCAAATAAACAAATCTTAAAAAAAAAAAAAAAAGACAGACAGACAGACAGACAAGACTGGGGTCATTAGTGAGCATGTGCAAAGGCAACCAGTCAGCCCCACTGCCCACATCTGTCCAAAGTACTATTTATTTTTACCACCTCTCTTCTCATTCAACTCAAAACAAGCCCAATGGGAGACAGGGTATTGCCACCGTCCCTGTTTCCCATATGCCCAGACAGCGGGGGACCCTACCCAAAGTACAGATCACCCCCCTCAGGGAGTTCTGGAAGCAGCCGGCCCCACACCTTGCATTCCATCCCTGTGGCCAGCAGAGGAGGCCCCCACTGGTGTGTCCTCAGCCTCAGTGCTTGTGGATGGGTGCACTGGGCAGTGAATTACACGGGGTAGGGATCGCAGACACCAAGATCTCCCAGACCCATGGCCTGCCCTCTGTGGGTAGGGAGGAAAATGGGGGCTCGCCAGATGAACAAATCTGACACAAGCCCTGGAGATTCACCTAAAGAAAGCTTGAGAGGGACAGGAGGGGGTGGTGGGCAGACGGAAAGGGCCCCCAGGGCCACTATCTATGGGTCCCAGGGAATATTTATGGGGCAGGCAGCAAGCAGCAGGTGACAGAGGGTCCCCCTGAGGGTGGGGGCCAAGGGGCCCTGCTCCACTTGCCTCGCACACACTAGCCACCCACTGGCACTACTCACTCCTACATTCCTCACCTTATCCTCCCTCCCCCACTCCCTCCCGCCAGTGGGCCTCCACTGCCCCAGGCCTCAGTTTCTCCCCAGAACAAAAGGGCTACAGCCTTAAACCAGGAAGCCCTGGCCTCGAGATGTCCTGAATAAAACATGCTGGCAGTGGCAGGTCACCCAGGATCATCAGAGGACTGGGGCAGGGGGTGGAGGGCTGTCCCTCCCCCACAGTGGATACAGCCCCAGTGGTGGGATACTCTTCCTTTCGCTCCGCAGTCAGCAACTCGACAACCCCCACCCCTCTTCCCGCACAGCAGCCCTGTGCCCCAGACTTCAACCACCGGGGTGACCTGGCCAGCAAGTCACCAGGCCAGGTGTGTAATGCGAGGAGTGGAGGGCAATCAGCAGATAACCTGGAGGAGGAAGAGGGGGGAAGACCGAATAGCAAAGGAAAGGAAGTGGAGGGGAAAGGGGAGGAGGGAGAGAGGAGGGGAGGAGAGAAAGGGGGGAGGAAGTGGAGGAGAGGAGGGAGGTGGGAAGAGAGAAAGAGGTCGGAGGGAAAAGTAGAGGGGGAGAGGAAGAGAGAGAACGTGGAGGGGAAGGAGGAGAGGAGAGGGGGAGAGAATGGAGGAGGGGGGAGGGGAGGGGAGGGGGAGGGGCAGAGGGGCGGTCTGAAATCTCCCGCAACATCAAAGCCTTCCCAGCCGCAGAGCACAGTCACGTGCGTGCAGCCTCCTCGCTCATTCCTTCATTGGGAGAAGCTGCTGGGCCTGGGGCTGCTGGAGGAATTTTAAAACGAGGCAGATTGCCTGGAATATTGGGGGTGGGGGCTGCAGTCAGAGAGCTTTCTCTCCAGGCAGGTTTTGAAACCTTTCCCTCCAAGGAGAGTGTCAGGGCAGAAGGGGCCTCTGGTCAGCTGCTGGGCAGGTGGCCAAGAGCGAGGACCACCCAGCTACTTGGAGCCCACTGGTGGGAGGCTCGGGCAGGGCCAGCCCAGTTATCAAGAGAAGCTGGAAATCTGGATTTTATGTGAAAGCTTCCCCTTTTCAATCCTGGCTCAAGTGAAAAAAAAAAGGGGGGGGGAGGAAAAAAACAGCACATGGGCCAAATAGAGCATGTCCTGATTTGGGCCTAGGACCTCGGTCTGCCACTTCTGATGGACTCCAACCCACTTGTACCACAAGTGGGGAAACTGAGGCCCAGAGATTGGGGCTCGCTCAAGGTCATGTGGTAGGCACTCAAGGGGTGCGGGCTAGAACTTGGGGATCTCAGGACTCCCGGGCTGGAACCTCAGGCTCCGGCAGACACATCGGCCCAAAGGTCTGGAGTCCAAGAGGCAGGTGAGCCATTGACTTGTAGGGAAAGGGCTTGTGGCAGGGGAGGGTCTCTGAATGCCGCCACTGCTGTCCTGACCCATCCTGCCCAGTCCTCTCATGACACTTTGTTCATTATGCTGTCCACTCCCACCAGGCCCTGGCCCCACCCACAAACAAGGCCGAGGCAGGGGACAGGTGCTGGACCCTGGTGGGGACAGAAAAACAGGAGCTCCCAGGAGGCAGCCTCTGCCCCTGTGAGGTGGTGACAGGGGGCTTCCCCAAAGGAAGGTCCCGGGGGCATGGAGGATTCTAGGCAAACCGCACAGCATCTGTTTGCCAGGAGCCGCGTGAATGGCTGTTGGTGGGTAGGGGTGAGGCTGGGTGAGGGGTGAACGTGGGGAGCCCTGCAAACTCAGAAGCTTGGGCCATTTATCCTAAGGGCACCCGGGAGCCCCTGGAGGTGTCTGAGCAGGAGAGGAGAGGTGGGCTCTGATCTCAGCTTTGGGGCTGCAGGTATGGGGCCAGATAGGTCGCTCTGGAAGTCACTCACTCATCCCTTCATGTGTTCACTGGACAGGTATCTACCGAGCACTTACTCTGTGCCAGGCCCCGGGCAGACAGACAGGTGGGTGCGGGACTGGCCCTCAGGTGGGGGGCCAATGTGAACTGTGAGTGCCACTGCCACTACGGGGTGAGAGGACTCTCATGGGCCCGAGCCTCCAGACCCTCCAAGCAGGAGCCCGCCTGCGAGGGGAGGGAGGAGTACGTGCAGCCCAGCGATGAGTAAAAGTGCTTCAGCAGGCCAAGGTGTGGGTAGGAAGGTGACATGGCTTCTTCTTCACTTTATCCCAAGGGCCATGGGGGGGGGGGAGGACACAAGGGATTTGATGCTTGGGGGGCTGGCGCATGCCTTCACTCTCGGAAGGCTGTCCTTGGAGAAGGGAGCCCTCTCTTTTTATCTCCAGAACCAAGTAGACTGGGCGGCTGTTCCTGTGAGCAGACTTCAGTTCGAGGCAAAGAAAAACTTTCCAGTGCACAGAGCCCCTTCGCTGGGTGGCCACACAGGCTGGTATGAGCAAGGCCCAAAGCCCAGGCCCAGGGCCCCCACGTGCAGCTGGACCCTCAGCCTGAGCCCGCAGAAGTGCCCTCATAGGGTCGCTGTCAGGGCCCTTAGAGAGAGGCCCTGAGTGGATGCAGCGTGGCGCTGAGCCCGACCCCGGAGCGGCATCACGGGCAGCTGAGGGTACGGGGGGAAAGGGGCCATGCTTGGGGGAGCTGGGAGGTACCCCCCACTGAGCAGGAGCCTTGGTGCCAACCATAACAGCACTATAACATGTTATGAGCCCCGTTCTCCAAATGGGGAAACTGAGGCTGGGGTTCCCACAGCGGAGTCCGGACTGGTGCTGAGGCTTGCAGAAATCATGGTCAGGGTCTTCAGAAGAGGCAAGGGCAGGAGCAGAGGAGAGGGAGCTCTGGGACCAAAGCCGAAAGTCTCTGGGGAGAGGGTCTGGAAAGGGGGCAGCCTTCCTGTCAATCCTAGCCACGGGCAGCTGGGGGTGGAGGTGGGGGATCGAGGGGACACCACCCATGTGGCCTGGCATCATCACTTGCACCTCCATCTGGCCCGGGATTTGAGGTGGGGTGGGTGGTCTCAGGAAACCCACCCTGATCTTCAAAGAGCTGCCACCCCACCCACCAGCCAGTAATGGTGGTAGAAACCAAGGCCAGAAGAGGATGCCTTGCCAAGGTCACCAGCCAGTGAGAGGCAGAGCAAGGCAGGCCCTTGCTCCCAGGGCTTTGACTGGTGGAATTCCTGGGTGTCTTACAGGAGGACAGGGGCAGGTGAACAAGGAAAGGAAGGGAGGAAGGGAACTGGCTTTGCCTATGGCCCTGCCCCAAGGCTCATCCAGGACACCACTCCTCCCTCCAACCATGGTGTGCACAGCACCTCCCACCCTGCAATTCTGGAATGACTGCTTTATGGGGTGCCCTGCTCACCTGGGTGCTCTTCCCCCTTATCGGCTTAGCCTCAGTCTCAAGCCCTGCACACAGGAGGGGCCTAGTAAACACTGGGGTGAATTATTCCTGGAAGCCACATGGCCAAGTCCTATAGTATGTAATCGGTCTCATCCTCACCACCCCACCCAGTGAACTGGGGGTGATTCACACTATTGTACAGAGGAGGGAACGGAGGCCCAGAGAGGTCCAGCCACTCACTCTCGGTCACACAGCAACAGCCAGTCCTGAAAAGCAGCATTGCTGGGTGCGTGGCGCAAAGCCAAGCACTCCGCAGTATTTACTCACTTAACCTTCTCACCAACCCCTGACTTAGGCAGCTAGGACCCGATCCCCGTTTTCCAGAGGAGGGCTTGGATACACAAAGAATTCAAGTAACTTGCTTAAGAACTGGGATTCAATCCTGGGGTATGTGGCCCCAGTCCACACCTTGAATCACCTTCTCCCCACAATCAGCTTCCTGGTCTCTGTGGCCCTTCCCACATTCACAGAGGGGACCCTCAGGGATGCTGGGTGGTGGGGGGTTGGGGTGGGCTGTGGTTGGGAAATTCCTAAGGCTTGGAAGTGGCTCCAGCAAGGAGAGGAGGAGGAAGAGGAGGGGAATGGAGAGGGGGAGGGAGGGAAACGTTGGGGGAAGGGGAAGGGAGGGAAGGAAGGAGGGGCTACACTCCCCCAGGGGCCTGGCAGGCCACATTCCCGGGAAGATCTGTGCCAGGGAAGACCTGCCCGGTCCCCCTGCTGCAAGAACATCAAAGCTGGTTCCCAGCCAACCCCAAGGTAGTGTCCTTTGAGGTTTGGCAGAGATGGGGCCATATTTCAGGCTGATACAAAGCAGGCTGCACCCCCCCCTCCCGCCCAAGATCCCCATCTGGGCTGTCTACTTAATACCCCATTACAGAAGAAAATATACAGCCAGCTCCTGCCCGGCCTCAGCTGCCCAGTCCTCCCTCCGAAAAGATCAAAGCTGCACTAGATTCCTGCCCAGATACTCTGTAACCAGAATGCAGACTGGGGGAGAGGCAGGTAGAGCCCAACAAAGTGGTGACTATGGGAAGTGGGGAGGCGGGGTGGGTGCAGGTGGGACCAGGCTTCGGGAGAGGTGCTGGGTGGCTGGGTCAGGAGCCTGGCAGGAGGACAGAGCCCTGGGCCGGGGGAGTGGAGTCACACATCTCACCCTGGTCCCTGGGTGCCTACCTGCCCCGTCCACAGCCACCCGACCCAGCAGAGCCCTCCCAACTCACCACCCCCTTGGCTCACAAAGCCTGTTGCATTTTCTGTCTGTACGCACCCCCCTGAGACTCTCCCTGGCCCCACGGTAAGCTCTGGGAGGGTGGGAGGCTAGCAGTGGCTCGATCCCCAGCTATCGTCATCGCACACCACAGCGGCAGGCCTGCTGCATGCCAGGCAGGCGCTCCAGTGAACACTGAAGTCACAGCAGCCCTGTGAGGTGGGCAGCAGCCATCTCATTTTACAGCTGGGGACACACACACAGGAGTTGAGAGGTGGTGAGCGGCTGCAGGTTTGGGCTGCCCTGTGTCCACTTCTCCCTATCCAGGCACTCGATTACCATTGGGGAACTCCCCCACTTTCGGAGTGGTCTCGGTGGGATATGAGCCAGGCGTCAATTCCCCCCCCCCCCCCGGGGCACTGAACCCTCTTGCAGGCTGAGGAATGGAGTCCCTAGCTGACCTGCTCCTAAGTTCTAGCAGCAGCCCCGAGCCCAGGGGTCTGTCTGTCTGTCTGGCTTGTGCTCTTTCCAAACCAGGAAGTAGGTTCAGAGAGGCTCGGAGACCCACAGCAGCCCCTCTCCCTGGTCACTCAGTGGGGAAGGAGAGCAGGATCTGAACTGCACACCCTCTGGGTCCCCCCCTTACCAATGCAGTCTCACAAACACTGAAACAACCAGAGCAAATGTCAGCGCTGCTCCTCCAGGGCCATCTCCTAGACCTTAAGGTTGTAGCTGAAAACTAGTTAATGAGCTGGCCCAATTCCCTAATTCGTACTAGGTAGTGATTGACTCCTTCCTCTTGATGAGGACCCTATCCCTCTTCCCCCCCAAAAAAACCTGCTCCTCTTCCTGTGTCTCCCTGCCTCCTTCCCAAGAAACTGTACTGTCATCGACCTGGGCCATCCCACCTGCTCAACCTCCAGCATTCTTCCTGGCCCTCCTACACCCCCTCCCAAACACTCTCCACGCTGGCTGCCCCACTGGCCTCTCTAAACCTAACCAAGTCTCCCCCAGTCCCCAGGGGACACCAAACTCCCTGCTCTGGATGGACACCTGGCTTGCCCCGTGATTCCATGTAATCTGCACACCACCACTGAACCGTATCTGTGGGCCGAATGGATGAAGGCTCAGTTCCTAGGCAGGGGCTGTTCCAAGATCAGGGAATGTCTCTCCCCACCCGGGCATCTATCCTTCCAGACCCTGGTATCCCCAGGCTGCCATCTTCTGGTCTCCATCCCCTCCAGCCTGTCCAACAGTGACCCTTGGCCAGGTGTCCTCACTGGTGTGCCATCTGCCTCCCCACGGCTGGGGGCTCTCTGAAGCCCAGACGGTGTCTGCCCCTCACCTATCTCATCGAGCCCATTCCCGAGTGGGGTCTTCAGGGCCACTGAACTCTGCAAGGCAGGAAGAGCCCCTCGGGAGGGGTGCTCAAGGCACTGGCAGCCCCACGCTCACTCCTTAGGAATCAGACACAGAGACAGGGGTGTCCCAGGGGCTCAGAGACTTCTGCCCCCTTCACTGTCCCCTGAAGGCGGACCCCCGCCTCCACCTCCCGTCCCCGCTGGGGACAGAGCAGCAAGCACAGGGCGAACCAAGAATTTTCCAGACCTGGTGTGCCTTGGCAAGCCAATGTGAACACGGACTAAACCTCTGACCCTGGGAGGGACGCGGCCCAAGTGTGAGCACAGTGGCTGCTGCGGCCCCCACCGCCGCCCCCCACCTTGCGCCGAGAGCACGGCTGCCAATTCCCCGGTTCAGCAGAAAGCCTCCATTTTGCGGGGAGAAATTAATGAAAGGGAGAAGCCCGGGAAATTACGAGTCGCCACCTGCAATCTCTCCTTCCAGGGAAAGTGGCGTGACGGTTAAGGCTGCAGCCGCCCTGCCAGGCTGGGCCAGCAGCTGAGGACTTTGTGCGCCTGCTAGGAGGCAGGTGGGATGCCCCTGGGGGGGGGGGGACGGCTAGGGGACCCACAGGCTCTCAGCCCCTCCTGGGTACCACCCAACTGGGGAACCCTCCAGTGGAGAGAAGCTTCCTCCCCCCGCAATGCACAGGCAGTCAGCGGGCCTGCTGTAACTTGTGCGGCCCCACAGATTCAAGAGCACGAGCCATCCCCCCCACCCCAGGTGCTGGGTTCCCCACAGGCTGGTGGGAGGAACGGGGAGATGGCACTGATGGGGCTTCACCCATGCCTGGGGCTGTGCTGGGTGCCCCCGAGATTCACCCAGTGACTCTTCACTGCCTCTGGGATGGGATCACTGAGGCCATTTCACAGACCAGGGAACAGCACTTGTCCAAGGCTGCTGATGAGGGAGGAGAAGGGCCGGGGCTCTGGTGACAGCACCGAGTTGCTCTGAGACAAGCTGAGGGAAGACAGTTGCACGAGACACCCACTGCAGTAGCTATGACTTGCATCTGACCAGTGGCGTGGTCACTCCCTCCTGGACTATGAAGAAAGAACACTGCCTGGTCACCACCCCAAGCCCCTCTTTCTGAAATCAAGCCAAGTTCCGTAACTCCCACACTATCATCTAGACTCAGGGATAGGGCAGTAGACGGCTGGGACGGTGACTTCGGAGTCACTGCTCGACCTGATCTGACAGGAGCTAGAGCAATAGCCCATAGATCTCTAGCTCCCTCAGATCTCAGCCTTCACCAGGAAGTGAATTCAGACTAAGGTGTGAATGGCTGATACCAGCTGCCTCTCTCTTCCTCTTGGGTTTATGTATTCGGAGGCTTTAAACTTGACCTCCCAACCGTGAGGACGGTCATTCACCGCTGTGAGGAGCTGAGTGAAGAGCCCTGTGGGATGAGAATCTGGAAGCTCCGTCCTGGCACCCAGCATCAAAGACAATGGAATGCAATCACCCCAGAGGAAGGCCAGGCCTCCTGTGCCAGCTCACACACTATTAGCTGTGCATCTTAGGGTAAGTCCCTTGGCATCTCCGAGCCTCAGCCTCCTCTCTCCACTCTCCAACTGAGTGACCTCAGGTACGTCCATTATCGTTCCTGGGCTCTGGCGTGGAGTCGGGAGGCAGCCTGCTCTGGTAGCCTCTGGAAGGCAAACTTTGAGGCACCGCTATCTCCCGCTCCACGGCCCTGGCCGTATATTATTATAATGGCCTTGGCCAATAGGGGCGCAGGCTATTAGAATGAGTTAAGACCAGATTAATCTGCTTAAAAAAATATGCCTGGTTTTTATGCTGTGCATTCCCTCCTAACAACTCAGGCTCCTTCCAGGCCATTATCTCGTTTTATCGTTAATTCAATTCCATAAACATGTATTAAGTGTCTATTATGTGCAGAGCCCTGGTCTGGTAGCTGGGGTGGGGTGAGGGGGCAATGGGGGCAGTAGCCCCAGCCCCCAAGGTACCTACCGTTGGGCAAGAGACCCACCCGACCCTCAGACCTCACCTCTGGGACACGAAGCAAGTGAGCTGGAGCTTGGAGGAGGGAGACGCTCACCAGCCTTGGAGGATTTGGGGATGCTTCCTGGAGGAGGAGGCCCATGAAAACTGGGATTCGACACAATAACACATGATGTGAACAGAGGGCCTACTATGTGCCACGTACCATTCCCGGCACTTTACACTCAGGGACTCAATCCTACGAACGATCCAGGGGGCAGGTCCTAATGCCCCCCCCCATTTTACGGATGAAGAAACGGAGGTTCAGGTAACTAATTAATTAGAGATCCCAAAGCTGGTAAGGGTCAAGCCATGAAATCCAACTCCAGAGCATGGACCCAATGTAGGGTGACCAGTGCCTAGACGGGTGGCTAAGATAAGAGGGTGGACACGAAGTATCTGGAAAGGAGGGGAGAGAGGGGGAGAGGACTGAGCCTCTGCCAGGGGCCAGAGCGGAGTCTGGTCTTTCCAAGTGGGGCCCTGAAGGTTGGATTTTGGTGAGCAGAGATGAGGCGGGGACTGGGGTAGGGGGATCCCCTGGGTGGGGCTGCTGGGGCAGGACAGGACTCTGGAGTCAGTGAGACCTGGGTCCAAATCCTGGCTCTGCCTCCCTGGCTGGGTGATCACACACTATTATATAACCTCCCTGAGGCTCAGTTTCCCTCTTTGTGAAAAAGGTGAAACTGGAGGGGCTAGGGAGCCCCGACCACTGGCCTGGGAAGCCATGTGAAAAGCATGGACTGTGGGTCTCAGAGAAGTGACCCAAGACAGGACTGGGAGGGGCAGGTGGCACATGCCCCTTCTGAAAATGAGAAGACAGGAAATAGAGGGACCCGGCCAAGCCCGTGGGACAGTCACCAGACTCATTCTCACGCTCTTCCCTAAGGATGTACAGACAACAAACACTCCCTGGGGGCTCCCCAACCTGCCTTTTCAGCTGGGAGGGAACAGGGTGGAGACTGGACAAGCAAACTACAAACAGGGACAAGCAGGGACTACAGAGCCTGGAAGCTGCCAAAACCAGAGCTCACAGTGGCCATGTGCCAGGACCACAGCAACAGACTACGTGCCAGGGGCCTCCATCCATCGCCTGGGCCCCTGCAGGCACCCTGGTTCTAAGCCTCCCCGCGCTGGCATGGCCCACCTCCCCAGCTTCCTCAAGACCACTCCCCTTCTTCCCACCCACCCCTGGCAGCCCCCAGGCTCCTGAGGCTCCCCACCCCTCCACCCCTGCACGCCCCCACCCTATCCCCCCCGCTCCTCCAGCCCTGTGCCCCTATGGTTCTCGAAGCAGTGCCCTCCTGGCCCCCTCTTGGCCTGGAAAAATGTGCATGCTTCCCTCTAGTGTGAGCTCAGACCTCTCCTTCCTCTGTGCACTCCACCTCCTGCACCACAGACACGGCAGTGGGGGGCTCCTCGATATTCTTACAGCCCTCTGCATGCCCCACAAGGGGTGCAGGGCCGCACGGGACACACAATGCAGCCAGAGTTCAAGTCCAGCTTTTCATGACCTAGCCTCAAGTTACGTCCCCTGAACTCCGCCGTCCTCATCCGTAAAGCAGGGTAACACCAGTGCCTCACGGTGTGGGGGTGGGGAGGAAAGAAGAAAAATGTAACACATTTGCCAGGAATACTGCTCTACTCTTGTCACCATCAGCACTATGGCGACGCTCTGAGCTTGCTGTCTGCAGGGCTAACTCCGCGTTGCTCTTACTCCCCACCCCGCCCTGCCCTGCCTCCCCAGTGCCCTGCACAGAGCCTCGTGCCCAGGAGCATGCTGAATCAAAGGGCAGAACCCATCTGTGTGGGGCAGACGGGAAGGCTTCCTAGAAAAGGTGGTATCCACTGGGGTTTTGAAGGATGCCTAGGAGTTGACCAAGGAAAGAGAACAGACAAGGAGGCAACTGCAGGCAGAGGGAATTGTTTCTGTTGGACGCCGCAAGCCTCAAAAGCCACACTGAAGCATGTGGACTTCATCCATGGTTGGATTTCGACGAGCAGAGATGAGGCTGGGACTGGCAGAAGGTGGGATACCCTGGGAAACTGAAAAGGTTTAATTAGGGCAAGGACAGTCCCGTGGTAGCTACTCACCAAACATGTCCTGAGGGCCTACTACGCACCAGTGCTGGGGCCATAGCGGGAAACAACACGGAGCTGGTTCCTGGGGCCACTGGAGCCCACGTTCCAGGGAGGGAGACACACAGGAACAGAAAAGCTCATAAATAATTCATTGATTCCAGCTGTCTGGAGGGTTCAGGAGGAGAGGTAAGCGGTGCTGAGAGACCATCAACAATAACAGGAATCCAGCCTGGTGTGTGCGGGAGCTCGGGGGAGGGGGTGTTTCAGTCAGACCTTAACCACAGGGCGTTAGCAGAGAGCGAGGCGGGGCCAGAGCATGAAGAGAACATTCTAGGCAGAGTGGACGGCCCTGGGCAAAGCCCTGAGGTGGGAAGGAGTGTGGCCTGTGGGAGGAAGCGGCAGCCTGTGTGGCTAGAACGTGAGAACGAGGGTGGGGGGGACCGTGGCGCAGAGGAGGAGGGCCTGTGGGCTGAGGTGAGCAGTCTGGGTCTATCCTCCCGGCTACGGGCGGCCACGTAGGAGCCTGAGAAGGTTGCCAGGTCGTGGTCACCCTGCAAATTCCTGGACAGAGAGCAATGCATCAGCCCCACTCGGCAGATTTGCGGTTGCAAAAGACCACACGGACAGCCTGGGGAGGCCAGGACTCCTGCGGCGCCCGGCCCACACGCCCGCCTCCTCCCCAGCACAGTGGCCACAGGCAGATTGATGAGGCGGAGACCCGATCCGTCTTGAGTTTAGCTCAGATTCTGGCTGCGTCTCGGGTGACAGGGGCTCATCAATACCCGAGAAAATACAGCCTGGAGGGGGGACAATTAGGACCTGCACACTGGCCGAGGGCCGGCCAGACCAGTGTCCACGGATCGCTCTTCTGGGGAAGACAGACGCTGAGTGCGGGGTGGGGTGGGGGCAGGAGGGCGGTCGGGCCACCGCGCTGATGACACATCCTGCCTGCCCCAGGTCCCGCACGCCAGAGCTCCCGGCCACAGGAGGCTCCAAGCGGGGTCCCAGCACGGCCTGCAATTGGACAGGTGATCGGAGACGCAGAGGGGGCTGCCGGAAATCTCCATCTCCTGGCACCCTCACTTCATATGCTGGGGGCGGCTGGAAGCACTGGCTGGTGTGTCTTAAGAGTGGCTCCTCTGGCTCGGACACGTTCTTCCTGGAAGGTCATGTGAGGCCTCTCTGTGCCTCAGTTTCCTCATTGGAGACATGAGGGCGTTTCAGCCTCGGAGGGTCATTGCAAGGCTCAAACCAGATTCTGGAGCGACTGCCTTTTATCACGTGCAAACAATGGCTATGAGGGTCGAGCCCTCCTTCAGCAGCTGTAAGCCCAGAGGAGCTGCCCTCGGTGCCTTGTGGGGGCCAGAGCAGTGTCCCATAACCACGCCTTGGGCAGAAGTGAGGTGCCGTCAAAGGGCACAGATGGGAGCCACACAGACCCCACTCCTGGCCCCATCCCCTCCCAGCTCGGGACCTGCTGAACTCCATCCCCTTCCTGGCAAAACGGAAATAAGAGCACTTTCAGCGCAGGGCTGTGTGTTGGCAAGTGCGAGAATACTGTAGTCCGGGGCACTCTGCAGGCACACAGAGCCTGCCACATGCCCTCCTGACTCTGCCCCTTTTCCAGGTTTCTCCTGCAAACCCCTACACCAAAGCCCCATCCAGTCAAGACAGCCTTAGCCTCCTAGACACACGGGTGACTCAGAAACTGAGACTTTTTGCAGTGGTGTGAGATTCTAAGGGTTTGCATTTTAGAAGAGGAACCTGGACAGGGCACTAGTGATACCAAAGGAATGAAGCACTAAGGATAAAATTTCTGCCGACAGGCAAGGAAGGAAAACGTCGAGGGTAGAGCAAAGCCCTTCCTAGAATTCTGAAATCACCTAGCAGAGATGTGGACTCTGTGCAGGGTATGTGTCACATATGGCCCGCGTTATACCAGGCCCAGGCGCCACAGAGAAAACAGGAAATCTCCAATTGCTTCAGAGGTGCCCGTCATGAAGGAATGAATGGGCACGCAACTGGGGATCAGAGCAGCAAGGACTCTACCACAGGCCGTTTCCCGGTGGTCAGCAGGCCACCTGTCTGGCATCAGGACAGTACCCACAGCCCTGGCCCTGCCTGCTGCCGCCCAGTGTCTCCTGGGAATGGGATCTCCATGGGCACAGTGGATGAGATGGGTTCCCTGGGTGGCCTTGACCTCATTAATGGGGGTCTGACAAAGCCAGGCCAGGTGGGACCCCAGGCCTAGAAGAATCCATGAAGGGATCAGTGAAACAGCTTTAATTCTGGAATTTACACTCCCTGTCCTAACAAAACAATTGTCAGGACCAAAGCCCAAGGTGAGGGCGCGTGTCCATTGCCACCACCATCCTTACTGTTCATTCCCCAGTTTACGGTGGGTCCTGTGGGGACAGACCCACAGACAATGGCTGCCCTGCCCCAGCCACCCCATTGCTGTGAGGTCCCAGTCACCTTCCACCCCTGCTCTGGACCGTGGGCTCATCTGAAAGAAGTGAATGGCCATCTTTGCCATGAAGAGGGAGGGGACAGATCTCCGGAAGCTCACAGAGCATCTCCTCCCCTCCCCAGTGTCTGAGCACCAGGTGCGGGTGTGGGGTGCCCAGCTCCTGGACTCCCACCTCCCCGTGCCCACGCCCTGCATGCCCGATGCCCGGGCCTCAAGCCCACACCTCCAGAGCTCAAGGGAAGGGTGATCAGAGGATGGCAGCTGGATTTCTGGGCTGGTTCATCACTCTCTGACCAGGAGAGCTCAGGACAACCAGGTTCTTGCGACCTTCCCTGTTCAGGCTCCCCTGCCTGGCCCACACCCCCACACACGACCCCTAGACCAGCCTCTCAACTTCTCTGGGCCTCAGCTTCCCCACCTGGAAGTGCAAGTGATAATGCCCACCTGTGAGCAGTGCCATGTAACTTACACCACAGTATCTTCAGTGCCTGGCGCTCAGTAGGCGGCTGCCAGGATGTGGGTGGGCTCCCCGGCACATGGTAGGACTTCAACGCCAATGCTGCAGACCCCACGGGGCCAATGGTGTGCTGCCAACTAGGGGAGGGCGGCCAAGGCCTCCGAGAGCCTGAGGTGGCCTGGAATCACCCAGTGTCCTCTCTCCACGATGGGGAGGACCGTGCAGCTGCAAGCAGGGCCCTGCACAGCACGCCCTCATCTCACCCCTGTACGCCTTGTTCATGCTGCACCTGCCTCCTGGAAGGCTCCTCCCCATGTCTAACACCACCGGGCAAAATCCTGCTCCCCTTCATGGCTTACACCCACCACCTCCTGCAAGGGTTTCCTTGGTCATCTGCCAGAATTCATCTTGCTTCCTCTAGATCCCCCAGAGCTGTTAGGACCCTGGCTCTAATCCTGGATAACTCCCAGTTACCCGAGATTGACTGCAGCCTAAACAGAATTCTATTCTGTGAACACAGCAAGCTTAGTCTCACCTCACGACCTTTGCATGGGCTGTTCCCTCTGCCCAGAATGCTTTTCCCCAAGACCTATACAAGGCAGTCTCCTTCCTACCTTTTACCTCTCAGCTAAAATGCCCCGCCTCTCAGGGCAACAGCAGGGCTCCATGTGCTGTGTCCAATGCTACAACCTCTGTACCTAGAACAGTGCCTGCAACAAGAGAGACACGGGGCAGCCGGGTGCCCCATTCCTGAGAGCTCCTAGGCTCCTGGTGGGGCCGCCCCTACCCAGGGCCCCGTGTGGTCACCCCAATACGGGGAGGAGACACCTCCACTAACCCAAGGACCTAAGATAAACTTGGAGGAGATGCAGTGCGTATCTGGAACTGGCCAGAACCCATCTCTTCTGGACAAATGCTCTGGGGCAGATGCCTAATGCGAATCGTTTCTGTCATCAGGACACGGGGGGGCTTGACACGGACCAGCTGCCGCCGCCGAGGGACAGGCTGCCGGAGCATCGATGGGCTCTCAGCAAAATTGATGGCCACTGTCAGAAAATGATTTCCCCACGGCCTGACGCCAGCCCTCGGAGGAGCTCAAATCCCAGGCAGCGATGCCTCCTGGGGCGGGTGGGCGGGCGGTCAGGCAGGCAGCCAGGCGGGCGGCCCGCACCTGGCCCAGCTGCTTCCCAGAGCCGGGGAGCCCACAATTCCCAGGAGAGACGAGGAGCCGGCAGTGCCCACAGCGGGAGGCCCACAGCCGGGAGGCCCGCACCGAGGGGCTGTGGGACAATAGGGAGCCCTCCCCACCAGGTAAGAGAGGGGGCTTCTGCCTGTACCCCTTTAACTCACTTCTGTACCTCCAAGCCCAGCACAGAGCCTGGCACACAGCAAGCACCCAGTGAATGTCAAATAAATGAGCAAATAAATAACAATTCTCGAAACTCGGAGGGCACCAGACCAGCATCTGGAGAAGGGATTCCCCAAGTGGACAAGGAGGGCGGAGGGCACAGGACTCTGGCTGCCCAGTGCCTGCCTATCCACACAGCTACCCAGTGAGGGAGGGAGTGTATGGGGGGGGACATGCCCAACAGCCCTCCTGTCCGAAGTCTTCAGGTCATACCCCAGCAGAATATCTGTTTTTGAATTAGCTCTGGCTTCTTTTTAAAGATGACGGGAAATTGAATCTGATGATGCAAAGCTGTTTCTGTAGTTTTTTAGAAACACCCAGAATTGGGGAGTGGCCTGAGGGGACCTAGGGCCAGATGGGCAGCTGCAGCCATCTGCAGAGACTCCTACAGCACCCAGTCCTGCCCAGGAGGAAAGGTTCTGGAAAGGGTCAGTTCATCGTTGATCACCGGCCACCTAACAGGGGGGCCTGAAGCAGTGGCAGGTGGGAGAGGCCAGCTGGGGCCTCGAGGTGCTGGCGCCAAGCCGGAGGTCCAGAAGGATGGCCCCCCCACCCTGCTGGGCTCTGTGGCGTCCTCGTGGAAGGTGCACTGAGGCAAGAGCAAGCTCAGGGAAGAAGGGCTCCAAGGAGCAAGCATCCTGCAGGAGGGGCATCCTGGCTGGGTATGAAGGATGCGGGAGGGATGGCAGCCAGGCAGGCGGGCGGGTTGGACAGGGGCAGGAAGAACATCCACTCGCTCATTCACTCAACAAACCTTCACTGACTCCACTTCTGGGTAAGGAGCTGAGCTGGCCAGGGGGTCAAAACTGAGTGAGACTCCCTCCGTCCTCGAAGGCCCCTCAGTGGGCTGGAGGCAGGCTCCCCAGCCATGCCCCGGCCTAAGCAAACCACGCCTGCTCTCACCTCAGTGCCTCAATGCCTTTGCTGCTGCTGGGCCCTCCGGCTGCAATGCCATCTCTTCCTGTCAGGTCAACTCTTCCTTCAAGACTCAGCCCAAATGTCCCTTCCTCCAGCAAGCCTCCCTTAACCACAGGGTTGGGTACAGGCCCCCTTTGAGCCCCCACAGCCCTTGATGCCAACCTCTCTCCAGCACTGATATCCTGGGTGGGGTCATTATTCACATGGACACTTCCAGCTCCCCTGGCGAGCTCCTCGAGGCCAGGGCCACACCTGGCCATGGCAGGTGCCCAGGTGCACCAAGCAGGGGCCTCCAAAATTGGGAACTGAGAGGAAACAAAGTTTGTGGAGAGGGGCGGAAAGATGAGAACAGGGACCCTCACTGGCCAGCAGGAGCCTCAGGGGCAGCCCAGGCAGAATTCCCTCCCACCAAATACACAAAGCCACACCTTCGCCAAGGCCAGGACACAGCCAGTGAAATCCCCAGCCACAGCAAGAAATCGGCACCCCTGCCCACGGTTGCTGTCCCCCCCTTCCAGAATATATGGGGCTGTAGTGTTTCCTTCCCACTGCTCCCCATTGATCCTGGGACCCAGGAGAACAAATGCTCACGTCTGCCGGCTAATACAGATCCCACATCCTACTGCTATCATTGCTCCACTTGACAGATGCGGAAACTGAGGTCTGAGGACAAAATGTCTTTCCTGATCTTTGCCCATAGAAAGAGCAACTCTTGGCTCCAGGGGCTCCGCGGAGGGACTGGAGCTGGCATTCCTGTCCTTAATACCACCCACGACTACTTCCACCTCCACCGAGCTACCTCATGCCCAGGCCCCTCCAGCCCACCTTTTTTTCCCCGAAACCAGGATTTGATCGTATCAGTCCCCTGCTCAGATGCCACTGATGGCTCCCACTGCTTCCTGGACCATGTCCAAACTCCTTGGCTTCGAGCCCCGCTGGGGCTGGCACCTGTGGAACTTTCTGGTGCCATCTCCAACATTTTACTCCAGTCACAGCTAAATATCGGCCTTCCCCCAAATGCTGGGTGTCCTCCAAGCCTCAGTGCCCACCTGCCTCTGTCCCTGGAACACCATGCCCAGCCAAGTGGCCTCTGACTTGGCCTCAAGGCATTGCTCTAAGGTCACACGTCCCCCGATAATCATCCCAGACAGCCCAGGCCCCAGGTAGCACTGGCCACACTACCTGTGTGCCTCCTGTGGCGGCCGACAGAGCGCTCCTGGTGCCTGGCCCTGTCTGACTCATCCCCCACCTTCCCTACCCGCCCTCACCCGGCACACCCTCAAGATTTGCTGAAATGAATAAATTATCTCATTTAGCCACAGAGCACGCCCAGCTCGACTGTTGGCAGTTCAGCCAAGAGCCCTCGTGTGGAAATCACGACAATGAAGGTGGCAGTATTTCACCTCGCCCAGAAATTTACTGCGAGTTCTCTAGTCTCACGAGTGCGTGTGTGTGTGTGTGTGTGTGTGTGTGTGTGTGTGTGGCGTTCGGTGGGGGGGCAGTGCCGGGTGACAGAGCTTCCATTTAAACCGAGATGACAGAGACTCTCCCCCTGCTCCAAACGGGTCCCCGGCCCATCAGGTTCACCCAGGCCCTTCCCCGGTGCCACCTCACTAGGCTGCAAGGCAGGTGGCAGGGAAAAAATACCGGCCCTTCACTGAGGTGGAAACTGAGGCTCCAAGGCCAGGTGAGCAGTGGGCAGCGTCAAGCCACAAATGAAGGGCTCCACTCTTTCCTCCCTATTGGACACGACAGTGGAGCTGCTGGTGGAGGGTCATCTGTGGACCTTTCCCACAACCTGAAGGTGACGGAGGGAAGCCAAGGTGGGCACAGAGTGACCCCTCCCTTACAGACCTGGAGAGAAACATGGCAGCCAGCCCGCAAGGCCCACTTAGGTAGCTGGCTTCAAAGGCATCTATGAGCCAAGAGGAGCCAGATCCCACTCGAGCCCGGGCAGGGAACCATCCCTGCTCTGAATATCATGTGCGCCTGCCCGTCCCCTGGCAGCCCCATTGGCCACGCTCCCAGAGCCCCACGGGGCAGGCAAGCCCAGGCAGCCTGGGCTCCACGCTGGAGGCCCCGACCAGACCCAGCAGAGGACCATGTGTCAGGGGAGGCCTGGGCCTGGACCCCACCACCACCCCTGGCCCACTTACCTGCCAGAGGCCCTGGCCGTGGCCACAGGCCCTGCTGGGGCATCCCAGGCCCCACCAGGCTCGTCAGGCCTGATTTGCATATGCTAATTAGCCACACATCCCTTGCTCCCCTTGCCAGCTTGTTTGGGGAACGGCTGGATCCGGCTATACCTGTACCGTGCTGATGTCACGCCGAGCTATTTCCAGCCTGGTTGCCATGGAAACCACAAGGCCTCAGCTCCAGTTAGGAGTTCAATATATAATTTACTTACTCCCCCATCCCCCCAGCCCCACCCCAAAGAGACTGGGGCGTATGGGGAACAATCGACTAAAATATACAACACCACCCTCCACTTCCCTCAGTGGCCTGTAAAGAGGAGGGGAGGAGGAGATGGGGGGGGGGGAGCATGGCGCAGCAGAATGGTAAATCCATTTGGGGAGAAGGGGGAACGATGGGGAGGAGAGAAGAGCTTTCCTCATTAAGAAGAAGAACAGAGGCTGGCATTTGGAGATGATTCTAGTGATTGGGCTCAGGCCTAGTGCTGGGACCAGGAGGGGGCCCTCTGCTCAGTGACCCCCAGCACTGTGGGACCAAGCCTTCCTCAGGGACCTCAAGTGAGGAAGGACTCCAGTAGAAGTCAGTGAGCTGCAGGTGACCAGCCTCGTTCTAGGACACCGCATGGAAACTGTCTTGCGGGAACCAGGGTGTGTCATTTAGAAGCTGTCCCAAAAAAGGGGCGTTGGCCACCTCCACACCTGAGTATGTCGGATACCGCTGAGCTACCATCTGAGGTCCTTCCAGCTGTCCTACAGGCATTCACTGACAGCAGCCCCATACCATGCCCTGTAAGGTGGGGGGGGGGGCGTGCAGGAGGGCTGGGACACAGCCCCATATGCGGGGAGCCCCCAGGCTGGGTTGGAGAGGACAGAGGGTTGGGGAGAACCAGGCAAAGTCCACAGTGAGAGTGACATAAGCACAGGGCTCTGGGGGCACCAAGCTGGTGTGTAATGTTTGGGGGCAAAGTCAGAGGTGGCTTCCTGGAGGAGGTGCTGCCCTGAGCTGAGGCATGCGGGGTGAGGGCTTAGCTACAGCGGGGGCGCATTCCAGGCAGCAAGCACAGCAGAAACGAAGACCGGTGGGGGTGTTCCTCTGGCCCTGCCCCATGCCCACATGCATGGAGACCAGAGGGCCAGGCCCACCTGCCAGGGCTCCAAGCTTGAGATTCCCCAGCCCCACTCCTGCCTGGGCAGCCGTGGAAGGTTGTGGGGGGCAGGGGCCTCCTCCTAGGTCTCTCTCCCTGACATTCCACATAGGACCCAGAGGGGCTCTGGGGAAGTCATTTTCCTTCCTGACCTTCATTCCCTCCAGAGCTCAGAGAGGGAAACAAGAGAGCAAGTGGTCAATGAGCAGAGCTTTAACCTTCTGCCAGTGGCAGAACATTACCACCATTATATCTAATTCTCAGGAGGATCGGGGCCCCTATTTCCCGGATGAAGAAACAGAGGCAATGAGCGAACAACTAAATAAAGCACCAGGGCTGAGCTCCAGGCCCCTCTTCGCACCATGCAGAGGCCTAGACAAACACCCACGGGGGCAGGCGAGGATGCCAGCGGAGAAGTCCTAGCTTTCTGATCCTCTGAGCAGGACCCCGGAGCAACTGGGCTCCCTGCCCACCCCCTGGGCTCTCCCAGGAGCCCCCCTCTTGCTCATCTTGCCCTACAGGGGCCCCCAGATCCTGCCCTATCACACAGTTCTGTCCGTCCTCGGTTAGCCACCCTGCCCCGCCAGCGCTGCCTTGGTCCCAGCAGCAACAGGACAAGGGAGCACAGTGAGCCCCCAAGTCCTCGTCACAGCCCTCAGAATTGAGCCTTCAACTTCTCTACCTCCGGCTTCCAGTCTTACCCCTGCTCACTCTGCTCCAGCCACACTGGCTTTCCAGCAGCTCTTTCATCTGACCAACCACATTCTGGCCTTCGGGCCTCTGCTTGTCCTGTTGCACGCATTCGAAATGCCTTTTTCCTGGAGAGCTATGGAAAAAAACACTGAGAACTTGGCTAATGAAGCCAGACAGCCTGGGTCTGATGCCAGCTTTTCCACTCTGCGGCGGTTGACTCCGGGCATCATCTGTAAAATGGGCACGATGCCCCCCATGGCCTTGTTGTGTGGGTGAGATAAGCTAACACGTGCAGAGCAGGGCCCTAGTCACTCACAGTCAGCTGTTACTATGACCACCTCCAAGCCACGAAGCTGGCTCCCTACCTCCTTCAGGTTTCTGCCCCAATGTGCCTTCTCCCCGCCCCCCGCTCCCCTTCTCCACTTTCCTCTCAAGGCTATCCTGGCCCCTGGCACCATCTGTCTGACAGGCCGATGTCTGTCGCTCCCAGCACACCATCTGGGGAAGACAGGATGGTCAGGCGTGTTCACAG
The DNA here is from genome assembly GCF_017311325.1 of Ursus maritimus. Lineage (NCBI taxonomy): Eukaryota > Metazoa > Chordata > Mammalia > Carnivora > Ursidae > Ursus > Ursus maritimus. Next base: position 50,392,569 of record NW_024424564.1, read on the forward strand.
CCGCCCAGCTGGGTACACAGTAGGTGCTCAGCGTGTGTCTGGGGATGGATGAAGGGATGGGTGCACTCAGACATGAATGAACGATGGACACGTGATCCACAGGCCTCACCCGGGCTCTAGAGTCCCCCCCAGTCTGAGTTCACCGGCCACACAGTGGTGACCACAAATTCGGGGGGACTTGGGCACTATCGATACCTGGCTGGCAGGAAATGCCTCTCCTGGGGCCCTGCTGGAGGTGGGGGCCCCCGGTCAGCCCCCAGGGCTGGGCACGTTCACAGCTGTGTTTGTCCATGTGCCTGGCCGTTCCCACTCCCCCACTGCCCCAGTAATGTACACACAGCCTCCCAGGAAACTGCAAAAAATGAGTTAATATAACATTATGGCTGAGAATTTAAATACACAGGAGTCAGGCAACGCAGACTTACAGTTCCCCAAGCAACTGTAAAAAGCGTACAAGCAATTCAGGAGCAAGGGCTGGGAATGGATTTAAGGCCTTCTCGTACAGAGGCAGACCCAGGGGCTGCTGTGGCCTGACCCATCCGTGACGGACCAACGCTTCAGACAGACGGTCTTGTAGGGCACAGGGGAGCACCAGGCACCAGGGACACGCAACTCAGGCCACCTGGCTCCCTGGACACAGCCTGTCTGGGGAGACGAAAGAGGCTCCAGAAGGGACCCCCAGCTTCCCCCAGCTCTGGCCACACCCACACCCCCAACTCGGGCTCCTATGGCCAGCCCCCTCCAATGGCTCAGGGGCCCACAGGCAGCTTGCACTCCTGTCCAGTCCATCTGCAGAGGTGTGACCCATGGGACAGCTGCCCAAGTCCTTCTGCCCCATCTTCAGCAAAACGGGTTCCTGTCTACACTTACTGATTCAAGAACACAGGCTCTGGGGGCACCGCTGGGTTTATCCCAACTCCACCACTCACGAGCCCCGTGACCTTGGGCGAGTTGCTAGCTCACTCTATTTCTTCATATAAAATGGGGGCAGTTACACCTGCCTCACAGGACTGGGACAACTGGATGAATTTGTAAGCCTAGCACACAGTGAGTGTTCGATAAATACGGGCAATTATTGGGTGCCCGGTGGCTCAGTAAGCTGAGCATCTGACTCTTGGTTTCGGCTCAGGTCATGATCTCAGGATCGCGAGCTCAAGCCCCACATCGGGCTCTGCGATCAGCGGGGAGTCTGCGGGTCCCTCTCCCTCCACCCCCCCCCCACTCGCTCACTCACATGTGCTCTCTGTCATTCTCCAAAATAAATAACATCTTTAACAAAATATGAGCAACTATGATTGCTATCGTTACCATTTTCCTTTCTAATTCAGAAAGAATCTGAGGAAACACAGGACACACAGTGGCACTTAAGCAACGGGAGTAAAAACAGTTTCTTCCTTCCCTTCCCCCTCAGTAGACTTCTCGAGGGCTTCTGTGTGTCAAGCCCTATCCTAAGTACTGAGCAGGGGGCCGCTGTGAACACTCGGAAGATACAAGACCACCCTGGGGGGACTGGGGTCCCAACACCCACGGTAGGGGCCTTCAGAAGCTGGTGACCAATCTGTCTCGGGGCGCGTGACAGCCATCACACATGGAGGCGGAGAGGAGAGGGTGAGCTCGAAGATGTCAGAGCACGGACTAGTCCTCTTCTTGATCACGACATCAAATGTCAGCAGGGAAGGTCCAGGGTCTCCCTGGAGAGGTTGTTGGGAGGGACTTCTGTGCAAGACGCAGGGCCTGACATGGGCCAGGAGAGGCTGGAGAGGGAGGGATGGGTGTCTATTCCCTCACTGGAGAAGCCCTCTGTGGAGGGAGGGGGTGGAGGGATGTGTGTTGTCTGAGTCCAGGTTCGCATCACTCCCCTGGCTCAGTTTTCTTGGGCCTCTAGTTCAGAGGCTGAAACACCCGCCGGACGACCTGACCAGAGACGCCGGAGGCCCAGGACGCAAGGGGAAGGCTAGCCGGCTGGAGAGAACTGGGCTCATGGGGGCCATCAGACAAGAGTGGCTGGGCTCTGAAGACGCGGGAACTAGAAGACCCTCAGCCGTCGCCTGCCTCAAGTGATGGAGCAGTGCGTTCAGGGGAGGGGACAGCATGATGCGGAGAGAGGTGGGGTGAGCTCTCAGTCAGTCAAGGGTGACCTGCCTGAGCAGATGACAGTGGAACGGAGCCCTGCACAGCTGTGCGGTGAGAACTCTCCAGGCAGGGGATCCCACGAGTGCAAAGGCCCCGGGGCAGGAAGGAGCGCTGCATGATGGAGGAACAGGAGAGAGAGGCAGGCAAGGCGAGCACTGAACAAGACCAGCATCAGGTGCCCTGAGTCTGGCCAACTGGCTGAGTGTGGCCACATTTTCCTCGCTGAGGCAGACGTAGGAAAAGCCGAGAAGCAGGGGCACGGTGGTTCAGAGCATAGACCCCAGAATGGGAGCTGGGTTTGAGGCCGGCTCTGAGCCTCGGCTGCCTCATCTATTAAATGGGGATGACAACTCTACGTACTTCAGGAGGCTGTGGTGAGGATGAACGAGTCAGGGTGCTCCCGAGCGTGTTATTATTACTATTACTAATCCGGAAAGGGGCAGGGACCAAGAAAACACGGCCAGGGGAGGAAGGAGGAGCAAAGCGGCCGGCCACAGTTACAAGCAAACATGAATCGATCTCACTGGCCCTGAGAAAGACTTGGGAGGGAAGGAGACTGGGAGACAAACAGAAGCAGTGATATCGGAAAATAATCTACAACTTGAGAATTAATCTGCACTGTTAGGTTCTGAATCATGCAGTTTGCTAACGTGCTTTTACAGCCATTGTGATCTCCTGGCGACTATCGTTACCCCTTTTTACAGGTGAGGACACTGAGGCTGAGACAGGCAAGGTGGCTGGCCCTGTGGATGCCGTAAGACCAGAAGAATCCCAGCCTCTGATGCCAAATGCAAGATTCGGGCAGCCACGGCCTAGGACCCGGCTCTCTCCTTGTGCCGGCCTGGTCCCTCTTGGGCCCGTGCCCCGCGCAGAGCTGAGGCTCAGGAAACCACATCTGGGTGAGTGAATGAATGAATGAACGAACGAATGAACAAATGAACATCAAGCATACATAATTCAGGCCACATGCCAGGAGCCCTGGCCCACACACGTCTCCAGCTTCCAAGCCCCTTGGCCTCTTCCCGGCTGGGCACACAGATGCTCAATGGAGCCACCAAAAGGTGCTGGGGACAGCAACCATCTCTGTTGGGCTCCCACACCCCCGCTGTTCCAGGGCCAGGGCCAGGCAAGAGGACATTTGTCCCCCAAGAGCCCAGGCGAGCACTAGCTGTTCCTGGGGCCAGGCCCACCTGATGGGCCCAGCAACACCGCTGCCGGCCCAGCAAAGCCTGATTTCCTCCCCATGAGCACCACCAAGAAGCAGGGGCTGGCACCGGCCCAAACAGCACGCTCGGCTGCAAGTCACACCAGCAGGTGGAAGGGAGGCCCTGAAAATTGAATTCAATTCTGCCAATGTCTGTGCAGTGCCACGGGCCTGGGCATCACCCCAGGAGTCGGAGGTGGGCAGGAGACCAAGGAGGGGCCACAGCCTTGCCTCCAAGGAGCTCACAGTGCTGACCGGCGTCAAAGGCAGGCACTCGTCACGCCAATGAGGGCCTGCACCAGAGGAAAAGGCCCCGAGGCCAGGACAGAGAAGGTTCACAGCCAGGGCTTTGTGGAGAAGGTCTGGTGGAGCCGAGATGGCCTTGGACAGAGAAGGAAGAGGCCTGCAGGAGCAAAGGCCCAGAGTGTGCAAGTGCACAGTGCACTGGGAGGAGGCGGCTGTGGGCTGCAGGGTGCCACGTCTAGGGCTCCAGGTCACTCTGAGGCCCGCGGGGACGGTGCATCTCTGTGAGCCTCAGTTTCTCAGGCTGAAAGTGGCTCTACCTCGCAGGGTTGCTGGGGGCGGTGGGGGGAGGTGTTTCAGAGGCACGGGAAGGCCAGGGGCTTCTGGGCCAAGGCAAGGGTTTCCCCAGCTGCTGGAGGGCTGGGTTGTCCAGGGTGCCCGGCTGTGTCCCTCAGCAGAAGGGACCCGCCCCCTCCCTGGGGACAGCTGCCCCAGTGATTGGTCAATGCAGGGTACAACAGCCTCGAGCTGGGGCCGCTTGGCAGGACGGCCCCAGCTCTGGAACCCCGATGGGGTCCTGAGGCCTCTGTTGTGACCGCCTCACAGCCCCACCTCGCCCTCTGACCCCTACAGGTGTTGTCCCGAGCACGCGCCCCAAGAAACCTCCTGCACAGACACCTGGGAATCTGTTCCTGGTGAGGCCAGCCTGCAAGGACGGCCCCTCCATTCTTGGTTGTGGAACGAGGCTATGCAGTAAATTCCCAGCAGACATGACCCACGGCACCTTTGTCACAGAGACTCTGAGACAGACCTCGCGATGTGCATCAGGCAGCCTGCTCCAGCTGGGGCTGGTGTGCCGGAGCCCCGCTGGCAATGCCAGGTTCTCAGCAAGGGCGGGGGGCAGCCCCGAGAGCACACCCAACACGGGGACGGGCAACGGACTCCGAGCCTCATGGAGCTGGGCAGCAGCCTCCGCTCGGCTACCCCGGGCCAGCACTTTACCTCTCTGGGCCTCAGTTTCCTCGTGTGTAAAACCAAACCGCAGTCTATAGAGAGCTTGTGAGCTGGCAAAGGGCTGCCGCATCCACTCCCTTGGGGGGTGGGGGAGGGTGGGCTGCATCCTCCTTACTCGCCTTCGAAAGAGGAACCCAGAGAGGGCACTGCCCCGCCCAACATCACACAGCCAGGCGAGTCTGGAGCTGGAGCTCTGGGCACAGTCCGCCTGGCTCTGCGAGTGGCCCCTCGCCATTCAGTCTTTTTAACGAGCACTTACCAGGTGCCTTTTCTGGTGAGAAAAGTGAGACCTTTCTCCACGGCCTGAAACGAATCCCCAAGGCATCGGATCAGGAAGGGGAAGGGGACTAATATGTACTAAGTAACTACTGTATGCCAGGCTCATCCCCAAGGGACTCTCCCCTCATGACAGCGGCGTGAAGCAAGTGGTACTATCCCAGCTTAGGGGGAGGGGCCGAGGCACGGAGGGGTCACAGAGCCAAGCTGGGGTTCACGCCAGCCTCCCCGGCCTCACCATGCAGCAGCTGTGAGCTGCTGCTTCTAGGAGCACAGCACCTGGGCGGCTGTCTGGCTGCTCCGTCCACATGGGTCCCCCGCGCAGCCCAGCTCTCCCGAACCTCTTTCTCAGTAAATGACCAGGGTGTCCTGGGAAGGCAGGGGGCCTGGGGTCCTAGCCCTTTGAGGGGTGTCCTGGAGGACCTCCCTGAGGCAGGACTGTCTGGGTGCCTTCCAGACCCAGGTGTCTGACGGCCCCGACGTCCAGTCCTCACCAAGGATGTGCGTGGAGGCCGCTCAGCCCCAAGACCCCAGCAACACTGAACCCACAGGACTCAGGGCCCTTCTCAAGCACGGCTCCCATGCCAAAGCCCACCTGGAGTCTGGGCCAGCCCCCTTTCCCATCCCCGCTCTCTTGGTCATAAGCCCAGTCCTCAGCTTCAGACTGCCCGGGATCAAACCCCAGCTCATTCACTCCCTGGCTGTGTGACCCTGGGCAAGTCACTTCACCTCTCTGGGCCTCAGTCTCCTCATCTGTAAAATGGGGAGAGGGACCACTCTGCCTCACAAGGTCGTGGGTGGAGTCAAGCAGATGACATATGTGAAATGCTTAACCGGAGCCCAGTGCACGGCAAGGGACTGACACTCCCTCAGGAGCGTCATTGTTAATCTTGCCGAATTCATGTGCCGTGGCCTATTCCAGGCCCCAGAGGAAGTCCTCCGTGCAGACCTCGGCCAGGCAAGGGCATTCCAGGTGGGAGAAAGAACCCGAGCACCGGACGGGTCAGGGGCCCCACAAACACACTGGGGCTCTCTTGCCAGCCCTCACCAAGACTGGAGTCCAGCCCGTGCCTCCCTGCCCACCATTGAAGAGGCCCGAGGCACCTGTACCACTTGACCGTGGGGCTGCTCTGCCGCCCCTGCGTCCCACCAGCCTCCTCCCCTGGCTCATTTCACCTCTCCCCGTCCGTCTCTGGCCCAGGGCAGAGACCTGGCGGGGCCTCCCAGGGGCAAGGCAGGTGAATCTGATGAATCAGTTCTCTTCGGAGCCACCACTTCCCCAGGCAGGCGGCGGCAACGGCAGCAGTCACACCGTGAGCGGCGATAAGGAGGGAGCAGAGTGGTGGGAATTCCTCCCTTCCTGCAGGGAGGCCATAAACCTGTCCTTCATCCCAGCTCCCAGGCTGCCAAGGGCTGCTCCCGTCTGCCCGGCAGCGGTGGGGAACGCCTGTCGGGCCTGGCACCCAGCCAGGACACACCTGCTTCAAATGTGGCCGCAGGACAGAGGGCCGTGCAGGACGCAGGAACCCACACTCCTCTCTCTAAGAGGAAGAGGGAGGAGGGGGAGGGAGCAAAGTGAGGAGAGGCATGGGGATGAGGTAGGGAAGCCATGAATGATGGGCTCTGTGTGGGAGTGGCAGTGAGCCTCGGACCGTATGGCAGGAGGCAGTGACAACACCAAAGGGGTAGTGGAAACAGGATGACCACAGCAGACGCATGCTGGAAAGCTAGCTAGGAGGCCACTGCAGGCATGCAGAAGGGTGGGGATGGGGCCCAGCTTCAGAGATGGTACAGAAAACTGGGAAGCAGCCAAGGGTTGGCCACTGGGGAGGCCAGAGCCCTTCCAGACTCACCCTCCCATGTCCCCTTCCTCCCCCTGCTCACCCAATCCCTCATCCAAGCCAAGCCCTAGGAAAAGGATGGCCCCAAATTGGTTAGAAATGGCTCAGTGGGTGGTGGAGAGAGTGTGGGCTCAGGAGCGACTAGGCTCAAATATGAGTCCTGGCCCAGAGGAACAGGAGACCCACTCACTGTCCGGTGGAGGCCCCAGGCCGCCTGCTGGCCCCTTTCCCTGCCCTCCCCCACTCCCTGGACGGGCTTCCAGGTCCCAGTTCAGCCCCCTCCTCATCTGAGTGTCTGCGTGGACTCTAACCCAAGCTGAGCCAACAGGCGCTGGCGCAGGGACTCCCGGGAGCCCGAGGCTGCAGAGGACTGTAGGACACCACCCTCCGTGCTATGAATCACAGTTTCCCCATCTGCAGCATGGAACAGTGATCCTCCCTGGGCTGCCAGAAAGGTTAAATGAAAGATCACACAGTGCTCTTGTGCAGAGCTGGCCGTGAAATAAATTCTTTCCCTGGGAAGCACTGACACCTTCAGTATGTCACCAGATGACTCACATGCTACCTAACACCACGCTCCCTCCCTCCTACCACAGGACATTTGCACATGCCATTCCTCCTGCCTGGAACACTCTTTTCCTTGTCGTTCTGGGCTCAGTTGCCACCTCCTCCAGGAAGCCCTCCCTGGCTCCCCAGATAAAGTCGAGGTCCCATGAGTCTCTCTCTCCCACCAGAATGCAAACCCCATGAAGGCACGGTGGTGACTGGCTTGCCCACTGCTGTATGTTCTCATAAATACTCGCCAAATGCATGAATGAGACACAATGACAACCGTGCAGACCCTTCAGTGACAGCACAGGGCCATCAGGGGGTGATGGGGCCTTGAGGGCCGTGGATGCCTACGGAGGCCTCTGACCTAGCCTATGGGGTCCAGGAAGGATTCCCAGAGGAGGTACCACCTCAGCCTGAAATCTGAGACTTAAAGCCACAAGGTGCCCACCACCCACTTTACAGATGGGGAAACCGAGGTCTACAGTTAAGGGGCTGCCCTGTGAGTGTCCCGAGAAGCTACCCTGCTCCACCATTCAAGGCTCTACCAAGTCCCCCCACCCTTGGATGGTCCATCCCAGTTCCTGGGGCCACCCACCGCGCACCCAGGGCCACCACCTTCTCTCCTGGTCACCCCGGCGGCGGGGCCGCTCTGGGCTCGGGCAGCGCCGGGCGTACGGCTGCACGGCTGAGTCGGGCAGCTGGCAGCAGCACGGCTCCGAACCAGCTGTTGGGATGACAAACTGCGTTCAAGCTTCATTAGGGTAATCACGGGCTCCCCTCCCGGCAGCGCCTGAACTCATCAAACCCGGCCCCAGGACACCCGCCCGCCTGGCTGACAAGCTGCTAAGCCGCGGAGCCACCTTGCGCTGCACAGCTCCCGGCCCAGGCCTGGTCCAGCTGGGCCCTGGCGAAGGCTGCTGGCCTCACGGAGACCTCCTCCGTGCTCCCCCAGAGCTTGTGAACCTCGGAGGCCCCGTGAGAGTGGCACCATCGTGACTGTCACTCCCATTTTTTTTACAACCAGGGAAACTGAGCTCATGGGGGAAGCGATGTGGCCAAGGCCACACAGCTATAAGGTGGGGGAAGCTAGGCTGGAGCCCAGGTCCGTGGGGGGAGCCCCCATCACTCTCACCCCGACTGCTTCCCACACCCAGGCAACCCTAGTTTTTCCTTCCTCTCAGGGCCCAGCAGGCCAAGCCTAGAGCTCCGGGGTTGAATCAGCGGTGTGGCCTTGGCGAGCCCCTCGATGAACCTTGGCCTTGAGCCCTGCACCCTATCCTGCCTACCTACCCCAGGTAGCACAGGTGTGGAAAGCACCCGGCCGGGCGCCGGAGCCAATGCGAGAGCAGGCATTGCTGTCCGGGGTGGCACCTCCCTGCTCCGCTGGCTGCCCCCAGGCACGTGCCCGCCAAAGCCAGCCCGTCTGCCCCACGTCCTCGGAATCAGAACTTGGCCAGATGGGCCAGGTCTGGCTCCTTCATTCAACAACTGGGGACACTGAGGCCTGGAGAGGTAGTATCAGGGACAGTGGAATGGAGGGGAAAGAGTCTCGCCTTGAGAGGCAGACAGATATTCGCTCATCCTTCTATCCACCCATCCATCCATCCGCTCACTCCACAAATCCTAGTGGCGAGGCTGCAACGTGGCAGGCACTCCATGTTCGCTGAATGAACAGATGACTGAATGAATCAATGCACGGTGCTGGGGATGCAGCCGTAAACGCAACAGACACCATCCCTGCCTCCTGGAGTTTACTGTCTAGTGGGGGAGGCAGATGCTTCACAGACAATTAATTACAAAGGACATGGGCAGCGAAGAAAAAACATGACCCAGCCTGATGACATCCACCAGGAGGGCCCAGCATGTGTACTGGGGTCCAGACAGGCAAGCCGGAGGACGTGGCACGCCAGCTGGGCAGTGAAAGGAAGCAGAGGGCAGACAGAAGGAAGGAACTGCATGTGCAAAGGTCCTGAGGCAGGAAGGAGGTTAGGGCTTCTGAGGATAAAAGGTCCATTTTCCTTTCATGTGGCTGGAGGGCAGTGACAGGAGCGGACACAGACAAGGCCAAGGGGAGGATCTGGATCTTTATCCAAGGGCAGTGGGAGCCTCTGGAGAGGTGTGAGCAGGAGTGATCTCTGGTGCCAGGGGCAGAGTTAGCAGGAGGGTTCCAATCCCAGTTCTGCCAACTGCTACAAGAGCACCGGCATAGACCATTCACACAGACATCCTGCTGAGTGAAAGCAGAGACGCAAAAGGAGACACACTGTGTGACTCCATTGATGTGGGGTGCACAGACGACAGAGCCAGCTTCCACGGCCGGACGCCTGGTGGCGGCAGGTGGGGTGTAAGGGAGCTTCCTGGGCACTAGGAATGTTCGAGGTCGGGACCCGGACAGTGACTACACAGCCATATGTGTATACGAACGTCTATCCAGCTGTACATTTAGGATTTGTGCACTTTTCTGTATTCAACTATACCTCCAAAAACAAAAAACAAAAACAGTAAATAAGAGCAAAATCCTGGCTCCATCACCCTGCTCAGGGTCTGTTCCTGCATCTGCAAAATGGGGGCAGTGACAGGACCTGGATCACTGCACAGAAGGTTCGAGAGGATGGGGTATGCCCAGGCTGTGCACAAGCCCGGCCAGTGGCCACGACACCGGGAATGCAGGGCACACCAACACAGAAATGCATCTGGCTTCCCTCTCATCTTGGCCCACTGTGGGCCTCAGTTTCCCCATCTGCAAGGGGCCAGTGGTCTCCATCTGCTCAGGGACAGCAAAGGAAAAGGGGTAAAAACCTTCATCCTACCCACTGTGAGCCTACCTACCTCCCACCATAGATCTGAGAAGGATCCGGAGTTTGGGACCCACGGTTCTCTCGCCCGGCTCTGTACACGGTGGGTGCAGAATCAGGCCTCCGGGAGCCCACTTCTAAACTGGACCCTTCCTGCACACCCACTATGTCCCAGCCTGGGGGCTCCCCTCCAGGAGAGTGCCAGCCCACCACAGTGGCTCCTCCAGGGGCCCTCTGGGACACGGGCTCACAGGGGCAGTGGGAGCCCAGGCCAGAGCTTAAGGCAGACTCCTGTGAGAACAGGCTCCACGAGGCCCTGGACGAGCGACTGGACAAAGCTAATTCAATGTACCGTGTCACCGGAGGGGCCACACAGACAATGCCTGTCATGCCGCAGGCTGCAGGAAGAAGGGAGAGGCCCGGTTCCCTGGCTGGAGCCTAAACGTCACAGTGGCCTCCTGGAGACCTTGGACAGCCTTGGGAAACCAGGATCATTGCCGACATTCCTGCAGGCGCAGCTGTCCTTAGGGTCCCCTTAATATCATCTTCTCGTGAGTCTGCCAATGACCTGGGGACGGGGTCCCCACCATCAGGATCACCATCAGCTCCCTTTTACAGAGGAGGAAACTGAGGCTTGGAGAGGATGTGGGCAATGAAGAAAAAACATGACCCAGCCTGAAGACATCCACCAGGAGGGCCCAGCATGTGTGCGGGGGTCCAGACAGGCAAGCCGCTGGGATCCCCCACGGTCAGCCCACCAGGCACAACCCACGTTCCCGGAGGGTAAAGCCCGAGTGCTTTGTGCCCTGTGCTCCTCACCACCTGGGGGCCACTCGCTCACACAGCCAGTTCACTCAGTCAGTGGTCAGTCAACAAACATCAACAGAGCCCCCCCCCCCCATGTGTTGCAGGCACTGTTCTAGGAGCCGGCACAGTGAACAAGCCCGCCGGGATATAGATTCCAAATTAACACCAGCCCTACCTGCAACTCACTCAGCAAACGCCCAGAATAACCACAGGGGTGAGGGCGACACACCCAGTCAACGTCCTGTGCCAGGCGCTGCACGGAGTATGAGCCCGTTCAATCCTCCGAGCAGCCTCCTGGGGAGGCACGGTTGTGCCATTTCACAGATCACAGAGGCTCAAATTCAGTGACTTGCCTGAGGCTGGCCTCCCCGCCTCTAAGGGGAATGATGGGATCCAACCCCAAGCATGCAGGCTGCTCCGTCCCGTCTACCTGTCGAGCAGGGGCTAGCCCTTCCCGGGCAGTATCTCACAGGACCCCGTGCCCACCCCAAGCCTCAGGCCCAGGCCGGCTAAGTACAGTAGCCACAGCAGCACACCAGCTGGCCCCATAATCCAGCATGGCTTCGGCCTCTGCCTACACTCCTGGGATCTGGGCTCTGTGGGGCCACCACAGACCATCTCTGCCCCTGGGGACCCTACCCGAATCAGCTTAGCCCCAGCAAAGACCCTAGCTCTGTGCTGGTCCCCAGGAGGTATGGGGAGTAAGGGAGAGAGACCAGAAAGCAGACTTTCCCACCTGGGATGCTCTCCCCACTGCACCTCCCATAACTGGCACCTTCTCTTCCCTCAGGTCTCAGATGAAAGCCTCCCTGACCACTCTGCCCTCATGAGCGCCCCCCATGCCCACCCACTGTCCAGCACCCCTCAGCTTTCTCACACTGCTCTGCCTACAATCCAGTGTTGGACGTGTATTTGCACGTTCACTAGTGGACTGTCTTTCCTGCTATATTGTGAAGGCCAGGACCTGGTCTGCTTTATCCACAGATGCGTCCCGCACAACCTCGCCCCCCAGCACAGGATCTGGTGCACAGTAGGGCCTCAATATTGTTATTAAGTGAATAAATTTGCTGACTGAATGTTGACTGGCAGAGGGAAAAGCCCAGGGGTTGTGGGAATGCAGTGGGGGCATCTGTTACCCTCTGAGCTGAGCAGGGGTCAGGGAATGAGGAAGTCTCAGAAGGCATAGCAGTGGCAAAGTCCTGGTCGCAAAAAAGATCTGGGTTCTGGGGATCTCCAAGTGCAGTCACAGTCGTGGGGGGAGGGACACCCAAGGGGTGAGACTGGGAGGCCAGCAGGTCCTGGAGGGGGCAGGGCTCCAGGTCTGGGGCAGGGGTCCCCCGGCATTCAGATCACCTTCCAGTCCTGCCCAGGCTAGCTTGGCCCCAGCTCACCTTCACCTCCAGGCCCACCCATAGTGAGCAACCAAGGTCTGTGGGCCAGCCATCACATGTCTGCTACCCACAGGCACTAGGAGCATGGTCCTGGGCACCTGTCCATAGGTCAGGGATCCAGCCCACCACCTGTACAGTCTACAGCCTGTGACCTTGGCCCCGTTAGCATGGCCTTCTCCAGCCAAGCCAACCAGCTGGCACCAAAAGACAAAGCACCTTGGGTGAGCTTTCTCACCGCAGAGGGTGGCGTGGCTGTAGGCAGCAGGCTATGTCACTTACGTGCTCCTGCCAGGATCAGCAGGAGGGATGGCCAGGGCAAGAAATGGCTGTATCCAAGGTAGAAAACAGCTCTTCCACCCGTGCCAGCCTCACTTGGCACACTCTGGCATAGCTGGGGTGGTCAGGTGGGAAAAACTGTTCCAGATGTCCTCCCTCTCTCCAGGCCATGGCTCCCACCTCCCCCTGGACAACCTCAGCTTTAATCACCAGCCCTAGCTGCCCCTGGCCCCTCCACCCAGATGTCACCCAGCTTAGGCCTGTTCCGGGTATCGCTTCTCCCTACATGGCACCTCCACCCCACCCCCGCCAGATGCTCATTCCAGAAACTGGAGCCCTATCCAGACCTCCTCTCTCCTCCAGCTCTAGCAGCCACATGGACCCTCCCAGCTCCAACCCTACTGCCATCTTCCTCATTTCCCTGTCTGTACCTCCAGACTTGCTACGGAGACCCTCTAAATATTCCCCATCACAGGGAGAAAGCCCAAGTGCCTTCTAAGAATGATCTGGCCCCTGCCCCCTACCATACCTCATGGCCACACTGACCTCCTTTCTGCCCCTCCAGAGGCCAAACTCAGACCTGCCACAGGGCCTTTGCACCTGCCTCTGCTTGGGATGCTCTTCCTCCTGATCTCCCCATGGCCAGCCTTCCTCGCCTTTAGCTCTCAGCTCTAATGTCTCTTCTTGGAGAGGCCTCCCCAGAGCAACCTGGCCAGTGGTGGGCATGTGGCCATCCCGCTCACCATCGGATGACACTGTTTCACGTGCCCTGTCTTTTCCTTGCTCACTGTGTGTCTCCCCAACAGCACGGGAGCTGCAGGATGCAGCGCCTGCATCTCAGTGGTGACTGCTGTATCCTCAGGGCCCAGCGCACAGTAGGAGCTCCATCACTCTGTTCAGTGAATGAGCAAATGAACTGCTAGTTTCCATGGCACAGTTGGATCTGACCACACTAGGCGCTCACCCCTGGGACCCTCTGGATGCTGCTGTTTCCCATCCAAGGCCCCTGTGGTCTGGCCTTTCACTACTTCTCCAGGCTTGACCCTGGAGTTTCTCCTCTCACTCTGATTCCCAGACCCATACTCTGCCGGGATGCCCTCCCTGCCCCTTCTCTGCCAGCAAACCCTACTCATCCCCTCACTTTTTCAGACCTGTTGGAACCCATACCTCTTCCTCCTACCTGTCTCTCCCACAGTCCTCAGCACTTTCAGCCTATACCCCTCGTCACCCTGTCATTGACAGCCCGGCACCAGCTTCCAGCCCCCAACTCCTCTCTTGTCACAGATGCTTGCAGGCCCTGGCATGCCCACATCCTGCACTTTCACACCTCTAAGCCCTCGGCCTCTGCTGTTCCCTCTGCCTGAGTGCTCTTCCTCCTCTTCTCTGCTGCACGAACTCCTACTCATCCCTGAAGACCCGACTCGAAATGTCACCTCTTTTCTAAAATCCTGGCTGATTCTTCTCATCAATCAGGACTGTACTGGTTGCAAGAAAAAGAAATCCAGCTCGAGATGGCTTGAGCAAAGAGGGGAACGTGCCTGTTCATATGACTGACAATTCCAGGGGTGGTTTCAGGCATCGCGGGAACCAGAGGCTTAGAGAAAGTAATATATACTTCCATCTCAGCTCCACTTCCCTCCACGCGCTGACTTTTTCAGAGATTCCCTGCCTTGGATATGGCTGCTGGAAGACAGTGGCTGGCAACCCCATATCCACATGCTCTGGGTTCAGCAACCACAGCCAGGACCCTAAGTCCAAGTTCCAGGGCAGCCTCTGATGGGCTCAGATGGGCCAGGCGCCCATTTCTCAGCCAATCATCATGGCCAAGAGGATGGGGTGTTCGGGTCTCACGCTCACCCGGGCGGTGGAGGACTGTGGGTTCCAGGACCTCTGGGTACCTGGAAGACAACGCTCTCACGCCCCGGTTCCACGCTCCACATCCCTGCCCCTCCGCCCGCACACGTGCCCCACGCGGCAGGTGCCGGCTACCCACCCGGGCCCCGGAGGCTCACGGCTTCGCAGCACAAGGAATCCCATCTCCCTCACAGCTGGGTCCCCCGTGCCCACCCGGTGACAGCCCCAGAGGAAGGCCTGAGAAACTTTTCGCCTGATCGAAGGGAGGTGTGCTGTGCCGAGGAGACTCCGCGTGCTGGGTGTGTAATAACGGGTTAACCATCCCCCTGGCAGGCAGCAGATCTGCATTTTCACGGAGGCCTCAGGGGGACACAAAGCTTAAATGGCAACGCAGGGAGGCGGGAGGGGGGTGCCCAGGGGGGCCCTCGGTGGAGCCCGGTCCCAGCAGCCCAGCCTGCGGGGGCCACTCGGCCAATAACGAAGAGCTCGCTAAGGGGCCGCGAGTGGAAGGGCTGGGGAAATAATTACCGAGGAGGCCCGGGAGGGAGGCGGGGAGGCTGGCGAGAGGCTTAATGAAACTGCTAACGCGTTAGTGATTCCTGCCTGCTCGGGAAAGGCGGAGGCAGACAGCCATGTTGCCAGCTCCTGCGACGGAGTCTGCCAGGCGGGACCGGCTGGGCACGGCGCGAGGCGGCAACAATAGGCACCTCTTCATCACCCGCCTCTCGGCACGTGACTTTCAAAGGGCAATCTCAATATATTAAAGTCCGGATGACAGTGTATTTCAACACATCTCATATTCAGTGGGGCTGCAGCCCATTCAGACGCATTCGAAACAGAATGGCTAACGTTCTGATTCGACGCAGACTCACAGAGATCGAGGCACCAGGGCGAACGGGGGTGGGGGATCTGGTCCCATTTTCCAGCTGGGAAGCTGGGGCCCCGGGAGGTTATCCATCTCTCCAGGGCCAGGGTAGTTCCAAGAAAGCATCCAGCCCTTTCATCGCGCCCACGAGCAGCCCCTCTCCCCGACTCCGCATGTCTTTTCATTCTCCGAAGAGCTCTGCGAGGTCGGCAGGTGCCACAGCCCCCTTTAACGGATGTGCCCAAAGGTATACTGCACGGCCGAGGGGGCAGGAGCTCCACCCAGGGCATGCACTCCTGGTCCAGTGCTCCATCCCCCACACGAGGATCACACATTGATGCAAACTGCTCTGCGTTTTCAGTTTACAACATCTCATTTCAGCTCCAGATGAGACAACAGAGACACAGAGAGGTTAAGTGTTGCACCCAATGCCACACAGCTGGTTGGCTCCAGAGCAAAAACTCAAGAGCTGGGTTTTCTGACTCCAGACCATGTGCTTTTTGTTCAAACATTCCACAGTGCACAGTGGGTGCACAGGACCCCCTGGTAGGTTGATGGAGAGATTTGGGGCCACAGAGAAGCCCGGGTTTCTCCGGGCAGCAAGCAAGAGTTGGGGCAGCTGCCTGAGGCAGAAGTGACCACAAAAACATGCTCGCTTGCTCTACGTTGTGTCAGGTGAATGCCAGACAGTCAGCACAGCGCCATCCCATTGTGCAAACAAGGAAACTGAGGTTTGGAGAAGCAAAGAGCCACACGCCCATAGTGACCCTCAGCTAGTGAGTGGCACAGCCCCAATCATTCAACCATCCCAGGGGGTGGTCCCAGCCCAGCTGCTGCCTACCCTCAGCCCTGAGCAGGCACTAGGCCAACCAGGCGCTCTGGGAACCCAATCTGAGGTATGGACCGGAGGCCAGTGATACCAGGAACCAAGTCCCCCCTTCCAGCACCCTTGGATGCACAGGAAAGGCTGGGAGTCAGAGGAGTGGGCGTGGAGAGGGATCTCAGTCCCCAGATACTCAGCAGAGCCTCCCCTGCTCACGTCCTGGTCAACAGCCCAGTCTGAGGAACTCAAGGGGCCAGGAACTTGGTGACTAGCTGGCCCCCCCCCCCACATCGGAATCTGGTACGATCTGCAAGGAAAGGCTGCACCACCTCCATCTCCTGGGTGTCCCTTTGGAGCTTTCCAGATATCCCTAGCCTTGGGGAGACTGCTTTCTAGTGATCCCAGCAGCTCACGCAGCCCTGTCCCCATCTGTTCCTGGACCTGTTTCCCCAGGGAAGCCACCAGAGGACAAGGCCACCTCTGAAGCCCTCTGTGGGTACAAGACCCCAGTACAGGAGGCATGTCCTGGATGAATGAATGAGCGGGTGAATGAATGATGAACAGGCCAATACCACGTGACCTGCTGCTGTAATCACTTCCCACGGCCGCCTGCACTCAGCAAGGAGGCTCTGCTTCTGTCTACCAAAAGGGACTCCCACCCCACAAGACCAGCCCCAGCCCCCAACCATCGCCAGATGAGGAAACTGAGGCCCAGAGGGCCCAGGGCCTCATGAGAGGTGGCAGCACCAGGATTTGAACCCGAGTAGCTGGGCTCCAGTCTGGGCTTCAGCCCCAGGCTCTGCCTTGCCTTCGTTTCCAAAGATGAATCCATCCATACACACTCCCTTATCCGACCCCCACTCACACCAGGGGGCATGACCATGCCCATCCCATGAACCAGGACACTCAAATGCCGAGCAGCAGAGGCCCCAGCGCAAGGTCACATGGTCATCAGAAAGCATAAAGTCTTAAACCTCTCCCATCTTGCAATCCTCATCGTCCCTTCCACACACCAAAGCTGCCTCCTTCCCCATCATCAACACGGAAAAGAGAAGGGAGAGGGGGGAGGGGGAGGGGAAAGGCAAGGAGGAAAGCCTCCCCCCAGCCCACAGCAGGCTCCTTTCTGGTCAGGGGAAAGGCCTCTAATGAAGGCCCCGCAGATGCTGGCGGTGTCAGCCTGGGAGCCCTGCGGAGCTGCAGGGCGCGCATCTCTGCTCCCAATTAGCACACAGGTCCTCCATCAAAGCGCACGCCTGCTGCCAGGAGCAGAGGCCAGAGGGACGGCCCTTCTAACAGTAGGAAGAGGCCACGGCTCTCTGGCAGGCCCCGGCCCCTACCCCTTGCTTTTCTGGGGGGAGTGCAACCCCCCTCAATCCCCTCACTCACTCACACCCTCTCCAATCAGCCAGCTCAGGGCAGCCGCCGTCACCCTGGGGGACGCGCTAATGAAGATGGCCGACATTAATCTCTTCCCTCTCCCGACAGGTCAATTTATAGTTCCATGGGGAGCCCTGGCGCTTGGCCAGAGGGCCTGACATAACTCTCCCTGTTCCCTGGGAGGACGTCGGGGGTGGGCTCCATGGGGCAGAGGGGGCTGGCGAACTCAGAGGACAGGGCAGGGAGGGCCCTTCCACCTGAGTGCCCACCATCACTGCACCAACAAATCCCGGTGGGACCTTGGCCCCGGGCGGCCATGGCTGAGGGTCAAGGCCTTCAGGTACCTGGGAGCAAATCTGGTCCTCATCTCCTCAATCTAGGGCACCCAGCTCACCAGGAGGAGACCCCAAGGAGGCAGGGGACGTACGACTTTCCACTCCTCACTGACTCCCCTGGGGTTTTGAGAGAGCCCCTCTAAGGAGCTTAAGTCCATCTGCTTCTGCCAGACTCCCCAGTGTTTCTTTCTCAAAGATCACCGAGCTGGCCACGCGGGGTCTGGCGCTGCGCTGGGTCTGGCCCTGGGCATGCGTCAGCCCCGGCCCCTACTCTCCCAGAGCTCCCAGTCTGGTGGAGGAGGCTGACACAGAAGCGTGTTTTGCCATGCTGCACCATGTGAGAACCGTAATGGAACGACTTGCCAACAGCAGGGGTGCCCATGGGCAAGGCACATCGACTCCACCCGCCTGAGAAAGGTGGGGGCCTGGGGGGCTACAGGGAGCAAAACCCAGGTGGGCCCTGAGGATGAGCAGGAATTCAACAGGCCGGAAGACACAAGGGAAGGGATGTTTGGGGAAGAGGTCATCTCAGATGGGAGACACGCAGTGTTCAGGGGCTCTGTGACCAGGGGACATCCTGCTCACAGAGGTGAGGCTGCAGCAGTGGGCAGGGCAGACCGTAAGGAAGCTCAGCCTCCAGGGGCAGCTCAGGAGTTTGGCCTAGTTTATGTCTGTGGACAGCTGAGGAGTTCAGAAGCTCAGAACTGCCTTTAGAAAGACAGCTTTGGCTGTAGTGTCCCAGACTGATGGCTGAGGCAGGGGAGGCGAGGTGGAAATGTCCACGCCAAAGGGTGAAAGGAGGGACAGACATTTAAGAGGCAGGACCAACAGAACCCTGTTTGATTGGACAGACGGGCAGGTAGAGGTGTCTGGGAAGCCACAGGCCTGGGGTGTCCAACCTGGGCGTGGGTGGAGGTGATGTCATTGGCCTGGGGTAAGATAAGGAATTGGGCCTCATGCTTAACTTGTGAGCCCAGAAGGTCCCAGCGGGGCCCCAAACCCAGGCCCGGGCTTAGGAGAAGCCAGCCCCCACATGTCGACCCCGGGTGCAAAATTCTGAGCAGTGCTGGACACCTCGCCTGGAGCCAACTCATTTCCTAGAGAAGGTGAAGCTGGGGGACTGCCCCTGGTCCCAGACACTCCAGGAGGAAGCAGGAGCCTGGCAAAGGCAGGGTGTGAGGTGAGGCAGCTCCGCTATGCTGGACAGAGCCCCCCAGCTCTGAAGCCTGTGGGCCAGGCTGCCCCCCACGGCCCCCAGTGCCCAGCGCTGCCCCAGGGCTGCTTCTGCACTTCCTAGGTGGCCTGGAATCTCTGCCGAACCCATGCCCCAGGCCCTGGCCCCTCCCTGTCTTCTACTGTTCCTCCAGGGCTACCGACCCCAGGTCTTGTCTAATCCCCTCAGTAACCCCGGGAGTGTCCCCATTTTCCTAGGCTGGAGACCCAGACCCAGAGAGCTAAGGAACTTGCTCAAAGCCTCTCTCAGCTTCTTGGTGTCATAGCCAGGATGGAACCAGGGTCCAAATGACCCCAAGGCACATATTCTTAAAGAAAGGGGGAAAAAGAACAAGGCCGAAATAAAGAACCTCGATGCTTACAGTGGCTGCATTATGGTGGTGGGACAATGGCTGATTTTTTTTTTTCTTCTTCTTTTCTACAATGAAATATTCATACCCTCACTCCGTGGCTGTGTGCGCCCTAGTGGGGAGAGCCCTGGCTTTGGCGTCAAGCAGCCCAGAGCTCAAATCCTGGCTTGGGCACTTCCTAGCTGGGGACCCTGAGCAAGCTACTTGCCCTTTCTTAGCCTCTGTTTTCTCATCTGTACAATGGGGACAAACCCCCCCACTCCAGACAAGCCGGTCACACCTGGCGCACAGTAGGCACGCAGTAAGCACGCAGTAAGTGCTAGCCTTAGAGCATCACACCCCCGCGCTCTCACCACCTGTCCGGCCTCCAGAGGGAACTTGAGACGCCCCCACGTGCCAGACGCTGGTGCTGGGCAGGCACCGGGTCCCCGGGGCGGGCGCCCACCCATCCTCCCGCCTCACCCTGCCGCGCCCGCGCTGCCCCCTTACCCTGGCGGCCGGAGGGCCGGCATCGGTCCCGCAGGAGAGCCCGGGCAGCGGGGCCGGGCTCCGGAGCGCGGGGCGCGGGCGCGGGCAGGGCGCGCGGGGGCGCGGGCCGCGCGCTCCGGGCCGTGCGCCCCGCGGCCACCGCGTCCTCGCCTCCAGCGCGGGCCCCGCGCCCCGGCCGGCGGGGCAGGCCCTGCGCAGCGCCGCGCCGGTGGGGGGCGGGCCTCGCGGGCCCTGGAGAGGCGCCCGGGCGGCGCGGGCTCCCGGCGGGCGCGGGCGGCGCCGCTGCGGTGGCCCCGCTGCTGAGTGGTGGGACGCGATTTACTGGCTGCAATTCCCGGCGCCCCTCGATGGCACTTAAGAGAGACCGGGAGGGAGCCGGGGAGAGCGGGCGGAGGGCGGGCGGGCGGAGGAGGGGCGGCGGGAGCCGTGCGCGCCGGCGGGGGAGGGGCGCGGGCGGGGGCGGGCGGGCGGGAGGTGGGGAGAGGCCCGGATGGAGGCGGCGGGCGGCCGCGGCGCGCGGGGCTGGGGTAGGGGGGGCCCTGCCTCCAGCCCCCGCCCACCCGCGCCCAACCCCCCCCCACGCACTGGCGCCGCTGGTAGGGGTTAGGCCAACCCCCCACCCAACCGGCCAACCCCACTCCTTCAGAAACCCCCCTCCATCCAACTGGCCCACCCCACCTCCCCTTTCACAAACCCCCCATCCTCCAACCGGCCCACCCTGCCCAGCCTCCTCCCCCTGCCCAGCCCCCCCATTCTAACCAGCCTGCTCCACCTCCGCGCCTCCTCCCCATCACCTCTGTCACCAGAGATCAGAAACTTGGCCCACAGGCCCAACCCAGCCAAAGCCAGCTTGGTTTGACCCCATAGTATTTTTTGTTCTTAATTAGAAATAATTACCAACATGTAAAAATCGGGAATTTTCACATAAAAATCCACATTTCCAGCTTAGTTTGGAAAAGAGGAAGCTCAGGCAGAGGCCTCCCCCCTTCGCACTGGCGGCAGTCTGGACAGAACACTGGCCTGCAGTTCTCCGCAGTCCCCACCAGGCCCACCTGCCTGGCCCCAGAGGCATGAGCTTTCTCTTGCTTGGAGCCTTTCATACCCCAGTGCCTTTGCAGGTCCCTCTCCGTGGAAAGCCCACCCCCACCCCTTAAGGCCCCTCTTTTGGGAAACCTTCTGGCACTGCCCTCTCCCTGGGGCCATCCAGCCCGTCCCTGCTCCCACAGCCCCCCAGGAGGTAGTGGCGCCTGCCCCGCCCTGTCTGATTCCTTACTGGCTGGCACCATGGCCTCTGCGGCTGCGTTCTCGCCACAGGGCTGCTGCTCTTTGGCTGAATTCTCCCTCCCATCCTGGCTCTGGGCCTGGCCCACAGTAGGCGCTCAGTAAGTGTTGGCTGAGTGGCAACCAAAGAAGAACGGCCGGGATCGGGATTCCGCTAGGCGGCCTGGGCCATCGTGGGCACAGGGCACCGGTCCCTGCAGCTGATGTTCATTTTAAAAGCCTCAAATGTTCGTTCAGGGTGGCTCTTGCCAACCAAGGAAGCTAATGATTTCCACGCTTCATTTTTCTCCACCTTAATCCCACTGCCAAGGCTTCAGGGCCTCTGCTGCCACTGCCGTCAGACTGGCATCAAATCCCTCCCAGAAGGTGCAGTCCATCTGGGAAATGTCCAGGAGACTCAGGGAGGACCCAACTGTGCCTCCCTGACACCTGTGAGGTCGCAAGAAGCCTCAGGACCACAGGGTCGAGGACAGCAGCTGGCCAGTGCCCATGGGAGGAACGGGGTAGCCTGGAGAGCCCTCGTTGGCCAAGGCAGCTGTGATGACTCCCCAGGACAGGTTCCTCCAGTACCCCTTCATCCTACTGCTTCCTGAGCGCGGGGGGTGGGGGGGGGCAGGCAAGAGCCACACCTTTCCAGCCACCAGACACACCACAGATTTCATTAAAAACGTGTGTCACAAACCCAAGCAGACACCAGGATCCCATTTTACAAAGAAACAAGTTCAGAGAAGATGACCTTGCCAAGGTCACAGGATGGTAAGACACAAAGCCAGGAGCCTTCGTGGCCCTCCAGAGTGCCCCTGCCCTGCTGGGGAGCGAGACCCCCTCAGGGCTGATTCCAGAGCTAAGGACTGGTCTGTAACAGAGGAGACACAGGTGCCTGGATCCCAGAGCTGGCTCTGAGCAATCCTCCTTCCCAGAATTGTGCACACCTGGGCAAATGCCCAAGACCCTGTCTGCCCCAACCCACCCCCAACCATCTCCTGGCCACAGTGGCCCAGCCACAGGCCCTCTGGGCTAAGGGGCCAGAAGGCAGGCCTCGCTCAACAGCCAGCAACCACAGACAAGTCAATCACAAAACACCTTTCCAAGCCTCGGTGTGCCTATCTGCAATATGGGAGAACAACTGAGCCTCTGTGGGTTTTCAGGGGCACAAACAAGACAGCAGACAAGGAGGCAAAGAGGAGAGAGTCAGGAGGTTAAGTGCTTGGGTTCTGGGGTGAGGTGGCCTGAGTTCCAGTTCTGACTTCCCAGCCTCCCAGCTGTGACTCACCTGCTCGGGGCCTCAGTTTCCTTCTCTGTAAAAAGTGTAGGGCAGATCATAGGAAGAGCAACTGACTTAAGAGGCTGTAATGAGCCTGATGTGGGGTGATGCATGTGGAACCCTCAGCAGAGCCTGGCAATCATAAGGCTCGAGGCTTGTGACCTTTATGAGGGAGACCGAAGGGAACGGTTAAACGTGTGGGCCCTGAGGGGTTCACATCCTAGCTCCACTCTACCAGCTGTATGGCTCTGGGTAACCTTGCTCGGCCTCAGTTTCTCTGTCTGTAGAATGAAAATGTGGCTGGCAGTTCCCACAGCATTGAGTTGTGCTGGGGATTGACTTAGTTAGCTCAGATCCGGTATTCAGAATAGCCTGGCCCTGGTAAGCCTCAAACAGCATTAGCTCACTTCTCATTACTCTCGAGATGAGTAAAGGCAACCAGTCCCAAGTTCAAGGAGACTCCCCTGCTTGTCCTTATAAGACCAGGGATGTGATTTTCAGTCTAGCTTGTTTCAGAGAACAAGTAGACCTTCAAATTCCCCCTGTGCCAGCCGGGGTGCTCTCAGTTTCCTCAGCAGGAGAACGGGGCAGACAGAGCGGCACCTGCAGCCCCCCCGCCTCTTTCCAGCTGTGCCTGGGTCCTCGGGCTGTGCCCACCCACTGCCCCTCACCAGCTCCAGGACACAGCCCAGCTGGGAACTCTAGCAGCCCCCCACATTGGCCAGATGGGGAACACCTGACCCCTGTCAGCCCCTTGAGCACAGGCCTGGGAGACTGCTGCTTTGGTCTAGTGATTGGCAGGTCATGGGAGGACCAGCTGAGCCTCTCAGGGCTTAGGATCGTCCCAGAGGCCATGGGAGGGGCCCATCGGGAGAAAGGGCAGAAGGACCCTCAGGAAGGACTTTTCCACCCCCTCCTCAACTCTAGGAGTTCCCAATCCTCCCATTTCACTCTCTGTAGTAACAACCGTTATTTAAAGTCCTCTTTATTCTGCTGTGTATTGTCTGTCTTCGCCCTCCCTCCCCGAAGAGGACGCAAGTTGTGTGAAGACAGGGATTTTGATTTGTCTTGATCCCTGCTGTACCCCCAGCATCTAGAGCAGTGCAAGCACATAGTAGGTGCTCAACAAACATTTGGCGCTGGAGAAAAATTCTCAGATGGTAACATTTAGCTAGAAGGGTAGGAGGGCAAGGCCCCTCTGCCTGTGGGCAGCCCCCCTTCCCGGAAGACAACCCAGGGCAGCCGCTGTCCCTTGTGAGCTCAGTACCCCCACGGTGGGGGTTGGGAGGCCTGAGTTCTCCCCCACTGCAGCCAGGAAGCGTGTGACTGTCACTGCAGTACCATTGGGCTCCTCGGGTGAGGGAGGGACCCGGGCAATTTTCTGGCTCACAGCTCTTTCCAGTGCTGCCTGGTGACACAGACGGGCCTGCAGGCCCAGGAAGGTCCTGTTCCAGCAGAGGCAGGCTGGGACTCCTGCCCTGCAGCCCGGTAGGGCTTCTCCACCCCCAGGACTGCAGGGGCTTCCCAGCTGAGGCCCAGGATGTGATCTGGGGGCTGGGCTCCCGCCCCCTCCCCAGCCACAGCCCCTCACATGTGCATGGCACTCCCCCGTTACAGTTTACAAAGTGCGTTCACAGACATTATCACATCGGCTCCTAAACGCCCCCTAAAAACCACAATAAATCTCTCGCTCTGGCTCTGGAGCCCACCGGCTGCTGTGTAATCAGTGAGCAGAGGGGCCTCAGGGCCCAGAGCCTGCCAAAGCTGAAGCCAGCAGGGGCAGAGGGGGGTCCACGTGGGCGGGTGGCAGGTGGCGGGTGGCAGGCCCAGCTGGGGCGCTGCGGGAGTGAGGAGCAAGTCCTCAGGCCCAATTCTGCAGAGGAGGGAAGTGCTGTCTGGGAAAGCCAGCCAGTAGGGCTTGAGGGGAGAGGTTTATAGGACTGAGAGGTGGGGCAAAGGTGAGGGAGAGGACCAGAGGGTTCCTTAGCACTTAGGAACGCCATCAGGGAGGCGGGCTGGTGGCCAGGCACAAGAGGCCCGGGGACAATCAGCCCCAGCCTGGCTTCTGATCTGCTTCTCTTCACCCCTAGATAACAGCCCCCACCCAGATCCCCTGTGTGCCAGGCCCTTGTGCATGCTGTCCTCTGTCTGAACGACTTCACTGCCGTTTTGAAATCTTAACCCTCTTCGAAGGACAGTCCAGACCCCCCATTTGTCAGTCCCTCCCCAGCTCCCAGAGGCTAGCCTCAGGCTCCCCAGCTATGCCTGCTCTCCCTTTCTCTGAATTGTCAGGTCCCTTCCCCCCTTTGTACCTTTTGTGCCCCCAGGGCATTGAATTTGCAGTGGCCGAGACCCCACCCCCACCCCTCACACCCTGCACAGAGTCACAAGCAATGGCATGTGGCTGGAGTGTCACTGGCTGGGCAAACACCCCAGCCCAGAGGGTGTAGGAGGTAGTGAGACCCCCACATGACTGGCCCTGCGAACACTGCCCCTGTGTTTTCAGCCTAGCACTCAGCCCTGGGCAGCCGCAGAGAAAGAACCCCCCAAATGTCCAAGCCAAATTAGCCAGCAGCCACGGTTGGGCTTTGTTTTTTTACCATTTCCCTTGATTCTCAAAGTTATAGGAGCTCAACTTACAAACTGTGGAAAGTTCAGGAAAGTTTAAATAAGCAGGGTGAGGGAGGGCCTGGCCCGAGGGGGCTGCGGCTGCCCTGGCAGGCGTCCCTCCCACAGCACAGTGCAGCGGGGGCTGCGTTCCCCCCCTTCTGCTGCCTGTCCATCGGGCAGGCGTCCGGGTAAGCTGTGGTCTCGACCTCTGGGCCGTGGAGGCAGCCAGACTGTCGCAGCTGTGGTCACAGCAGTGTCACAGCGGGTGCGGAACAGGTGCTGGCTTCTCTGGGGTCACTGCTGCAAGGATCAGCAGTTTCCCTTTTCCTTGATAGGAAAACCAGCGGCCAGACTGGGGCGCTGATGGGTGGAGGCATCGTTGTCCCTGTGAAGTGTTCGCCGTGTGGTGTCTGAAGTGGGTCAAGGCAGTGGCTGCAGGGGGGCTGGAGGTGGAGGGTGACTCATGGGGCAGACACCCACCCTTCCAGGGGATAAAGGAGTCCCTCCGTGAGGCCTAGGGGACAGACCTCGGGACTAGGAGCATGGAGCTCAGGGAAGCCCCAGGGCCTAGCTCCTTGGCCTGGCGTTCCACCTCATTTCTCCCGATAAGGGACTTGTATCCAGAAATACAAAGGAGTCTTACAACTCAACAATAGAAGGACAAGTACCCCAGTTTTTCAATGGGTAGAGAATATGAACAGAAGGAGATATACAAACGGCCAATAAGCACAGGAAAAAATGCTCGATTCATCAATCATTAGTCAAAACGTGGTACAGTGGGTTAGGTGTCTGAGTCTTGGTTTTGGCTCAGGTCCTGATCTCAAGCGTTGTGAGATCGAGCCCCACATTGGGCTCCGCACTAAACGGAGTCTGCTTGAGCTTCTCTCTCCCTCTTTCTCTGCCCCCCTCTACTGTGCACTCATTCTCTCTCTCTCTCAAATAAATAAATAAATCTTAAAAAAAAAAAAAACTGCAATGAGATACCATTTCTCACCCACTAGACTGACTATAATCAAAAAGCAGGCCCTAATAAGTGTTGGTGAGGTTGGGACGAGTTGGAACCCTCATATACTGCTGGTGGGAATGTCAAAATGGGGAAAGCCACTACAGAAAAGGGTCTAGCCATTCATCACAGGTTAAAGAGAGAGTTACCCTACCACCCAGCAACTCCACTTCTAGGTATATACCCAAGAGAAATGACAATACACATCCACACAAAAACTTGCACACAAATGCTTATAGCAGCATTATTCACATTATTCATAATTGCCCCAAAGTGGAAACAACCCACGTGCTCACCAACTGATGAATAGATGAAAACGTGGAAACGTGGCAATGGAATATTATTTGGCCATAAAAAGGAAGTACTGACTTGTGCTATAATATGAATAAGTGAATCTTCAAAACACATTATATGCCCGGTGAAAGAAGCCAGACGCAAAAGGTCACATATTTTCTGATTCCATGATATGAAACGTCCAGAATTGGCAGATCCATTGAGACGGAAAGTAGATCAGTGGTTTCCAAGGGGAGGGGGAGGGACTGCTAGTGGGCCAGAGTTTCCTTGGGGGATGATAAAAGTGTTCTGGAATTTGATAGTGGTGATGGTTGCACAACCGTATAAATACACTAAAAACCACTGGATTGTACACTTTTAAAGGGTAAATTTTATAGTATGTGAATTATATCTCAATAAAGCTGGTTGTTTTGTTTTTTTTTTTTAAATGCTAAGATCCCATAGGGCAGTCTACCCCATAGGCACCCAGGAGCTGGCCTACCCAGGCTCGGCCCCTGTCCCTTTCAAGCTGCCTTCCTGGATGGATGGTGGGTGTGGGGCAGTGGCTACCCTGATGTGGGTGGGCACAGGACTCTGCTTCCTCCCATGGGCCCAGCCCGTGCCTGCCTCAGGCCTTTTGCTCTGGAGGTTACTTCTTCCTGAAACACTCTTTCCCCCACTCCCTGTCATCTTCTGGATCTCAGCTAGGAGGGCCTGTACTGGGTGGGCTTTCCTCAGGGCAATGGGAAACCATGAGGATGAGGAGGGTGGCATGCCAGACTCAGGTTCTAGAAGGATCCCTTTGGCTCATCTGCAAGGGATGGAACAGCAGCACAAGGCTGGAGGCCTGAGGCCAGGAGGAGGCCATGGAGAGACCTGGAGTGTAGGCCTGGAGAGGCAGGGCCTGGCCTGGGGCAGGGGCTGCACAGGTACAGAGAAGTGACATGCTGGGGAGGAATTTGAGAGCCCAAATCAAATGACTTCGAGATAGCACCAATGTAGAGCACAGGGAGTCTGGGATGGTGCCGGTTCCCGCGGTGCAGAGGGCTGGGTGAGGATGGGCCAGTTCAGAGGTGGGGAGCACTTCTGCTTTGAGGTTTTCTGAGGTGGCGCACTGTGGAACCCCAGCGGGTAGCATCAGCTCCACGTCCAGATCCAGCCAGTCACTCCTGTGACACTTCCAATATTCAACCCCCTTGATACTCTCATTTTCTGGGTTAGGTCTATGCCCTGCACTGGTCAGGGCCACAGCCTTCTCACTGCCTCCTCTTCTGGAGCAACTTGCCTTTTCTCTTTCTGGCACCACAAGGTGGGGCATTCCCCAGCCAGAAACCATCAGTGGCTCCCTACTGCCCTCAGAACAAAGGCCAGATGCTCCAGTGGGGCCCACCTGGCTTTGCAGCCTCGCCACATCTTACGCTCTCAGTCCTGCTCCACACACTCTCCCCCACCCATGCCTTTGGGGATGTCAAGCTTCCGCCACCTCTCTGCCTCCTTGGGAGCCCTTCCTCCCTGAGCCTTGGCAGCAGGGGGCCCTCGGCTCTGCCAGTCTTTTCTGGAACACAAACCGGGAGGCATGACCTGACCAGGGTTTCCAGTGATCGTGGCTTTATTTGAAATGACTTAGAAAATGTATTACAATGAAATCACAAACTCGTGGTCACAAACTTATTGCATGATCTTAAATCGGAAAGAATTAAGAGTATCCATGGGTTTTATTCTGTTCTGTGACGTTGCTTCAAGCCCAGACACACTGCACGTCAAGTCCACGAGAGCGGGGACCCCAGCTGCCGAGTTCTTGGATGCAGCCCCAGTGCCTGGGGCAGTGCCTGGATAGTTGGGGTGCTAAGGAGGGGCTGGGCAGGTGGGAGGAGGGACAGTAGAAGGACAGGAGAGAGGGAGGGCCGGGGAGGCCAGGTAGCTGCGTGGGCGAGTGGATGGCTAGGAGGTTCGAGCACAGAGGGTGTCTAAGGGCCGCTAGACCACTTTAAGCCCAGCCCTAGATCAGAGTCCAGAGTCCAGTCCCGGGGCTGAGCTGGGATCCACGGAGCACCCGTGGGCACAGAAAGAAGAGCCTCACCCCAGTCTACTCCCTGGTCTCCAGCTTCCCTGAGGGCTTCCACTGAGCCTTTAGGCCTGGCTGGCCTCTTCAGCAAGTTGACCAGAACTCTCTGGAGCCATCCTTGACCCCTCTGCTTGCACTTGGATACACACTCTCCCCCTCTCCTTCTCCCCCCCTCCCCCCATCCAATCCATCAGCAAATCCTGTTACATTATTTTCAGCAGCCTCCTCTCCAGCTCCCTGGCTCTGCTCTTGCCCCTCCCCCAGTCTCCTCTCAACTCAGCAGCCAGAGGGATCCTTGTAAATGGTGAGTCCAGGAGGCCTCACCATCTGGCCCCCATTTCCTCACTGAGCAACTCTGCTACTGCCTCCTCCTCCCTCACTCCCCTCCAGCCACGCTGGCCTCAGCCTCCTTGCTACTCCTCCACTGTGCCAGGCATGCTCCCTGCTCCATACCTTCGCCCTGGCTGTTCCCTCTGCCTGGAATGCTCTACCCCCAGAGAACCTGTCTGACCCACCTCTTCACCTCCTTGCCATCTTTGCTCAAATGTCACTTTCTCTATTAGACCTTCCTTGGACACCTTATTTATAAATGAAAATAAAAATCCACCCCTTGTTTACTTTTCCTATTTAATTTTTCTTCTTAGCGCGTATCACTCTGGACCAAAATATTTTTTATTTCCTGTTATGTTTTTTGTCTGTTACGATGTGATCTCCTTGAGGGCACGGGTCTTTTCCATTGCTGCATCCCCAGCACTGAGCACAGGGTCTGCAAGGCACATATGAGGTGCTCAATAAACATTTGCAGAATGAATGAATGAATCTCTGGGGTCCAGACTTGCTCTTACTGGGCTGGTGTGTCCCAGGCCCAAAGCCCATGCAGGTCCTCACGGCTCTATCACTGCCTTTCCCCTTGGCCACTGGCTGATTTGGCCACCAGGGGCCACTTAAAGGGTCCCGAAGTTCCTTGGGGCCTGCCTCCCCCAACCCCCAAGAAGGCTGCCCACACTCTCTCAGAGGCTGACGGGGTGGGCACAGCCACAGGTGGCTCTCAGAGTTGAGTTCCTGGAAAGACAACCCAGGGCTGGCCCAACCTGCACTTGGTTCAGAACTATTCACGCATCCCCTTCCCCAGCGGGCCCAGGGGGGCCCCAGCAGCCAGCACTCCTGTGAACACCACTGCTGCACTTTCTCCACCCTCCCCGCTCTAAGCTTCCACGTGCCCTATCCTGCCTGAGCTGCCAATCCAGCCTGGCTAGCTAGACAGGGTGGACAGACTGGAGCTGTGGGGTCACCCACAAATGGGGACACTGGTTCAAAGAGGTCACGAGAGCCGGCCAAGGCCCCTGCAAAGTTCCAGGCTTCCCTGGTGCTGAGCCGGATGAGACGGGATGGAGTGTGCCAGTTCCTCCCTTGCACATGGGGACACTGAGCTGGCACAGGGGACATTGAGCTGGGGGTGGGGAGTCCCCAAGCCCCATCAGACCCCAGGAGTGTCGTGTCAGCTCGAGTTCCAGTGCGGACAGCTCGGGGACTGAGGCCAACCAATAGATGAGCGGTGACAGCTTGACCCGCAGCGTTTCACGGGGACCTCACACAGGTTTGCAGTTGTAGACACTTGACTCTGGAGCCTCGGGGAACTTGTTGGCTGTGGAGGGTGCATGTATACTTGTGTAAGTGTGCATTTGAGTGTGTGCACTCGTGTGTGTGTGCAGGTATTCTAGGGCACAGGGCTCATGAACAGGCAGATTGCCATGGGCCCCCAAATCCATGTCCCGTCACCCCAGTGACTCCAAGAGTGTGGCCTGGAGATGAAGAAGGGCACCCAGGAAGGAGAGAAAGTCTCTGGACCATTCAGCCGGGGACTTAACAGGACAGCATCCTAACCAATGCACAGCACAACGAAGTCAGCCGGACTCAGAGGCAAAACCCGATTCAGCTACTCCTTGCTGGTCCTCTAAGCCTCAACTACATTATCTGCCAAATGGGTCTAATAATTCCCGCATCACAGGGTGGTTGAGATTAAACAAGATGGTGTAGATATTCAATATAACTATTTAGGTTACTGGTAATTTTATGAGCGCTCACGTTTGAGTTGGAGAACAGGCTGCCCATTTGTTCCAAAAGCGCCCTTTCTGCCTTGCTGTGAGCAGGGCACGGGACACAAGGCCCTGCCCTCAGCGATGCGCACGCACGCATGGGTCCCAGCTGGCTGGCTTTTGGAGACAGTGTGGTTTCCTGCCTTATGAGCACAACCTCAATCCCCTAGAGGACCCTGGGAGTTGGGGGCTGCAAGTGCCGTCCTGCACATGAGAAAACAGAGAGGGGAAGTCACTTGTCCGTGGTCACCCAGTAGACGAAGGGCTGAGCCAGAATTTGGGGGGAGGATCTTACCACCACACTCAGGCGGGACAGAAAGCAGCACGCTCCGGGTCATTGCGCAAATCGAGAAAGCACCTGAGAGACTCAGGAGAGAGTCTCGGGGAGACACTGACCAATGAGCAGGGGCTTAAGGGTACAAAGGCTGGGACAGGAGAAGGGGAAGCGGCCAGGCAGAGAGGGCAGCCTGAGCCAAGGCCCAGAGTGAGGAAAGAGCAGCCAACCCTCCCTGCCCAGATCCTGGCTCCGCCCTCCTAGCTGATGCAGCCGCTCACACCCTCTTGCCTTTGTCTATGCAGTCCCGTGGGCCCGCCATCTCCCTTCTTCTTCCCTCCGGGTCCAGCGGTGGCAGCCAGCGCAGCATTTGAAAACAGACCTGTGCATTTCCTGCCGCCGTGCTCTGCCTCATAGAGAGGGAGAGACTTAAGCCCAAAGAGACTCAGGGTAGGGCGGAGTCTGCCTGGAAGAGCATGGTGAGAGGGAGAACAGAATGAGCAAAGATACAAGGGCAGAGTCTGGATTGTGCCCTCCTGCACAGCTCAGAGTCCCCCCATCACATCCCAGGGCTCTGAAGCCAATGCTGCTTCACTGCCCTGCCCGGGGGATGGCGGGGTATAGACAGGGAATGCTTACACTCTGGGATAGAACTCCGGCTCTCATATTGCTCTGCCCAGTTTTTTCCTCTCCCTGAAATATGGCCCTCTTTCCTGTGACGTGAGATCGTGAGCCCCACCTCAAGAATTATTCAAGCGGAGGTGAGGAAAATCTCCAGCCCAGAGTAGGTGCTCAAGAAACAGCAGTTGCCTAGAACATCATGACAGAGCCCATCTGGGTGAGGGCCCCCCAGCTCTCTGGGTCCTGGCATCGAGCCATTCCCTAGTCAGGAACCCAGAAGCCCTGGAGGGGAGGGAGGCTCTGAGTTTAGCCTGGGGGGGGTCTGTGATTAGAGCAGCGAAGTTCTTACAGAGACCAAATGTAAACCCCGCCTCTCCTGGAGCCTGGCAAATCTGTGGGAGCAAGAGGTCCGCCCTGCCCTCAAAGCCATGCTTTCCAAAGTCATTTGGGGACCCCAGCCCCACACTGTGTTACTCCATCGTGGCCCAGCTCATCTGACAGATGAGACTGGGAGGCGGATGTCTCCCTGCGCGGACCCCTCGGCTCCCCAGACAGAGGCAGGGCTGGTGAAGTGGCTCCTTCCTCACTCTGACCTCACAGCCTGGCCGTTATAGAAGAAGTCTAGGAGTCCTAGGAGGGGACAGTGGCACTTACTGGGCACCCTCTGTGGGTGCTTTGCAGTACTCCCGGACTCCTACTACCTCTGACAGCTAGGTATTAATATTCCCATTGTACAGTTCAGGAAACGGAGGCTTAGAGAGGTCAAAAAAATTTGAACTGCTCAGTCCAACAGCCCCTCTCACCTTAATCCTTTCTCCCACCAAATGCAGAGGTTTTGGAACTCCACTGGTGACGGGGAGCTCACTCCTGCAAAGATCCCATCTTGGACATACCTGAAAGAACATTTTTCTCAACGTGGGCTGAAACTGGCCCCCTGAAGCTTCCACCAGAGGCCCCAGTGGTCCAATGCACATGGAACCAAGCCCTCTATCCCTGAGACAGCCTTTGGAAATGGAATATCGCAGAACACCCCCCCAATTAACCAGCATGCCTCCCTTGGACAAGGGCTCCCCTCTGAGCCTCGCTTTCCCAAGCTCTACGATGGGGAGAACAGCAGCCCCTGTGTGAGAGGTAGTTCTGAGGCCTCAGGGAGTCAGCAGCCTGGGAAATTTCCAGGAGCATCCACAGTCTTCAGAGAAGCTCCAGCCAAGAAAAGAGGCTCAGGTGGCTCTCCAGAGGCCTGGCTCACCTTCCCCAAAGCAGAGAGTGGCTTTGATCGGGCAGCCTCGTGGTTGGGGAGGGGATGCTAACTTGGGGCCTGTCATGAGCGGGATTTTACACGTACAATTCTGCTGTTTTGTTTTGTTTTGTTTTAAGGAAGCTCTAGGCCTCCTTGAATTCACAACCCCAAGCTCAAGAATCGCATGCTCTACGGACTCATTCAGGCACCCTCACCTGTACAATTCTGGCTCCCCCAGACCTGGCACGAGCTCGCCTGTCCCCCTACCAAAGGATGTGGCTCGGTTTTGTTGAAGGACAGCAGAGCATGGGATCAAGCAGATCTGGGTTCAAGTCCTTCATCTGCTGTTTACCAGCTCTGCTCTGAGCCCTGGCTTCTCCAGCTCCAGGAAAGGGCCTGTCTTTCAGGGCTGCAGTACTCAGCAGAGTGTGAGATGAAAGCTGGCCAGCCCCTTGAGTGCAGAGACAGGTGCGTCCCAGACCCCCAGTGGGGACAGCCAGGCCACCCCCATCATTGTTGTCCCTGCCTCTGTTTGCTGAGGGAGGGACTCAAGAAATGCAGCCTGGAGAAGAGCCCTATGTCTTTGCACATTCCCTTCCCCCGGCTTGCCATGCTCTTCCAGGCAGACTTCTCTCTATCCTGGGTCCCTCCGGGCTTAATTAAGTCTCTCTCTCTCTCTGTGAAGTAGGACAGTGCTGCAGGAAAGGCATGTGGTCAGGAGTCTACCGACGGGAAACCGAGCCCTAGAGAGAAGAAGCAATGCATCCAGAGTCACACAGATGCAGAGGGACAGCTGGGATTCCAACGTAAGCTCCACTGCTCCTCCTGACACCTCTTCAGGCAGCACTGAAGACCTTCCCCAATCTGTCCCCCGCCAGCCGAGCTGTGCACACACATGCCCTGTACATTCCCAGCTCGGGAACCCCCAACCTGGAAAACCTGCCCTTCTCTCCACCCACCAGGTTCTTGATGACCTCGAAGGCCCCACCTACTCTCCTGTGTCCACCCAGCCCTGTCCTCAGCCCCTGGAGTATACTGCCCACCTGCCAACTCGACCCCCTTTCCTCCAATCCCTCGTCCCCCTCTGGTCACCTCGTGTATCACCTCCTTCAGGAAGCAACCTCTGACTGGCCGGACCAATTTCTCCTCTGAGCTCATTCTCCAACACCCCCCACTCCACCCACTTTGTGATTTCTTGCTTGGTGTCCGTCTTTCCAAATGAGGGCTCTGTGGGTGGGATGGGGTGGGAGTTGGGGGGGGGGGCTCTTGTTCACGTGTGTCATCGCAGCACCCAGCACAGAACCTGGCATGTGTTCAATACTTGCTGTCCCTGCATAGCGTCCGTCCATCTATCTTTTCATTCAGCAAATGCTTATGGAGAACCAGGGATACAGCAGTGAGAAGACAGGCAGGGCCCTGCCCTAGTGCAGGTAGTTTCCAATAATATATATACGTGTGTGTGTGTGTGTGTGTGTGTGTGTGTACATATACGTACATACATTATAAGGGGAAGCAGGACTACGTGCTATGAGGAGCAACAGTGCAGGGAAAGGACAAAATAGGAGGAAAAGGATGGGGGAGGTGGTAAGGGAAGGTCTCTCCGAGCACGTGATATTTGATCAGATCTCCGAAGCAAATGAGAAAGTGATATAAACATCAGAGGAAAGAGTATACCAGGGAGAGGGAACAGCAACTACAAAGGTCCTGAGGTGGAAATACACATGGTATGTTGGAGGAAATGCAAGGAGGTCAATGAGTGGGGTGGGGGTGGCAGGAACTGAGGTCAGAGGGGGATCAAGCAGGAGACAGAGGCAGGACTCTGCTTTGACCCTGACCGAGCCATTGCAGGGTTCTGGATTGAGGGGTACAGAGTTTGACCCAAGTTCTAACAGGATCACTCTAGCTGCTGCACCAAGAAGGGATGCTGGGGGCTCCAGGGAGAAGTAGGAGACCCACGAGGAGGCTGCTACGTTCATACAGGGGCAGTGAACATGGTCAAATTGCTGATATATTTTGAAAGCAGAACCAGTGGTATTTGGTGATGGATTGAATGAGGGAGGAGCTCAGGGGAGAGAGAGAGAGGAGAGAAAGGGAGGGGAGGAGTCAACAATGTTTGCAAGGTTTGGGGCCTGAGCAAGTGCGTGGAAAGTGGAGGTGGCGTTACCTGAGATGGGGAAGATGTGGTAGTGGGGCAGGCGTCTGGGGGTGACGTCTGAGGGAGAGGGCGCAACGGCCACATGGAGACGTGGCAGAGGGCATCACCTGCATGGGTCTGCAGTTCAGGAGAGAAGCCCCAGCTCGGTGTGGGCACCTGCCATGAGTCCCCACATGTTGCACATAGTAGGTCCTTAGGAAAGGGCTGCTGACCTGGCCTGCAAGGGCCTTGTGGGGGACACAAAGCTAGCTACAGCTCTGCTCCTGGCCTCTAGGAGAGGTAGACAAGGGCCCCGGGCCAAGCACAGAGCCACAGCCTGAGAGCGGCACGTGCCCAGTGCCAGAGTTCCTTGGATGCCACGGAGGGAGGCTGATCTAGGATGGCCTCTTGCGTGGGTAGTGGAAGAGTCTGGGCAGAGATGGGGCGGGCCTCGGAAGGCAGCTGCTCCAGCTTCAGGGGTGAGGTGGGAAACAGGTGGAGGAAGGCCCTACAGAGCCAGAGGAGCTGGGGTGAGGTGGACGGGTGTCAGAGCCCAACCCCTGGCTCTGCTCTGGGCTCTGTGACCTCGGGCAAGATCCTTGACGTCTTTGTTTTTGCCTCTAAAATAGGAATAATAACCATACTCCCTGCATAGATTGGTGTGAGGATCAAACGAGTTAATCCATGTAAAGTGCCCCCTAAGAAAGCCACGGCAGGTGCTGAAAAATGTGACCTACCCATTAGTACTGCGTCCAAAGAAGGCGGTGTCCTGCAGCCTGCGAGGCCCTCTGAACAAGGGCAGAGGCCCATGCATGAGGCCCAGGTGTGAGGTAACCGGGGCTCAGATAAGGAGGGGAACTTTATTCCCTGCAGGCGTTGGGGACCCATGGAAAGTTCCATGCAGAGTGATGAGAAATGTTCCATTCAGTCCTTGATTATCCTCCACCTGTGCTCACCTTGACACATCCCCTCCCATCCCAGGCCCAACAGTCCTACCGGGCAACCTGCCTGCAGAGCTCAGGGGCACATCTCATAAAAACAGCTCAGGCTTGGGGATTGCTCACTATGTCAGTCCTCACGATGGCCGCATGTATGAGGTTGGTCCTATTATTATGACTCAGATAGTAGTGGCAGAACCAGGATGTAAAGTCCAGAATCTACACTGGCTTCCCTTGGCTCCAAGGCTGACCCCGGAGTCCTGCGAAGTAGCCGGGCATCAGGGAAGTGTCCGGCACTATGGATTCTCCCAGAATGCAGGGTGGGGTCCTTGTGCCAGTTCACAGGGGGCAGAGACTATGAGGTGACATGACTTGCCCAGGGCCCCACAGCTTGTCCAAGTGGGAGCCGGGACTCCAATCCAATCTGTTAGACTCCAAATGCCCGCGCGGGAGGTGTGGCGGGCGTAGCGCACCCAACCTGAGCTTCCTTTAACCTGGACCTGCATCAGGGTGAGCTCCCTCAGTCTGGAGCTCTTTTCTGAGCTCTGATGTCCTCTTTGGAGGGGCGGGGAAGACAGTGGATCCCCCCACTCCCACGCTGCCCTTTTACTGTCTGCTCCCCTCCTGACTTCGTCCTTTCAAAGGGGTTTTTTATCCCCAAAACTGCGCTGGTCCCCTGTTCCCGTCTCTGCCCCGCCGAGGGGACACTGAAAAGCAGGCTTCACTGCATCCTCTTTACATTTTCCCAGCCAGAAAAACCAGCAGAGGGAAATACGGTGTTGCAGACCAGGTCAGGTCCAAGGTCACTCTACAAAAATGAATTCCTGGAAAAACACAAACCAGCAATTTACCCCATGAATTTTACTGGCTTCAACCCCCACCCCCCAAAAACTCAAAAACAAACAAACAAACAAAAAAACTACTCTATTTGAATAACGAAGGGAGATAAACCATTCCCAATTCCTCCTTTCTTACTGAATAAGGACACACAAAAACTCAACCGAAAGGGAACATGCAGCATCGATCTGATTTATTAGACGCTTTCGTTTCATAAAAACCAGCATTTCTATTAAAATAGGACGATATCCAAAAGGTCCGTTTGCTTAAAAAAAAAAAAAAAAACCAAACAAACTGTATTTAATACAAGACAAGGCTTAGTTTTATTTTTTGGTTTTTAAACAAAGCTCACATTCTCCTGACTTCACGCCTGTTACTACAGCCAGAGGGAAACTGATTTCAGAATCCATCTGATATGTCGGATTTCTTTGTGGCATCCACTTCATCGCTCAGCAGCCAGCCATGATGTCATAAGCCCATCAGATTTCCGGTAGGGGGGAAACGCTGGGGAATTGGAAAGAATGGATGTTTCTTACCCGTCAGGAGAGACGGGGGAAGGGGCTGGGTGTGTTTGGGAGGTGGGGGGACGGGAGGCAGGCTCAATGTTTGTGGTATTTAATGTCAGGCAGGAACCTGAAAAATCCAGCCACCCAGATGTTTTCTAAATATCCAGATGTCTGGCACGGAGCAGACCACGCTCCCCCCTACCTCCCGTCCCAAGAGTCGCCCGACATTTCAGCTTTGACCTCAGGTCTACAGTGAGTGCCTGCTGCCAGGAGCTGTGCGTCCTCCAGGCTGCCCACCCTCGGGTTGGGAATTTTTTTTCTAAACCTTTACACATGGATGACAGGAGTAACTAGGTCCAGATTTTTAAAAGCTGTTGAAGCAGTGATTTGAAAAGTTCAGTCCCTGGAATTAGCTTCCACAGAATACACTATATAAGCCAAAAAGGAGGAAAGAAATCCCCTAGCCAACCCTCACACAAACATATGTGATGCTTAAGCCATAGGACTTAAAAACCCAAAACAAAACCAGTGAGTCTGAGAATCGAGGACTCCAGACTGACACTGAGAAGCGATGAGCCCTCCCCCAGGAGCACGCTTCCCCCAAATCAGAAAAACACCAAACAGCTTTGTTCTTCCTGACAAAGCCCCTCGCTTCCAAGGAACAGACAGTGCCAACAAAAGCACAGGGTAGAACTAATTTACACTGAGGCTCGGGGCTTCAAGGAGTCATAAAGTACAGAAATGGCTTTGCCTGGGAAGCCACCTCTCGACAGCTAACAATGGGGACCCCCCTGGCCTGGGGGAGTCCCACAGGCCACAGACAGGGTGGCGTTCAGGCTTCCAGGCACACACGCCCACTGAGGCCACCACGGAGGCCTGTGACATCACGGCTAATTGCTCCTGAAAATGAGCCAAGAACTGCAGGCCCTTGGGGCCCAAACCCCGCGAGCAGAGGCAGCTGGGGAGGGGGCCATCTCCAATTAGAACCGAGTGCTTGGATAATGAAAAAGAGGGCGGCCAAGGGGAGGGTGTCTGGCAGAGGGCTGGAGGAGGTGAGCGGGGGCTCAGGGATGGAAGGGGGGGGCGCTCTGTGGCCTCATCTCCTAGAACCCCTGTGCTTATCAGAGGGGGAAATTGAGGGCCAGGAGTGGCTGAGTGGCCCGCCCAAGGTCACCAGGCTAATTAGCGGGACAGCCTGTACCGGGGAACAGAAAACACAGGCCTGGCATTGCACAGCTCTTCCCTGAACGTTATCTAATTTAATCCTCACAACACCCTGTGAGGGAAGGATTATCATTAACCTCAGTTACCAGAGGAGCCAATGAAGGCGCAGAGAGGTTAAGTAATTTGCCCAAGGTCACACAGCTTGTCATTAGCAGAACTTGGCCTGAACCTCTGAGTTTCGCCAACTCCAAATCCAGGGCTCTTGCCGCTGGGTGGGGGGAGGAGGTTAAGGTTTACCTGGGAGCAGTGAATCTGATTTAAATACATATTTTAAATGCTGGTGATCCCCACAGAACAGAAGGACATAAATCATTGCAAATTAATTTTTTAAAGCAATTCCAGTCAGGAGGGCTGGCCGGCTGGGTGGGTGAGGAGGCCGCTTTTATTCCGTCCCTGCCAGAGCCTGAATAAACCATGCAGACACTCTCTCTAGCCGTGCACGGAGGCAGCTCAATCCCCCGAAGTGGAGGGGGGGAAGCTAAAAGCTTTGTTGGGCATCTGTGAGAGCATAATCTGCCACAGGAAAGGTGCCAGGAGCACAGGTCTGACAGAGCCAGGGGAGGGAGAAATTCACTGAGTGTGGAAACTACGAAAAATAAGAAGAGTCGGTCCTAAGCCTGAGTCCTACTTTCCAGCCAGGAGTTTCAGTGAATGATGGGGAACCTGGGCAGCTATCTGTGGCCCAGAGGCCTGACTCTGGGTCAGACAGGTGCCACCCTGGGTCCTGTCTGCTCCAGATTGGGGGAGGGGCAGGAGAGGCCAGGTAGTTACTGCGGCCCTGTGCCCTGGCCATCCGGGGGACCCTGCTGGCCACCACCTTCTCCAGAGTAGCCTTTGAAGGAAATGAAGCCTCCCAGAGCTGGGACAGAGGTTGGGCTGAGGACTAGGTCAACCTGAGCTCAGAGAACAGGACAGGCACCTGTCCTCTGGCCTCCCCCTCCACAGGTCCCTTCCCTTGCAGTGGAACAGCCCTGGAGCTTCAGTGGGCCATCTGTGCCAGGGCTCTCCCTGCTCTCTTCCTCATTCGGCCTGCTGGTTTCTTTTATTTTGGTTCTGTGAACTGCAAATGGGTGGGGAGCCCAGGACTCAGTCCAGGGAAGGAGAGAGAAAAGTTTCTCCCATCCAGTTGCCTGACCTGGCTGAGCAGCCTGCGTTTTCCTGGGGAAATTCTACCCATCCTTTATTCGATTTGTCTGCTCTCTACTCAAAAGAAATTTGGGTCCTGCCTTCCTGACACATTTGATGGAGGGAAACAAATATTAACCCAATAATGACATAAAAATGTCCATGGAAGGAGTGGTCCCCAGGCTATGACAGCCTGTCAACAGGAGAAGTATCAGGTCAGTGAGGTCAGGGGAGCCTTCCTGGAAAAGGTGACTGGGCCCAAAGGTTGAGGAGGCATGAATCCCTCTGACTCACTGTCGCCTCTCCAGAGAAGCCTTTCCTCATGCCCACCCAAGGTTGCCTCCCATTCCCATGCCCCATTCCCTCCTGGACTATTATTCATCATCTGTGTCCCTGCACTGCTGTGGAAGTCCCAGACTAGGTCGGCCTTGTTCACCGCTGAGTTGCCTGTACCTGGGATGTTTGATGACTGCTTGTTGATCAAAAAAATACATAACACGTGCAAAGGACCTGCGGTACAGGAATTAGACTCGGAGGGTGTAGGAGTAAGAATGGGGGCAAAAGTCACAGGGAGTAATGGGCGATGGGACTGGGCCACCCCAAGAGCCACCCTGGGTGTGCAGGTATCTCTTCCTTCCTCTGGGCTCCCTTCTGCCTTCCCCCTGTGGCAGAAGCTGGGTTTGGGGGTCTTCCTTCCCCTACAGGAGACTGTCACACAGGCCCACTCTATCGGCCCCAGGCACAGCAAGCCTGGGGACCAGGTAGGCGGGGACTAGCATCACCTGCCCAATAGGCTTCCTCCGCACCGCTGCCTTCCCTCCTCCATTCATTCCCTCACCTGGTGCTGAGGGCCCCCCCCCCACCCCCCCAGCCACAGAGAGGCAGCGGGAGGCAGATCCAGGAGTCCCAATCCTCTCCCTACACCCCATCCCCAAGTCCCATCTGCACACCCCCCCCCACTACCACGCCTGTCTCCTCACTGAGGCGGAAGTGGAAGGAGAGAAGGAGCTGGGCTCCGGGCTCGGACCAGACCGGGTTTGAGTCCCCTCAGCGTGTGTCGTGTCGGAAAGCGGGCCTCTGCCCGTCAGATTCCTCCCAGGTGAACTGGAGAGACCCCGGGCTCCAGCGGGCACGGCGCGGGCGCTTCGGGAACCTGTCTGAAAGGCTCGAAGTCAATCTCCTCTCGTTTCCCTCCCGCGCTCGGTTCAGCTCCTCCCTCCCCCACCCCCGGCCCCTTCCACCCGGCGGCGGCAGCTGGGGCCGGGGCGCGGGGGTCCCCCACGGCGCCGGCGGCCGGGAGCGGCGGACACTCTCCGGCCGCGCGCCCGGGCCCTGGCCCCGCGCCTCCGTCTGCGCCCAGCCCCCGGCGCGCCCGCCCCGCGCACTCCAGCAAACTTTCCGCGGCCGCCCCCCGCGCGCGTCTACACCGCCCCGCGGCTCTGCGGCGCTCCCGCTGCCCGCCAGGGCGCTGCAGGGCGCCTCGGTCAGAGTCCGCGTCTCCACGGTCTCACCGCCGCGAGTTACGCGGACTGCCTTAACTACCTCGGGATTTCGGAGGCGCCTCAGTCGGACCGCCTGCGCCCGACTACAGCGCCACGGCAGCCCCCCGGTCAGTGAAGACTCCTCGGCTCAGGGGCCGCGTCCACGCCGCCTCCGAGATGCCCCAGCGGCCGGACCGAGTCTACACTGCTCAAGGCTCACGAGGCTCAGAGACCGACCCAGGACGCAGACCCCGGGACAGCCGCTTAGTGAGCGGGGTGGTGCCGCGATTTGTCCCCGTGCCCCCGCGCCCCGCGAAGCCGGCCGGGGTTTGCTTACCTTGCCCGCGCCCTCACGCTCCCGTCCTGGCGGTGCGGTCCCTTTCATACATTTTGCAATATTGTCGACAGCGAAAGAAGAATAGTATAAATCCTCTCCCGGTCACGTGGCTGTCCCCCAATCTCCCCGCTTTCCTCTCTTTTCGGCCTTTGAGACAATACTCGGCCCCAGCGGCCGGCCGCTGGCCAGGGGGTTCCGGGCAGGCGCTGCTGGCCGCGGCGGGGCGGGGCCTGCGCGGACAGGGGGCGGGGCTCGGACGGGCCGGGGCGGGGCAGGGCGGAGCGCGCGGGCTCCGGCGGCCCTCCCGCGGGAAGCCGGGCCCTGCTACAAGCGCTCCAGTTCCAGCTCTGATTGGTCGGCCGGCCGGCGAAGCTGAGGCCTGATTGGCTGAGATGAAGCAGGGGCTCAGGCAGTGGGGTGGGGGTTGCTGGTTTCATTCTTCGCCTCTTCTTTCCTGCGGCCGCTGCTGCTCTTTTGGGCCCTTCTGAGAGCCGCAGCCTTTCCATCTCTGCTTCCGTGCATCCCATCATAAAACAACCACCCGAGTATAATTTCTTTGCATTTCTTTGCCCTTGGCGACCAAAGAGGTAGCGCTTTGAGGTCGGGACACTGGGTTTGTGGTGCTCACCACTGTATCCCCCAGGGCCTGGCACACAGGATGGGCTCAAAATGTGTTTGTTGAATTAACGGAAAATGCGCATACAGGTTTTTAGAGCTATCTTTAAGGCTGGTAACATCCCTAGAAAATGGTATTACTATTCTCCTTCAAGAATGGAGAGACGGACGTGCAGAGGAATGCTGTCACCTGGGAGTGATGGCTGAGCTGATACTAGGACATGCTTACATCACGGGACCTCAGATCTCTACACAGCGAAGCACTGTGGAGTGTCAGGGCCTCAGTTTCCCATCTGTCAAAAGATTCGATGGATTAGAGTAGAAGGTGGTTTGGAAGCTTATTTCAGTGAATATGCTGTAGGCCGCACTGTACGTGGCTGTGTGAATGAGCCATCCCTAACCTCCATGTTAAATTCTGGGTCCTTTCCTTTCCTGGCACCCCCTCCCCCACAAATCACAGAAGACATTAAAAGCACTCTGGTCAAACCAGGCTATCTTACCCACCTTTTGGGGGCATGTGGAAGGATTTTGGCCGGGGAGGGGGGTGGAGCCACAGGGAAACTGACTTGAGCAGGCATGCTATTCTGGGGAGAAGGGAATCCTTGGGAAACCCCACTCCATCCCAAACTAGTCCTTTTTTTTTTTTTTTTTTTTTTCCGAAGTAGACTCCGTGCCCAGCGTGGAGCCCAGCTGTGGGGCCTGAACTCAGACCCTGAGATCAAGAGTCAGGCATTTAACTAACTGAGCCACCCAGGTGCTCCCCAGGCTGGTCCTTTTGATTGAAGGGTGGTCTCTGAGACGGGATAGAGGAGAAGATGTTCTCTGATAAAAGAGGGTGTAGGAGCTGCTCCTGGAGTTGGGTGAGAGCATTAATTGACCAGAGAAATGCTACCTGAGAGCCTGGACGGCCAGGTTCAGGCATGTAGAATAGCTGGCTTGCTGGCACAGAGTTCTCCCTGTGTCTGTCCTCACAGGGCCCCTTATAAGGGCACCAGTCATTGGATTAGGACCCACCCTAATCCCGCATGACCTCATCTCAACTTCATTACACCTGCAAAGTCCCTATTTCCAAATCAGGTTACATTCACAGGTTAGGATTTCAACATCTCTTTTGGGGGGACACAATTCAGCCTGCAACAAGGCTCAATGAAAAAAGAACATTCTGGACAGAGGGGAGAACCAACAGCAGATTACCCTCCTAGTGCCCACTGCTTTCTGGGGTCTTATCTTCAGTTCTTCTCAGTTCCTGGTACCTGGCAGCTTCTTATTCTGAGCCAGGAGCCAGCTGATCCTCTGATATGACACTTTCTCAAGCCTCTTTTTCCAGCAGACTCTGCCCAGACTGCCTGTCCCTCCTCTTCCTGCCTGCCTGGTCCCCACCCCCATCCACATCCCACATATGAGATGGACAAGGACAATAAAAGCTGTTTCACAAGCAGGTGGTGATTAATCGCCAAGTTAATTAAAGAGGCAGTAATTACACTCAGATTTCAGAGGAAGGAGCGATGTCTTGGGCAGGAATGGGTGGTCAGCCTTGGTCTCCCTGAAGAGGTGGGGCGGGAAGACAGAAGGGATTTGAAAAGACATGAAGAAAAAGCAAGTAACATTTTTAAACAGTGGACACTTCAACCATAGCTGTAATGTTTTATTTGACAGAGTTAGGTGGTGGGCTTAGACATTAAGCTCATCTCTGTACTTCTTATGTCTTTAAAATATTTCATTAACAATAACAACAACAAAAAATGGCAGGGAGGGTTAAGTTTCGGATTTATAAATGGCCTCAAATACCAGTGTGCCCCACTTTACACAATGGAGAGGGCCTTAAAATTATGTGTAAATCGAATCCCGTTTGCCCACCCAGTATATCTTAACATCAGTAATGCTCGATCTTCATTTCTGATT
The DNA here is from genome assembly GCF_017311325.1 of Ursus maritimus. Classification (NCBI taxonomy): domain Eukaryota; kingdom Metazoa; phylum Chordata; class Mammalia; order Carnivora; family Ursidae; genus Ursus; species Ursus maritimus. Next base: position 50,436,253 of record NW_024424564.1, read on the forward strand.
GATTTTCCCTGGCAGAGGCGCAGAATTCTTTGCTTTAAGTGTTAGGCTCTCTCTGTCAAGTAGTTAATGACCTATAAAGCACTTAAAATGTACTGGAGGAGATGCTATTTGGAGGCACCCCGTGGTGTACCCTCTTCTATTGTCAGTAATCACCCCTCATTTATTTGCTCTTATTGGTTTAGAATTTGTTATCAGATTTCCCTAAAGTGAAGCCCATCAGGAAAGGTCCAATTTCATACGGGCCCAGATGGGTGCTGGGATTGGTACCCTGAAGCAGCAGCAGCAGAGGAGGGAAAGGACCTTTCCTTAAGAGTCCTTGACCATGGGTGCACTGGTCACCTCTTGGCACACCTTCCCTGACTACCTCATTCCCCCCACAGCTATGGCCACCACAGCCTTCCCAGTTTCTGCTCACCATGTGTCTGCTGCCTCAACCTGTCCCCTGAGTCCTGATCCGTTCTCTTGGCTACCTTTAGGACACCTCCCCCTAGTTGCTGCCTGGATTTCTCCCTACATTGGTGCTCAACTCCTGTACGTCTGGTTGTGTTTACTGAAACCAGCCTCTGTCCTCTGGATGGGGCATGGATGCTTGAGGCCAGTAGATCACCAGGTCTTGTTGTCCCCTCCCCTCCGAAGTGGCTCTAGAGTCTGGTCCCCTGCCCCAGGCTACACCTCCTTGGCCTCAGTCCCAGTCCCAAAGCTTTCGCTTTGGGCTCCAAATGAAACAAGCCAGCCTCCCCTGAGCCATTTACTCGAGTTGTCGCCTAAAGAACAACGTAGGGGATTTTGCTCTCCTGCTCCCCAACTTCTGTGTGCCCCCCAGGCCTCAGTCTGGTATCCAAGGCCCTTCACGACCTAGGCCTGGTGGCATCTCCCCAGGCTCCCCCAAGCACCTCACATGTTCTGCCATCCTCAGGCCTTAGCTCATGATATTTTCCATCTGGAATGCCTTCATCCTTCAAGGTCCCCTCTTCCAGGAATTCTTCCTTGGTTAGCTCAGGCTTGGTTTACTCTCCTTGGGGCTCCCATAGTCTATCCAACAATATATTTTCTTTGGGTTTCTGTGTCTGCCTGCCTTTCAGGGACATTTATTGAGTGTCACTCATTCGGGGGCATTTATCAAGGGTCACTCATTTGGGGACACTCATTCAGGGACATTTCTTGAGTGTTCACTGGGAGAGGAGTTGTTAGGAGCACCAGCACTAGAATCAGCCAGGTCCAAGTTCAAACCTGGCCTTGCCCTTTGCTAGCTGAGTGACCTTGAGCATTCACTGCCCCTCTCTGAGCCTCAGTTTCCTCCTCTGCCATGCCCCAGAGCCAGTGCCTACTCTTAGGCAACTGCAGGATGGCCCCAGCCTGGCAATGTCAGTGCTGGGAGTGAGAGAAGAGGTCCAGGTTTGGGGTAAACACAGAGCAGCAGCAGAACCTCCAGGGTCGGAGCTGTGAGAAGCAACCACAAGAAGCACAGAGAAGGGAGGAGCCACTGACTGGGGGCCTGGGAGGCTGAATAGGCCCTTCTAGAAGGGAAAGCATATTAGTTTTCTATGGCTGCTCTAACTAGTTACCACAAACTCAGTGGCTTAAAACGGTGCACATTTATTCTCTGACAGTTCTGGAGGCCAGAAATTCAAAATCAGTTTCACCAGGCTGAAACCAAGGGGTTGGCAGGGCCACGCTCCTTCCAGATCTTTGAGGATAATCTGCCTCATCACCCTTTCCAGCTCTAGAACTGCGTTCCTTGGCTCATGGCCCCTTCCTCCGTCCTCCTCCAAAGTCGACAGTGCAGCAACTTTCAATCTCTCTACTTCCATCCTCATATTGCTTTCTGCCTTCCATCTATAATCTCTTATGAGAACACTTGTAAATTGTAATAAGCAGGATAATCTCATTTTTAAAATCCTTAATCACATCTGCAGAGTCTTTGCCATATAAGGGCATTCATGGGTTCCAGGAATTAGGATGTGGACATCTCAGGGAGGCCCACTGTTCAGCCTATGGCAGAAGGCCACTGAGCAAAGAGGTTCAGATCACGGGCTCTGAAGTCACTTCTGGGGCCCGAATCTCAGCCTTACTGCTTGCCCCCTGTGTGGACTTGGGCAAGTTGCTACATCTCCCTGATACTCCGTTTCCTCATCTATAAAATGGGAACAGTGCCTAGCTCCTCATAAGAACGTAGTAGGCATCTAAGTACACAGTGGGCAGAGAGAACTCCATGTCCCTGAGCCTGGAAGGACCCTTGTGCAAGAGGGAGGGAGGAAGGGCAGGACAGGGGGCGCGGCAGGCTGGGCTGGAGGGCTGGAGGGCTGCGGACTCGGGCACTGTCCCAGGGAAGTGTGTGTGTATGCACACGTGTGATGTGTGTTCTGTCCTCTGTCCTGGGGGTCATGAACAGGAGACACAGAAAGTGTTTAAACAGGGCAGTTTTTGTTTTTGTTTTATCTTATGAAGATATAATTTCCATATCATGAAATTCACTCCTTTTGGGGCTCCCATAGCCTAGCCGACAATATATTTTCTTTGGGTTTTAAAGCGTACAATTCAGTGGCTTTTAGCATATCCACGGGGCTGTGTAACCGTTACCATTATCCCATTCTAGAACATTTTCATCACCCCATAAAGAAACCCCATACCCATCAGCAGCCGTTCCCCCTCCTCCAAGGCAGGGCAGGGTTTTTTGGAGCACCCTAACCCTAACCCTAACCCTAATCCGCAATCTCCCAGTCCAGCTTGAACCCAGGGAGAAGACAGAGGTGGCCCGTAGCACTGAGCTGTGGGGTGGGAGCCCCAGCCACAGGATCAGGCCAGCCTGGGACTGACTCTCTCCTCAGCCTCTCCTGGCTTCCTCACTATATCCCGGGAGGCAGGGTAACCCACTCCACAAGGCTGAGGAGGGCTGAGGTGTGGGAGCTCAGAGCTCACTTTGTATCAGCACAGTTAGCATTTTTCTCTGTGAACCTGTTCACTCAGTTCCAGAGTCTCCCTTCCCCCTGGGGTTCCCCTGGCCAGACTTTTCCTCACAGGTCAACGGGGCAGTTCTCCTGCCTTTACCCCCCAATACGCAGCACCTCAGGGCTCTCTGCCCACAGGAGGCAGTAGGCCGTGAGGCTGTTGGAGGCAGGTGGGGGTGCATCTGAGGCTGAGTCCACAGAGATCAGAGTAGAGGGCCTTTTTAAGGCCTGAGTAGCCCTGAGTCTCCCCTACCAATCCAGCCATTGTCTGGGTGGCTCTGACCTGGGCAGAACACGAGGACCCACAAGGGGCCTCTTCAGGGCTCCCACCCTGCCCCCTGCCATGGAATCAGTGCTGCTGGTTGCCTGGAGGGTCCCAGGCTCTGCAGGGTCAGGGCCGTCTGGCCTGGCCTAGAGGCAGCTGAGGCAGGAGGAACAGCCAGCTGGTGAGGCGAGGGACAGTGGTCAGAACATTGCTGAGCCGGCTAAAGCATCCCCTGCCAGTGACAGGGGCTTCTGGGATCCGTTAACAGAACCGCCCTAACAGGGCTCTCAGCCCCTGATGCAAGCCCCACAGGCACGTGTCATCGACCGGAGCCTCTGACAGCTTTGGGAGCCGGGATGTGAAGCCAGGGGCCGCTGCTCTCGCTCTCGCCTCTTTCTCCTGTGCCTGCGCTTCCAGCAACTCCACGCAGAGCCTGCCCCTCCCGTCTGGCGGGCTGGTGCCAGCTTTCCAGACCCTGCACGTTCCTGGCCTCACCTCCCCTGCTCTGGTGGGAGCACCGTGTCTGTCTCAATCTTCACCTATGCAAAATGGGTCATGTACTAGAGATCACTTTCTGGAAACTGGAAAATAGAATCATTTTTCCTCTTTCAGTAAGAAGAGGCACTAAATCGCCAGCAAAGGAAAAGTTCCCTTATTCTTTACACAAATGGCTCTTGAGCCCCTCCTAGGAGTCAAGCACAAAGAGAAACACACAGCATCTTCCCGTGCTCAGAAGTTCAGAGCCCACCGGGGGAGATGGGTATGTGTGTGAACTGATTCCGCTCACGGTGGTCAGAGCAGTGAGGAATGGGTTAACTGCTTGGTGGGGGAGGGGTTTTGAAGGAAGACTTCATAGAGGAAGTGGCATGTGAGCAGGAATTCCTCAGGCAGAGAATGGGGCGAAGGGCCCTGGGACCGAGAAACTGGGAAGGGCACAGGTTCAGAGGTGGTGAGCTTGGCATCTCGGTGAACTGCAGCTGTGGGTGGGAGCATGGATGGTGCTTGGGGTGCCCGGGCCGGTGGGAGCTGATCAGAAATGAGGCTGATGGATCCATGAGGACAGAAGCATCCATCCCTTACCCCAGTCTCAGCACACGTGCTGGCACAATGTTGGAACTGGACATATGTTGAAAGAATGAAGGAGTTGTAAGACCCCTAAGTACAGGGTTGAGGAGTCAAGGCTCCATCCTGTGGACAGTGGAAGCCACTGTGAGGTTTTGTACAGGGTGTGAGGTAGGGGTCCAGCTTCATCCTTTTGCGTGGGAGTGTCCATATTTCCAGCACTATCTGTTCAAAATGTGTTTTTGCTGCTATTGAATGATCTTGGCCCCTTTGCTGAAATGAATAAATGTGAGGTACTACAGGGTTTTGAGAGGGGAGAGGCATGGTCAGATCTGTGCTATTGAAAGATCAGTTTGGTGGCAGAGACTGGGAAGGGGCTGGAAGGAGAGGAGGTTGAAGGGAGATTAGACGGGTGGGCTGGACCCAGGAAGGAGGGGGAACTGGGGAGAAAATCTGTCCCCTGATCAGCCTGGGGCTCCTGTAGGGAGCCAGGTACAGGGCTGTACCCTGAACCAAGGCCGTGAGCTCAGCCAGCCTGGGCCCCCAGGCCTGTGGCACTCACTGGGGAATTGAAATGGGGCGGGCGAAGGGGCACAGAGTAAAAGCCTGTGTTCTTCAGCCCCTCAAGGCGCACAAAGTGGTAAACTTAAACCCTCTCCAGATACAGCCATTGCAAGGAGGTTTTCAGGTAACCAGACGGTTGTAAATGCAAAACATTGCCGATTACAGCAGCATTATCCCGGATTAGAAAGCTTCCAAGAGGCGGCTCGCACCTCCAGGCATGTTGTGCCCGGAAATTTCCAGGGGAGGCTAGGGATCCAAATGTCTAGGCTGCCTGAAGCCAGGCCCCACAGTATGCGCTGTCTGCTGGGTGGGCCCAGCTTCACCATCTCTACAGACCTGCCTTCATTTCCCCCAAAAGATAGGCCGACTGCAGGGAAGGAGGACCCCCCCCCAATTCTGAGCAATGTAAGGCTGACAGTCTATCTCTGTCAGAAATTTGTCCCTTCAAGGACTTCCCCAGCCCTGGGGGCACTGAGTCCATCTAGGACACTTTGTGCAACCCCCCTCTCTCCTCACATGACCCATGGGGTCCCAAGGACCGCACACAGTGGGAGCCAGCTCAGTGCTGGAGCTGCCCCTTCTGGGCTATATGACCTTCAGCCTCTCTCTCTCAATCATAGTTTCTGCTTCAGTAAGATGGGGAGACAAGCGCCCCCCTCCCCCTGCAACACTGCACAGGGTGTTTTCAGGATGAAATGAGATAGTGCAGAGAGAAGCTTGAGGAACGGAGACCGGCACAAACCCTGTGCGTGACTACTTGGCACTGTCTGCTGAAATAGTAAATGTCCACACCGTGGGCCCCAGCGAGGCCTTTTCGTCATTTCCCATGGAGAAAGTTCTGCAAATTATGTCCGAGGACATTCCCTGCAGCACCTTCTGTGAGGCTGGAAATTGTGAACAACTGAAAAGGCCATTTATCGGGCCCCGGTTAAATTGGGATCCACGGGTACTGTGGAATCCTTTGCTGTAATTAAGGAGTCTGGCAGTTTCTGGGAGCTGTCACGGGCAGATCCCCACCATGTGGGGCTCATGAACAAAGCAAGCACAAACAACACCTACAGAACGATCCCATTTAAGCTTCCAGAACCCCACACAAGCATATGTATTTGATGTGTTCGTATATACGCATGTATGTAAGTGGGTGCAATGAAAACAGCCTGAAGAAACTCCACACCCCAGTGACCCAGGGGTCACCTCGGGAGGAGCCTGGGTTGGAGGCTGGGACTGGCAGGAGCATCAGGGGGGATTTTACCCCCTGCGTGATGCCCGTTAGGCCCCCCCCCACCCGCTCAGATACACACACAAAATACCGAGTGCGGAGAGTAAGGGCCTGACCCGCACTCGGTCAGGGCTCGCAGGCCCTAATTAGGTAATTAGGATTGCAGGTCAAGGAAGGAGCCTGGTAGGGAAGGTGGCCCAGCGCCTCCTGCTGGTGCTCCCAACTCGTGGAGTCTGAATCCCGGTGTGAGGAAGCCCCTCAGGTGGGTGATGGCCCCTGGCATTGAGAGGGACAGAGAGACACTGCCTCGTCAGCCTGGCTGGGCTGGGGACACGGCCCACCTCTCCTGGCTGAGCGGTCTGCCAAGGAAACTATTGAGCTACATAAAAATCCATCCTGGAAATCCCAGAGGCATCCTTAGAATGGAGTGCGCCTTTAAATTAGAAAGTAAAAAAAAAAAAAGGCAGATTTGCCAGTAGCTTGATTTCAGGTTAGTGAGCGCTGGTGGTCAAAACGCTGTGGCTGTGCTGGGCCGAGGCCCCCAGGCCATGGTCCTGCAGTATTGGCTGTGAGGGGGAACCCCAGCCCCACCAAGGTTCTGTGTGGAACCGCACGTGTTCCCATGGAAACTCTGCTTCGCAGAATCCTCTGGAAATTGTTGCCGAGGAGGGGCCGCCGCTTCCCACACCTATTTTGTGTTCCTGGGTTTGGTTTCCAGGGATGATGTTCTCAAGCAAGCCCTGAGAGGAACAGGAGCAGAAGGGGGTTGGAGGTTGAAACCGGAGGGAAGGGGCAGCGAGGGCCGTTTCTGAGTGGCTGCCCCAGAGAGGCCTTCCGACGGGGAGGGCGTCAGAAGTAGCTGCACTGTTCCAGACGCCCGAGGCTCTGCTCTGCAGAGGGTGACCTGGGGGGCAGGCGGGCTCTGCTCAGAGCCGGTAGGAAATCCCCGACAGGCCCGACTGCCCCTCTGAGGGGTGTCTTGGGGCAGAGTCTGGGTGGGAAGGAGCGGTTCCCCGGTGCCTGGCCCTCAGGGGCTGTGGGGGGCTTCTACCAGCCCTAGGCCCGGGATCCACCCTGAGGATGCCGCCATCCACCCTTTGGGTCTAAGGCTCCCCTTACCCGGGTCTGACCTGTCCCCCCATCCCCCTCCCCGTGGGGGCAACAGAACCTGGGGCCCCATCCCCCGAGGGACACCTGCCCCTTGTTTAGCAGACCCCCTCCACGCTGTTCTGTAATTGCCTGTTTTTCCTGGAGGATGAATGGAGAGGAAAATGCACACCCCCTGAGCCTCTGAAGGAGCAGAGAGTCCCCATCTGTCCTCTCTGAGCCACACGGAGCAGTCTTGTCACCACAACCAAGGCTCAGGAGGCCACGGCTGCTGGGAGGTGGAGCTGAGGTTCCAGAAAGGCCAGCTGCCACCCAGCCCCAGAGGGCTCCCAAGTCCGGAGCCCTTCCCTGCTTCGCCTGTTCAGAGTCCAGAGTCCACACAAGCCTGCCCTCAAGGAGCTCAGTTCAAAGCCCTCTCTGCCCCTCCTCCTCCCTTACCGCCCCCTGCACCCCCTCCGGGACTCTGCCACCTGTTGCCCCTGCATCAGCCCGTCGGGCTCTCAGTCCTGGAGATGAAGGGACAGGTGCTCAGTCTTCCTTGCTCCACACTGGGAGTCCCAGGATATTCTTACCCCACCCTCCCTTGTGTCAAAGCCCCTCCGAGGGTCCCACCCTTCCACCTTGACCCTCCTCCTCCTTCTCCCTGCCTCTCTGCCTGCTCCTTGGAGACCTCAGCACCCTTGCCCCCACATTAGGGCACTTCGGCCTTGGTCTTGCCCCCAACCAGACTCGGCCACTGTGCTGGCAAGGCTGTGTTTACGGAAGGGTGACAGGTTGGTCCTGAGGGGCCTCACAGGCCATGGGGAGGAGTTAGGATTTTGTTCCCAGTGAGGGGGGAACTGTGGAAGGTGGGAACTGTTGAGCACAAGGAGGGATGTGATCCCATGCGGGTTGCTTTGTTTTGTTAAAGACTTACTTATTTATTAGAGAGAGAGTGCACAGGAGCTCGCAAGCATGGGGGGGAGGGAGAGAGAAACTTTAGCAGACTCCACGCTGAGCATGAAGCCCAACTCGGGGCTCGATCCCACGACCCTGAGATCAAAATCCTGAGATCACGACCCTGAGATCAGACCTGAGCCGAAACCAAGAGTCGGATGCTTAACCGTTTAACCAACTGCACAACCCAGGCACCCTGATCCCATAAAGGTTTTCTCTGGGTGCCCACAAACTGGTGGCCCAATGCCGCTCAGGGCTAGGGTCAGGGCCTGTGCCTCAGGCCCCTTATTGTCCCTGGACATGTTTATGTCCAAGGGCCCTTCAAGGACCTCTGGGGCAGCCTGGGAGTGGGAGGAAGGATTTTACAAATGAGCTGGTAGAAAGCAGCAGGGATAGAGGAGAGCAGAGGAAGGAAGGAGCAGATTCCCCACCCTCAGCCCTGGTCTGCCTGTGACATGGAAACCAGCAGGGCTGCTGAGAGGGAGAAATGAGCGCTTGGAGCCACAGAAATGGCCTTGTGCAAGCTCCGAGGGGCCACCGTCTACACAAGGCCTCAGCTCCGGCAACACCGAGGGAGCCATCCGCCTGCCAGAGGGGCCCCAGGCACCGAGCCCTGCAGCCAGACCGCGTGAGGACAGGGCCTCCCAGAACTGGGCCAGGCACACGAGGCAGGTGGGTGGGATCCAGGTAGGCCAGACTGGGGCTCTGGGGGACTGGGGCTCAGGGGGGAAGGAGGAGCAGCTGAGGCCTGGAGGAGGGCTGCAGAAGTGACAAAACGGTGAGTGCAGACGGGCAGGCTGATGGACACAACCTTGGGGTCCTTGCTGGGGGATGGAGAACTTCAGGAGGTCCAGCCCATTTGGCCAGCATCTCCCCGTCCCCTGCCCCAAACATGCCACATCTCCTTCCTCTCCCTCCCGGCTCCAGGCCCCCAGCCTGATGACCTCCACTCAGCCACCTGCCTGGCCTCCAGCTCTGTCCCCGAGCCCAGCCCAGCCTCTGCATAGCTCCCTTCTCGCCCCCACCCCACACCTCCCCCCAGCCCCCTGCCCTCCCAACACCTTGCATGGCTGCCTTATGCCTTCGACCCCGCTAGGCAGGGGGCATTTGTGTAACCATTCCTTTATTCGGCCCCGCTGATGCTTGTGCTCACAGCACTGACAAGGGTCCCTTGCTGGGAACCACGTGAGGAGCGCGTGGCTGGCCTTAGGGTCTGTGGTGCAGGCCGGCGCCAAGAGAGCCTGTGGGACTTGAGAGAGTGTGGACGGCTTGGGGAGGGGTGGTGTTCAGGAGAGCCCAGGGAGACTGAGGAAGGGCGGGGGGCCGGAGGGAAGAGCCTGGCGAAGGCCAGTTGCGAGATGCTCAGTGGTATGGCTGGGGCACAGAACGGCCGTAGGGGGCAGACCAAGGCCGAAGTGCCCTAATGTGGGGGCAAGGTGATGGGGCACCCCTGGGGCCTCGCTCCTGGTGCGGGACCAGTTCTGTGGAGGGAGGGGCTGCCATGGGGCCTCGGATCTGGGGCTACTTATGGACCAGTGGAGCTCGTCCTAGAGGTTTTCATAGACCATGTTAAATTCACTGTCATCTGTAAATCCGTGTACTTTCTCCTGGGAAAAGAAAGAAAGAAAAAAAAAGCAATGGGAAGAGAACAATGTTGGACTAATTTAGTTTTAGTCAGAGGCCAACAGACAGCTCCCTGCCCGGCTTTGACGGGGAGGCCTGTCCATGTCCCCAAGGCCACCCTGCCAACCTCTTCTCCCTCCATTCCACCCACCCTCGCTCCCTGCCCTCCAGCCCCTCGGGCCTCCCCACATGCTCTCTCCTCTGTCTGGGGGGCTCCCTCACCCCCACCTGTTTCCCAGCTACCTCCCACTTACCCTGTAGGGTTTGGCTCAGGGTTCCTGACAGCCCCCTCCCCTAGCCCTAGTCAGGTGCCTCCCTGTAGCACACCCCTCAAAGGGGGCTGCAAATGCCTCTGTTTGTTGGGTCAACGCCTGTTCCTGCAGACCCAAGACTCCTGGAGGGCAGGGCCATGTCCAGCCGTCCTGGCCAGCGCCGTAGGGCTTGGCACAGGGTGGACACTGCCTAGGACGGCCCAGACATCCTTGGGGGGTCTCAGCATGGGGAAGCCCTGCTTCTAGTCAGGGCCAAGTTCAGGGCTGAGTACAGAAAGCGCTTTGAGAAGAGGAGAGTCAACAAACAATGCCAGCCTGGGCCCCCAGGGCTGCGGCAGGCCACGTGCCAGCCCCCTCACTTCTTGACGCCTCTTCCAAGGTGTCCGTGGACCCACCCACCACCCATGGCCCCTGTGTCAGCTTGATAACCCCTTGCACTTTATGGTGGCCAAAAGCTCTGGCGTAGACATTACTTAACCCAGAACTCATTTGAATTCAGGGCAGCTGGTTTTGCAGGAAAGTGTCACTCATCCCCTTTATGGATGAGCAAAGTGGGGTTTAAGAGGGAATGGTGATCAAGTGATGTGCCTCAGGCCCCATCCTGATGAGAACAGAGGCCTGACCGGGCCAGCCCAGGCTGGCACCAGCCCAGACTCTAGCTTCCAACTTCAGCCACTGCCAGCCTGGGAACAGCTAGAAGCCTAGCAACGCCCCCTGCCTGGTTGGCCCATGTAGACACAGCTCACACTGCACAGGTGCCTACTGGTCCCAGGATGACATTCGACCTTCATGGCAAATCTATGAGCTGAGTGCTGAGGCTCCCCAGTTACAGAGGAGGGGCCTCAGGCTCAGAGGGGAGCCCCTCGGCCCGGGGCTGCACAGCTAGGAAGGGATGGAACAGGGCTTCAAACTCTCGGGTCCTCCTAACCACTAGTCCACCTGCCTGGGGGAGAGGGCTCGGGTTCAGCTGCAAGTGGCTCACTCCTGTGGTCCTATTTATCCCCATTTTATAGACGAGGAGAAGGGCGGATGGAATAAGAGAGGACCCAGGCGTGCTGCCCCCACCCCCACCCCGCATACCTGGGAGAGGAGACTCGGGGTCGGGGGCAGGCTGCTGGCCTCGTTCTGGATGCAGGAGTAGACTTCAGTGTCTCTGCGCTGTAGGGCCTGCAGGAGAGGGCAAGAGTCAGAGGAAGGTGAACTGGGGGCAGGGACTGGGTGCCAGCAGCCAGGCCTGCCTGCCGAGCCCAGGGAACAGTCAGAGCCCTTGCTGGGCCGTAGCCTGTGAGGGGATGGCCACCTGGCCCAGCCACGTCATGCACGACCACACCGCCACACCTTTGCACCTGCCCTCCTCTCTCGCAGAGCCACCTTGCCCTGTCCCTGCTTGTTCAAGGCGACTCCTCTGTGTCCCCCTGTCGCCTGCCTCATACCATCTCGAGGCTGTATTAGAGTCTTGGGCTCAGCCCAGGTGGGCCCTCTCCACGCTTCTACCTGGCAGCAAGAGGAGGGGCTGAGGCCCACTCCACAGTCCCTGCCTGTCCTGAGGCCCTCAGGACCCTGGCTGCCATCAGCCTCAGCCATGACACCTTGGCCGTGGCTCCAATAGGATGGCTGCCTGGCATCTGTCCTCACTCTCCGGGTCCAAAGCTCCTGCCCCTGTGAGGGTCCTGGCCACCCATCCTCCCCTCTAGGACTGCTTTGACACCCCCACCTCGGCCTGTGCCCGCGGATGACTTGGGCACCCACGGGGGCCACATACCTCTCCCATCAAGCTGTACCTGGTTTGTCTCTGGGCCACTGAGGGCACACTCAGACAATGGCCCCGTACGAACTATGAGCTCTTTGCTCACCGGCTTGTGTGTCTTGGGGCCACGCTCACTCTTGGCCCAGCTATGAGCAGCCCGATCAGAGGCCTCAGGATGGTAGAAAGAACCAGGCTTCGAAATCAGACAAGACTAAGTTCACTCTCAGCCCTGACACCTGCCAGCCCGGGGCAGCTCCCGAGGCTCTCTCTGTCTCCCCATCTGTGAGAGGGGAATCGTCATATTTCTCTTGCAGGTTCGAAGCATGATTAAATGAGATATTGCATGTGAAGGGCCCAGCACAGGGCTTGGTAAATAGTAGGCGCTTAATAACTGCTGAATGATCATCAGTTGAATGATCGTCAAGGGGGGCCTGATGCCTCCTTCCCCTCTCTGCGGTCACAGCCTGGACCCTCCTTCAGACTCTGCTGGGCGCCAGGGTCCCGTGCGAGGAGCAAATGCTGTTCTTTGCAGTTGTCGGAGCCAAGCCACCAACAGCCGAAGCGAGAGGCAGGAAGCTTCCCTTTCCGCATGTACATGTCATATGGATGCCGGCTGGTTGCCAAGGAGGTGGTTTCCCTGGCAACAGGCAAGCAGGGGTTGCCGAGGCAGGCTAGAGAGACAGGTGGTGCTCTGAGGCAAGGGGAGGGGGTGGGGAGGGGAGGAGGGAGGCGCTGAGAGGTAGCAGTGCATGAAAACCCATGTAATAAACCATTGGTGCTTGGGAGCCCCTTGTTTCAAGGGCATCACACACAGCAATGGCCCAGCAGCCCTGGGGATCAGTTCAAGGGGCCCTGAGTCAGAAAGAAAGTTGGTCTTAGGAGAGGGGCTTCTGACCTCCCTCTGGGTAGGGAAGGGGTGGGACCGCCCTAAAGAGAAGCCCCATGTCCAGTAGAAGGCAATGGCCAGGGCCTGCTCCAGCTGATCGGGTCTTCACACCTGCCCAGAGCGCCAGCCACGGCCAGTAAGCCAGGCATGCAGAACAGGCATCTGTCACTTAGCATCCCTGCGCCCCTACCCCTGCCCACCCAGACCTGGATCTCCACGGAGCTGGCCGCCCCTCCAAGCTGGACCTGTCTGGTCAGAGTGAAGGGAAGAAAGGGCCTCCTTGCTGACACTTAGGCAGGGGAGCAGATCTGGAGTCCCACAGGTGGCTCCCTTCTCCCTCATGGCCGGCTCACATGGGCTGCCCGTCACACATTAGCCCAGAGAGGCTCAGAGATGTCTCAGGTCCCATGCGGTGGCAGAGCCAGGACTGAGACTCGAGCCTCCCGCCCCAGCTCTGCGTGCTCCCGCTGGGCCGGGCAGTGGCTAGGGGATCTCTGAGCTAGCGAGGAACACCTGCCCGGGGAGCTCCCGGGCCTCTGACCCATGCTGGCGGTTGGCCATGCTGGGGGCGGGAGCCACTGTGGGGCTAAGGGCGGGGAGGCTGCGGAGGCTGCTGCCGGTTAGCGGTTAGCAGTGCCGAGTGAAGCCCTTGACAAGGCCTGACCTGCTGGGCCGCATTTGCATGCAGGGTGTGACCCGCGTCACTGGGCTGTGACGTGCCTGGCGGCCTTGTCAACTGGACACCCTCTGAGGCTGTGTGCGGACTGTCCTGGCCTTCCTTGGTGGTGACGGGAACTGCCGCCCTCAGGGTGTGCTTGCTGGGAGCAGGCGGCCCTGGCCTCTGAATGGACTGCCCTGGGCTGGACTGGATGCAGCTGTACTGGGCTGGGCTGGGCTGTATCAGGCTAGGCTGGGCTGGGCTGGGCTGGGCTGGGTTGTGCTGTGTTGTGCTGGGCTGGGCTGTGCTGGGCTGTGCTGGGCTGCTCAGGGCTGGGCTGGGCTGTACTGCTGGGCTGGGCTGTGCTGGGCTGGGGTTGTTTGTCTGGGACCCAGGCCCTCCGAGTCCTTTGCCTCCTGCGGCTCTGTGGGTGACGCTGCTGACCCTGGTGCTCCCTGGCTGAGGTGTGAAGTCAGTGGCACAGCCCCCCTCTAGCCCAGCTGATGCCAAAGCTGACGTCAGCTGCTATGGGCCAAGACCTAATCAGAGGGTTCTAGACATTGGTCCCCCCCGTAAGACCTACCCCTCCCTGTGACCAAGGAAACCCAACAGCTGCACTCTCGTGGGCACCTGCACATAGAGACTCATACAGGGCCCTCTGGGGGCGGACGGGTGCGATTGGGGGGTGCGGTTTAGAAAGGAGCGGCACTCTGCAGGCTAGGGTCCTGGCGTGTCAGCAGCAAGCAGCCCGCGGTGGGGTCTGGCGTCTGGGGAGGCAGGGCTGGGGTAGCCCTCCGGACGAAGGCAGCAGGGAGCCCCCGGAGGCTCCTTAGTGGGAAGCGACTGCACTGGGGGTGTGTTAGGGAGCTCCCCCCGCTGCTGTGAGCTGGAGTGAGCACTGCAGGACAGCCAAGGCTGGAGCAGAGCTGAGGGGAGGCGTCCAAATGTCGCGGAGGGAGAGCGACACCACAAAGCTGATGCCCCAGTGTGCCCCGATGTGCCCCGGGAAACTCTGAGCCCCATGGAAACCCAGACAGCTGGAAGGTGAGAAGGGCCCTCCACTTGTCCACATGGCCCTTGATTGCTGAGCACCTACCGTGTGAGACAAACCACAGTCACGAAAGTATGAAGTGGCCATGGGGCCCATGGAGGGACACGAGAAGGCGGATTGGGAGTTAGGGTCATGGAGGGGGTGGGAAGCTTGCAATTTAAAGGGGAGCTCAGGAAAGGCCTCCTTGTAAAGGTGCCACAGGAGCAGAGCACGGAGGAGCAAGGGCCCCGTGGACGGGTACAGACAGGAGCAGAGGGCACCGCCAACACCAAGGCCCCATGGTGACCGCACACCTGGTGTTCGGGGAACAGCAAGGCAGCCAGTGTGATGGGAGCCAGTGAAAGACAGGGGGAGATGGGGGGGGTGTGAGGAGGCCATGCGGGCAGAGCTCGGGGAGGCTCTGTTGGGGCTCTGACATGGACGCTGAGTGAGGCAGGGACGTTCAGCGGCCTGCAGCAGCTGTGAGAATGGGCTTCCCAGAGCTCCAGCTCCAGAGACCAGGACTGACCCGGGGTCCCAGCTGCTACGCTCTGGATCCCATCATCATGGGTGCATGGAGGCCAGAGGCCCTAGATGCCAACACAGCCTCCCACCCCAGGAGACAGAAGATTCCTCTCACGTGGGCACTCCTTGGCCTTGCTGAGCTTTTCCTAGACTGTGCGGCGTCGGGGCTTCCTCTCTGCCATCCTTCCCACTTTCCTCATCCAGGACCAGCTCTGCTTTGGTCTGACGGCTCGCCCAGGCTTCCCCATTTTCTCTCCTAAATGGTTTCCCTAATAAGACCATTTCAGGCTCACCCCAGCTTGGTGGCTGCTTCTCAGAGCACCAGGACTCAGCAAGGGCTCTGAGCAGAGGGAACGTAATCTGTGCTGGAGCAAAGTCACTCTGGCTGCTGCCCAAGGGCAAGGATAATAAGGGGCGCCTGCGTGACACAGTCGGTTAAGTTCCGGCTCAGGTCTTGATCTCAGGGTTGTGAGATCCAGCCCCTCATTGGGCCCTGTGTTCAGCACAGAGTCTGGTAAAGTTTGTCTCCCTCTTCCTCTGTCCCCTCCCTGCACTCACTCACTCTCTCTCTCTCAAATAAATAAATCTTAAAAAAAAAAAAAATAGGCCAGCTGATCAGAAACCGATTGCAGGACACCAGGCAGGAGATGGTGGTGGCTCCCACCAGCATTAGCACTGGAGGGGTGTGAGGGGGTGGGATATGCTTTGAAACAAGACGAGCCGACAGATCAGAGAGGAACAGCGATAGGGGGAAGGAAAGGATGACCTCAAATGCTCATCCCTTGAAGGATAGAGCAGTCAGTTACTGCAATGAGGACCATGAGTAGAGGCCCCTTGGCGGGTAAAGAATTGGAGGCTGGTCTGAGAGAGAAGCCAGTGACTCAAATGGAATGAGCCTGGTGTTCAGAAGAGGTGTCTGGGCTAGAGATAGAAATGCAGGAGTTGTCAGAACATACATGGTCTAGAGCCTTGATGTTGAACGAGAGGAAGAAGATCAAAGAGGAAGTGTCCCAGGACTGGGTCCAATGTTCAGAGGTCAGGGTTCCACTCTTTCCTAAGGAGGAAACTGTGTTCCTAAGCTAAGGAGGCATCAGGAGGGTGTGGAATGTTCTGGAAGCAAGTAAAGAAAGTATGTCAAGGAGGAGAGAGAGCTTGATAGTGTCAGCTGCTGCTGATTCATCAAAGAAGATGAAGGCCAAGAGCTGACCGTTGGATTTAACAATGTGGAGTTTGATGGTGACCTTGAGAAAGAAGATTTTGATGAATACATATGGGCAGGAAGCCCGACAGACTGGGTCAGAAAGGAGGGAGAAAAACTGAAGACACAGAGTTGTGACATTTCTGTTCTGAGTCGTGGAGAAAGGGCAGGGTTGCTGGAGACGGATTTGGGCTCAAGAAATATAGGATGGAAGAAATGGTAGCGTGTTTGCAACCTGTAAATGCAATATTCTATTGTTAAGCCCTATTTTACAGATTATGGAACCAAGACTCAGAAAGTTTAAGTAACAGAACCTGTGAACAAAAGAACCAGGCTTTGAATCCCAGTCTGTCTGACCCATTCCAGATCCACACCCTTTAATAGATCACTTTTAAAAAACAAATTGGAGTGGCACCGCTTTTTTCCATGTCACAATATGTCATGAGCATTTTTCCACATGAATAAAAAGTAAAATTTGACATAATTAAAAGGAGAAATAAACAAATCTACAATCATTCAGACAGATTTAACTCACTTCTCTTAACATCTGATAGACACATAAAAAAATCAATAAGGTAATGAAATATTTTAAACAACGTGATGAGCAAACTTGACCTAATTGATGGGCGCCGGGTGGCTCAGCCGGTTAAGTGTCTGCCTTTGGCTCAGGCCATGATCTCAGGGTCCTGGGATCGAGTCCCACATCAGGCTCCCTGCTCGGTGGGGAACATGCTTCTCCCTCTGCCTCTGCCCCTGCCCCCCTGCTCGTGTGCTCTCTCTCTCTGTCAAATAAATAAATAAAATCTTAAAAAAAAAAAAACACAAAACTTGACCTAATTGACATACATAGGACACTTAACCAGGCACAATGCAAGTTCTTTGCAAGTGCACACGGAATACAAGCTGAGCCACAAAGCAAGTTTCAAAACTTCAAAGGATTAAAATCATACAGAATATATTTTCTGATCACAGTGGAATTAGCAAGAAATTAAAAACAGCACAATGACTAAAAAGCACTTAAACACTTGAAAATGAAGCAAAAATAGTTTTAAATAACCCATGGGGCAAGAAGGAATTCTCAACAGAAACTTTAAACTGAAAGATAGTGAAAAGACAATATATCAAAACTTGTGGGATGCAGCTAAAGCCATACTTTAAGGGAAGTTCATAGCTTTTAATGCATAGATTCGAAAAGAAGAAAGATTGAAAACCAATGATCTAAGTATCCATCCAAAGAAAGTAGAGGAGGAATGTACAAAAATCCTTTTCTGGAGGTTGGGAACAAGACAAGGATGCCCACTGTCACCCTTCCTACTCACCATCCCACTGGAGGTCTGAGGCAGTGAGAGAAAGAAAGAAAAAAGAAATAAAAGTCTGAGGATTGAAAAAGAAGAAATGAGACTTCCCTTACTCATGGATGACATGAATAGATGGGTTCATAGAAAATCCAAAGGGATTTGCAGAGACCTATTAGGATTAACGAATGAATTCAACAGAGTCACTGGATATAAAGTCAATACGAAAACCAATCATATGTCTACATACCAGCAACAGACAATCAGAAAATAAAATTGAACTGGGGACAGCACCTCAATCCTTCATACAAGGATCAATGAGATGACAGGTGTAGACTCCTATCACAGAGCCAGGCACATCGTAGGCACTCAACAAATGCTCCTGACATCGTCCTCCCTGTCGTTAATGTCATTCTTATCTGCCTCCTTTCACGCCTCCTTTCTTGTTCTGAAATCTCTTGAAGCCGCCCTGCAACTCTGCAGGGCGGTCAGGCCTCTTCCCCACACTCCAGAGCAGTCTGCCCAAGCCTCAGAGACGTCAAAACACACAGAAAAGATGTTCCATGCAGGAAAGAGCCTCTTCCATTAAAAGTGCTCTTGTAGAAGGATATTTATTCATGTAGAAAGATGTTCGTGAGATATTGTAACATGAACAAAAATAGCTGTACTACTCCAATAAAAAAAAAAAAGGACGTGTGAGTGTGAGTATGGGTCTCTTTGTGTGTATTTATAGAAAAAAGACTGGAAGGTATAGAAATCAATGTTACTAGTATTTATCCTGGAAGAAGATAGGCTTAGGATGATGGTTATTTTATCTATAAGCAAACGTATATGTATATATATACATATATATATGATATAGATATATATATATATATATATATATAGAGAGAGAGAGAGAGAGAGAGAGAGAGAGGGAGAAATCTCACGTGTGTGCCTGTGCGTGTGTGTGCGTGTGGAGAGAGAGAGATGTTTTTATTCAACAGTTGACACCAGAATTCCTCACAGGGAAAATACCATGAGTTGCTGGGAGAGAAGAGAGAATATGGGGAAGTCTGAGGCCACGTGGGAAGCAGCGGCTGGTGGAAATTCCCGGGGGCGGAGCAGAAGGCTGTCTGAGGGCTGGCCATGTTATGTTCCGTTTGGAGTTGCTGGTGCTGTGGGGACATTCCCTTTGCTTCGTCCCCACGGCTCCCATCCACAGTCAACAGGGCCATATTCCAAATGCCCTCGGTGTGGACTCGAGTTTCATGTGTGTCTGGGTGGTGGGGACAGCAATGGTGACAGCACGGATGGGCAGAACCTTTGTGCAGGGGCAGCCCTCGAACGTGCCCCTGGGGAACCGCAGGTCCCTGGCAAGGCTTCGCACCTGCCAGGCGTGGAGCCAAGACCCTAACCTGGGGGCTCTAGATCTCATGGAGTTCAGACCCCAGCTGACACTGGGTGGCATTTATCCTTCACTTTCTCTACAACGAGCATATGCTGCTGGCGGAACTAAAATTGACAGAACTGAAAAGGAATGTCGGTCCCCCTCGCAGCCGCTGGGCAGAGGGGCTGCGTGCTGACCGGTTGGTGGGCTCACACCCAGCCCTCGCACACTCACACCTCCTCCAAGTAAATACGGAGACAGGTGCAGTGACAGGAAATGCTTATGACACCCCATCCTGGCCCGTGTCTCTGCCTGAGTTTAAGGATAGAAAACAAGCTCTGCGTGTGTGTGTGTGTGTGTGTGTGTGTGTGTGTGTGTGTGTGTGAAGAATCGAGAAGCACTGAATGTGTTAGGGCTTGTGATGGTGCCTGACCTTTTCCTCTTTCTGCGATTCTTGCTGTTGCTGTGATGTTGATTGTGTCATCAAAACAGGAAGGAGTTGGTGAGCTGGTCAACGTCATTCGGTGGGATGAGGAACTCTATTTATTCCTCGCCACCTTGTGCCCTCGCTGCCCCTTGTTCCAGAAGTGGAGGGGCGAGCTGGGGAGGGGGGCCCGGGGGGGGCACCTCACAACTACAGGCCTGCCAGGGGCCAGGGGCCACACACACACATTCATCTTCACGGAAATTCCTCCGGGTGGGAATCCTTGTCCCCGGTTTACAGACAAGGAACCACAGACTCAGGGTTTCACACGACTGGTACCTGACCCAGCCAGGGAACCAGCCCCTGCTCAGGCCTAGAGAGGCGGAGGGAGGGAGCCCAGGCCCCGAGACTCACTGTGTAGACGGAATCGTCCGGAGGCTGCTCCTGGCTGTGGCCGGCACTTGGGTCCGAGGCCTTCGGGGCGGGGTGCCTCCGAGGAGCCCGCATCTGCTTCTGTGGGGAAAGGAGTCAGGGCTGTCAGGGCCGGGGCCGAGCGGCTCCCACCCCACCGACCAGGACAGAGAAAGGCAGGTTGTCAAGGAGGCCACTCAGCACCTCCTTCCCACCCTCCCCAAGGGAACGTGGCAAACGCCTCCAAGACCCACACCAAGCTACTCGCCTGCCTGCACAGGCCGGAAGTGGGGAAGACCGCCACGAGGCATTGCCCACGGACACAAGGCCTGGCTCGGGGACACGGTGCCAGGGTGCCAGGGGCCCCGGCTACGGAGCTGACTGCTGTGGGTGGTCCTGAGCAAGGACCAGCCAGAGCAGATGTCCAGTCCCCCTCCGCCCCTTCCCCTCTCTGGGCCTCAGTTTCTTCAGCAAGAACCCTCCTGCACGAGACTGTTGTAAGGATTCAGGGGGGTGACGAGGGGTAAGTCCTTGGCACTCAGGTGGCACGAGGTGGCCCTCGGCCGACCAACACACCCTTGTCAGCCACCTCCTGTTAGCCAGGTGGTGTGAAGAGGTGGACACCGGGCCTGCCTTCCTGGGACTGAGGACCTAGTGGGGAAATGGATGAAGAGCTCTCGGTTTGACCAAAGCATGGTCCACGCACTGACCCACAGGAGAGAGCCGCCGGCCGGCTCGCTCTGGGAGACAAATGCCTCCCCTGGCAGAAAGCGGTGTATATATATATTTTTTTAAGATTTTTATTTATTTGAGAGAGAGCTTGAGTAGGTAGAGGGAGAAGGAGAAGCAGACTCGCCACTGAACAGGGAGCCCGACATGGGACTCGATCCCAGGCCCCTGAGATCATGACCTGAGCCGAAGGCAGACACTTCTCCGACGAAGCCACCCAGGCACCCCAGAAAGGGGTGTTTAAAACCTAAATGCTGAGAAACTCCTTTGGCAAGAGAGGGAGGGGAGGCAGAGGGAACAGCATGTGCCAAGACCTAAAGGTCTCGAGGAACTTAAAGACAGTCGACGTGGCCAGAGAGAGGGGAACCTCCCCGGACAGGCAGGGCTGAGCTAACAGTGTGGACGGTGGAAAGCATCTGAGCGCTTCCAGGGAGGGGCCAGGATTGGCGATGTCGGGAAGCTCATGCTGGCTGCTGCGAGGCACTGCTGGTGGCCGTGGAGGCAGGGCCGCTGGGCCCGTGGGGAGGCTCCGGGAGATGGGCCGCGCCTGCCAAGGCAGCGGGAAGCCATCCGGACACCCCCGCCCCTCGCCGCAGTACCACGCTGCCAACCACGGAGCAACAACGGCCGCATCTCGGGGCAGGGCCTAATTAAAAATCCTGGCTTCCTGCCCACCCCCAGCCCGTTTACTCAGGATTAGCTCTCCAGAGCTCCGTAACTGTCAGCCAGAGGCCAGAACTGCCCCAGTTGTAGCCTGATCGGGGCTCAGGAGTGGGAGCCTGACCGGATGCCAGCTGGGGCTCTCTTGGAGTGCGTCACCTGCCCTATCTCGTGCGCATCTCAACGAACCCGCAAGACGAGTCTTCAAGTCATCTCTGGGCCACACTTGAGGACGAGAAGGCTCAGAAAAGGCACGAGACTCGCCCGAGGCCCCAGAGCCAGCCACGGCAGAGGTCGGATTTGAACCCAGGTCTGTGTGATTCACCAAGATGCTGACCTGACCATATCTGGAGTTTTCGCTCCTCTGTTTTGTTCGAACGCGTGGGTCTCGCAGACAGTTAGACAGGTGCTGGCCTCCGTGTGGCACTTCACAGTTTACAAAAAAACCCTGAGACTCACTCTTAGTCTCATTTAATTCTCTTTATAGCCTGAGGAAGTAGACTTTATAGAGGGGTAAACTGAGGCCTGTCCAGCTAGTCGGATGACTGCCTCTGGACGGAACCCAGGGGCCCTGATCCACATCTAGTGCCCCTCCCCAACACCAGCTGCTTCTTGATGTGCCTGTTACAGCCGGAGGCCACGGCTCCCCTCAAGACAGCTGGGGGGCTGTGCCTCTCCCCTCGCTGAGCCTGTCGGCCTGGACACTGTCAAGGCTGGGGGGTGTGAGCTCGTGGCCAGGGGCTCCTCTGTACCCCGTGGTGAACAAGACCCAGGCCCGGCCTCGTGGTGCTTCTCCTGACATTGGTGGGGTGGCAGGGAGGTAAGTGCCACTGTGGAGTTGTGGGAAGGAGCCCCACGACTGCCACGGGGCTGGAGCAGACTTCTGAGTGCTTGCCCTGTCTCCCGAAGATAGGAGAAGAGTCTGAGAAAGTGTCGCAGGCCACAGGGGACAAGGCATGGGATCATGTGGGGGCAGGAATATCACACGTCAGGGACATGCTCAAGGATGGACTGTCAGATAAAAAGTGGCCGATGGCAGGAAAAGATGAGAGCAGAAGAGCCGGGAGGCTGGCGAGGGCACTGCCACAGAAGGCGGGATCCACCGTGTCCTCGCTCAGAGGGCAGGGAAGCCATCAGATTTGGTGAGATCTGCATCTTCTAAGGCTTCTCTGAGGCCACAGGTGCGGGTGGGCTGCAAGCTGGGACGGGTGGTAAGAGAAGGAGGCAAGAGATCTCTAGGAGTGGTGCAGTGGGGGGAGATGAGGCCTGGGCCGTGGCCCACAGGGGGTGCCCCCCTCCAAAAATCAGATGGGTGCATTTTGTGACAGGGGCAAGGATGCTCCGCCCCTTGGAGCCAGCCTTACCCTCCCCAGGTGCCTTGCTCTCTGCCATCAACATTTGCCCTTCCAATTGTGATTTCCAAGTGAATAAACCAATCAGTGTGGCCACCAGCAGCTGAGGAAACCTGTTGAGCCTCAGTTTCCCCCTCTGTAAAAGGGGAGCAATACTGTCCTCTTGCCCACCTCACAGCCTGGCCACCTCCATCTCATCTTCAAAGTCTCAGCGCTCCCTTATCTAAGCCATTCCTCCCACAAGCACTTAGCGTGTGTCAGGCTCCCCCTGGCAAGGGGGGAGACTAAGTCCCTGCCCTCTGGGGCTTAAGTTATGGTGGGGGAAACAGTGACAAACACATAAGCACAGGTGTGGGGAGCAGAGCTGGGGGGGACACGAGTGGGAGCAGGGAGACCTGTATTCGGGCGAGGGGTGAGGGAAAAAGCCTGGGCTGGGGGGATGAGGCAGGGGAGAAGGGGCTGGGTCCTAGGCAGATTGTGGGCAGGGCTTGCAGGGGGGGGGGAGGAGCCAAGCACAGCTCTAAGGCTTTGGGCCTGAGCATCTGGGGGCGTGCTGCCATCCGGATCAGCAGGGCAGACCTGGAAGCTACAGAGTGGTGTCTGGGACAGTGGGCACGGATGCCCATGGGCATCTGGGGGCTCAGGGAGGGGCCCGGGCAGCGTCAGGGGTGAGGAATGTCACCCCAGGAGTAGAGCAATCACCAGGGAGTGTAGACAGAGTGGGGAGAGCTCTGAGGAAGGGGCCTGAGATGTGCGGTGTGCAGAGGCCATGAAGGAGCAGGTGACCGGCACTGGGCTGCCCGGGGGTCCTGGCAGCAAGGGAAGAAGTGTTCAGTGGATGACGGTGCCCTTAGGGGAGGAGGACGGCT
Source organism: Ursus maritimus (assembly GCF_017311325.1). Taxonomy (NCBI): domain Eukaryota; kingdom Metazoa; phylum Chordata; class Mammalia; order Carnivora; family Ursidae; genus Ursus; species Ursus maritimus. Next base: position 50,459,402 of record NW_024424564.1, read on the forward strand.
CAGCCATCAAAGTCAGAGGCTGCCTGCTCTGGGAAGCCAACCTTGATCCATCCCCAAGCTGAGGGGGAGCCCTCTGGCCTGCTTGCAGGGCAGGAATCATCTGCCTTTCTGGGCCAGCAGCTCCCAGATAAAGCTTCCTTTATCCACAGCCACCTGGGCTCCTAGGGTCCTCCGCGCCACTGCCTCCTCCCCGGCCTTCTCCTCTTGGCCCCCATGGCTGACAGCCTGGCCTGGTCACTGGCTGGGGGCCCCCTGCGTGCTCTGTTCCTGCACTCAGTTCAAACCAGGCTGGCCTTCCAGGGGAAGGGCTACGGGGGCCCGCCCAGCTCCGGAGGGGCGTCCACAGGGTCCGCGTCCCAAATCCAGATCCAGTTCCAGGGAGCTCTGGGGACTTCTCTGGCCTCAGGCCTTCTGCATTCTCTCTCCAAGGCCAGGCTGCTACACCAGCCCTTCCTCCCCCACGTGCAGGGAGGGAAGACAGGAAGCGTCTATGCACTGCACTCCCACTGTGGGTCAGGCACCCAGCCGGCGCCTCGCAAATGCTGTCTCTCCCACCCTTTCCAGGTGAGGGGGACTCCATCCTTATCCCCGTTTCTGGAGGAGGAAAGCAAGGCTCAGAGAGGGCTGTGGCTTGATGAGGGCACGGGCTGCATCTGTCCTGCTTCCCACTGTGCCTGGCACTTAGCCCGGTGCCTGGCATGTACCAGATACTCAGGAGCTATTCCTGGAAGGAGAGAGGCTAGGAGTCGTGGAAACTGTGCAGCAGGGGGAGGGCCTGGGCTCGGAAGTCAGGCCAGGCCTGAGTGTTACCCCCTCCTCCCCTCCTCCCCAGACTTACTGAGCACCTACCCTGCTCCGGGTGCCTCCCTGGCCTTGCAGGACCCCGAGATCCAGCCATTACAATCCTGTTTCTGCAGAGCGGCGGCTGAAGTGGAGGCTCAGGGTCAAGGTCTCGCCCCTAACCCGGTTCCGCCCTTCACCTGCTGTGCTTCAGAAGGCAGCTGGACAGTCACTCATACAAGCCGTGTGGGGGTCCACAGCCCGACTGTGGGTCCTTCATCACCCCGGCCTGACGCACAGTCTCGTGTCCACACCCGAGTCCCACTAGATGCCCAGTGGATGTTTGCTGAGTGACAAGTCAAGAGCCGTCCTACCTGCTACCATCATGGGAAGAGCAGCAGGGGAGGGGGAAGGAATATACTGGGGATGAGAGCCAAGCTGGGCACACAGTAGGTGCTCAGCACATGCTAGTTGAGGGAGGGAAAGTGGGTCCAGTGGTGGGTGGGTCTCTGTCCTAAACCTGGGATTCATGGGAGGCCCAGGGATGCATTTCCCATCATCTCCTGTCTTCACTGCTCCGTTGTCCCCGTGACCAGGCCAGAGGCAGGGGGCCAAGGGCCCGCGGAGGGGGCATGGCCCCCCTGGGACCTCAGAGCGGAGCCTGCTCCCGGGCAGAGCAGAGTGGACTCCTGCGGCTTGTCAGCAAGACGAGCCACATTAGGAACGGGTCATGCCAAGGTCACGCCCCACATCTGCGGGTCCCAAGGCAGATCACAGGACGGAAGAGGAACTAGAGGGCTGGGTGAGGTTGTCACCAGGGTGCTGCAGCTCACAGATGGCAGGAGAGGCAGCCTCCAGAGTTTTATGGCAGATCAAGTGGCCATGTTCGCCTTCTTTGATCACCTTGTAGCCTTTTCTGGAAGGGTAATTACGTCTCCAGCCTGAGGCAAGGTTGAAACCGAGGCCTGGGTCCACGTCCCAGGCCTGCCGTGTACTGACCTTCGCTGACTGAGCTGCTCCCCAGGCTCGGCCCCTAAGGCTGCCAAGGAGTGGAGGAGCTCTGGGTCTCTAGCAGGTGGAGCACTGGCCTGAGCTATTCCCACTGAGGCCTTCAAGGAGCCAGGACAGAGGGTCCGAACTGCAGCCTGGAGCCCTGACAGCCGTCTTTGCCCCCCAGAGCCGGGCAGAACCTGGCACCCGCTGGGAAATGCATTCTCCCGCCCAAGGAACTTCCACTGAGCACCCCCGACGCCTGGGCGTGCGTGGAGACACGGAAACAAGCTCACCTTGGCCTCTGGCCTCCGTCTCCAGGGCACTTACTGCCTGGCTGGGAGGGCAGGCATCGAACAGCCACCCGCAAGGCTGGGTGACAATGAGAGTGACAAGAGCCCAATGCGGAGACAACCCTCCCTGCGTTGGTGCCACCGCAGCCTTGCAGGAGTCGGCCGGGTGCAGAGCTGGACCCAACTGCCCCGTCCACCTGCCCTCCGGCCCTGACTCCACCACACACTTGTTGTGTGACCTTGGGCAAGTCACCACCTCCCTGGGCCTCGCTTTCCAGCGTCGGAAAACGGGAAGAAACGTCCCTCGCAGAGTTACGGTGGGACACAGAGGAGAGCGTGGGACAGGGTGCCTGGTAGACAGAGGCTCTTAGGAAATGCTTCCTCCTCCCGTCTGGGGTGCTGGGGATCCAGAAAACCAGGACAGTGGCTCCTAGTCTGAAGAGCCAGAAATGGGGCTCGAGCCTCGCCCCGAAACACTCAGGAGGACCCATGACCTGGAAAAGGCTGACAGGCCCTGGTTTTGTGCAAGATCCAGAGGGACCTGGTGGTGGCAAGCTGGCAGCTCAGGCCCGGCCACAGGGGTGGGCGAGGGAGGGGTCCCAGTGCAGGGAGGCCACGAGGGAGACCTATGGCAGGCACCCCTCACCCAGGCCCACTGGGACGCCGTGCAGGGCAGGCGGGCGGCCCCCCGCTCCTCGGGAGGCATTCGGGCGCACAGTGAATGGGGAGAGGGGCGGCGCTGAGGCGTGTGCGTACCCTACCTTCTTCCAGAGCAGCAGGGCCGTGACCAATATGCTCAGCACAGTCAGGAGGCCAGCGAAGCAAGACAGCAGGAGCTGCTGGGAGCCCCGCACGGGCTTTCGGTACCCTGTGTCTAGAAGCAGGGCAGGGAAGCAGAAGGGTTAGCTACCTGAGAAAGGCTGGGGTGCACCCCGGCCCACCAACCGCAGGCCCCCAGTTCCTGTGTTCTCCTTTACCCAGGACTCCACTTACAACACTCCCCCCGCAAAGAGCCCCCCAAACCCCCACCTCCACCAAGGTCCTCATTCCCACACTGGCTTTAGGCTAAGCCCCTTTCTAAGTTGGCGGCCTTGATTCCTGTTAAGGGTAAGGAACACATCTTCTGCTTCTTAAGTGCCCCTGCCTCAGGGTGAATTGGCTCCACGGACAGCTGCTTGTGGGACCCTGGCCGAGTCGCATCATCTCTCAGGGCCTTCTGTTTTCCGCATGTGGAACAGTGGTCACATGGGCAGGTGTGGGTGGGGGGATGGGTTTGGGACTGGGCCTAGCAGGTGGCTGGCTTGCACCAGGGGTAGGTGGAGGGCACAGTCTGGCCCCTTCCCTTGAGCCGTCCATCCTTTTCTCCCCCCCGCTTCCCCCATCCATCCATCCATCTGGCTGGCGAAAACCTGCCGAGTGCCAACCACGTGCCAGGCACATCCGTGTCTGTTATTTATCAAACATTTCCTATTACCAGACACCAGCCCTTGCACGCAGGATCTCATTCATCCCCATAAAAGCCCTTGATGGGCAGGGTATTGCCACGAGGCCGGGGCCCACAACCACATCCAGGCCCGCCCAGCTCCCCAAACCCCAGCCCCTACTGGTGGGAAGCCCAGAGGCAGGTCAGAGCCTCCTGGCTCTGCTGATGTTAACTTTTTACAGTCATCCCTCCTTTGGGGATGTGATGCAACTAGGAACCTTTCCCAGAAATCCATACCTGAGCCCTGTGCTCGCTCCTGGGCTGCCACGGACACACATGCGCATAAGCCCAATTGTGTTCTCACCTCCCCCCCCCCCCCCCACACACACACACGGTGCCGGAGGGACTCTGAGACCAACGCACCAGTGACTTCTCTCAGGCACCTGCCAGAGGTGGCCAGAGACGTATCTACTTCCCAGGCTTCTGTCCTTCCCAAATCAAGGTAGATGTCGGCACACCTGCACAGCCAGGGGCTCCCTGAGATCACTGTTGCGTTTTTCCAAAGCTGATCAAGGAGGCAGACATTCCCCGCTTCGGATCCTGCGCCCCAGATTCTGCTGTGTGAAACCTTTGGGCCCTGCAGGAAGCCTCACCTCTAACCAGGATGAAGACGCCCTCGCTGATTCTGTGGGAGTCCGGCCAGCACACGCAGCAGTAGTACATGCCAGTGGCTGACGCATTGGGCAGGTCGGGCGTGACCCGGCATTGCAGGGTGTGCCCCTGGTTCTCTCTGCTCAGGTCGGGTGAGCACTTAATCTGCTCCCTGGGACTCTTCTGCCCCTGGAGGTCCACATGAAAGTACCAGGTTGTGAAGTTCTGGAGTCCTGGGCTGTCTAGGTAGGTGATGCTGCAGTTGAAGGAAACGGCCTTGTTGGCCAGAGTGACCAAAATGGGGGCACCAGTGTGGGTCACCGACTGCCCTCCTGCAGAGAAAGGAAAAGGAAGAGTAGGAGCTTACCGTCCGGGTCGCTTCAGTCCCCCCGAGGACCTCGGCTCACACTCACCTTCCACGCAGCCACTGTGCGCGGGCGTTGTGCCGAGTGCTTTACATGGAGAACTCTCCATCTCCCAACACACCCAAAGCAAAGTGTGTAAGAGCTCCACTTCACAGAGAGGAAGAGTCCGAGGATCAGGCAGGTCAAGCTGCTAGCTTTCACTCTCCCGGCAGGGATGGAGTGGAGCTACAACCCTGCCCAAGGCGGGCAGACTGCAGACCCCCCACTCCTAACCACTCTCCTGCTCAAAGGCCAAGAAGCCACATTGGATAAAAGCACCAGTTTGAGAAGACCCGAAGCTGCTGAAGGATGAGAAGTAAAGAAGAAGGAGGCAGGAGACAAGATAAAGAAACGCGTCCTGGCAGGAAGAAGCACTTGCCGGCTGTGGACACCCAGAGGGGGGCCCTGGCTCCCCCCAGCCTGAAGGAGGAGGCATGCCAGGCATCAGGAGAGACAAGCTTTGCCCTGAATCGGAGCTCGGAGAAGAACTTGTCAAGTTTTTCTAGACTGGAACAAGCCGTGCCCAAGACCAGCTTCCCATCACCACAGAGGTAGCCATTTGGGCCACGACCGGGACCTTCAATGAGCCCCCTCCCTCCCAGACGCCTGTGCACCCCTCCTCATCACAGGCCCCTAGGAAAACAGGAGCACCTGCCGGGCTGGGCCTCCCAGCCTCCCGCAGGCTCCCGAGAGGCCGTCAGACTCCGGGCCCGAGTCAGCAGCGGCCCCCTCTTCCCCCCCCCCAGACTTCAGCACACAAGCCCCCTCAGCTTCAGTAGGCCTCGTCCCCTAGCCCGTCCTCCTCCAGCAGCCGAACAGACAGTTCTGAGTTGAGGTCGGCGGCAAGCAGCCGAGAACACGCCGGCCAGGCTGTTCATCAGGAGAAGATCACGCAATTTAGGTACTCAGAGGGAGCTGCCAGATTTACTTTGTTGGGGAAAGCAAGGCACGGACCCCCTGCCCGGGGTGCGGGGCTGGTGTGAGGCCAGGCTGGACTCATCTCTGGGCTCTTCCGCCGAGCCCTGTTCTGGGTCCCCAGGGGAGGCGAGGCCAGGGCCTCTGGAAGACTTGGGGACAGGACAGAGGTGGCCCTCTAAACCAGTGAGCGCCTCGAATCTCCGGCCACACGGGTATTTTGAGCTTCCTGTTGAGTAACTGAAGAGATCGCCCCTCCTCCAAAGACTGCAAGGTCGTGACAGTTCCAAGGAGGGGGCTGGATGTCCCTGTGGACCGGCTTCATCCTACTGAGTGAATCTGACAATGCTCACGCCTGGAGGAGTCCCTGAGCTGGGGCCCAGGGCTCTCTGCTCCTCTGAGTGGGGCGCGAAGGATTTCACACGTCCTTTATGTCTCTGGGCATGACTGCGGGGTGGCTGTCGTGGCTTAACTACGACACTGTGTTCGTACAGTCGTAAAAACAAGGAGCGATGATTCAGGGCTGAAGTTTGCCTGAGACATGGTGGCCAGCGCAGGGGTGCGGCAGGCGGAGGAAGGGGTCATTGCATGATCCCAGGTAAGGACAAGGGGCAGGAACGCTGAGATGGACCTGATTTGCCCTGCACGGCAAGGCCATGCTGCAGTCCTTCCCCCCCGCTCCCCAAAGGGCCACTTCCCACGTGCTGTATCCACCCTTGCAGGCCCCTCTGCCTGGGACTCCTACCTAGTCCTCCAGACTCAGCTCAGAACCCACTCTGACTTCCAGCCACATTCTCCTGTTTGGCTCTCCAGGAGGCCAGTGCTCCCTGCTGGGGGTCGGGAGATGGGAACCTGACCAAAACCACCAGGAAAGTGGCCACGCCAGGGGGGAGGGCTCTCCACCCCCAACCCCCAGGGCCTCCTGCTTCTCTTCTCCATGTGTCTAAGAGGCCCGGGGAGGCTGGGCACACTGTCCGTACTATAAGACTACCTTCCTGTTTGTCCTGGCAGGAAGCCACCCATCTAATCATCTCAAAAAATTTTCTGCATTTGAGGTATCCTTCTAGAAAATGATGAAATGCGTTAGTGTGATTAAGCCAATCTTTACAATTTGGGGGAAATCTATAAAAATAGATGACTGTCATTCCGTATGCTTCCAGGATTCAGTATTTTAAGGTCAGAGGGTTAGGATCATGACCATGAGTGGCCCTGGCTCGGACCTGCCCTGGAAGAGGGCCTCAGACCTCGGGAAAAACCACAGTCTCCATGAGTGAGGAGGGAGGCAGTCTCTGTCAATCGGGGAAGGACAGCGAGTCTGGGGACAGCAGGTGAAAAGCAAGGAGGAGGGAGGCCTGCCATTGCTGGGAAGGAGACTGGGTTCTGGCCCGATGGTGCAGCCCGTTGCCTCCACTGCCCCTTATTTTTGGGGGGTGTTAACACCCCAGAGCCTGGACCCTCACAGCCTAGCTCCCACCCCTGTCCTGGACTGTCCCTCCAAGACGCCCCCTCTGGGGTGCAAGCTGCTCCAGCTGGCTAATGCCCCCCTCCCCCCCGCATTAAGGCTCAGTGCTACGGAGAGATTCATAGTAATTCCCATAGTAATTCCCATGTCCACAAATTGCTTTCTGCTACCATTTGTTTACTCCCACAAACATTTAAGGAATACCAGTTAGGTCACAGGCCCCACCCCTGGCCTGGAGGGGCTCCCTGCCTGGCAACAGGGAAGCAGAGGGAGTCAGGGATGGAAGGGCTGGTGGGGAAGGAACCACTAAGCCTGTCTAGGGGTGTGGGGAAGGGACATGCTGGTGACCTGGAGGCCTGGAGGTCATCAGTGAACTGACAGCAGGAACACTCATGGACAGCAGGTTAGAAATAGCCCAAGGACAGAAGGGCAAGGAAAGATATAGAAAACATACTCTGGCTGGGCATGACATAGGCCCATGTCAACTGAACACCATGACAATTCTTTGCAACAACATTTGCAGCCCCACTGTGCAGACAAAAGACCGGAGAGGGTCTTAAAGGCCCGGAGCCACAGAGTTCCTAAGAGGTGGAGCAGGGATTTGAGCCCAGGCTTATCTGTGCCAAGGAAGTAACACCAGCCCCCCGAGCTGAGCAGCGGGGTCAGGGGCACAGGGCTGGGAGCGTTTGCCGTGGCACCCAGCACAGGAGACATCAGATGCTGAGGACAGGGGTGCGTCAGATTCCTGGCACAAGTCACAACTTTTCGCAGTCAAAGGCCAGATGGCTGCATGGCAGAGAGAGGGGTGCAGACAGGCTTGGAGAGGGCTGCAGGGGCTCCCGGCCTGCCTTTCAGGCACCTGCTTCTCACCCCAGACCCAGAGGGGCTCCAGCGGGACCCTCCTAAGGCTTGCAGTGTGTCCCCTGAGTGCACAGGGATGGCACAGTGGCTGGTGTCCATCCTGCACCTGGTGGCAGCTGTATCACACTTTGTCCCCTGTTCAGGCCAAGGGAGCGTGTCCCTGTGGGACAAGGTGGGCGGGGCAGATTGAGCCTGCCTGGGGGTCCTCTTAGATTCTGCTCATGGGCCGTCAAGAGGGGCACACAGCCCAGGAGGAGGACTCCGGTGGGGGGGACTTGGATTCCTGGGGCTGAGGAGGGCGGGAGGGCCACAGGAGCTTGGTTGGCACACCCTAGTGACCCACGAAAGTGCCCGAGGGGGTCCACTGCAAACCCTGCGAGTACCTGGAGCACAGGGCCAGCTGTCCACAGAACCGGACCAGCAGGGCTCCTCTGCCCTCTTCCCGCTCCTTCCCTGTCTCCTGTCTCCACCCAGCTGACACATGGGGAAGGACCACGAGGGGGTGTGGGGGGAGGAAGGGAAGAGGGCCCTCATCCCTTACTCTCATACAAGTCCCAGACACCGCCACCAGGCTGCCTCAAGTTCATCCTTTTGGCTGTCACTCTGGCTGGCGATAGGAAGAACCAGGACTTGGTTTTGACTGTGAGTGACCACAGGGCAGAGGGGCCGGAAGAGCCCAGGCCTGCTTGGCTTTCCCTCCAGGTCCCAGGCACATGTCCCGCGAGATGAAAGGCCTAAAGGGCTGCAGGAGCAACTCGGAGTTGCTCTTCAGATAATTCTCTGGGAGGCAGTGAGTCCTTGGTGCAGCCTAGCCCGGGCCAGGCCCGGGGAGGAAAACGTCGCCGGGAGCCTGGCTTGTTTTCCGCAGGGAGATGGATTTGTTCAACTCGCAGAGCTCCCTGCCTGAGAGGGAGAAGGGCCTGGAGGTGGCCATGTGGACTGAGGGCCGAGATGGGGCGGCGTCGAGGAGGGGATGGGAGTGAGGACAGCCGGATCTCCCACCTGCCTGAGCACACCGCTCTTGCCCATGCAGGACAGAGAAGGAGAAAAGGGAGCTGGAGGGGCAGGGCAAATGCGAAGGGCAGGTCTGGGGGGAGGATGGGAGAAGTGTGGGCTTGCGCTACTGTGGACGGTGTAGAGCAGAGAAGGGGGCACCCCTGGAGGGTGAGGTCCACGGAGGGAGAGGGGAGGAGGGCGAGGAGCGGGGCCAGCCAGAGATGGGGTTGGGAAAGAGTTGTAGCATGATGCCTGCTCCACGGGGAACCCCAGCCCCGCCCCAGAGCTCGGTTACTCATAAGGCATCCTCGAGCCCCCCCCCCCACTCCACCCCTTCCCCACTGCAAGCACACAGGGCTCCCCTGGGCAGCACAGGCAACACCGCTGTGCAGGAGAGTTTTTAGGGACAGCGTGGCCTCTATCCCTCACCTCTCAGCAGCTCCAAGGACTGCTAAGAAGCCTGGGACCCTGCCAGGAATATGGGGTGGGGGCGGGGTGCCTGGGAAAAGCCTAGTTTTTTGGGGCATCAAGCCTGGGTTTGGATCCCAGCTCTGCCCCCAAAGCCTGTGCAAACTTGGGCAGGTGGCTTTCTTTCTCTGAAGCTTGGTGTCTCCCCTGAAAAACAGAAGAGAAGCAATGCCAACCTGACAGAGTGGTCATGGGATTAAATGGGGGGCCGGGAACATTCCGAGGAGGCCGCAGGGCCAGGCTACCTTTCCCCAGCGACAAGAAAGAGGCAAGGAAGTCAGAGGAGTCCCGAGGCCTCGCTGCTCTGGCAAGGCAAATGCCAGCCTGGCCCTTCTGCCTAGAAAGTGCTGGGCCCACAGAGCAGGGCACACGCAGCCTGTGGCGGCCTCCACACATGACAGCCTGTCTACCACCTCGGGCCCTGGCCTGGCCGGACACAGGGAAGTGGGTGACTCCCTGGGGTGCAGACCCCGGGCCTGGTGCTCAAGGCTCCCCCGCCAGGTGGCCAGTGTGTGACAATGCAGAGACCCCTCCCCCCAGCAGCCTCCTCCCGCTCTTCCCCCTTCCTGCTTATCTGTTGCCCTTGTTGGGAAAGATTTTGTCTACTGCCCGCTGGCGCCAGAACCTTCCTTTTCCGGTTCTTCTTTTGAATCTGAGGCCACTTGAACTGCAGTCTTGAGCACTGGCTGGAGGGGCCCCACTCCCACCCTGGCCCAGGGACCCCATGCCGAGTCCCTGGGGGGAGGGACTCACCATCAAAGAACTTGTCTGGATGTAGGAAGGATGCCCGCCCCATCCGCTCTCGCACCCCCTACACAGTGCACCCTGCATCCATCTATCCACCTGACAGCTTGAGTCCGGGCTCCTCTCCCCACCTCCCCCCGCCCCCCAGCCAGAGAGCTGCCTGGCGCGGCTCCCGAAGGAACCGCAAACCACCTTGCTGACCCGTGGGGTGCCCCAACAGGCCCCACAAGGAGTCTGAAATCAATTTACATGGTGAGGACAAGCAGTTTAAAAAAATAGAACATGGAGCATTTTGTGCGTAATAAGGGCGCTCTTTGTGACCTTCTGGTTTTGGTTATAGTCATACAACTGGGTTCAGACAGCATCATGCTATAACACGCATCCCTTAACTCTGGGTCATCTTTAAAAAAAAAGATTGCAAGTTCTCGGATGGGAGGATCCAGGCCATGCCTCCAGCCCGTGCAAGCCAGCTCAGCTGCCCCTCACTTCCTCCCCCACCGACGCCAGGCCTGCCGGGCTCTCAGCCTTTGGCCATGCTATCCACCCCCGCAGAATGCCTCCTGTTCCCTTCCTCTCCCAGGACTGGGGGGTCACCATCTAAGGCTGCAGGGCTTCCTTCCTTCCTGAGTCACTCCTGGGTGCACGGCTCCCCCCTGCACAGACTTGCAGGCAGTGCTGTCAAGCCACGTGATGATAATGTGCAATGTCCTTGGGGGGCACACTCCCCTTTTGCAGAGGAGAAACCCGAGGCTCTGAGAAAGGAAGAGGTTTGCCCAGCAGCACAACTCGTCAGTGGCGGGGATAGGATTTTAAGCGGGGTCCCTTTGGGTCCTTAACCCCACACTCTTCACCGCTGCTCTATGCCACAATTTTAAAATCGGAGAGCAAGAAAGAGAAAACATCTCTCAAATGAAAGAGCTGCACCCCTTTAAAGGGAGCTAAAAATTCAGAGGCCATTTCTCTAGATTTGGGTCATCTAATAGGCAGACACGTCTGGCAGCCTCTGGGATCTGGGGACAAAGGTCCTCACCAGAAGTGACCCTGCAGCTGAAGGGGGGACAGCTACTGTTGTCCAGCTCAAGGAGAGTCTGTGGCTCCCGGAGCAGAACCAAGTGGTCCCATGAACCCCATACAGACGGGTCCTGTGGCAGCAATGGCCGAGTGCCCAAAGGGCCAGCCGGCGTCCCTCCTTCATTGCAGCGATGACATCCCCCCACCCCCAGCATCTGGCACTCCCTCCCTCCCCACTCTCCTCAGCTGCCCTGGCCTCCTCGCTGCCCCTCTGACCCACCTGGCCCAGGTCTTGCCCCCAGCTCTCCAACTCTGCCTGGAACTCAAGCCCTTCTGTGGCCCCCAGCATCAGAACCGTCAGCCAAGGGTGTCAGAGTCCAGACGTGCTGATCAAAGCTATCCATTCCCACTTAGGTCGATTTGAAAGGAAACACTTTGATTCCCCAGCTGCAGAAGAAAGCAGTTCCCACGGTCTTTATTTTAGGCATGGAGTTTTGCCCTCCAATTTAATTCTGGCATCTCTCAGAGCCATGCCTTTTTTTTTTTCTTTAAGGCCCATCTGAAGGGCTGCTGGGAAGCCACAGATGTGGGGCCGGAGGCTGCATCACAGGGCTCCGGCCATTTGCCTGCGCGCGAACCCCGTGATGCCACAGGAAAACGGGTGAGTCCTTCAGGACCCGCGCATCAAACACAACAGCGCGTGGCCAAGTGGCTGATGAGGGGAAGCGTGGAGCAGGCGTTGGAAGGCAACCTTTGAACAGAGAGTGTGTATTATGAAGCTTTTAGCGCTGATGCCCTTCGAACACTGGCTGTCACATCTTTCAACACCTCCGAATGACAAGGATGCAGACAGCAGCGGCTGCCTCGGGGGCCATTTCCACAGTCTGCCTGCGCTCCGTTCGGAAGCCTGCAGACTCTGGCCCCCGGGTGCACCGTGGCCACGCGGGGACACAAACCGAGTGCAGAATATCAAATGTTCGGTCCCAGAAACGTAGCCACTCCGTGGGTAGTAACTGGCATTTGTACAGCAGTCACCTCTCCTTCGCTGGTTTGAAAAGGCAAGTTTCTCGAACTTCGTAGCTCGTTTGAGGGTGTGGCCTATGACAGCTGGAGACTCAGTTTCTCCCTTGATACCCTCCTCTGCCCTCAAAAGGGCGTCGGGATGGGGTGGAGATGGCGATAGGACCAAAGAGGGAGAGTGGGGATTCTGGTCCTTGTCCCTGGATGGGTGTAGGAGAAACAGAGCGAGGGCGTAGACCCCGCCAGGGCACCCCCCTTGCAGTGTGTGCCCACCCAAAGTCCTGCCAGGGCGGGCCAGGCCCTGCCACTGGGCACAGCTCGCTGATGAAGCTGGCACATGGGGAGATAAAGGGAAGTCTCAGAGCCTGCAGAAACAGGGGACCCAACCCAGCCGGGAAGGGGGCAGAGGATTACAGGAGGGGTGACCCTTGGACTGGGTCTTTGTTTTTTTAAATTATAATTCTCAGGCCCCCCCATTATTAAAGAGAAACATGCTCACTGTAGGAGTTCTAGACACCACAGCGAAGGATCAAGAACATTGAACTTGCCTGTGGTTCTGCCACCCCGACATCATGGCTGTAGACATTGTGATGGGTCTCCCACATCATGTTACCAAGCTGGACTTCGAAGGAAGAGTAGGAGGCAGCCAGGTGGGGGAGGGGTGCAGACAGGGGGGTTTAAGCGCAAAAAGCTCTTGGAGGAAGCTTCTGGAAATCTCAAAACAAGACACCCATCCTCATTGGTAGTTGGGGGACTCAAAAGGCACAGTGGAGTTGTAAAGACGGCGGGGGTGGGCTTCTCGATCTGGAATTGACAGGATCACATTTTGTGTTAGAAAGGTAACGAGAGAGGGGCGCCTGGGTGGCTCAGGCAGTTAAGCGTCTAACTCTTGATTTCGGCTCAGGTCATGGTCTCGGGGTGGTGAGATCGAGCCCCGTATTGGGCTGTGTGCTGGGCGTGGAGCCTGCTTAAGATTCTCTCTCTCCCTCTGCCCCTTGCCACCTCTTAGAAAGAAAGAAAGAAAGAAAGAAAGAAAGAAAGAAAGAAAGAAAGAAAGAAAGAAAGATCGCAAGAGAAACACTACAGAGTTCCAACCTTCTTCGGCTGCCTAAAACCCTCGCATTAGTGATTCATTCTGAGGGCTTGGGACCCCTCCCCCTCCAGCCTCCTTTTAAAACATAAATGCTTCTGGCTGTCAACACGCTGACTCCTTCCTGTAGACGCCTTCGCCAGATCTCTTTTATCCCGCCTTCTCTTCAATCTCTATCTCCCCAAAGATCCGGTACCCTCCGGGCACAAAATCACTCACTGTCCTCCGTCCCCCCGGCCTCCAATCTGCCAGCCCTGTCCCTGCCTCCTGTCAGCCTCCTCCCCTCCCACAGCAACAGGAGGTCAGCAAACATCTTAGAGGCTGAGCTGTGGCTCCCCCAGCACCTTCTCTCTCTGCCCTTTCTCTGGCTTTTCGCACAGAGCCCACCTCTTAGGGCTGGGTACCTGGTCCCTGGCACTGTCGGCACCCTCGGCTGGCAGGTGAGTTCTGTCACACCCTGCATGCCTCTGCGCTCCTGGTGCTCTGAACCACAGGGGAACACCCTGGCGGGGCAGGGCTGGCCACTGGGCTTGTCGGGGGACGGGGGCATGGGAGAGTGGGCCAGAGAGGGCACCACAGAGAAGGCTGGAGAGTTTGACCTTGACCAACAGGTTGGAGTCACCAGGTGGGCAAGCGAGAGGACCCCTTCCAGGAAAGGGGAGCAACAGGAACAAAGGCTTAGGGGCAGGCAGTCATCCAGCATGGCTGGAAAGTGGGGTGTGGGAGTGGGAGGCAGGAGCCAAGAGGCAAGGGTAGCTCAGGGCCAGAGGGTGGGAGAGGGTCTTCTTTAAACCCACTGCAGCAAGGGGCCAGCTGACGGCAGCGAGACAGTCTGCTGCTGTGCTCCATGGACCCATGAGGGATCGTCCTTGTACATAAAGGTTGTCTGGTCCGAAAAAGGGGAGCTACTGATTCAGAGGGCATGTACCCTGGGGGCGCTTGGGTGACTCAGTCGGGTAAGCATCTGACTCTTGATTTTGGCTCAGGTCATGATCTCAGGGTGGTGAGACAAGCCCCCAGGTCAGGCTCCTCGCTCAGTGGGGAGTCTGCTTCAGAGTCTCTCCCTCTGCCCCTTCCCCCGCTGGAGGGCGCTCTCTCTCTCTCTCTCTCTCTCTCTCTCTCTCTCAAATAAATAAATAAATCTTCAAAGGGCAGGGATCCTTTAAAATTTTTAAGTGTTGATACAGGTTGCCACGTGGCCTTCAGGAATATGCCCTGGGCCGTCCAGCCTGCGCTGTAGGCAGTGCCTCCGCTCACGTGAGAAGCTAGCCGGCTTTGCCTGGGGTTGTGCTTGCGTGGCACCCCCTTCCCCCAGCCCACCAGCAGCAAGCGCAGATCTGGCCCAGAGCCTCGACAGGGCTCTGCCTCCTGACCTCACATTCTTCCCCCCAAGCCCATGCAGTCCTGGGGGGGGAGCAGATACACCCCTGCTTCACCACACCCCCCCTTACAGGCGCCCCGTCCCATGGCTGAGGCCCCACGGGCCCTCCCTGAGGGGCCCCATGTGCCAGGTCCCAGGGCCACCGGTGGCCCTGGATGTGTCTTCCTGCTGCCACTGGCAAGAGGCCTGCACCGGAGGGTACTGAGTGCCTGACAGGGGAGTGGGGGCTGAGTGGTCAGGTGACGTGGCTAAGTCTTCCACGGCTCAATCCCAGGCCGGCCAGACCATCCTCCCCGGGGGCCAGGAGCTCCACCTGCAAATTCACACCCACTCTTTTCCTCTCCCCCTCTCCAGCCTCAGGTCACCCCCCTTCCCTTCCTCGGCTTCCACTGCCACCCCAGTGCCCGAGGCCTGTACTCCCACTGCAGCCCCTAGATGCACAAGGGTCAGCTCTCCTGTGTCGGGGCCCACATAGACGCAGCACTCCCGTATCCACACTCTCCTTCCCCAGACATGAGGGTCTTGCCGCTCTGCCTGTGCTGAAAGGAGCCCGAGGCCCAGGCCCCCACCATGTCAGGTGGACCCACCTTGTACCCCTGGACCCACGTGCCTCTCCCGGTGCCATCACATCTCCACCCCGCCCTCTTGGAAGTCCTCCTGGGGCTGAACCCACGCTGCTGTCTTTGTATCCGCTGGGCATCCCCTGGGTGCCAGGCTCTGTGCTAGGAGTCGAGGATTCGAACCAAGAAAGACCACAGGTTTCCCGCCCCCTGAAGTTCCCAGTCTGCACAGGGAGGCAGAGGCAGACAGCTGGGGAAGAAGCAGCCTCCATGGGAACACGTGCTCCCAGAGGCACGTGGGCCTGGAGGCCACACAGGAGTGCTCACAGCCACAGACGGCCAGCGCCTGACACGTCGATCACAGCTAAAGAAATTGCAGTATATTCCCTCCGTGGGACACTCCACAGCAGGGGTTGACAGACGTGTTCTGTAAAGGGCCAGATAGTAAATATTTTCCACTTCGCGGACCATATGGTCTCCCTCGCAACCGCTCAACGCTGCCGATGGAGGGTGACAGCAGTCCTAGATGGTCTACGAATGAATGAATGTGGCCGGGTTCCAATAAAACTTTATTTATGGACACTGAAATGTGAATATTGTATCATTTTCACGTGTCGAGAAATACTCTTCCCTAGGTTTTCTTCCAACCATTGAAAACATAGAAAAAAACCACTCCTACCTCTCAGGCTCTCCCTAAAGGCGGCGGGCTCGATTTACCGCCCCCCACCCCACTCGCGGGGCCACCGTTCATGACCCCTGCTCTTCAGCAACGAAAATACACAAACTACACCCACACCCGCAACCGGACAGATCTTGCAAAAACGTAACTTGGAGAGAAAGAAGCAGGTAGCGAGAAGAATACCCAGCATCCCTCTGATCACACAAGTTCAACGACAGGCAAGATTAATCCATATGATTCAGGGACACACACTGAGGGATAAATCTATAAAGAGACCCCAGGAAGCAAGTGCCCCGAGAGTCAGGATGGGCGAGAGGGGTGTCTAGGTGGCGGCCAGGGGGCCCAGGGGCTCCGGAGTCCCGCGGGGTTCTGGGGATGGTGGTCACACGGGCCTTTGTTTTATGGTATTTATTGTACTTCCCCGTATAGGTATCATAGCTCACAACTTAAAAAGAGAAAGCCACGATAATAGGGCCAACTGGAAGAGCATGTGAACCCCTACCTGACAGGCATTTATAATCCACCTGGAATCTAGCCCAGTGGGATTCATATCCCACTGCTCGGCCGAGAGACCCTGGTCTCCAGTCAGACTGAACCTCTCCCCGTCCCCTCCCCCCGGCTCTGCCTTCTGGCCTCCCCGTCTTTATTCCCGCTGTGCTTGCCACCCACCCACCTGCTCTGCCTCCTCCCCCTCTCGGCCCCCCTGCCCCCGCCAACACTCCCCCTGCCCCACCTGCAGCGGAGAGGTGCTTCTCTCCGCCTGCCTCGAAAGCTCTTTATTGGGATTAGACAAAGATGAAAAGCAGAGGCCAATCCTGACAGAGGCTCGGAGCCGCAGGAAAGAAGGCAGGAGGCTCCCGAACATCTTTTGGACAACAAAGGGAGCAGTGACACCTGAGTCCAGAGCAAAGGGGGAGGGGAGCAAACCTGCCTCCGTAACTCTCTCCTTGGGTCATGTTCTGTCATGTTCTCCTGGCAAGTCTCAGCGTTTCCACCAGAATGCGAGTAGGGGGTGTTCACCTCCAGGTCCCCCTCCGCCCCAGTGCCCAGAACCGGTCTTTCTCCGTGGATATTTGAGAAAGAAATATGGCCCAGAGTTCTGGAAAGGCCAAGAAGAGAAGGGGGACTGACATTTGTTGAGGACACAGAGGCTCAGAAAGGTTAAGTAACGTGTCTACGGTCACACAGCAGTCAGTAGAAGCAGGTAGGACTTGTACCCCTGCCTGGCCCCAAAGCCCTTGCAGGTGACTGAAGCCCGGTGGAGGCAGGGCTCGAGCAGATATGCAGCTGCTCCCAGGAGAGCTGAGTCTCAGGTTCGGGTGACTCACCTCTGGGGGAGAGCAGTTGCCCGTGAGACCACAAGTGGCTGCCAGACCCTTTGAGAAAAGTGGAATTTGCAGAGAGCTCAAAAGACTGGAGGAGAGCAGGCCTGAGTCTCGGCTCACGACAGGAGGAGGAGCGATGGGAGCAAGAGAGGTCCTGAGACACCATCCCATAATGTGCCAGAGCCCACTGGCAAGGTCAGAGAGACCCCAAGGAGCCCGTGGGCTCGCTAAGATATCCAACTGGCCAACTGATGAGTTTCCATTGGCTCTGCTAGGCTGGCAGGTAGCTGACGTTCTCTGAGCCCCAACCGCTCAGCCTTAGGGCGTGACACCAGGCAGCAACCACTATCACACCTATTTAACCGATGAGGCAATTGAGACACAGAGACATTAGGGAACCTGCCCAGGGTCCTGGGGTGAATCACAGAGCTCAGGTGGAAAGTCAGGGTGAATGCCCTGGCGTATGTACTCAACCCTGCATCACACCGTGGCTCAGGGAAGTGACACTGCTGTCCCTAGGCTTCAGTGACAGACAGAGCGAGCCAGGCACCTGCAGGGCAGGACCAGGAGTGACTGTGCTGTCTGCTGCTCTGGGACGTTCCAGGGGACCTCGAGGGTTTTTCACCTCTTGTGAAAGAGCAGAGTTCTCTTTTGTACACATTTGCTGCAATACTGGGNNNTTGTTGGAGATGGGGGGGGGGGGGGGGGATCTGCTGTTTGTTCACAGCTAAGACGGTTACAAAAGTGCTTTTCACCACGGCATCCCGCGAAGTGCCAAAGTGCCGCCCACCGTTACCCTGATGTGCTGGGTCCCTTCCGGGGAGAAGGGGCCACACAAAAAGAAAGGATGGGAATTTGAGGGAAAGTGAGTTAGAAACGACTGAATCTGGTGCACTGTCACCAGCAAGCTGCATTTCCTCGGGGCCATCTCTGCCCCGGCCACCTGGGTGGGAGCTGGGTGGGGGTGTAGGACGGGGGTGCAAGGTGTGCAAGATGAAAGGAGATGATGTCACAGGGGCCCAGCCCAGGAAGCCTGCAGTAGGACCACAGCCCGCTCTTGCCTCCTGGCGGGGAGGGGAGTGAACATTTTTTTATAAGGAATGTTCTTTGTAAAGAAAGCTGAGAGGTGGGCGCCTGGGTGGCTCAGTCTGTTAAGCGTCTGTCTTCTGCTGAGGTCACGATCCCGGGGTCCTGGAATTGAGCCCCACCCTGGGCTCCCTGCTCAGTGGGGAGCCTGCTTCTCCCTCTGCCCCTCCCCCCTGTTCATGTGCCAGCGTGCGCTCCGTCTCTCGCTCTCTCTCTCATAAATAAATAAAATCTTTTTAAAAAAGCTGAGAGGAGCCCCGGAGTCCACTGCCAAGGGTCCTGGCTTGGGGTTCAGGCTGACTCGGGTCTAAAGCTGACCTCCACTCACCCTCTGGGTCTTGGGTAAGCTACCTGGCCTCCTAGGCCTCCGTTTCCCTGTTCTTAAGAGCTTCCGGCAGTGACAGTACCCCAGGGTGGCTGGAGGGGGGCTGACTGTGAGAGTAAAGCCCAGAGCAAGTGCTCCAAGGGGCTAATTCACGAGAGTAAGAGCCATTTTTGTTTATGGCATAAATGAAAGGCAGAAGGTGAAGCAGAAGTGGGGGGCAGCCCCCAGAAGCCTCATAAAAGTCTGGGTGAATAGGAAGCAAAGCACCTAGGCTGCTCAGTGGGGTGGGGGGACCCTGGGAATCCAAGAGGGCCCAGGCTGCCCTGGGAGAGACTGAGCTGGAGGGACCCCAGTGTGGACAGCCCTGGAGAGACACACTCCTGGGGGTTCCCTGGTCGGGATGATCTGCCCCAAGGCCACACACCCCAGGAGTCTGGCTTGGACGCAGGCTGCCCCATTTCTGAGGGGACCTGAGACCAGGAAAGGGGGCACGGCGTTGGCCCCGGGAAAGGCATCAGCTCCTGTTGCGAAAGAACATGAGGTGGCCTCTGGTTGCACGTCGGGAAATGGGGAGTGCCACCCTTTCTGGCAAGAGTGACAATTTTGTGTCCCAGGACACAGTGCTCCTGGGGACCTACCCTGGGCCGCTCCCGTCTCCCCGGCTAATGTGGGGAACAAGGCTGAGGCTGGCCCTGCCCCGTGGGGGTGAGCTGTCCCTCCCCCACCAACCCCACACCTGCCTGTTTGAGGACCAGGGGTCAGGCTGTGGGAGGAAGGCTGTTCACACAGCTGCCCCCACCCCTTTAAAAGCCACCTCGGCGAGGCATTAGCGAACCATCTCCCAGATCCCTGAAGGCTTTCCCTGTGAAGTCTGCAACGTTCAAACGCAACCAGCAAATCTCCCGAGACAGGTCCCCAGGAATTAGCCGCACAGGCGGATGAAAGCCACTCTGATGTGCCAGCCAGAGGGCTCGTGGCAAGAAGGGAGGCAGCGTACCTGTGAGCTGCAGGGTCCAGGGAAACAGGAGCAAGCCCAGGAGCCAGGGTCCCGAGGACATGTCCGGCGGGGCCCGCCACCATGGAGGCCGGCTCTCCATCGGGGCCCCCTGTTCAGTGTTCCTCTTTCGTCTCAAGTTCACGGGAGGGGATGGCCTGCTGGCAGCCACAGTTCCCCTTTGAATCCCCACAAAGCTCCTCCCTGGCCACGCTTCTGCTTCCTCAGGGCCTCACTGGGTCCGCTCCCCTTAATAACCCTGGACTTTCTGAGCAAGGATTGGGAACAGCCCCAGGCCGAGTGGCCACCAAGTGAGGAATCTGGGGTATGCGTCCTTTGTCCTTTCCAGCGGGGCCTCCCCATCCACCCCGTGTTGGGGTGCTGCTCTCCCCCATCCCCTTCGAGCTGGTGGCCCATCCGGTAGACACTGGTGACAGAGTGGACACAGGATTCCCATGAGTAACGCTGGGGTTCAGTTTAGCAGCTCACAGCTGAAACTTTTAAAACTGTGTTCACAGACTTCCCGTCAGAAATTGTCCAAGGGCCCCTGGGTTCATGTGCTCGTCCCAGTGCAGGGTTTCTAGGGGGCGGTGGAGGTTGGGGGGGATCGACTGGGGGCAGGTGCATGATGGAGAAGGGGCAGGCAGTTAGGGTGAGGGCAGGAGTCCACGGTCGCAGGCCTGACTGGTGCCAGGCCAGCTGCCCGTCATCAGCACGGCAAGGGCCACCGCGGGCCCAGCGTAGAGGCCTAGCAGTGACCTCCTCTCTGACTCACCCGCAGTGTCCTTCCCCCGTGAAGCTGCCCTCAGCCTGAGCTCACCCCTCCCCCACCAGGAGGCAAATGAATGGCCTGGAGGCATGGCCCCTGCCCTCACCTCCAGCAGGCATCCTAACTACTGGCACCCCTTCCCCAGCAGACTGGAGCTGTTACCCTGGGCCTTCTGGAGCCCAGCCCTGGACCAAGCTGGATGAGGTGTGTGTGTGGGGGGGGGTAGATGTTTGCCTGCGGGCCCGGGGAGGCAGAGGGAAGAGGTCTGGGGGTGGAGGGGAGGACCCCAGCACACGGGCAAGCAGAGGAGGCTGGGGGAAAAGCACGTGTTAGCACTTTACCGTACCCTTTCCCCAGGGGCGCCCATTAACCCTCAAGACAAACGTGATTATTCCAATTTTACAAAACAGAAAACTATGCCCCCAAGAGGCAAAGCACCTCGCTCAAGATCAGGGCAGGTGCGTGGGGCCAGAATCAATGCCCAGCTGTGCGACGGCTGCGCCTCTCCCCACCCCATGCAGCCCCCAGCGACGGCACGGAAAGGGTCCAGTTTTGGTCCTTCTTCCAAACGCTTTCCCCTCAGCCGCTTTGCACCTGCACAATGGAAGCCAGGAGGGGTTGCCCACCGACCCCCGCAGCACCAGGAGGGCAGCCCACCAGGTGAGGAAGACGTGTAGACGCCAGCCACTTCCCACGGGCTGGGGGGCGGCGGGGACCCCGGTGGTACTGACTGTTGATCCATCACAGTGATCCATGACCGCCTATGTCACAGTGAGACACAGATAATCTGCTTCACGCTGTTTCCGACTCCGGGGGGAGCAGGTTGTCTAAGCACCTCGATGCCATGGTGATAGACGTCACGTTAATGCCTCCGTGCACGGAGGGAGCGCTCTAGCAGCAGCGGTCTGTGCCTCTAGCAGTCTCTTTATGACTTGGCACAGGGAGGCGGCTGAGAGCCAAGCCGCCTCAGAGCACGGACACGGGCTCTGCCCCCGCTCCCGTCCACGCAGGGGCCGCTCTGCATCCTCCACACACGAAGCCCTCAGCCCCTAAACACGGCAGCCCCGATCCGCACCCCAGGGCAGCCCCGATCCACACCCCGGAGCAGCCCCGATCCGCACCCTGGAGCCCTGGAGCTCTGCGGCTTCCAGGTGTGGGTCTGGCGTGTGGCCTCTGGCCTGTCCGGGGCCGCCTCTGTCACCTTCGCCTCTGACTGCCCCCGGGCTCGGCGCAGTGCAGGCAGCTAGTACGCACGGGGCAAACATTGGTGTGAGCGGATGGACGAGTCGATGAGCTGAAGATGGGGCAAAGTGCCTTCCCCCCAGGCTTGCTGTGAAGGCGGTGCCTACCACCGAGCCTGGCACAGAGCAGCGTCCTAACAGGCTGCGGGGGTTGGCCACTCCTGGCGAGAGGCGGGCACAGGCCTTGGCAAGGAGCCGGGGGGCCTGGGCTGGCCTGCCAGGCCCTCGGGAACCAGGTGATGGAAATGAAACCACAGCACGTTGAGAAACCTCATTTTCACCAACACGTTCCACCTGCTCTCACCCCCGTGGCTGCCGAGCAATGAAGCTGCCGGACTTGGATTTGATGCCTTCTCCTCCCCCGGGCTCCTGGCGGGGGCTTCGGGTAAGCAGGGCCGGGAGCGGCAGGGGACGTGGGCTCTGGTGGCACCCCCCACCCCCGTGGGTAGCCATGGGCCAGGCCTCCACAGCTGAGTTTGCGGGTGAGGTCCCTGGGGACGGTGCACTTCGGACTCCAGCTTGTCCTGACATCTGTCCGAGCGTCCATCCACCTGTCCCTTCGCATTTTGCTGAGCGCCTATCCTGCACTGGGCACTGGCCTCAGCGGGAAGATGCAGAAGCGAGAGACCCAAGCTTCGAGGAGCCCACCTCTGGGTGAGGGGCCATCATCCCAGCACAACTAAGCAATAACATAGATTCATTCAGAGCAGTTACTAAACGCCAAGACCCTGTTCAGGACACTCTGCATCTACGAATCAACTCAATCCTCGCCGCAGCACCCGAGGTGGGCACTGCAACCAATTCCATTTTACAGACGGGGACACCGAGGCACAGGGAGGTTAAAATAAAATTTGCCAGGGGCACCTGGGTGGCGAGGTCCGTTAAGCTTCCGACTCTTGGCTTTGGCTCAGGTCATAATCTCAGGGTTGTGAGATCGAGCCCTGTGTCGGGCTCCTTGCTGGGCGTGGAGCCTGCTTAAGACTCTCTCTTCCTCTGCCCCTCCCACTCATGTTCTCTCTCTCAAATAAATAAATCTTTTTTAAAAATAAAAAAAAATAAAATTTGCCTAAGGTCCCAAAGCTAAGAAATGTGTCCAGGGGAACTGACTCTGAGGATAACCCCAGGCTCTGGGGTCCTATCTACTCTTCCAGCCTGCCTTAATAGGAGAAGTGTGTACAGAGCCAAGAGGGGGCACAGGAAGAGGTTACTCAGGGTGAAGGGAGGAGGGAGTGCCAAGGAGGGCTTCATGGAGGAGGGGGCAGCCCTGAAGGAGGAGGAAATGGGAGAGCGCAGATGTCCCCGGCAGTCCAGAGGTGCCTTATCCACACAACAACTACAGCGTTCCAATCTGGACCAAAATTACTGGTCTCTGTTTTCGGTTTAGTTCCCGTGCACGCTTATTAAGTGCCTATTGTGTACCAGGCAGTGGAAGCACAGAACGTAAGTCATAGTTCTGCCCTCAAGTTGCTCCCCATTTAGAGAAGAAAACAGAACCCCCAGACAGGATTTCCAGCTGCCATGAGCGAGCAAAGGCGAGGCCCCTGACCTGGCTGCTTTGGTTCCCATGCCCAGGAGCTGCCTGTCTTCTCTGTGTTTCCTCCCCAGGCCAAACTGTGAATGGTGGGTTCCCAGAAAGCAGCAGTGTGGGGGGACCCAGGCCACTTTCCCCCCTTCTCCAGCTGCAGGAGCTCATGTCCTCTCCCCCCACAGACTCCAGCACCAGGAGGAGCCCTCCAGTTGGACGGGCCCCCTCAAAGCAGCCCTCTGCACTGGCCTGGTGCTCGAGACGGAGAGCGTCTACTCCATTGAGCACCCTCCCCACTAGAGAGGGCTGCTGGGGAGGGCAGGCTCCCTCCCGTCCCAGTCCTAGCACCCCCCATCCCCCCTTCCTCAGGTTGGGGAAGCAGTGAGCCTACTCCTGGGAGTAGACCTGACCACTAAGCCAGGGGTGCGATTCAGCCTGAGACCCGGCTGTGACTCAGTTGAGGGGACCCTTCTAATCGTGAGCTGGGCTGGCCCACAGGACACCGGGCTCCTTTCTTGGAGCAAATGAGCTCCCTGTCACTGGAGGTGTGCAAACCCACCTGGAGGCCATTGTCCCTGCATGCTGCTCAGAGATTCCTGCCCTGCTTGTAAGGTTGACTGGGCCCATCTCCAAAGCGCCTTCCCTGTTCAAGCCAGTATTTTTGCCTGATTATTAAATATTTGTCTCATGCCAGACATGGTTCTAAAGGCTTTTCATGTATTGACTACTTCAGGCCTCACAGAAACCTCATGTAGATAAGTATTATTATTGCTCCTATTTACAGATGAAGAAACTAAAGATCAGAGAGCATAGGCACTTGCCCAAGGCCACACAGCGCGTAGGCAGTGGGACAAGGACACGAGCTCCCATGATTGCACTTTTAATCATTATGTTCTCTTGCAAAATTCACTTGATTCTCCCAGCAGGGCTGGTATGATAACCCTCATCGTACAGATTTAGTGACGGAGAAAAATCGTGCAAACGACCTGCTCACGGTCACAGAGGGAATCAGAGGCATATCTGGGACCAGAGACCGGGGTTTTCCCGATGGACACATGCCCAGAGTTAGACAAGTCTCTCCCTGCTAGCTCTGTTGGGGGAAGGCAGCAAGGAGGCAGTGCCCCCTCCTCAGCCCCTGCCACACGGAAAATAATCCTTAAGATCTGGGAGGAGGGGGGCAGATGGCCTCATTTTTCAGTATTTATTCCATGTACACCATGTGCCAAGGCCTTCTTAGGCTCAGCTCCTTGGTACGACTGTGTCCCTAGGAGAGATAAGCACCGACCAGAAGGCTCATCATTGGAGGTCCTCAGGTGGCAAGCACCAGAGCCTTGGTCTTGAACTAATGGGACCACCCCGTCCCCACCGGCCACACGGGACAGCCCCGGGTTGTCCTGTGCCAATGGCGCCACCTGGTGGCAGAAAGGGGAACGCTCACCGGAGGTGTCTTTCCCCTCTAGGGGTCTTGGGCTGCCAGGGGCTGCCACCCAGCAAGCTCCGGCTCTGGAATCCAGAGGGAGCACGATGGAGTGGCGGGAGCAGGGTGGGGAAGGGGGTTGTCCGGGGCAAGCAGGACCGGGTGGGGGGCGGTGCGGGGCCAGGGGGCCTGTGGGAACGAGCGCAGGGTTGGCGGGCTGGCTGGCTGTGCAATGCCCTTCCCAGGGACAGGAGCATCCTTTCGAGCAGGCCCCCTGGGTTCTAACAAGCTGCTTTGCTGGGAACGCTGTATAAAATCCACTTGGGGGAAACCATCGGAGCCAGTTATCGGCCACCAGGCAAACCAGTCCCACGGTTTTGCAGTGACAACCCAGACTTTCTGAGCAGGGCTCCCACAGTGAGTTCAGCCAATTAAGGGAACAATTAGCCTCCCCTGAG
Organism: Ursus maritimus; assembly: GCF_017311325.1. Lineage (NCBI taxonomy): Eukaryota > Metazoa > Chordata > Mammalia > Carnivora > Ursidae > Ursus > Ursus maritimus. Next base: position 50,484,270 of record NW_024424564.1, read on the forward strand.
GCGAATTCATGCATTGTCACCCCACACAGTCCTGGGGTTTTGTGAGCCAGAGAGCCTCAGTGTCCTGTGGGCAGAGGGGTGTGTGTGGCAGCCGGTAATTATCCGGATTTCTGGCCCCACCCCAGAGATTCAGCTCAGAGAGGCCAGGGGACCTGTATTTTAGCATCCCGTGGTTCTCACACCGGAGAAACTGCCTGAAGCACGTTCAAGGCACATTCCCAAGGGGCTGTGGGCAGGACGGTGGCAGCTTTCCAGGAGGCCTGCTCGGAAGGGGCCAGGAGGAGCCCTTCAAAGAGATTTGATCCTCCCTCCTTCCCTCTCCTCCTTCCCCCTCCCTTGGGAGGCCAGCAGGTGTCCTGGGAATAGAGAACCAGCCCCCTCACTGTGCCTCCCCACCTCACCTTCTAAGCCAATGGGGGCAGTTTCTTCATCTACCATCTGGGATGAAATACCTCCCTTGTACAGATTTGATAAAAAATAGCTGGGAGTGACCGAGGGGAAAGCACTGTGCAAAGAATAAGATGTTGGTTGAAAGTGGCTGTTCTGCCTTAAAATCTTCCTGAGCCTCTTTCCTGTATAGGTCTTATGTGGGGCTTGGGGGATGGGCAGAGACCAACAAGGGTCCAGCGAGGGGAGATGGGACAGGTACAGACATCCAGGGTGTGTGGTTAGGGATGAGGAAATCCATGGAGGGCGACAGGTCTGGGAGAGACAGCGGGGAGACATTTAGGAAGGGTGGGGAGTGGGGATGGGAGGAGGGGCAGGAGAGGAGACCCCCAGCAGACTCCTGTCTTGAAGCTGGCCCCTGTTAGGGCTTCAGAGATGGGGTCAGGGGGCTGGGCAGGGGCAGGGGAATCTCCGGGGACTCTCCCACCAGCTTGGCCTGATTCCTCAAGAAAGCTTTCTCGCCTCTCCTGCTCTCCCTCTCCTCTCTGCCCAGAAGGTTCTCTTCCTCCCACTTCTCTTCAGTGCACTATGCTAGAGCATTTCTCTCAAATACCCCATGGCTGGGGAGACCTGGGTCACAGGCAGAAGGCCCTGGGTCCATAGACAGCAAAGAACCCAGGCCAGCACCTCGAATTCTTACAGGAGTCTAGAATTGCCTCCAACGACCCACCAGAAACTTTGGATCCCTCTTGCATTCATTCAACAAACCTCTCAGGGGCGTTGCTCCGGGCCATCCTGTCCTGGATGCCCTCCATCTAGAGCCTGACACACACGGCTGGGTCACAACCCTGTGGGAACGCAGTGTGAAGGGGACACAAGCCCAGACCAGGCTGAGCCTGCCCCGGAAGCCAAGGCCCCGGCATTCACAAAGGCTCAGAGAGAAGCTCCTAGGAGTAGGAGACAATGACCCAGCCGGAGGGACTGGGGTGTGAGGTCATGAGCAGCGGAGGCGGACCTGGAAGGCCTCCCTCCTCCCCATCCTTTGCTGAAACTACCTTTGCTCTCCAGTGACAATGGTCAGATGAATAAGACCATTTATTTTTCTGTTAAAAAATTACCGGTAGCACAACCACTATCGATTTCTACTGTTTTCATTTCGCGTGTACAGATTTTCAGCCACGTCTGAGTTGAGCCGCTTTCCAGCCGTTCGTGGAAGCCCTGGCATCATTCATGATACGGTGTCTGAGTGGAAAGATTTTCTCTGGAACACAGCTCGTTTGGAAGTTGAGACACTGCCTGTACTTACTGGGGTGAAAATCCCGTTCTGTACAAAACGCCCAGCCATTCCCAGGAGATGCTGCCTGTCTTTCTAGGACCAGAAGTCTCCAGAGGACACGCGGATCGACAGTAACCACAGACTGCTCTGCGTCCAGACAGGAGGAAGAGAAAACATCAGCCTTGGGCTTGTGGTCCCGTGACATTTCCTGTAGGTCACAGCAGACATGGCAGCCTGGGCGGGGGGTGGGGGGGGGGAGATTTCCCTCCCCCAGAAGCCTCCTCCCCAGGGAAAGCCCCCCACCCCCCACCCAGGGCCAAGGGAAAGTATTTTCAGGCTTTTTTCATCTGACTTGGAAGAAAGTCTTCCTTAGGCAGCAGCCCTGCCCAGTGGGGAGATCTTTGTGTCAGCACCTTCCAGAGACGCACAGAGGACGGGCCATCCCTGAGCCGCCCCTGAGATGGGGCTGGGCCCCTTGCTCCACACCGCTGACCTCAGGGGAGGCAGGAGGCCCTTTGTCACCTCGACCCACTCCTCCCCACTTCCTGTGACACCACCTCCCATGGGGCATCCAGCCAGGGGCAGCTGGGCCTGGCCAGCATCTGGAGGCAAGGGGGAGGGGGTGGGGGGGTGGAGAGGGAAGCCCAAGGGGAACTGGGAAGCCATCTTTGCCAGATGCGGGCCTTGCTGCCTCCTCTTGGCCACCCTGCCGGGTCAGCCCTGTCCTGTCCATCTCTTGCAGGTGAGGAACCTGAAGCTCAGAGACAGGACGTCCCTTTCTAAGGCCACACAGCCCTGAGGGCAGAGCTGGGGTTTGACTCCAGTCTGCCAGCTGGCGCTGCCTTGTGACATGCTTCAGGGTGTCTGCACTCCCCGGCTGGATTGCGAGCTCCCTGTGGCCTCCCCCAGCCCCTCAGCTGCTCCCCCTGTGGCAGCCCTCCATCCCCAGGGGATGACAGGAACACTGGTGCTCAGGCCACATGTTCCTCTTGAATGAACGAGTGAGAAATCGGGAAGAGTCCTGGTGGGAGGCCCTTTCTCTAGCAGAGGTGAAATGCACCCCACAGGGAATTCCAACCCCCTGACGACTTTGGCCCGGACTTGTGGAACGTGTGTCAGAGTCCGAGAACAGAATCTGGGCCTACTTAGGAAAGAACTGGCTGACCTGTGGGCCTCACAACGCAATTCTTCCTTCAATCCAATTCTGCACGTGTTTGAAGGTTGCCGGGGGTCCTGAGCTCGGTGCTGAGAATATAGGAAAAGTAAGATCCCCACCTCCCCCAGTCCTTCCGTCCGGTCACAGACACCACCCTCAGGGACACAGTGCAGAAGCTGAGGGGAAGGGAGGGGACTAATGAGGAGTCTGGGGGGCTGGGGCAGCCAAGGGGACAGGTGGGGAGGGCAGGAGCAGGAGGCCTTGGCTGTTTGGGGAACATGGTGGAGGGAGCTGAGGGAGGGTGGTGGACGGGCTCAGTGGGCCTCCTGGGGTCCTGGTCTGCGGCTCCTGCCACCTCCCCTCCCTCTCCCTTGTCCCTCTCTTGGCCCTCCCCCACCACTTCTTTCTGCTGTGTCCCCAGTGACTGGAGGCTCGAAGCTCACTGAGCAGCCCCACCCTGGATGAACGGTCTCCCCTTGGGGTTTTTCCCACAGATCCTTCTACCTTTCCTTGCCACAGTGGAGGACAGGGATGTGTGGCCCCCAGCCTCCCCTTCTGCAGGCCAAGACATCCCCAGTCCTGTTCATTCCCCTAAGCTGGCTTCCAGACCCTTCCCCACAGAAGGCTCCTCCAGCCTGCATGTTCCTGGTGCCCAGGTGGGGTCTGGCCAGGTCAAGGTCAGTGGGACCATGCCCCTCCCTCATTCTTGAGTGCCTCCTCAAAGTGCCTAGCTCCTTTTGGGTTCCCCATTTCCTCCGAGTTGCTGGTTGACCCTCTGCTGTACCCCCTCTAGGCCCCAGGAAGCCTTTCCTGCCCCTGGGAATGTGGGAACCCCCCGGGATGTGAATCCTCTTTCCTGGTAAACCATGGTGCCGACTAACACTGGCTTCTTGCATGGCAAAGCCCTGCCCTTTCTGGAAGAGACCCATCAGGATGGCCTGTTGGGGAGAAACTTTTTGGAAGGTGGTCCCCCCTGGTCTCCCAGCCCAGTGCCTTGCATCCATGGCTGAGACTGTCCACTGGTGATTTCAATTTAGAAAAAGGCTTTCTCAGGGCGCCTGGGTGGCTCAGTCAGATACGTGTTTGCCTTCAGCTCAGGTCATGATCTCAGGGTCCTGGGATCGAGCCCCCCC
>NW_024424564.1:50488235-50498019 GCF_017311325.1 Ursus maritimus
ACATGGGGCTCCCTGCTCAGTGGGGAGTCTGCTCCTCCCTCTCCCTCTGCCCCTCCCCTCGTTCATTCTCTCACTCTCTCTCTTAAATAAATAAATAAAATCTTTAAAAAAAAAAAAGGCTTTCTCAGGCTCTGGGACCCACACTCTGTGAGGAAGCTCAGAGGGTAGGCAAGGACAACACTCCCACACTAAGCATGGCCCATGGGAGGAACCAAAACCATCTTTGTGGGACATCCAAGAAAGATCTGGGGAAGGTGACAAAGAATTGGCATCTGTTAAGGATTCGGGAGTTCTGTGGGCACTTACCCACATGATCTCATGGCCACGAGGGGCAGGACTCACTGTTGGGCAGGGAAGGAACTCAGGCTGAGAAAAGCAAGTTGGCCAGAGTCCCGGGGGGAGGACGTGGCAGGACCAAGCACCTCTCTAAACCACCTGTTTTCAGCAGAGAGAAAGTTGGGGTCTGAGGCTTGTGCAGTTTTGAGGGGGTTCTCACTGAAAAAAAAAAAAAGACCCATAACGGCAAAGCCAGAATTAGGTATAACTGAATATTAACTTCCCCTTCCAATGAGAACAGAACTCACAAGTTACAAATTCTAAAAGGCCCACAAATACCATCAACAATCCAGCAACTTGGGAAAACAGGATCTTTGGTCTTAGCCTCCTACCACCTCTGTAATAGATTCCCTGTGATTTCCTTCCCTCTGGCCCCCTTTGTCCGATGAGGATTCTGTAATGCCCCGTTTTGCAGAGAGAATACAAACTTTAGCCAAGTTTCCTTCAAACGTGAGCAGGAAGAATTCGGGGCATGTCAAACTTTCTCATGCAGGGACTGACCTTAAAGGCTCCTCGGATGGACAGCAAGGCGCGGGGGTGGGGGGGAGACAGCATGGCTTTGACGCCCTCTTTGCAGGGGCCTATAATGACTTTTGTGTTATCTTTGTTCGTTGGATGGTGCTATTTCATGTCAAATAAGTAGGAAATGTAAATCTTTTTCTGTTGGGTTCACTGGAGTCTCTCTTCTTTATTCAGCGGTGCGAATATTCCTGGAAGCCCTCCATGCCCTCGACTGCCCAGTAACTCAACTGTGGAGGTGACTGAACCACGCAGAACAGCCCAAAACAGCCCATCAGCCTGAGCCAAACACATTCCCAAATCGCCCTCCCCCGAAATCCCAGGGCCAGTCCCACCACCTACCTGGATGAGCGCTGGGCAGGGAGGGAGTCGGGCGGAAAGAGGTGTAACTGGGGTTAAAATGGCTCAATATTTGGACGCCTGGGTGTCTCAGTTGGTTGAGTGTCTCCCTTTGGCTCAGGTCATGATCCCAGGGTCCTGGGATGGAGCCCCCACATCGAGCCCCCACATCGGGCTCACTGCTCAGAGGGGAGCCTACTTCTCCCTCTGCCTCTGCCCCTCCCCTACTCGTACTCTCTCTCAAATAAATAAAATCTTAAAAAAAAAAAAAAGGCTCAACATTTGCAAACTCTATAGAAATGTACGACCATGTGACCACATAGCAATTACATATTGCAAGTCAACGGCAAAAAAAAAAAAAGGATTTGTTTTTACCAAATGGCACTGAGGAAGCAGGCGAGCAGGCGGCAGGTGCAAGCAGGCAGGCGGAGCCCAGCCACTCCCTGGCTGTTCCAGAGAAAAGTGTCCAGAGGAGGACAGAGCCGCCAAACTTCTGCTAGTGTTTGATCTCACTCTAAGGCCCAACCTTCGAAACAATGCTGGCAGGTACGGGTGGCCTCTGCCTTATGCAGAACCTGAGCCTGGATTTGGAGGCAGGGGATCTGGGTTCAAGGCCCGGCCTACCACTTCCTACCTGAGGGGCCTTGGGCAAGTCATGAGTGCCCTCTGAGCCTCTCCGGCCTCCTAACAAGGCACTCCAGAGAGCACTGCGTATTCGCCTGCTGGGCCAGGCAGAAAAGAAGAGGAAAGGCCATCAGGAGCAGAAAAGTACGCCTGTGGGCTGTAAGAGACAATGGACGTGTAGGGGGGAATACTGACGGGAGGGCTCTGTTGGGGTGGAGCCTGGGAGCTCATCTACCTCCCCAGGTATGGGGAAGGGATGGTATTTCTGAATCAGGAACCTGAGCCAAATTCCAAGCTGGACTGTGGTTTACCAGCAAGCCGGGCCCCCAGAACCCCCGTCACCCTGGCCTGAGGCTGTCCTTGCACACCCTGCGTGCTCTGCCCAGCCAGCCCATGCCAAACGGAACAGCCAGGCTCCAGGGAGAGACAGGCCCCATTTCATTCTCCCCTTCAGGCTTGACAGACGACGGGAGACTCCTCCTCCCGCTGAAGAGAAATCCAGCCCACACTTTGCCTCCAACTCAATCACGGAGGACTCGGCCCTTCATCCTGGCATCAAAGTCTGTTTGATCAGCTTTTCATCCATTTTCCAAAAAGGTGGGATTTAAGGATGCTCTGAATCTTGCAGGACTACAAGTCTTGCACCCTGACAATATATTGGTGCGGCCGCCAACCTGCTCTCGGGTGGATGCCCTGCTCTGTGCCGGCCCCTTCCCCCCACCCCACACCCCTCAGCCAGAGCCTGTAGGAGGGAGTCCGGAAAGGCAGGGCGACCTGTCCTTACTGGGTAGAGATCTAGTGCCCCCTGGAGGTCAGAGAGGACAGGGTAGCAGGGGGTTGGGGTGACGCAGGATAAGGGAGCCTCTCTGTCCTGACATCCTGGGTCTGGAGCTGCCCCACTCAGCCTTCCTGCCAGTAAAGGAGACGGTGCTGGTTAAGTGTTCCGCATCCCGCATCTTTAATAAGAAGCTTTCTCATTTGCTGGCAAATCCCAGTTCTACTGAGCATTTTTTCAACCATTTTCTCCCTTGAGCAAGAATCCTTTTGGGTGGCAGTTCCCCATGTTTTCAGAGAAGAGAGTGGAGATCTGAGAAACTGCCAAGTTCATGAGTCACGATTGAGGAGGGCCACAGGTCCGTTGGTCAAGTGATGGGAAAGGCCAGGGGTACCTGGTGGGGTGCAGGCCTCAGGGCCAGGGAGCCGGGGTCTCGGCAGGCAGGGCTGTGGGTGGCAGGGCTCTGGACCAGGGCTCAGGGTGAGGAAGGAGGCAGAACAGAGCAAGGAGAACACCAAGGATCCAGCAAGGGTTGCTAAGAGGCAGAGCGAAATCAGAGCCCAGAAACTGCAATACACAAAGACCTATAAAGAAAAGCTAATCACCCCCACAGTCCCTCTCCCCAAAAGCGTCTATACCCTCAGGCTCGCCTGGGACTCTGCTGACTCTGCACACAGAGAAAGCCACAGTTGGGGATCTGGGCCTGTCTGTTTTAGGGCCATCCTTGCTCTTTTTACTGGAATGCCTCTTGCCTGGGGCTGCGCCTGGCAGGTCAACTAACTCAGGTGGGGAGGGCCAGGTAAAGCTAGGGAAGAGCCAGGAAATGCTGCACCCAGCAGTAGGGAAGGACAGGAGGGGGCAGAGAGAAGCCAGAGGGAGGACCTGAGGGTGGGGGCCCGCTCGGCCCCACTAAGTGACCTTGGGAGGACTGGAATCCCCACCAGAACATCGAGGCTGTTCCTGGGGGTGGGGGAGGATGCTGGGCAGGCGCAAACTGGCAGAACCACCCCACTCATAAGAGGATGCTTTGTCAGGCACTTTTCTAATCCATAATACCTCCCCCCATTTTTGCGGGTCAACTTGTCTCATGCAGACACCGCTGGGAGGTTGCTGGGAGGGAGGCAAAGCCATGGGGTTGATGAGGAAGGGTGAATTCGTGATTCTCTGCTGCGAAGTGGAAACTCTAGCTCACCTCCCCAGACCCCTGAGGGTGACAGCTGAGGACAGGAAGGGCTGCAGGCTCACCAGTGAGCACCAAGGCTCAGCCCTGCCTCTGTCTTCACAGAGAAAGTCTCACTGAACGGAGGAGCTAAGTTCAGTTGTGTTTCCCAAAGACATGTTCAAGTACTAACCCCTGCTCCTGCGGATGTGACCTTATCTGGAAAAAGAGTCTTTGCAGATATGTCTCGAGATGAAATCACCTTGGGTTTAGAGTGGGTCCTGAATCCGATGGCCGCTTTCCTTCTAAGAAGAGAAGGACAGATGAGATGGGACACGTTCAGGGTGGTGGGATATATACACACAATGGAATATTACGCAGCCATCAAAAAACGAAATCTTGCCATTTGCAACGATGTGGGTGGAACTAGAGGGTATTATGCTAAGCGAAATAAGTCAATCAGAGGAAGACAATTATCATATGATCTCACTGATATGTGGCATTTAAGGAACAAAACAGAGGATCCTAGGGGAAGAGAGGAAACAATAAAACAAGATGAAACCAGAGAGGGAGACAAACAGTAAGAGACTCTCCACCAGAGGAGACAAACTGAGGGTTACTGGAGGGGAGGGGGGTGGAGGGATGGGGTAACCGGGGGATGGGCATTAAGGAGGGCACGTGATGTGATGAGCACTGGGTGTTTTATGCAACTGATGAATCACAGACCTCTACCTCTGAAACCAGTAATACAGTATATGTTCATTAATAGAACTTAAATTTTTTAAAAAATCTAAAAACAAAAACAAGAGAGGGACACAGAGAGGCAGGAAAGATGGTGCCGTGAAGACGTGGCAGAGGTGGGAGGGAGGCGGCCACAGGCCAAGGAGCCCCTGCGGGCGAGCTGGAAGAGGAGAGGAAGGATTCTCCCCCAGAACCTTCCGTGGGAGCGTGACCCTGGCCTCCTAGCCCCCAGAACTGTGAGAGAGGAAAGGTCGGCTGGGTTAGGGTGGGCCCTGTCACGGTGGCCTCGGGAAACCAACGGGCTGCATCAAGAAACCAGGCAAGCCCCAGCAGAAAAAACGGTCAATCTTCTGAAGAGGAGGCCGGGGAGCAATTTTAACTACTCCCGAGGCCACAACAGGAGCAACTCTTTTCCGAGCAATGAGTTGTTGGAGGGAAATAAGAACCTTCTCATTGTGAAGCCCCACAACCTTAGGAAAAGCCTGGCAAACGGAAGCGAGCACATACCCATATCCCATAACACCCTCGGGACTCCGCAGGCCCGGTTTCCACATCGCCGACTCGGGGGTAGGTCACCTCTCTGAGCCACAGTTTGCTCATCTGTAAAGTGGGGATAATAATCTGCCCTCCCAAATTTATTAGGGTTAAATGAGGAAACACGCACGAGTCCCCAGCATGTGCCTGGCCACCCACCAAAGCTTAGTAAGATGCTCCGACCCCCAGTTCCATCCCCTCTCTGATAAAAAACTCCCAACTGATGAAATGTGATCTGTTTGAAAATCCCTAAATTTGGATGTGTCACAACTTTCTTCTTCCTTTATTTGGACACAATGATGGGGTTTTTTTTTTTTTCTTACTTTCAAAAATTTATTTTTAAATTCACAGGCAGCAAAATGCAGTCTCTTTGGTGCAGTTCTCTGGGTTTTGACAAAATGCGTAACCGTGACCACCGTCAATATAAAGAGCGCTCCAGGGACGCCCGGGTGGCTCAGTTGGTTGCGTGCTTGCCTTCAGCTGAGGTCATGATCCTGGAGTCCCAGGATGGAGTCCCAAGATGGGTCCCGGGATGGGCTCCCTGCTCAGCAAGGAGTCTGCTTCTCCCTCTGCCCCTCCCCCCTCTTGTGCTCTCTCTCTCTCTCTCTCTCTCTCAAACAAATAAAATCTTTAAAAAAAAAATTTTTTTTTTTAAAGAAAGCTCCATCACCCCCCCCCCACAAATTCCTTTCTCTGTCCCTTTGTGGTCAGTTCCTCCCCCAGCGCTTGGCCACCGCCAATCTGTCGCCCTTTTGCCTTTTTCCAGAGTGTCAACAGAAGTGGAATCTATGGCACGTGGCCTTTCGAGTCTGGATGCTGTCACCGAGCACAGTGCTTCTGAAGTGCACCCAAGCAGCTGGGTGGATTCCTTCTTACTGTCTATAACTCGGTCCTGTCGCTGGGTAGACTGCGTGGACCACCGCGGCTGGCTTGTCGCTTCGCCGGGTGAAGGATGGGGGCCGTCCTCAGATTCTGGCGAAGACGAACAAAGCTGCGATAAACATTCACGGCCGGGTTTCCGTGTGAACATACGTTTTCGTTTCTCTCGCGTCAACACCCGGGTCCCCATCTGGTTTTGAATGACCCCCACGTCAGCCTTGCTAACAGGTCGGGTTGGGGTGAACACCGCCCGGTTGGCTCCAGGTCCCTGTCGGCGGCACGGGGATGACAAAGGTCAATCGCTGAGCGGCCGGAGGATGTTGGCTGTCACTTCAGCCTCCTTCCATTCTGTGCCTCTTCCCTCCGAATGTCAAATCCTTGTTTTGGTTTCATTTCCCTTTATTTCCACGAACGTGAAAAAGGGCCCCAGAGCAGTGAAAGGACGCAAAAGTGGATCGAAACAGCCCAGAAAAGGGGTCCTGGTCCCCCAGCGGGATGGTCCCATCCCAAGTAGCTGGTAATCAACCTTAAAAGCCAAAATGAAGGTCTTTAAAAAAAATCATCCTATCCTGAATTCTTTTGTTATCACAAAACATTGTATGTACTTCCATCCTGCCCTGAACATGACAGCAGAGGGACGGCGCAGCGGCCGTGCCCCCGGGTGGGAGGAAGGCAGGCCGCCATGACAGCAGCAGGCCTGGGGGGCTGACTCTGCGAGGAGCCCCCGGACAAGGAGACTTGGTCTGCTGGACTCGCTCCAGAACTGTTGCTTGGAAGCCACAGCCGTCTACACAATTGCCCTGAGCCCTGACTCCACCCAAACGTGGCCTGGCCTGGCTCAAGGGGGGGGGGCATCTGGCCTCCCTGACTCGTCTGTCTCCACAGCTCTGGCCATTTTTCAACCATAGGCGCAGGAGAGCTGACGGGTAAGTTCCAGCCTGAATCTAAGTCCAAACGCAGGAGAAAATCGATGTCCCGACTGGAAGACAGGCAGAGAGAGCAAATCCTGCCTTACTTTGCCTTTTCGTTCTATTCAGGCCTTCGATGGCTTGGAGGGGGTCCACCCACCTCAAGAAGGCCCGTCTGCTTGACTCGAGTCTACTCACTCCCACGTGAGTCTCCCCCAGAAACACCCTCCCAGACACACCAGAATCCTGTTCGACCAAATATCTGAGCCCCTCCCCCACCCCATGGCTCAGTCAAGTCACACGTAAAAGGAACCATGACAGAAGCCAGGGGACCCCTACCTGCCCAGCTGGCTCATTGGTCGGGCAGCCCTCCCAAGCAGTGTGTCACCAGGGGCTGCTTCCTCAGGCCTGGCCGCTGGCACAGTGCCGGGGTCTAGCCGCGGAAAAACAGGCCGAGGTGGGGGCGAGGGTAGCGGTCAGCCAGTGACCGGCTCTTGTCAGCAGAGACTGCAGCCAGCCCTGTCCCCTCAGAGAAGACACACAAGCTTCGCAGGGTTCCTCATCAGGGTCCCGCAGAGGCCTTCTGAGAAGCCTTGCCTCCTCCTAGTCTTGGTGCTCCTGGGCCTGGAAACGGGGTCTGTGCCATCCTTGCTCCTCGATGCTGCTTCTAGACTATTCTTCTCCACCCTCCCCACAAAGCAGACCTCTGAACCTCCTGTTGTCAGATCTTCTTACCGGCCACCTCTCCTTGCCTCAGTCAGCCACAAACCGCCAGGCCACCATCTCTCAGTCCTTGAAGATCTGCACGCTGGGCCTCCTGTCCCCTTCACCGGCTTCCATCTTAGTGATTCCAGCATCCACGCAGATGGTCTTTGGACCTCAGTCCTTCACCTCCTCTCCTCCAATGGCTTGTTCCTCCCCACGGCTCAACAACTGGTTCCTGAGGGCACACACTGGGCCTGGCAGGTGTGCCCAGATCCTTCAGACCCCCAAGTTCCAGCCCTTTCAGGCCACCACCTCCTACTATCCATTTCTTGCTTCTAGATTCCTGCCTCCTAACAGTCCTTGACCACCTCAGCACCTGCGAACCATGGTCCTCCGGCGCTCTCCCCAGATCCTCACTCCTGGACCCCTCTCCTACCCTCATCCCGCTGCCTGAGGAAACCCCACCTCTGCTTAGGCTCCGCCCTCTGCCCTGCACTCCTGAATGTAGCTGGGGACACACACATTCCCGCTGACCAGTCTCATTCACAGTCAAAACTGCTCACATGGATGGGCCCGTGGGCCACCTTCCTGTAACCCATGCCACCTGGCCCAGTCCCTGCCCTGGTCCTTGCAGGACGTCCCCACCTGCCCCGGCCTGCTTTCATTCCACTGAAGAAAAGGGGAGCCCATCAGCCAAGAGCTCCCTCGGGCTCTCCTGACTGTGCTCCTCTGTTTGTTGAGGTGAGCCTTGTAGCCACCTTTCACACCCACAGTCGCCTCAGAGTAGAGCCCCTTGCGCCCTTGCCTCCCACCTCCTGCAAGCTCCCTGTCTCTGCCTCTGTGTCCTTCCCCGGCCTGGGCTCGACACAGCAGCCAGAGGGATGGCGTTAAACACAAGCCAGGTGACATCGCCTCACATCTGCAAACACTTGGGATGGCTTCTCTTCTCTTCTCTTCTCTTCTCTTCTCTTCTCTTCTCTTCTCTTCTCTTCTCTTCTCCTCCCCTCCCCTCCCCTCCCCTCCCCTCTCCTCCTCCTCCTCTCCTCCTCCTCTCCTCCCCTCCCCTCTCCTCCTCCTCCTCTCCTCCTCCTCTCCTTTCCTCCTCCTCCTCCTCCTCCTCCTCCTCCTCCTCCTCCTTCTTCTTCTTCTTCTCCTCTCTCTCTCTCTCTCTCTCTCTCAAAGCTCCCTTGGGCTTTGCCAATGCCCCGCCAATGCCCCCACCAGGTTACCTTCTGGCCTGTCTCCGCCCCTTCTCTCTTGGGCTCACCTACCTGCCAACCTCCTCACTGGCTCACCAGCCACAGGCTCCCATCTGAGCCTTGCTGTTCCTCCGCAGGGAGCCCCGCCCCACCGTCACACCCATGAGCGGCCCTCCTGTCCCTGTCTGCCCGGCTTGTATAAAATGTTACTTTCCTAGGGAGGCCTTTCCTGGCCGCCCCACCTAAGACGCACCCCTGCCTAAACCCAGCATCTCCCTCCCTGCCCTGGGTTCCTCCTGGCACTTGGTGCCTGGTCTTTGGTTAAATCTTTATTTACCTTGTTCTGCGTACAGCAGCGGAAGCTCCATGAGAGCAGGGGGTTTTCAGTCATTCACTGCCCCCCCCACGTCTACAACAGTGCCTGACCCACGCTAGGGACTCAGTAAGACTCTGCGCTCCTTCAGTGTCCGTGCCCACCTGGCACCTCCATTTGGGTCCAGATCCCTCCCCTTCTTGCTGACTCCAGCCCGATGCTTCAGCAGATCCCCTGCTCCCCTGCTCCCCAGCCATTTCCCCCTCACCACGCTCCTTCCCAGCAGTGTGCAAACATGCAAACACTGTCATTTCCCCCTTCTTACAAAGCAACAACCACAAAGCCCACAAAAGCCTCTCTTGGCCCAGCATTACTTTCCAAGAAGTGTGCCAGTCCTCTGATCTAGAAAATTCCTTCAAAGAATGTCTGCATTGTCTGTGTCACTTCCCCTCCTCCCACTCTCTCCAGATCTCTCAGAAGGGCTGTCATCCCCTCCTCTCTCTGAAATGCCCTTGGCGAGGGCCCGAGGGCCCGTGGTCTTGGTGCTGTCATCCAGCAGCCCTGTCCCAGGCCACACCCCCCCTTGGCACGGGGATCCCCTCCTGCCTGGTTTCCCCTCTCCTGCGGGCTGCTCCTTCTCATCACCCCAAGCTCCAAATGGGGGCAAGTCCAAGGCTGACTTCAAACCCCCTCTTGCCCACACTCACACCCGTGAAAAATCCCACTGGAGGGCTTCACTCTCGGCCTTAGCCC
>NW_024424564.1:50498029-50538477 GCF_017311325.1 Ursus maritimus
CTCCTCCTCCTCCTCTCCTCCTCCTCTCCTTTCCTCCTCCTCCTCCTCCTCCTCCTCCTCCTCCTCCTCCTTCTTCTTCTTCTTCTCCTCTCTCTCTCTCTCTCTCTCTCTCAAAGCTCCCTTGGGCTTTGCCAATGCCCCGCCAATGCCCCCACCAGGTTACCTTCTGGCCTGTCTCCGCCCCTTCTCTCTTGGGCTCACCTACCTGCCAACCTCCTCACTGGCTCACCAGCCACAGGCTCCCATCTGAGCCTTGCTGTTCCTCCGCAGGGAGCCCCGCCCCACCGTCACACCCATGAGCGGCCCTCCTGTCCCTGTCTGCCCGGCTTGTATAAAATGTTACTTTCCTAGGGAGGCCTTTCCTGGCCGCCCCACCTAAGACGCACCCCTGCCTAAACCCAGCATCTCCCTCCCTGCCCTGGGTTCCTCCTGGCACTTGGTGCCTGGTCTTTGGTTAAATCTTTATTTACCTTGTTCTGCGTACAGCAGCGGAAGCTCCATGAGAGCAGGGGGTTTTCAGTCATTCACTGCCCCCCCCACGTCTACAACAGTGCCTGACCCACGCTAGGGACTCAGTAAGACTCTGCGCTCCTTCAGTGTCCGTGCCCACCTGGCACCTCCATTTGGGTCCAGATCCCTCCCCTTCTTGCTGACTCCAGCCCGATGCTTCAGCAGATCCCCTGCTCCCCTGCTCCCCAGCCATTTCCCCCTCACCACGCTCCTTCCCAGCAGTGTGCAAACATGCAAACACTGTCATTTCCCCCTTCTTACAAAGCAACAACCACAAAGCCCACAAAAGCCTCTCTTGGCCCAGCATTACTTTCCAAGAAGTGTGCCAGTCCTCTGATCTAGAAAATTCCTTCAAAGAATGTCTGCATTGTCTGTGTCACTTCCCCTCCTCCCACTCTCTCCAGATCTCTCAGAAGGGCTGTCATCCCCTCCTCTCTCTGAAATGCCCTTGGCGAGGGCCCGAGGGCCCGTGGTCTTGGTGCTGTCATCCAGCAGCCCTGTCCCAGGCCACACCCCCCCTTGGCACGGGGATCCCCTCCTGCCTGGTTTCCCCTCTCCTGCGGGCTGCTCCTTCTCATCACCCCAAGCTCCAAATGGGGGCAAGTCCAAGGCTGACTTCAAACCCCCTCTTGCCCACACTCACACCCGTGAAAAATCCCACTGGAGGGCTTCACTCTCGGCCTTAGCCCTCTGGCCAGGACCTTACCCTGACTCCAGACTGAAACGTACAGTCAAAACCTCCATTTGGGGTCCAGTGGGCTTCTCCGACTTTCGACTTTCGAGTGCCAAGCCCATTGTCGTGCCCCTCCCCCACCACCCTGCTCCACCCCTCCACCCCTCCCCAGAAAGGACAAAGTCTTCCTTTCTGCCAGGCCAAACACTTCGGGGTCTCAGCCTCACACTCTCCTCAACACCTTCCAGCCACCGTCCTCACTGTGTTGGAACACACGAGACATCGCCTTGCACCAGCTGTTCTCCATTTCTGGAATGCTCTCCCCCCCACCCCCACCTACATCTTCACAGCTTGTTCCCACCCCCTCCCTCGATGTATTTCCTCCTTCGCAGGCTGTCACTATCTCTCACGCTATATGTGTGATTGATTGATTGGTTGATTGTCTCCCCCCCCACTAGAAAGTGCCAGAATGCCATCTCTTTTGTTCACTACCAGAACAGTATCTAGTACATAATAAGTTCTCACAAAGACGTACTGGAGGAAAAAAAAATGACTCCAATTGTACTTGAGGATTGAATGTAAATGATTAAGAAGTTTAAACGCCAGGCATCTCCGCAGGGCCCGTGGAAAGAGCAGTTTTGTCTTTTCAGATTAACTCAGAAATTAGTGTTCTCCAGAAAACACGACCCAGCTGCGACTCTCTGCATCCTTGGTGGGGACGGTGGGGACCAAGGGTTCTGGTGGAAATCTAGAACCGAACATAAACCACAGAAAAATCGAGACTTGAGTGGGAGCTCCGCCGGGTCAGGTACTCTGAGATACGTGATCCGGGTCGAAATTCCAAGATTGTATTCCAGCGGCCGGTTCACGCGGCAGAAACGGTACTGAGAGCGTCCGCATGATCCTTGCTGACAGTCCCCTGGAGCCCGGCTGCGGGTCAGACCCAGCTCCGCCACCTCCTGGCTCTGGGGCGCTGCGTAAATTGCCTACACTGTCCGTGCCTCATTTTCCTCATCTATAAAGTGGGACAGTAATACCTCCCTTACGAGGCTGTTGTGATTGTTAAAGGGTAACGCCTGGGCAGGACGCACCTTTAAAAGGCTCTTGGTAATCCCCCGCTTCCCCCATTCACAGCCTTGTGTAATCCCTTCCCTCCGGTATGGGCTGGATTTACTGCCTCCTCTGACCAACGGAACCTGGCAGAACTGATGCGGTGTTACTGCTGAGATCAGGCTAAAAAGACAGTGACTTGCTGACCCTCCCCCCGCCCCTTTCCCGCTCACTTGCTTACTCTGATCCTGTATCGTGAGCTGCTCTATGGAGAGGCCCACACAGCAAGAAACTAAGGACAGCCTCCAGTCACCCGCCGGCCAGGAGCTGAACTCTGCCAACAACCACATGAGTGAGCTCGGCCACAGGCCCTTCCCCAGCCAAGCCTGGAGATGACCACAGCCTTGGCGACACCTCGATGGCAGCCTCATGGGACACCCGGAGCCAGAAGACCCAGCTAAACTGTGCCCAGACTACTGACCCACAGAAACCACGAGATAATAAATGTCTGTTGCTTTAAGCTAAGATGTTGGTTTTCTATTTGTTACACAGCAATCGGTAACTAACACAGCATAGAGAATGCTCAGCATGGGGCACCTGGCTGGCTCAGTTGGAAGAGTGTGAGATGCTTGATATCAGGGTCGTGAGTTGAAGCCCCACATTGGACGTAGAGATTACTGAAACTAAATAAACTTAAAAATAAATTAAATAAATAGAAAGTTAAAAATAAAAAGAGCAGGGATGCTTGGGTGGCTCAGTCGGTGAAGTGTCTGCCTTCACCGACTCAGGTCATGATCTTAGAGTCCTGGGATGGAGTCCCGCATTGGGCTCCTTGCTCAGCGGGGAGCCTACTTCTCCCTCTGCCTGCCCCTTCCCCTGCTTGTGCTCTCTCTCTCTCTCTGACAAATAAATAAATAAAATCTAATAAAAAATAAATAAATAGAAAGAGCAAATAAATCTTATTGTTTTCAGTAGTTATATTGTTAGCAATAATATTGGTTTTTTTCAAAATACATAATGTAAGTTAATATGTGCTATATTATATTTACAACACATATTATATAATATATATTACATATAATTATGCATGTGGATAAAACAAATAAGTAATATGTTAATAGTCTTAGGAACCAAGATTTTCAGGATAAGAGAAAAAAGAAACAGAAATCAAAGAAGATAAGTAAAAATCCTATAATCCTAAATTTAAGCTGGAAATAAGAACATAAATTCATTGTGCATTTTCTATTTATTTATTCAATTTATTTTAAAAAATATTTTATTTCTTTTTAAAAATTGAATTTAAGTAATTAATATCTAGTGTATTATTAGTTCCAGGGGTAGAATTCAGTGATTCATCATATAACACCCAGTGCTCATTACAAGTGCCCTCCTTAATGCCATCGCCCAATTACCCCATCCCTCCACCAGCCTCCCAAAAATATTTTATTTTTAACTAACGCCTACACCCAATGTGGGGCTCAAACTCACAACCCCAAGACCAAGAGTTGCATACTCTACAGACTGAGCCAGCCAGGTGCCCCACATTTTCTCTTTAAAATGAAAAGTATTTCCCAGCTCTATCCATTAAAAACACTTAAAAACTAATAACCAACCAGTAGCAAAGCACTTGACTCCCAGGCTGCGGTCTTTAAAAACAATTTTCCACTAAAAGGAGCTAGGGCTTCTTGGTTGATTTCAAGTCTGGGCAAAAAGGACAGGGTAGTCCTGGAATATCTATCTGGTCACGCAAGAAAACTACTATAGCTCTTCCTCTTTCTTTCCCTGCTTTAGAAAATACTCATTGGTTTTTTTCTGTTTTTGTTCATAAAAAAGCCACTAGACAGATGCGAACAAGTTAGGCTGTTGGTAGCAGGTAAGCCCTAATCGGGTTGAGGGTGGGTATCAAGTCCCACACTCAGGTGAATGGCAGACCACAAGGTCTGGACATAAATGTTAGACAGAGGGATTGAAATAATGGAAGCCCAGTTTCTGTCTGCCACAGAATGGAGATACAAATATGGGAAGGGGAAAAGCAGAGTACCTTTAGTACTCCTAGACTGGAATTGTCAGTAATGCTGAGAGTCAAGGTTTTTTTAATAGATGGGAGGGGAGAAATAGAGGAACTATTCTAAGGTTCTTATATTTTCCACCACTGAAAGGTAGACTGTGATTTCTTTCTTGTTTGTTTGTTTGTTTGTTTGTTTTTGTAATCGCTACACCAGTCGTGGGGCTTGAACTCATGACCCTGAGACCAAGAGTCGCACACTCCTCCGACTGACTTACCCTGGTGCCCCAAGGTAGACTGATTAGTTGAAGTTGTATTATAAACCCTAAAGCAACCATTACAATAATAAAAGTTATAATAAGCCAACAAATGAGATGTAATAGAATCATTAAAATATTCAATTAGGCCAAAAGAAGACAGAAAAACGGAAATAAAAAACAATAAGACAAATAGAAAATTAACAGCAAAATGTTAGATTTAAACCTAACCATAGGGGTGCCTGGGTGGCTCAGTCGGTTAAGCGTCTGCCTTTGGCTCAGGTCATGATCCCAGGGTCCTGGGATTGAGCCCCATGTCAGGCTCCTTGCTTGGCAGGGAGCCTGCTTCTCCCACTCCCTCTGCCCCCCACTCATGCTCTCTATCTCAAATAAATAAATAAACAAAAATTCTTTATAAATTAAAAAAAAAAATAAACCTAACCATAGCGATGGCCATATTAAATATAAATGGTTTAAATATCCAAATTTAAAGGCAGAGATTGTCAGACTGAATAAAAAAGCAAGATTCAGCTGTACGCTGTCTATAAGAAACACACGTCAAGGGTACCCGGGTGGCTCAGTTAAGCATCTGACTGTTGATTTCGGCTCAGGTCATGATCTCAGTGTTGTGAGATCGAGCCCTGCATGGGGCTCTGGGCTGGGTGTGGAGCCTGCTTAAGATTCTCTTTCTCTCTCCCTCTCCCTGTGCCCCCTGCCCCTATTTGCACATGCACACGCCCTCCAAAAATACACATACACCTCAAATATAAAGGCACAAATAGATTAAAAGTAAAAGAATGGAAAAAGATATACTATGCTGCCATTAATCAAAACAAAAAGCTGGAGTGACTATATTAATATCAGACCAAGTAGATCTTAGAGCAAAAGATATTACCAATGATAAAAAGGGTATATAATAGTGATAAAGGCGGCAATTCATCAAGAGAACATAACAATTCTAAATGGTCATGCACATAATAACAGCCTCAAAATGCTTAAAGCAAAACCTGATAGATCTGCAAAGAGAAATACGGAAGTTGACAATATATAGTGGAAGATTTCAATATCCTTCTCTCAATAATTGATAAAACAAGTGGACAGAAAACCAGTAAGTATTCAGAAGATTTGACATTATCAACCAACTGAACCTAATTGACATTTATAAAAACTTTACCCAACAACAGTAAAGGGCACACCCTCTCAACTCACACAGAACATTTACCAAGATAGACAGTATTCTGGGCCATTAAACAAGTTTCACTACAGTTAAAAGGATTTGAGTCATACTGAGTATGCTCTCTAACCACAATGAAGTAAATGAGAAATTGACAACCGAAAGTTGTCTGAGAATTAAATAGCACACTTCTAGATCACCTACGGGTCAAAAAAAAAAAAAAGTCAAAGGGAAATTTGAAAATATTTTGAATTGACTGAAAAGGAAAACATGAACATATCAAAATTTGTGGGAATATTAGTTATTGATTCTTTGTAGTTGCTCTTTATCAAATTGTCCCTCCTATTTCTAGTTTGCTGAGAGTTTTGGATTATTTTAAATCATGAATGGCTGTTAGATTTTGTCAAATGTTTTTTCTGTATTAATTGATATGATCGTATGCTTCTTCTTCTCTAGCCTGTTGACCTGGTGGGTTACATTAATTGATTTTTTAATATTGACACAGCCTTGCACATGTAGACTGTGACCCAGTTGGTTATGGTATGTAATTCTTTTTTATATATTGCTGATTTTGATTTGTTAACATTTTGTTGAAGCTTTCTCTAAGTTCATGAGAAGTATCAGTCTGTAGTTCTCTTCATGCTATCTTTCTCTGATTTTGATATCAGGATAACAGTGGCCTCATAAAATAAGTTGGGAAGTATTCTTTCCTCTCCTATTTTCAGGAAGAGATTGTGCAATATCGGTGTCAATTTTTCATTAAATGTTTGGTATAGGGGCGCCTGGGTGGTTCAGGTCACAATCTCCAGGTCCTGGGATCAAGCCCCACATTAGGCTCCCAGCTCAAGCAGGGATAATGCTCAAATGTCAAATGCTCAAATGAATAAATTAAATATTAAAAAAATAATTCTCTTTGAATCCACTCCGGACATAGACATTTTTAAAAAAAGATTTTATTTATTTATTTGAGAGAGAGAGAGAAAAAAAAAAAAGAACAAGGGGAGGGGCAGAGGGAGAAGCAGACTCCCCGCTGAGCAGGGAGCCCGAAGTGGGACTAGATCCAAGGACCCTGGGACTGTGACCTGAGTCAAAGGCAGACATTTAATCAACTAAGCCACCCAGGCGCCCCCATAGACATTTTTTTTAAGTTTATTATTTTTTTAGTAATCTCTACACCCAACATGGGGCTTGAACTCACGACCTCAGATCAAGAGTCACATGTTCTTCCAACTGAGCCAGCCAGGCGACTCTGTAGACAATTTTTTAAAATGGGAGCTCTAAAATTATGAATTCAATTTCCTTGATAGTTATAGGACTTTTCAGATTATGTATCTCATCTTGGTTGAGTTTGGGTGCTCTGTGATTTTAAGGAATTGGTCCATTCCATTTAAGTGATCAAGTTAGGAGTGCAAAGCTGTTCACAGTATTCTTTTATTATCCTTTTAGCTGTAGGATCTGTAGTGATACTACTTGTTTCTTTTACTTTCTTTCTTTCTTTTTTTTTTGAGAGAGAGAAAGTGAGTGAGAGAGAGCACAAGCGGGGGAGGGACAGAGGGAGAAGCAGACTCCTTCCATCCCAGGACCCTGGGATCATGATCTGAGCTGAAGGTAGACGCTTAACCGACTGAGCCACCCAGGAGCCCACATACTCCTTGTTTCATTCCTGATATTGGTGATTCGTGTTTTCTCTCTTTTCACCTTGTCGGTCATTCTGGAGGTTTATAAAATTTTACTCTTTTTTCCCCCAAAGAACCAATTTTTATTTCATCGATTTTCTCTCTTGTTTTCCTGTTTTCAATTTCATTGATTTCTTTTTTTTTTTTTTTAAGATTTTATTTGACAGAGAGAGACAGCCAGCTGGAGAGGGAACACAAGCAGGGGGAGTGGGAGAGGAAGAAGCAGGCTCCCAGTAGAGGAGCCTGATGTGGGGCTCGATCCCGGAACGCCGGGATCACGCCCTGAGCCGAAGGCAGACGCTTAACCGCTGTGCCACCCAGGCGCCCCTCAATTTTATTGATTTCTACTCTGTCGTTCCTTCCTACTGCTTGCTTTGCATTTATGTTATTCTTTTTTTTTAAATATAGTTTCTTGCAGGAGGAACTTAGGTTATTGATTTGAGACTTTCCTCTTTTCCGACGGAAGCACTTGGCGCTATATATTTCCCTCCCAGCTCTACTTCACCTGCGTCCCACGAATTGCTGTGTATTTTCATTTTCAGGACTATATAGTGGGTCAGTTTCGAAAGGGGAGACAAAGACAGCTGTCTGCCAAAGTCACACTCCAACCGCCACCAGCACAGAGGTGTTGCCGGGAAGTGGCTGTCCAGCCGTGTTTCCAAGCTGTCCTTGCCCTTGGCGAGGCAAGAGGAACAGTTCTTGCCAACGGAGTGTGAGAAGCACTGCGTGTTTCTTCCACACCAATGCCGTTCAGAAATAAATATTGTTTGTCCACCCTCTCCCTTTCCACGGATGGAGGCAAGCAATGTTGGCAAAGCCTTCGGGGGTGGAGCCAAAAGGTGGAAGAATAGAGGTCCCTGAACTACTGCGTCTCGGAGAAAAGCCTCCCGCCAACCGTGACCACTCGTATCGGTCTGTTAAATGGGTGAGACACATGCCTTCTGAATTTAGCCGTTAATAGTTTGGAATGTACGTGTTAACAGTATGTCTTCGATGTTAGCCTCAAAAATCAGCCAGCGTACCTTGAAAGATGCCTGCTAATACTACGTTAAGGACACAGCATCCGTGAACATACTTGAACTTACTGGTTTTATACAGAAGCCGTTCTTGGGTATGAAAGGCCTTCAGTTTATTGCCTTGTTACACCTACTATACTGAGAACATTTTAAAAAATGCAGAAGAAGAACAGTTTGGACCTGAGGCCTGATCAGAACTCCCAGCTGAAAGCATTTGGGAGTGATTCGGAAAAGCCCACGCCCAGAGCTTTCTCCTCTGACAACACCTGCCTGGACCTCTGCTTTCTCCCCACTCATGTCTGCTCAAGACGAACATCTGGAGAACGGAGAATCCCTGGACTGCCTCACCACGCTGTTTCTGTTTCCTACCTCCCCACGATGGGCACGTAGACGCCCTGGGAAGGAGCTAGAGCTCCTAGACACTGAGCCTCGTTCTTGGGTCTTTACGCTCCATTTCTGCATTTCGGAGAGAACCGGGTCCAGAACCGTGTACAAAACACAACCCCACACTGCCTCTCCGTCCTGCTTGCAATGAAAACAACTTGCTCTCGTCTTAGATCTCTCTTGTATCACTTGCTGTATCTGTCTCCTGGGCCTTCTCTTTTTTAGCCAAATGTATTATATTTAAAATAGAAAGTCAGAATGGTTATATTTTTTAAAGAGAAATATCTTCCCTCCCAGGCCAAATGAGGGTGCTTTTCCCCATCTTTTCTCTCTGCACCTCCTCTCACGTGAAAGCTATTGAATTTGAGCTCTATTAACTCCTCTCTGGATTCTAAGCTCTGATTTATAGGACAAATTACCTATGTAGCGCTCAGGAAGGAACTTGTCTGTCGGGTAACGCTGGAGTTTGAGTTCCTGCCCTGCCCCCACGCCCGTTTATTCATTCATGGCATGGAGCGATCCAGAGGGCCAGAGCAATTTCATCAGCCCTTGGAATTCACGTACTGCGAGCATCCTCTCCCCGGACCATACCGCTACCCATAAATAGACATCACGTGGCTTCCTTTTATGATAAGGTCAGAGGAAACGAGTGCACAGGGAGAAGCCGTTAGGAGAGCCAGAGCTCTGAGTTCTCAGTATAAAACCTGAACACTGCTAGTCTTCTTGCCTGGGGGCTGGATCAGAGAGGAGGGGCAAGGAGCAAGAAGGCGGTTCAGCTCCCCAGGCGACTCCCCTGGATGCCTGAGCAGTTCCCTGACTCCCAGCAGCGGTCTCTGCCCTCAACCACCTTAAGGTGGGGTGAGGCCTGCAGCTGGCTCCCCGCCCCGCCTGCCTCGCCAGGCTCTGTGGCTCCCCTGGTTCATTTTCTGATAGAGCTGTCAGTTTTTATAGCTGATGGGAGAAATCCTTTTCTCTCTTAGCTGAATGTTAATTGGCCTTTCCCCTCTCCCATTCAGTTAGTACACGCCATCCCCTAGTCCCCACCCCAAGTACAGGAGTGTTCCAGAAAGACAAGGAAGGTGGTTCTTTCGAAATTGCTAAACCAGAGGTTCAGACGAAGCTAGAGGAGTGCACGGAGGGAGTTTTACTCACGCGCTTGGTAGCTCCCCGCCAGCTCGGCCCATCACTGGCTCTGGCCATCACTCACGCTACAGAGGACTCGGATTTCACAGGCAGATCTGTGAAGCCAGCTGGGTCCAGGGGGAGCCTCCGCTGAGCATGTTTGAGGCAGCAGGCACCAAGACGGGTCCTAGAGAGGCTGACTGACTAAGGAGACCCGGGAGACGAACTGATATCCTGGAACCATCGGTGTGATGTGACCAGAGCCACGGCGGAGGTGAGCCAGGGTACGAGAGGCTCACAGAGGGTCAGAGAGCCTCCCTGGAGAAAGCTAAGATGCAGGCGCACGGCACAGATTAACTAGGGTTCAGTGGGAGGGGTGACCCACGTGGAGGGGACAGTCTGTGCAAAGTCACAGGTGCATGGAACAGCGGGGCGCATGACAGGAGCACTGGGGAGCTTGGTTTGGCTGAAGGTTAAGGTCACGTAGAGGACCAGGTCACAGCAGGGCTCGGGCGCCCAAGCAGGTTTTCCCCCCTATAATTTCATGCACTTAATTGAGATTTAACTTCTATACCATTAAGTTCACCAGCTAGGGGCAGCTGGGTGGCTCAGTCGGTTAAGCATCTGCCTTTAGCTCAGGTCATGATCTCAGGGTTCTGGGAGCGAGCCCCACATTGAGCCCTGCATTGAGCCCCCCATGGGGCTCCCTACTTGGCAGGGACTCTGCTTCTCCCTTACCCTCTGCCCCTCCCCCCTGCTCATGCTCTCTCTCTTGCTCTCTCTCACTCTCTCAAATAAATAAATATTTTTTAAAAAGCTCACCAGCTTAAGTTGTACAATTCAATGGTTTTTAGTGTATTTACAGAATTGGGCGCCTATCACTATAATCTAATTTTACAACATTTTCATCAGCCCCAAAAGGAAACCTCCCGAACAGGGTTTTTGACAGGGGCCTGGCCCAGCCTAATTAGGCCTCCCGTCAGCTTGGCAGCAGCACAGAAAGGGGCTCGAAGGGGCAAGCCTGGCCCCCTTTGTGCAGCCTAGAACATAAGCGATGAGCACAGCAGCAACATGCGCGAGGGTTCAAGATTTGTGGCAGCCACGGCGGGGGGTGGGGGTGGGGGTGGAATTCAGTCCGCTTCTTAGATTCTTATTCCTTGACAGGAAGAGAACTGGGTTATGAACACTCAGGCCATTTTTTGCTGGCTGGCTATTTAGTGGCAGTGATACAAATCAGTATTAGAGATAAATGTTGCCTATTTACAAAGAAAAATGGATAGAGAGGCCATATCGCAGCACAATCCAGAATTCTGAAGTTTCTGCAACATGGGAACTGCACAGAGCACTATCCATATGGCTCATGCAGCAAACCCACAGCTTGTCTGCACCAATGAAAGGGCAGGGGCTCTGTCCTCGAAGGCCCTGTAGGGTGACCAAAGTGCAGTCACCGTGACCCAGGGCGGTGACCGGCTGCCTCCAGGTAGCACAGCTGGCCCATTCGAACCCAAAATCCTTAGCAAGGCAGGACCAGGGAGAATGGGTACCTCTGGGCTGTGGCTTTGGGGGCAGTGGGTCTGATCCGAGCATCATGCTACGATAATTGTATCTTTTTAAAAAAATATTTATTTATTTATTTATTTATTTGAGAGAGAGAGAGTGTGAGTTGGCGGTGGGTGGGGAGGGACAGAGGGGGATGGAGAATCTCAAGCAGACTCCCCACTGAGTGTAGTGCCTGATGTGGGATTCGATTCCACAACCCCGAGGTCAGGACCTGAGCTGAAATCAACTTTTTTTCTTTTTAAAGATTGTATTTATTTGACAGAGAGAGAGACAGCCAGCAAGAGAGGGAACACAAGCAGGGGGAGTGGGAGAGGAAGAGGCAGGCTCCCAGCAGAGCAGAGAGCCCGATGTGGGGCTCGATCCCAGGACCCCGGGATCATGACCTGAGCTGAAGGCAGATGCTTCACTGACTGAGCTACCCAGGCGCTCCGGTTTTTTGTTTTGTTTTGTTTTAGTTTTTAATTGTAAGAAAGAAACAAAAACAAAAGCAAATGAAGCCAGCTTTCACAATAAAGGGGACTCAGTTCTGAGAACACCTGGGCTAGGATCGTGTGAAAAAACTCTCTCTACCGAAACAGAAATGCATGGTAAAGTATAACCACACAAAAAGATCGTAAGTGTGTAGGGTGTGATTTGACCCCACAGCTGAATCTGGGAGGGATGCCAGAGACGGGTGGAAGGATATCAGGGCCCGTAACCCAGGGCCCTCAGCTTTGGCCTCCACGTTGAGATGAATGTAGAGATCAAAAGTAAATCGCCAGCAGACAGGAGGTAGAGATGAAACTGACTCTTTGGGAAACGCCATCACCAGGCACAAGGAAGCTTGTCTACCCCAGCACGGGCAAGAGCAGTGGGGTCCTCAAAGAGGATCCTCTGAAAACTGCAAACCGGCTGTCTGTGCTTTGAGTGGGCTGGAGCTCCAAATTTATATTGCATGCATGGTCTGGGATTCATATGTTAAGAGAAAAAAAAATTGATCCCAAGCTGGTGATAATTCTAGACCACCTGGTAAAGCAGATGCAAGATGGCTTTAGAGGGACACTCTTCCATCTCAGGTAGGGGTCTCCAATTCCCACAGAAGAAACAAGCTCCTCCAAAGATGAGCTCACAACATCAAATCCCAGGATGTGTGAAGAAAGAGGTCATCTTGAACATGCCAGCAGGTGCCACAAACACGAGGATTCGAGCCCTAAGACCGAGAGCACAGAGCAGCCCACAAAGGAGAGTATGCACGCAGAATGTTTAGGATGATTGAAGGCTAAACTGAAAGAGTCAGACGCTTAAGGAGATAACAATACATCAGGAAGGCAAGAACGAACAACATTTCCAGATGGAATGACACGGTGTCTGAGATTTGGGGAGCAGTATGTGTACAACAGGAATGGCCGTGGGTTGATACTTGTTGAGGGTGAAGAATCGTAAGTGTAGCGGGGCTTTTTATTCTATTGTCTCTAATTTTATATACATTGGGAAAAATCCATGAGGAAGTTCAAAAAACAAGCAAAATACAGATCACCAGATAGAACTTCTAGAAATGCACAGCAGACATAATGAGATGTAAACGTCAGGACAGGTCTGATGGCAGATGGTACACAGATGAAGAGAGAATTGGTGAACTAGAAGATATGAGAAAATATCCAGAGCACAAAGTAGAGGGATAAACATATAAAAAACTTCCAGAGAGATTAAAAGACACAGAGGAGAGACCCCCCCCCCCCCCGTTAGAGAGCAACTTGACATCACCTGGTGACATGCTAGTACCCACCCGTTTCACTTCTAGGCAAGTATCCTAAGGAACGTGTGCAGGAGCGCTAGGCCGTGTGTAAGAATGTTCACAGCAGCACTAGGTGTAATCAAGAAAAGATGGGCGTGAGCTAACTATCCTTCAGTGGCAGAGAGGATCCATCATTGCATTTTATTCATATAACTGATTACTACAGAGCAGTAAAAACAAGCTGCCGCTAATGTATCTACGAGGATATTTCTCAAAAATGTAAATTGCAGAGGGATACGTCAGAATGATAACTTTAATGTAAAGCTTAACAATATAAAACAATACTACATATTGTTTAGGGGCAGAGAAGCATCTAATAAAAGGTACTGTTAGGAATAAGCAGGATTGTTGCATGTGATAATAAGCAACAGCGAGAAGACACAGGAAGTCTGAAGGCTTATGCACCCAACAACGTGGCAAAGATGGTCAGAATTACATGGAGAAACTGACCAATCCATTCTGCTGGTTTGGACCATCCAAGAAACATGCCCAGTTGGAGTGAGATACACAAGAGATTTATTGCGGGGAAACGTCTGTAAAGGACGACGGGGAAAAGGTGCAGGAGGAGCCCGGAGAGCCTCGGCCCCCTCGTGCAGGTCTGACACCGGAGAGAGAAGGAGGAAGCCTCACACGGCAGTGTGACTGACAGGAAGCTGTGGCCAGGCAGCTGGGTTGTCCTCAAGCAAAGACTGGGGCAGAAATGGTCCTGCCTGGCTCTCATCCCCCGTGGTGATTAGCCACTGGCTGGGAGCAGCCCAGGGAGGCGGGAGGTGGGAATGTGGTTTGGGTGTAAATGCCACAGCAGGTCTGAATGCCCCCTCGAGCTTGGAAGCTGGAGGCTGACTATTCCCCCTGCAGCCAGTTCCTCTTACGCGGACTCTGAGCGGCCCCCATCCACGGCTGCCACAGGTACCATCACAATAGAATATCGTGAGAGACATCACACGTAGCCCTCAGCGACTGACGGATCAGGCAAAGAGAGAGACAGTCTCCTAATTAATGGACAATAATCAACGCCTATATCCTGGAATTAGAGAACAGACCTTGCAAAGCACACATGGGACTTTTATGAAAATCACACATGTAGTCGGTCACAAAGCCACCGCCAAACCATACAAAGAACTGAGAGTTGGCCATGATAAAATAAGATTAGAAATAAATCATAAAACTGTTTTTTGGGGGGCGCCTGGGTGGCTCAGTTGCTTAAGCGTCAGCCTTCCGCTCGGGTTGTGATCCTGGGGTCCTGGGATGGAGCCCCGAGTTGAGCCCTCTGCCTAGCAGGGAGCCTGCTTCTCCCTCTGCCGCTCTGCCTACTTGTGCTCTCTCTCTCTCTCTGCCAAGTAAATAAATAAAATCTTTTTTAAAAAACGGGTTTTTTTTTTAAGTCATAGGTTTTGGAATTTATTTATTTTCTTATTTTATTTTATTTTATTTTTTTAAATGCAGGGCCTGAACCCACGACCCTGAGATCAAGACCTGAGCTGAGATCCAGAGTCAGATGCTTAACCGACTGCGCCACCCAGGCACCCCTGTTTTGAAATTTAAATTCATGGATCATCCAATATAAGGGTCAAAAATGTCATATGGGAAATCAGAAAATATTTAGAACTGAAGGATGCTTAGATTGCTACGGGCTGAAAGCAGACGGTCATCACTACAGGAGCACGCACAGGGAAATTATTGCCTGACACGCCCATTAGAGAAGAAGAAATGTTCAAAATGAATGAGCTAAGTGTCCAGTTCCGGAAGTAAGAAAGAGAATAGAATGAAACAACAAAAACAAAAGCAGAAGGGGAGGAAATAAGGCCGTAAGAAACATAAGAACAGAAGTTAAAGGAAACAATAAGAGGAAACACAGCTGGATCTTAGAGAAGACTGGTAAACCAGGCAGCTCTGAGGACGTAAAGGAGAAGGCACAGCGCTTGTCGGGAACGGACAAAAAAGAACCTAGCACGGCTAGAGCAGAGGTTCAAAAATAAGGATGGCTCACACGTACAGTCGGTCTTTCACACCTCATTCTGTAATGCTGTATTTACAGTTGAGGCCGAAACACAAATCCTTTGTGCGCGCTAGCAGGGACGGGCTAACACTTGGAGAGGACTTACCGCGAGCCATTCCCTGCGCCTGCCCTGTTCTCTCTGAAGAGAGAGAACACCTCCATACCTTTGGGCAGGCTGTTTCCTCAGCTTAAAACACCCTTCTCCTCTTATGTCTCCTGCAAGGTTTGGCTAAAATGCAACTCCTCCGATTGTTCCTGCCAGTAGCATCCCCACTATCCACTCTGTCCTTCTTCCTTACCAAGAGAAACGTAATTTTGTTCAGGATAAGAATATGCCCCATTTAAAATGACCACGTCTACAATACTATATTCCCAGGTTCCCCCGCATCTCAGGGTGGCATGTGACACAGTTTTGGCCAATGAGATGTAAGCAGACATTTGCTAGGCATATTTTTTGAAGATTTTTTTATCTATCCACCCATCCACCCATCCATTCATCCACCCATCCACCCATCCATCCATCCGTCCGTCCATCCATCTATCCACCCACCCACCCATCCACCCATCCATTCATCCACCCATCCACCCATCCATCCATCCGTCCGTCCATCCATCTATCCACCCATCCACCCGTCCATCCGTCCATCCATCCATCCATCCATCCATCCATCCATCCATCCATCCATCCATTTCTGAGAGCCTATAAAGTGCCAGGCACAATATTTAAGGACTTGACACAGAAAATGAGTGGTATTTGTCCCCTGCCTTTAAGTAACTATACTCTATTTGCGAAGACAGATAAGGAAACAATATCTATCCATTTGTGGTAAGTACTACGCTAGAGGTAAAAGAGGAATATATTTTTTAATGTATTAATATTTTTTTCCTTCTCTTATTCAGCCAGAGGGACCTGTTTGCCTCAGGGAGGATTGCGATTTCCAGAGGAGGAATGTAACAAGTGAAAAAAAAGATGACCTTTTTTGTCTTTTGAGTATTAAGACCAACTCTGCGTGCACGAGACAATAGTCTTGAAACTGAGCTTGTTTCGGAGAAGAAAGGGACTGTCTAAATTCTAAAGGCTTCCCTTTAAGAAATGGTAACTGAGTGTCGTGGACTTGGACATGAGCAGGCTGCAAGGCCAGAGGATATATATGATTTGGGGAAGTTCCCGTGGGGTAGGAAGAGACCGGAGATCTGATAGGAGGGCCCTGGTTCCCTCCTCTGGGTCGGAACAGCAGGTGGAAGGCCCAGTGTGAGTGTGGGGACCAGAACCAGGGACTGCCCAAGCTGTGGTTTCAAAGGACTCAGGTGGAAACCCAAGAACCAGGCAGCACAGCCTGCTCTGTGGGCCCCAGGACAGGCCACCAGGAACGACCTCAGCCCCTTGTCTTTAGAGGCAGGAGCAGGGAGCCTGGACCCCACCTGGGGAAGAAGCAGGAGAAGCAGCCCTGACAGGAAACCTGAACCTGAATGCACTTGAACTACTCTTGACGCACTTGCATAAACGCAGGAGTTTTTGAAGCCCGTAAAGACAGTTCGCTTTTATTAGCAAGTTCACGGTGTCTTGATTTTTTTTTTCTTTTTCTGCCCTTCATGAGAGTGGGGACTTGGGAGCAAGACAGAATCAGTTATAGACCACTTTCAGTTCCATCTCTGTGTACCTCTGCTCACAGTGTGAAGATTTTTATCCCACGACGGAGGGGTGCACAGGGGGCTAAGGAGCCAGAGGGGCTGGGAGTCAGCGGCCAGCTTCACGGGCGTACAGCCAGGGCGGCCAGGCCAGCTCAGAAGGGCCTGTATTTAGAGTTTCATGCTCTATGGTCACTATCCTGAAATTCTTTTCTTTTTTTTTCTAAGTTTAAAAAAATTTTTTTTAAAGATTTTAATTATTTATTTGAGAGAGAGAGAGAGAGGGCACAAGCAGGGGGAGGAGCAGAGGGAGAGGGAGAAGCAGGCTCCCCACTGGGCAGGAAGCCAGACAACCGGGCTCGATCCCAGGTGACCTGAGCCAGAGGCAGACGCACCACCCAGGTGCCCCACTATCTGAAATTCTTAATAATTTTACCTTTGAATTGTGTTTTTAAGTGAAGTTTGATGGGACGATAGAAGTGTGGGGGCTTGGGGTCCTGGCTCACAGGCAGTCCCCGCCTCCTACGACCT
This sequence comes from Ursus maritimus, assembly GCF_017311325.1. NCBI lineage: Eukaryota > Metazoa > Chordata > Mammalia > Carnivora > Ursidae > Ursus > Ursus maritimus. The sequence goes on from NW_024424564.1 coordinate 50,515,390, forward strand.
CTCTGGACTACATGGTTCTCAGCACCTGCCGCCGGGCCTCCCCCTCCCCAAGCCAGCCTGCTCTGCCCTCAGCCCGGGCTGGTGACTCAGTCATGCTGATGGGGGGGGGGCGTTGGGGAGGCCCGGGGGTCACTATAGCCTTCTGTTCCCAGCAGAGGCCTCGGGGAAGACACGGTGGCAACTGTCTTTGCCCTGGGCAGCCCGGTCTCCACTGCCGACCACTGCCGGACCCCGACCGTAGGCTACCAGGGCCACTAGCAGAAGTCATAACACTAAATCCGGTTGGCTTAGAGGCCTCGGTGAGATTTTAAGTTTTTATCTTCTGTATTGGCCGCAGCTGATTATTGGAAGTCTACCTTTATTTCTTTCAGTCACGAGGGTCCAATTCTGTTTTCAAGGTTGACTAGTTCCCCCTCCCTCCCAGCAACTACCACTTCTCAGAGCCTTCTCCTTCCCCAGCTGACCCCAGACCGCTCTCTGCGTTTCTCCTGTGTGGCACCTGGAGCCTTTGGGGTTTCCGCCCACCAGTGGTTTGTGACTGTCACAGGCCTTTCTAGGAACAGATGGAGACCTGTGACCTCCCCAGCCTGAAGCCTGCGTGGGGGCTGCGGTCAGCCCTCGGTTCACCGCTCAAAGCTGGCGCCCCTCCTTCTGGGCCACACGTTTGCAAACAAAACAGAGGCCACGCTTGGAAGATCACGTGGCAAAGTTACAACAGTGACATTCCGGAGTGCGGTAGTTTCTGGGAAAGCGCCTGCCTTTGGCTCAGACGCACTTTTCCTGAGATCTTTGCCAGAGAACCCTGGAATTAAAATTAGGTCATCTGCAAAATAAAACTGATTTTTAAAGTAATATTTAACTCAGCCCCCGGTGTGTGCATGCATTCACGCATACATAGTTCACGCACGCAGCCACGCGCATTTAAGCCTCACTAGTCTGTCAGCTGTGGAAATAAATGAAGACCCACCACCAAAGGAGAAAAGCAAAGGCTTTTCCTTCCAAACTTGCTACAGCAAAGGAGTGGGCCACTTGCGTTTTGGCGAAGATTCAAAGGCAGGCAGGGTGGGGAAGGTTCACAGTGGAGGAAGGGAAGGCTTCGGGGTGCCCTGATGGGAGGCTGTGGGCCTGGGGAAGCTGCAGGTGGCTGATGACCAGGGGGTGTCCTATGCGATTGGCTAGGGGTACCTATGTGGCTTTCTCTGGTTGGTCCTCAACTGGGAGGGGGGACAAAAATTAGGGAAGCTGCCAGTTATTAATCTAGATCTGGTCATTTGGGGTTAATCGTTAGGGAAGCTGTTTAGCTTTGCGGACTGTGACCTGCGCTAGGACTCTGGCTTCCTGCAAGTCTGATTTACCATAGCCTGGCCTTCCGGGTTTTTACTGTAGGTCAGGGGGGGTGGTGTCCCGGGCACGTTGCTGCAGCCTGTGAGTCAAAGTTCTATTTTTACATATGCTCCTGCGTTGTCCGTTTTTATCTTCAGCCTCTCAGGATAATTATGTAAGAATTGGTCAAATAAGTCCATCCCTTCTCTCTGAAGTGTAAATCCGTCCACTCAGCAGGTTTAAAAGGTGACCTTATCAATGAGTAGCAGTTATCTGCTTAATACTGTCAGATCTCCAACACCCTCAGGGAGCAAATTCGTAAGAAATACGCATTACTAAAGCGTAGCCGCCTCCCACGTAGAACCAAGCTTGTGTTTGGCCTCAGCACGGACACCAGAGATCCTACTGGACCTGGACTGGGAGAGAAAACGATGGCATCTCCTCCTACTGCGGGGGGCGGCTCCTTCCCCCCCCCCCCCCCCCCCCCCCCCCCCCCCCCGCCCTGTCCCGACTCCACGCAGTGTCTCACCGGGCAGCACTCCTGAATGAATTCTGATGGAGGACAGAGAATTAAGGAGCGAGGAAAAGTAGCTTGTTAATACAATTCAGAAAAACTCATGCTTTCCTCCTAAGTGATTAGGACAAATAACTTAGCCAGACTGCCGTTCGGTAGTGGGGATGAGGAGAGAACTCTGGAAGACCCATCCTCGGTCTCCTGCCTGTCTCGACGGTGGGAGCCGAGAGGACGCTCCTGAGACGGGTGCTCTTTCTCCCATCAGGAGCTCTTAGAGCTTTTCTCTGGGAGCAACTCTCCATCCTTGGTTCCTCTGCTTCCAAACCTGGGTGCTCCCAAGGCCATCACTTCACTATGGCGCCGAATTTCAACAAAGGCAAGGGAACGGGCCACAGAGGTGAGAAGAAAGGCCCCCTGGCCGGATGATGGCATCGGGGGACCACTTTGCCCCTGAGTCAATAATGACTTTGGGCCAACCAGTTGTTTAATGCATTTTGTTTCAGATTTCTTACTGGCACATTGACAATGAAAAGACCGGTTGCTTTCCATCTATTCATTCACTCAAATGCCCAGGCATCACGGGCTGGGGCCGTGCAAGACAAGGTCCCCACCTTGCGGACCTTCCAGCTACAGAGAGGCAGATAATAAGTACGTAAGCAAATCAGCAACTTGCAGTCTTGAAGCACGGAGCCTGACGCGGGTCTCGATCCCAGGACCCCGAGATCATGACCTGAGGCGAAGGTAGACGCTTCACCATCTCAGCCACCCGGGCATCCTGAGGGCAATCCTTTTACAGCATAAGCCCAATCTCAAAATTCAAAATTCTCCCATGGTCTCCCAGCTCCCCCAGAGTGACAGCCAATGTTCTCACGGTGACGAGCAAGGTCCTGCCGGACCCGCCCCCAGCCTCTCAGACCTCATCCTACTCTCTCCTTCATTCCCTGTGGTCCAGCCTGCCTGTGCCTCACTGCCTGGGGACCCTGCCGTTGCAAGGTGACCTGTGTCCAGGTGTGCGGCCGTTGGGCCGGCACGATTATTAATGGTGCCACTTTCCCTCCCAGGGGCCCCGGTCTGGATGATGAATTAGATGGCCGTGCTGGCCTCTACATTTGCTGTTTTCTCTCTGCCTGGCCTGCTCCTTCGCCAGATAGCTGCTGCCTTCCCTCCCCTGCTTGGGGTCTCTGCCCACGCGTCACCTTCAGTGACCCATCTGTGACCACGCCATTTCTGTGGCACACCCCCCTACCCCAGCATCCCCCGTCCTCCTCCAGGACTTGCTTTTCCTCCCCGGCACGTCTCACTGGCTACCATTCTGTTTGTTTTTCTCACGCGTCGATTATGTGCCCCGCTCCTGCCACGCAGGCTCTGTGCAGGTGCGCGTCTTTCAGGTCTGGTCCGCTGCTCTGTCCCCAGTACCGAGAACAGCGCTCAGCACGTGGAGGTGCCCGAGAGAGTAACCGGATGACGGTGGGGTGCTGCTTTGGGTGAGATGGTCAGAGAAGGTTTCTCTGAGGGGTTGGCACTGAGAGTACGATCTGTATTATTTTCCCTTGGCTGCTGTAACAAGGCGCTACAAACGTAGTGGGTTAAAACAATCCCAGTTTATTATCTGAGAGTTCTACAGGTCCAAAGCCCAAACTGGGCCTCACTGAGCTAGAATCAAGGTGCTGGCAGAAGTGCATTCCTTTCTGGAGGCTCAGCGGTGGGAGAGGGGGGGCATTCTGGCCTTCTACATTCCTTGGCTCATGGCCCCTGCCTCCCTCTTCAAAGCCTGCAAATCTTCCTCACGATGCCATCTCTCTGGTTCTGAATCTTCTGCTTTTCTCATCCCCGTTTAAGGACCCTCGTGATTATGCTGGGCCCATCCAGAAAACCCAGGGTAATCTCATTACTTGAAAGTCAGTTGATTAGCAAACTTTAATTCCATCTGCAACCTTAATTTCCCCTTGCATGGAACATAATACAGTCACATGTTCCAAGGATTAGGATCTGGACATCTTTAGAAAGGGGCATTATTCTGCCTACCACAGTGGGGATCCTACTTTGGATAAGGTGGTCAGGAAGGGCTTCTCGGAAGAGTTGGCATCGAAGACAAGGTAGGAAGGATAAGAAGGAGCCACCCCTGTAAAGAGCCAGAAGAGCTTCTCAGGCAGAGGGAGTGACATGTGCAAAGACCCAGGGGCAGGGAGAACTTGGCGTATCAAGAGGCAGAAGGTCACCCAGGGTGGCTACAGTATTTTGACTAAAGGGGACAGCAGTCCCGGGTGAGGCTGGGGAGAAAGGCAGGAACAGGGCGGTGCAGACGCTGTGGCTTTCTCTCCCCATCTAGGTCACGTGTGATTCCCGTACTGGCATCTTGGTTCCGCGTGTGAAGCAGCTGTGTTTTAATAATGTGGGATCCTTGTGGGTTTGCTCTGCAAAGTTGTTGGCGATCTGACAGTATAAAGCAGATAACTGCTTTCCTTCATTGATAAGGTCACCTTTCACATTTGCTAAATGGGCAGCTTTACCCTTCAAAGGGAAGGGGTGGGTTCATTTTCAGACTACTGGGATGCAGGGAAGCCAACACGAGAGCTGGGGTGATGGCGGGTGCTTCTACTGGATCACACTAGAGCACTGGCCAGAGAGAGGCTCTAGAGAAAATGGCCACACAGCTCTTCCTCTGGCCTGTAATGCTTCCTCGTTCAGGATGAGGACGTGTCTAACAGGCGTTGACTTTACCTATTTATTTTAAAGATGTATTTATTTGAGAGAGAGAGAGAGCAGGGGAGAGAGAGAATCTCGGGCAGACTCCCCACCGAGTGTGGATCCCACACCACCGGGATCACGACCAGAGCAGAAACCAAGAGGCAGACGCTTAACCGGCTGAGCCACCCAGGTGCCCCTATCAGGCATCGACTTTAAAACATGCCCCATCTCCTAGCTGCCGCCGCCCTTGCCTGTACATAACTGGGGTTTGGGAACTTGTGTCCAGAGAGCAGGTGAGGTCCTGTGAAGGAGTCACCCTCCGTCTGGGGAGGCTACACTTGGGGGTGCCACGGGCTCTAGTGGAAGAGGAAAGAGGAAGGGGATCCCTGCGGTGCCCGGAGGTGGGGAGTCCGTGAGACGCAGACGTGTGCTCCCCCAGCTCACTCTGAAGACTCCCCTCCTTCTGTATTAGTTTCCTACGGCAGCTGCTGTGATGATGGCCACAATCTGGGTGGTTGTAAACAGTAGACATTCATTCTCTCACAGTTCCGGAGGCCAGAGTCCACAATCAAGGTGTCACTAGGGCCATGGTCCCACTGAAGGCTCTGGGGGAGGGTCCTTACTTGCCTCTTCTGGCTTCTGGTGGTTCCTGCCTGTTATGGACCAAACGTCTGTGCCCCCTCTCCATGCATGTGTTGAAACCCTCACCCCCAACGTGATGGTGTAAGGAGGCGGGGCCTCTGGGAAGTGAATAGGCTTAGATGAGGACACCAGAGCGGGTGGAAGTCCCTGATGACGTTAGTGCCCTTATGAGAAAAGACGTGAGCTCTGTTGAGAAGGCAGCAAGAACACAGCCATCTGAAACCCGGGAAGAGAGCCCTTACCACATGCCAAATCTGTCAGCACCTTGATCTCGAACTTTCCAGCCTCCAGTCACAACTATTTTTACCAGTGAGTCTTTCCACAATGCAGCTTCCCAGCGGACTGCACGTAGTTACCTCCTTTCAGGGCCCCTCTCTGTAAAGTGCATATCTTAGGATATCTGGGTAGGATCTGACTTGATCTTTACACCAACTAATGAGGATACACACAGGCTCTGTACCGAATGGTTACGAATGGTTACGAATGGTTACGGCTTCCTCAGGCTGCTGGCTGACTTCTGGCCAAAGTACAAAGGAGGCTCCAGGAGGGAGGAAGACACTGAATGCTAGGTATTGTTCTCTGCCATCCCCCAGGGGACACTGGCCCCAGAACCCTCGAGGCCACTGGCCAACCTCCATTTGGAAAAGGAGGCAGTTAGGGCCTTGAGAAAAAAAAAATTTTTTTTAAGATTTTATTTTTAAGTAATCTCTACACCCAACATGGGGCTTGAACCTCCAACCCCAAGATCAAGAGTCAGCCAGGCGCCCCATGGGAACTTGGGAGTTTATAGGTCTTCCTATAAGCTATAGGAAGTATGTGACCATAACAAGTATGTGATAAAAGGAAGATTCTGGAGTCATGCCTCTAGTTGTCTTTCTAATCTCCCACCCTGCCTGAGCTAGCTGTGTGCACCCAAGTCTTGGAAGGACTTCCCACTGGCCGGTCTACATTGCACTTCTGATGGGCAAGAGTCCCGCCTCCAGCTGGCTCAGGTCCTACAAAATGTGCCAATCCATGGCACAGAGGATGTGGATTTCATTGACCCCCCAGGTAGGTGGCAGACAGCGAGGAAGGAAAAGAATTTACCAGACATTTAAATCGCACTGCTTGTGGCGGCCTGGGTGACTCAGTCCGTTAAGCATCTGCCTTCCGCTCAGGTCATGATCCCAGGGTCCTGGGACGGAGCCCTCCCGTGGGGCTCCCTGCTCAGCAGGGAGCCTGCTTCCCCCTCAGCCTCTGCCCCTCCCCCAATCATGCTCTCTCTCTCGCTCTAATAGAGAAAGAGAATCTTTGAATTAATCAATCAAGCAATCACACTGCGCGCCTGCAAACACCGCCAGCCTCGCCCGGTTGCTCAGCGGCGTTCAGTTGCTATCCTTCAGGTCTCCCAAAGTGGCACACGAACCGCGTGGCCCGAAGTCCCTCCACAGGCAAAGCCACGACTTCCTCAGCAGGTGGATGCAGGCGCAAGGAGAACCTGTAATAATCCGTGCTCTGCCACATGCACTTTTTCTTCCTACTCATTATTGCCGCGCTGTAAGAGGAGAAGGGAGTAACACTCTCCCCTGGTTACAAAGAGACACTTGGAAACGTGCTGCGGGAGGCCACTCTGTCACCAGGAAAGACAACGGAATACATTTTAAAGGTCTTTCCCGTGCTCTGTGCTCTGCCAAGCGAAAGCATTCGAAACCTTTGGGAAATTCACTTTCCGAGGAAAGAAAATGAGGCCCCGTGGCTCCAGCCCTGCCCGGTTCCGGGTCCGGGTCCGACGTCCCCCGGTGCCCAAGGTCGCAGAGGCAGGCTGAACTCGGGCTCCAGCCGTTGCATGGCTGGGACGCGCTCACAGAACGCGGTTGTTCTCTGCAATGGCTCATGTCCCTTTCTGCTGTGAAGGCACCTCTATCCCCACGGAACCCGCACTCCGCAGAGGACGAACGCGATTACGGAGTCCCCCGAGCGCTGTATTTCACTCTTCTTTCTTCCCCACTGGGCAGGCCCTCAAGGCTCTGGGTCCCTTTGGCGCCCAGCAGAGGCCCTGGCGCGGCAGCGACCCCCACTAATGCTTGAGGGACGGATCCCTACGCTGTCTCCAGCGTGAAGTTCCCCAGGGAACGTCCATTTCTCATGCTTTATAAGTTCCTCTTGGGGGGAAAAAGTCACCAAAGATTCCAACAAGCAGGAACTTTAGAAATGGAGAGCTTCAAATTACTTGCTTTAAACATATTGCTAAACCAGCAAGGCCATTCTGATCGTTGATCTGCAAACCAGCTGGATCAGGAATTAATGCTGGTACTAGGGGCGCCTGGGTGGCTCAGTTGTTAAGCGTCTGCCTTTGGCTCAGAGTGTGATCCTGGAGTTCTGGGATCGAGCCCCACATCAGGCTTCTCTGCTGGGAGCCTGCTTCTTCCTCTCCCACTCCCTCTGCCTGTGTTCCCTCTCTTGCTGGCTGTCTCTCTCTCTGTCAAATAAATAAATAAAATCTTTAAAAAAAAAAGGAATTAATGCTGGTACTAAATGCTGATGACAATGGTGTCCAGTGATTTGGCAGTTTGGCCCACTTGGGGGAAGGGCCAGGCTGAATGGGTAAAAAGTCTAAATTAAACAAAATGTAATAAAATGTAGCCATTTTTTCCCTAAAGATTTACCTATTCATTTGAGAGAGAGAGAGAGAGCGCGCGCGCACGGGAGCAGAAGTGAGGGGGCGGAGAGAGAGGGAGAGAGAGAATCCCAAGTGGACTTGCCCTGAGCAGGGGGGAGGGGAAGGGGGGGGCCCGATGCAGGGCTCTATCTCACCACCTGCGATCGCAAGTCCCATGCTTAACCCACTGTGCCACCCAGGTGTCCCAAAATGTAACCACTTTAAATGACCTCTTTACAATCTTTTTTTTTTTTAAGATTTTTTTATTTATTTATTTGACAGAGATAGAGACAGCCAGTGAGAGAGGGAACACAAGCAGGGGGAGTGGGAGAGGAAGAAGCAGGCTCACAGCGGAGGAGCCTGATGTGGGGCTCGATCCCATAACGCCGGGATCACGCCCTGAGCCGAAGGCAGACGCCCAACCGCTGTGCCACCCAGGCACCCCATACAATCTTATTTTAAACTACTTGTGCCTACTATAAAAAAAAGGGTTTGGGAAGGTAAATTTGAGGTCAGCACCAATCTCTCAGAAGAGAATGAGATGATGTTTTGACTCATGCTATAAACACAATCTAGGACCAAAATAAATCATTTCAACTTCATATGATTTCTATCACCCAGGAGCAATGAAGATGCTCTTATCATCAAGTAAGACACTCAAGTAAAGAAAGTTTTTCTTTCATTAACTAAACTTATAAAACAGTAAAATAAAAGATCTGTGAAACCCTGACCAAATGATCAGTATTTTTTTTTTTAAGTCAGTGTTTGGCTATTTAGGAACCAAAGTATTCTTTCATTCCCAGAATATGAGGTTCCTAACACCAGAAAAATCATTTTAACCATGATCTTTGACCATCTAAATGTTCTTTGCAGGTAAGACTTTCTGAGAATGTTTCGATCTGGACCTAACTTGTGCCATTCGGACTTCTGCAGAAAAGCTTACTAAGGCAAAAATCAATTCTGGATTAACACCAAGACTGAACTCCCCCTATGAGTTGCAGAATATTTATCAAACACCTTTAAGGGTGGGGCGCCTGGGTGGCTCAGTCTGTTAAGCCTCTGCCTCCCGCTCAGGTCATGATCCCGGGGTCCTGGCATCGAGCCCTGTCTCGGGCTCCCTGCTCAGCGGGGAGCCTGCTTCTCCCTCTCCCTCTGCCCCTCCCCCTGTTTGTGCTCTCTCCGTCTCTCTCTCTCTCAAATGAATAAATAAAAAATTTAAAAAAATAAAAGAAAAAACAAACACCTTCAAGGAAAAATCATTAAGTCCACTGACATTCATCACAGAAAACCAAATGGGACATGTTTGTGGTTTTTAAAGTTTATTTATTTTGGGGCGTCTGGGTGGTGCAGTCAGTTAAGTGTCGGACTCTTGGTTTCAGCTCAGGTCCTGGTTTCAGGGTGGTGAGATCGAGCCCTGTGTCAGGCTTTGAGCTCAGCACGGAGTCAGCTAGAGATTCTCCCTCCCTCTCCCTCTGCCCTTACCCCCCCCCTTAAAATAAATGAAGAAATCTTTTTTAAAAATTAAATGAAGTGTATTTATTTATCTATTTTTTAGTCATCTCTACACCCAACGTGGGACCCAAACCCATGACCCTGAGATCAAGAATCTCGGGGCGCCTGGGTGGCACAGAGGTTAAGCGTCTGCCTTCGGCTCAGGGCGTGATTCCGGCATTGTGGGATCGAGCCCCACATCAGGCTCCTCCGCTATGAGCCTGCTTCTTCCTCTCCCACTCCCCCTGCTTGTGTTCCCTCTCTCGCTGGCTGTCTCTGTCTCTGTCGAATAAATAAATAAAAATCTTTAAAAAAAAAAAAAAAAAAAGAATCTCATGCTTTTCTGACTGAGCCAGCCAGGCGCCCAGGATTGGGGTTTTTAAATTTCGAAAATACACGCAAAAGAAATAATTTCCAGAATCCTTGTGCCTAATAATTGTGTAATTACAGAAAAGGTGGGCCAAACCCTGCTTAAAACTGTTTCCTTCAGAAGACATTTGGGAGAGAGATTAAGGGATAATTCGTATCTCGGTACCTAACTATCCCCAGGTTGTGATTTGGGTCCCTTGTATTTTCTATTTGCGGAGTTCTCCGTCAGCACCCATTTTATAGACAAAAGAACTGGAGCACAGAGGCCGTGCACGGAGCCAGGGACAAAACTGGTCATGACCACGTGAGCGGTCCTCTTCTGCTGTGAAGCCACAAGCCTCGGGGGCTCCACACGCACCTGCCTGTCTGGAGGACTAATTTAGATACGTGTAGAGCTGAACCATTCAGTAGCTGCACGCAAGCTTGTCTTAAAAGGCTGCTTAGGGTTGCATTTAGTTTTTAAAATGTTATTTGATGGGGCGCCTGGGTGGCACAGCGGTTAAGCGTCTGCCTTCCGCTCAGGGCGTGATCCCGGCGTTATGGGATCGAGCCCCACATCAGGCTCCTCCGCTATGAGCCTGCTTCTTCCTCTCCCACTCCCCCTGCTTGTGTTCCCTCTCTCGCTGGCTGTCTCTATCTCTGTCGAATAAATAAATAAAATCTTTAAAAAAATAAAATAAAATAAAATAAAATGTTATTTGATGTGTAATATGTAATAAATATTGAATATTAATCATATATTGAGGTTTTAATTAAAAAAATATAAACAGGCTTGCCCATGAACAAATGACACACAGAGTGTGGAGCTGATAAATGTTTCCCATGAGTAGGATCCGTATTGTAAGATCAGGTGACTATTTTGTGCTATTTCCTTGCATCTCAGGGTTTGGTATTCATGAAATACTGTACAGATTATGACACAAGAGTGATTATCATATATTAATAGTAATAATACACACATGGGTTTCACATTTCTACAAACCTATACTTTTTTTTAAAAAAGATTTTATGTATTCATTTGACAGAGAGAGAGAGAGAGCACAAGCAGGGGGAGTGGCAGGCAGAAGGAGAGGGAGAAGCAGGCTCCCCGGTGAGCAGAGACCCTGATGTGGGACTCGATCCCAGCTGAGCCGAGGCAGACACTTAACGGACTGAGCCACCCAGGCGCTCCAAACCTATACTTTTAGAAAAAAAAAAATATTACTAACATAATTTTTTAAATTGGGAATGCATAATGATATCTCACAGAACTAATATTCCATGAAACGCAGTTTGGGAAATGGTGTTTTCACATAAATCCAATGAGTTTTAAAAGTATGAAAAAATTTCCCTCTTCCTCCAAATTTTAAAAAACCAAATCAAGAATACAGTGGTCAAGGGGCGCTGGGGTGGCTCCGTCGGTTAAGCGTATGACTCTTGGTTTTGGCTCAGATCATGATCTCAGGGTCCTGAGATTCAGCCCTGCGTCGGGTTCCGCGCTCAGCCTGGGGTCTGCCTCTCCCTCTCCCTCTGTCCCTCCCCCTGCTCATGTTCTCTCTCTCTCTCAAATAAATAAATAAAATATTTTTAAAAAATAGTGCAGGTATGGTCTAAGAGAAAAACCTGCAAGCTGAAGTCAGGAGACCCTGGATAAATCATTTCTTTTCTCCCGGCCTTAACTCACTTCCCAGGGTCCAGGGTTTAGCTCACACCAGGATTTACGACCTTACCTTTCGGGGAGCCTTTCTGTCCAACTCCCAAGGCTTACTTGACAAAGCCTGTTCAAAATCACTTTCCCTTTCTGCTTAGGGTCAATCTCATGCTATGGGCCTCCCCCCCAGGAACAAGGCTGCTCCCACGTGGGCTCAAAGCATGTCTGCTAAATGAACCGATGACCCCAGAGAGCGCACACAGATTACTATGATGTGGTATTGTGAGGAAGAAGGAGCAGGCCAGCTACTTTAAAGCACAACCATTAAAGAGAACATTTGCCAGACTTCTAAAGCATTTCACCTTTCCTATCTTCTATCTACCTGTTAATATATTTTGCAATATCCTACTTGGGGCCGACTTGCCAAGTTTGCTAAAAACCAAGGAGAGAGGGAGAGGGAGAGGGGAGAAACCCATACAGCTATGCGTGTGCTTCTGCTGACACCAAAGGTTTACTCTGAGACGGACACTGGAGCCTGACTGCAGCTTGCCACGGGCATTACGAAGTACCCACCTGCTGGGGCTGCCTGAGAAAGGCCCATGAGGAGATGTCTTTAATAGGAAAATGGGGTGTACCAACCACTGATCAAGTCCTACATAAAAGTTGATTCCCCACTGCTGCTGGTCTGTGTCTAATTCTGCAGGTACGTATTAGAAAAATATACCAGCACTCACAAATTCCCCCTCTTGCCCTTTGAAAAGCTATAAAGGAGAAAAGGAATTAATTATGCTGAAAGTGGAGTCATAAACCCTCGATGGGGATGGCAGGAGGGGCCCACAATGATCTATTAGGATCAAACAGATGGCTTCAGCCTTCCTTCTAAAATCGTCTATGCACAGCCACCATTTAAAAATATTATAATAGTCAAACATAAGGGGCACTAAAGCAGGGTGCCCGACCTAGCGACTGACGGCTAAGACAAAGAAGCATGTCTCAGGTGCGCTCCCTGCCTGGGAGCTCGGGTCTTGGACCAGCCAGTCCCATCCCCCACACAGATGAAAGGCAGCAGCTTGCCCTAGCTTCCGGTCCTCCGGGCCCAGGCTCGCCCCCCCTCCGCCCCGCCCCACTCATGGAGCTCACCTATGCCCCCAGCTCTGTGGAGACAGCTGTTTTGAGTTGCTTCCATAACCCTTTCCGGAGTCTCCCCCAGCAGGCAGTCAGACCACGGTTAGCCCCTTTGGAAGGAAGTCCAGAGGATGGAGAAACGCAAAAGTCCTCACAACCTAGCCTGATGGATAAGCATACTGACCAAATAACTCCTATTGTTTAAGATCAAACACAAAACAGGGGCGCCTGGGGGGCGCAGTCCTTAAGCGTCTGCCTTCGGCTCAGGGTGTGATCCCAGCGTTATGGGATCAAGCCCCACATCGGGCTCCTCCGCTAGGAGCCTGCTTCTTCCTCTCCCACTCCCCCTGCTTGTGTTCCCTCTCTCGCTGGCTGTCTCTCTCTGTCTAATAAATAAATAAATAAATAAATAAATAAATAAATCTTAAAAAAAAAAATCAAAAACAAAACAAAATGCAAATATGGCCATAAACTAAGTACTTTGTTGTGTAGTTTGAATTACCACTGAGGCTTCTTTTTAAGAGAAGTTCCAAAAGTATTTCATCATCAATGAAACGGCCAACGTAAATATTTACAGATCACTGGAAAAGGTTTATATAGGTTTATATATTACACATTCTTCCGCCTAATTTTTAACAGACTTTCAGGAATCAAGCCTTCCTAATCAGCTACTCACTGAAGTGGGAAGTCCCGGGGTTAGACCCTTGGCACAGTCCCAGTCTCTGGGAGAGTACGGATTAGTTGCAAAGCTTCCAGAACGGAGGCCTGTGCATTCTGAGTGGGCCCTTCACACTCGGTGCTATCATGCAATATCCAATCACCTTTCCAGCTGAAACACAAAGCCTTTCTATGGGACATTTTGCCCAGTACCCCACTATTAGTAAAGAAAGCCCTAATGTGTGTATTCACACTGACCTCGTGCCGCGGGACAGCCCAAATCTTTATGTGGATTCACTTGTGCGGCATGACTTATCCCCACTCTGCGATGAAGGAAGCGAGACTCCGAGAGGTGAGGTCACTCGTTCAGAGCGTACCACAGGCCCACTGGACTAGGGTCCAAACCCGGGCAGTCCCGCTGCTGATCCTGAGTGTGTACCCTTGCTGCGCGAGCACAAAAGAGCTTCTGATAAAGTTACTGAACTGTTTCAAAGTGGGGCTCCTGGGCAGAGAGAGCCAACAGTGACGTTTCCGGGTGCCAAGGTGACATGTGGTCAGCGGCCCTCAGTAGGCACATTTGGGTCTGTCCTGACTCGGGGCTCCCAACGTTCTGTGGGTGTCAGGTCCTCTGAGACTCTAGTGAGGGTTCTGGAACATTCTCCACACACATCCACATGGGCACACACACACGAAACTTCACACAGTCCACGGGATCATCCTGATTAGGACTATGCCCTGCTCCCCTCCCCCATCCTAGAGGAATTTCTCCTTATCCAAAGCTTTAGAAATTTTTAAAAAGATTTTATTTATAAATAATAGAGTTGGGGAGAGGGCAGGAGAGCGCAGGGGGAGGAGCAGAGGGAGAGGGACAAGCAGACTCCATGCTGAGCGCAGAGCCCGATGCGGGGCTTGAATCCACGACCCTGAGATCATGACCTGAGCCAAAAGCAAGTCAGACATTTAAGCGACTGAGCCACCCAGGCGCCCAATGATGGAAATGTCTGGAATAATAAATCAGTTTTCTTCAGGATCAAATGTCCTGTATATCCTTGCCTCCTTCTATTCCCCACCCCGATACAAAAACCACGCTGAAGTTCTGAGAATATCTGTCTGAAACCCAAGGTTTGAGCCCGGTGAGGAGCTAGTGCTGCGAGCAGGCAGAGCCCGAGATGACCGGCCGTGAGCCTCACTCATTTGTTCACGCAACTTACCAAGGGCTGTTAGGTGCCGGGGCTTGGAATATACTGGAAGGGAAACAAAGACCCCCTCCCCTTGCAGAGCTTCCGTTCCAGCAGAGGGAGACAAACAACAAGTAATAGACAAGAAAAGCGATGAACTCTGAGGTGTAGGTTACAAAGTGATAACACGAAGGAAAAAGAAAAGTTCGAGGGGGATGAGGGGGATCCAGCTGTTGGAGCAATTTTGAGTCAGGTGGTCAGGGCGGACGTGGTTGAGGAGGTGACATTTAGGTAAAGCCTCGAAGGAGGTGGTCACTTGGGTAACTTGCAAGGACTCCCGTTCAGGGGGGGTCTTCCTGTGTAAGGTCGGAATGTGCCCGAGGCCATGCCAGGCACACGAGGCCTGCGTGGCTGGAGAACACCAAAGATCAAGGTCAGCAGATGAGCTCAGAGAGATACCCGGGCCAGGGGCACATCCAGAGGGGCTCGAGAGGCCACTGGAAGAGCATCCTGGAGGGAAAGGAGGCACCGCTGCGAGGCTGGGTTCGGAGCAGGTATGGCTCCCACTGCTGTGCTGAGAACAGATTCTAGAAGACGAGGAAGCAGGCTGATAGGTGGAGCACTACAGCAGTGCTCCGCAGCGGAGACGGAGGGTGGCTCCAACCGTCTGGCAGCACTGACCCAGCGAGGGACTGACGGACGGACTCTGCATTTATTTCGAGGCAGGGCCAATGGCGGCTGGCGGCGGCTTGGCTCTGGGGTGAAAGAGAAGGAAGAACGGATGCTGTGGGGGTTTGGGTCCGAGGAGAGCTGCGGCCACCTGAGCGGGTTAGACTGAGAGGTGAGCAGGCCTGTGGGCAAGATGAGGCAAGGGCACGGGGACAGCTGGAGATGTGCCCACGCAAGCAGGGAGGCTGGGAAGGTGTCTGAGCACAGGAGGGCGCTCAGGGGAAGGTTCCTGCAGAGAAAGAAGGGGAGGGGTGTGGGGCATCGGTGGCAAAGCCTTGAGAAACTGCTGGAGAGAAAGAAGTAAAAGAAAAAATTACTTTCTGGCTCATGCAGAAATGTTCATTTCGCCCAAAGAAAGAGAAGGCCATAAATATGTTCATTAGGGCTTTGGCAAAAATCCAGTTATCACCTACAGATTTGGTACAAAGGGTAATGGAGGAGATGATACTTTCAGCTCTTCCTTGGGCCTCTTTCCCTTGATCCTACTCTTTTTTTTTTTTTTAAGATTTATTTTTTTATTCGAGAGAGCAAGAGAGCAAGGGTGGGGGGAGGAGCAGAGGGAGAGGGCCAAGCAGACTCCAGACGGAGCATGGGCCCCAAGGCAGGGTTCGATCCCACGACCCTGAGATCATGACCTGAGCTGAAACCAAGAGTCCAACGCTCAACGGACTGAGCCGCCCCAGGCGCCCCTCCCCTTGATCCTATTCTTCTCAGTGTTTATTTTTTATTTTTTTTTTAGATTTTATTTATTTATTTGACAGAGATAGAGACAGCCAGCGAGAAAGGGAACACAAGCAGGGGGAGTGGGAGAGGAAGAAGCAGGCTCATAGCAGAGGAGCCTGATGTGGGGCTCGATCCCATAACACCGGGATCACGCCCTGAGCCGAAGGCAGACACTTAACCGCTGTGCCACCCAGGCACCCCCTTCTTGTACTTTTCAAATGCATTAATACATATTTTTAAAATTTCTCAGCTCTAATATCAATAGATGTAATCTACATAAAGCATCCTTGATATTTACAAGCATAAAGTGGTCCTGATACCAAAATGCTTGGGAACACTGGCTCAGTGGAAGAGACAGACAAGCAAATGGATAAATAAGAAATCAGAAAACTGCCCGGTGCCACGAGCATATGCTCACAGAAAGGGAAGGTCTCACCAGGAAGCTGAGCCCTGAGGATAGGAAGGAGCCTGGCCTGCAAAGCAAAGAGGCCAACCAGGGGGTGCAGGAGAGACGCTGGCACTGCCTTAGGCCTGATCAACAAAAAACAAAACACCCAAAAATACAAACCCTAGGAATTGCATGGTGGTAAGCAAGAGAGGAACAGAACATGAGGGGGATGGTGCAGACCGGGGTCCGGAGCTGACGGACATGGTATGGCTGCTGAGTGGAGAATATTCTGGAAGGGGCCGCGGTGTGCTGCATTGCGGCCAGGACACAGGTGCAGAAGCGCAGATTATAGACGGGGCCTGGCTGGGAAGGGAGGGGAGGGGATGGCTGCTGCATCCCCCTCGGATGCTTCCTCCCCTGGGAGCTCTGTCCTCCAGGGAGTGGTGCTGCCCGGGGGTGGGGGGGGGAGGGGTTCCCTGAGCACAGTGCAGGGAGGAGGATTACCCTGAATTGTATCTGCTACCAGCCCCCCACCGGTTGCTGAGCTCCTCAGGGGTCAGACCTACATTCTCACCTCTGTCCTTGCAAAAGCATCTGGAAAAGTCACATGTGGCATCACAGTAGTTACAGTAATACCAGCGCATTCTGTGCTGGGCACAGTTCCAAGGGCTCCACATACATCAATTTACTCAATCCTTACAACAGACATGTGATGTAAATATGACGCTTGTACCCACTTTACAGATGAGGGAACTGAGGGATAAAGTACAGGATTTGCCTGAGGTCACACCCCTGGTAGCAGCCTGGTAGGATACAGCCTGGAATTTCTGGCTAAAACCAGCCTCTCCACAGCAGGTACCCCGACACTGTTTGCTATGGGAATAAATCTGTGAATAAACAGTTAGGGGGGTTGTTTATTCAACTAATCTCTACACTCAACGTGGGGCTTGAACTCACAACCTTGAGATCAAGAGTGGCACACTCCTCCGACTGAGCCGGCCAGGCGTCCCCACCCCTTTTCTTTACGTTTATTTAAGCGGCGCGTTTTTAAATAAGTCCGTGGAATCAGCAAAATGATACACCGTAGGCATTCCTGATTGTCGTGGGGCAGTGACAGACTCTGTCTGCTGGATGTTTTCACCCAGCTCAGTCTGATTAGCACAATCCGCTGGGAATAACTGCAGAAAACAAATATTTACTGAGCACCCAGCTGTGCCAGGCATGGTGCTAGATGCTGAGGACGTTTTTGTGACTGTGACAAAGTCCATGGGATCAGGAAGCTTCTGTTCTATCAGGGAGACAGACCGTAAGTCCAGGAACCAGCAAGAAGGACCCTCGCATGTGCTAAGCGCTGGGAAGGGAGATGGGGAGGCAGGGGGGACCGCCTTAGATGGAAGGGTCCAGGGGCTGGAGCAGCAAGCCCCCCGCAGAGCCCCAGAAGCCTTGGTGAGGAGCAGGATTCAAGTCTGAGTAGCCTGGGAGCCGGGGAAGGATGCTGAGGTGAAGCGTAGCCTGGTCTTACCTTTATTCATTGATTTTTAGAGATTTTACTTGCGCGTGCACACACACACACACACACACACACACACACACACACGAGTGAGTGGAGGAGCAGAGGGAGAGGGAGAAGCAGGCTCCCCGCTGAGCAGGGAGCCCAATGCGGGCTTGATGTGGGGCTCGATGCCAGGACCCCGGGATCATGACCTGAGCCGAAGGCAGATGCTTCACCAGCTGAGCCACCCAGCTGCCCCTAGTCTTAACTTTTATAAGGATCATTCCATTTGCTCTGGGGAGAACAGGCTAGAAGTACAAAGACCAGTGAGAAGCCACTTCCCTAGTCCAGGGGCCAGACTGGGGCAGTAGCGGGTGGGTTAGAATGGGATCGAGTCCGAAGATCAGCCCGCGGGGATCTGCCGACAGACTAGAACCCGCTCACGCCCTATTTTATTCCTGCCACTGCCTTACCCACCCTGCCGGGGCCTGCCGATTCTTCTTCAGGCCTGGAAGTCAAGCCCCGCTGTTCCGCCCCTCCTGTGAGTGGTCAGGGCGGCCCCTCCCGTTGGTGGCTGCCCTCTCCTGCCCTCATCGGGCAGCACTCGTGTGAGCCAAGTCCCGAGCCTGCCATCCCCTGCCAGGGGCCACTGGGTAGCCAGTGTGTGTTTACTGCACCATCGTTTAAAAGATGAATCCATGCTAACAACTCATTCTCAGCAGTAGGGGAAGGAGTCCATAAACTCTGGTACAACTATGCTCCAAAAAACTTGGAAACTGTTGAAAGGTTGGGGTAGATCTTGATGTACTGATAGGAAAGAAATCTGCAACATACACACTTTCGGTGAAAGAGTAAATTGCGGGGGCACCTGCGTGGCGCAGTCAGATAAGCGTCTGCCTGTGGCTCAGGTTGTGATCTTGGGGTCCTGGGATTGAGCCCCGTCGGTCTCCCTGCTCCACGGGGAACCTGCTTCTGCCTCTGCCCCTCCCAGCACTCAAGTTCTCTGTCTCTCTCTCTGACAAATAAAGTCTTTTTAAAAAAAAATCTTTGAAAGAGTAAATTGCACACATGAAAATATGCATGCTTTTCATTTTTATTTGAAGAGACGTGATATCTATATTTGCGCAGGCAGAGAACAAAGAGTCAGAAGGACACACACCAAATCCTGAATGGTAAGTCCCCCCAGGCATAGGAAGGCAAAAGGCGAGTGATAGGACCGTTCGTATCTCTATCTTCCTACTGTCTCACGTTTTCACAATGCGTCAGTGTTGTTTTTATAATTAAAAATGCCATCTCTTCCCAAGATCCCACCCGGCCCTTGCAGGCGCTGGGGAAGCAGCTCTCCCCCTCCACACGCCCCCCATCTCCTGCTCTCAATCCTCGCAGTGCTGTGCTCCATCCTGCCACGCGGTGCCCTGCAGACTGCGTTTCCGGCTCCCAGCTTCTGGCCTCCCTCCCTGGCCTCCACCTAAAGAAGCCTCCCTTGTTTCAGGCAGTGCCCACAGCCTTGTGTGGGGACAAGCCCTCAGCCCAGTTCCTATGCTGCCAGCCCAGCCTCCCACTAAGTATTCCCATGCCCCCTTCTCCAACCTGGCCTCCCTGCCCCCTCGCTTGCCTCCCTGTCTGTAAAATAAGCAGCAGCTTTGAATCACTTTCCTGTCGGGAAACTTCTAAGGCTTCCATCGCCTAAGAATAAAATCTCCTCTGGCATGGCTTGGCTCAAGTTTCCTGCCCACTTCCAGACACTCCCCTGCTCCCTGTGCTGGGGCCACTCCAAATCCTCCTGGTTCCAAACAGGCCACAGCCTCCAGGTCGGCCTTCCCTTGTGCCTTTGCTCAAGGGGCCCTGGAACGCGGCTCAGCCCCCCACTGGTCCTCATCTCCCCACCCCCTTCAACTGACCCCCCAGCAAACAAGTACTTAACTTTTGGGGCACCTGAGTGGCTCAGATGGTTAAGTGTCTGCCTTTGGCCCAAATCATGATCTCGGGGTCCTGGGATCGAGCCCCGCCCCCTCCCCAGGCTCCCAGCTCAGCAGGGAGCTTGCTTCTCCCTCTCCCTCTCTGACTCTTCCCCTGTGCACTCACACTCTCTCTCTGTCTCAAATGAATAAATAAAATCTTTAAAACAAACAAGTACTTCCCTTTCAAACCCTGTGTGCAATTCCCTTCCTCCAGGAAGCATCCTCTGAACCTACCCAGGTCCTGCAGGTTAACCTCTGCCCGCCCTGTTCCGTTGCATTCCGCGCCTCCATCTAGTACGGTCCCTTCTGGGAGTCAACACACTACGGCCCATGGCCCACATCTGCTCTGCCACCGGTTTTTACGTGGCCTGTGAGCTAAGTATGGTTTTCACATCGCTAAATGGTTGAACAACAATTAAAAGGAGAGGATTTCATGACACTCGACAATTGTATGAAATGCATACAGAGGGGCGCCTGGGTGGCTCAGTCGGTAAAGCATCTGCCTTTGGCTCAGGTCATGATCTCAGGGTCTTGGGGTTGAGCCCCAGGTCAGGCTCCCCACTCAGCAAGGAGTCTGCTTCTCCCTCTCCCTCTGCCCCGACCCCAACTCATGCTCTCTCTCAAATAAATTAAAAAAAAAAATCTTAAAAAAAAAAAAGTGAAACAAACCCCCAAATTCATGGCAGCTGGATACATTTGGCGTTTAAGTAAACATGCTTCCTTTGTCGTAACTGGGTTTATCTTCATTTATGAAATGTGTTAATTTTTTAAAGATTTTATGTATTCATTTGACAGAGAGAGCGAGCACAAGCAGAGGGAGTGGCAGGCAGAGAGAGAGGGGTAAACAGGCTCTCCGCCGAGCAGGGAGCCCGATGCGGGGCTCCATCCCAGGACCCTGGGATCGTGACCTGAGCTGAAGGCAGACACTTAACCGGCCAAGCCAACCAGACGCTTGGTTGTGAAATGTGTTAATTAAGAAGTAAAGCACCATAAACCCAACTCACTCCAGCCTCCAAAATAAACTAATCTTTATTTCATAGAACCTGGGCCATATCAAGACCAAACACACCAACTTTTCCCAAGGGGGGGCCTGCATCGGGGCTACGTAGCAAACTCTTCCCAGCTGCCCAGGTGTGCCCTCCCACCTTTATAAAGCCATCAGATGCACTTCTTCCAGAACAGTCTTGCACTGAATGCCAAACAAGCCAGTGTCTCCTAGTTCATGTTTCACCATTTATTTACTGGCCCTCCGTAACTCAAGGATGTTTCTTAATAAGTTATCTCTCTCACGGATATTTTTATTTTGACTATTTCAGAGGTCAAGCTAATGACAGTAATAACAATAGCAGCTGCCACACAGCATATACGATAGCAGAACTGTGCTAAATATTGTATATACATTAGAAAATGATTGCATATTAAAATAAATATGAATTAAATAGGTATTTTATTTAATCCCACAATAAGTTTTAGGTAGTTAGCTTGTTATTATTATCTTCTCAAAGTTGGCTCCACACCCAACGTGGGGCTTGAACTCCCAACCCTGAGATCAAGATTCACAAGCTCTAATGACCGAGTCAGCCAGGCGCCCTGGTATTTAGCTTCATTTAGAAAATACCTATGCATTATAAATCGATTACACCAAAATCTAAATATTCAAAGGAAATGTACACAGCTTAATAAAAACTTGACATTCTTAAAATACATCACACCAAGAAGCTCAAAGAGCAGTTAAAAACA
Source organism: Ursus maritimus (assembly GCF_017311325.1). NCBI lineage: Eukaryota > Metazoa > Chordata > Mammalia > Carnivora > Ursidae > Ursus > Ursus maritimus. Next base: position 50,536,678 of record NW_024424564.1, read on the forward strand.
CATTTTGAACATTGTAGGTCAGTTTTCGTCTACACAGTAAAACGGAAGTGTTTTGACTGTGGATGTGAGTAGTGCTGCCGATAGGCTTCAGTGGCATTAAGAAGTTTTCTAACTGTAATCTTTCTCATTGAATATTTTTTTTTAAAGATTTTAATTATCCATTTGAGGGAGACCTCGAGTCAGGGGGGAGGAGGTGTGTGGAGCAGAGGGAGAAAGACCAGCACACTCCACCGTAAGGGCTCCTCAGGGCTCCATCCCAGGACCCTGAGATCATGACCTGAGCTGAAGTCAGATGCTTAATTGACTGAGCCACCCAGGCGCCCCTCGCTGAACAATTTTTTTTAAAAACCTATTTGTATCTATCACTTATTCTATGCTGTACACTGAGCCAGGCACTTCCCATTATCACATTGATTTAATGATTCAGTACATATGAAGTTCTGAGAACCGTGCTGGAAGTAGCGAGTGCCCGGTAAATGTTGGCTGTTATTATCTCAATCTTCACATACCTACTCATTTCTAATGAGGGAAGGATTATTATGCCCCACCACAAAGGAGGGCATGGTGCTGTGTCCAGAGTGGCGCAGCTGGTCAGTGGCAGAGTCCAGTGGAGGTCGGGTTGGTCTCCTCTTACACTTGGTGGCTCATCAGAAAATATATGCATTAAATTTAAGTCTCGTTCAGACATATGACATAATGTAGACCCCATGTGGTCTGGAGAACTCATTCCCTCTGGGAATTGGAGGTGATGGGGGAGAGGGGACATGGGATGCACAGACTGCCAGAAAACCCATGAAAACTGGCCCTACCTTGCACACAGCCTCCAAGAGGGCTCGTGCCTCCAGGTTTGCTCAGAAGCAGCTCTGCACCAGGGACAATAGGGAGGCTGGAAAATCAGTCAGCACTTGCTGACTGCCCTGGAGAGCTAACCTAACAGACCCGTGACCCGTGACAACACAGACAAAGACAAAGCAACCGCAAACCAGGGTAAGGGAAGAAAAGTGACAGGGTGCTGAGCGAGGGACTAGGGTTACAACTTCAGATGTTCAGAAAGCAGTTTCTTACAGTTTTCCTATTTTTCTCTTAAATGTTACATAATCAGATCCTATGGGCAAAAGAAGCTATACAGTCTCCTTCTTTTCTATCTATCTGCCACTTTCCATAATGATAAACCGGATGGATGAGGCCAAGGAAATAGGAATCTATTTCTATCTAGCACTTTATCGATCAGCCAGTAAGTATGTTCTAAATGATACAGGTAAGGTGGGTCTTACCACTAAATGGGTCCCTTTCTGTCTCCCATTACTTTGCTGAAGTTTAATCTAGCAACTATTTAGCCCACTTGGACATAGTTCTAGAATAATCAGATCCCAAGACCGAAGAGGCTGCAGTAGGGTGGGGGGCTGGCAGGAGGCGCTGCAGGTCCGCCCCGGGCGGAAGTCAACCCCGGCGCCCGGATTCCCCGCCGACGGAGCCCTGAGCCCTGCGAGGTGCCGCGCGCTTGGGGGTCCCGCCGTGCCCCCGGCCGTCGCGGGCCATCCAGCGGCCCCTTGCACCCGCGTCCTTCCCCGCTTTGGCTCGCGTTCACCCTAAACCCTGCAGCGCCCGCCTCCGTCAGTCCTGGCCCCCATGAACCGCCTGCCCGGCAGAGCCGCTTAATAGGGCTGAATCGGGGTATAAGCGGGTCTTTCTCTACCTACCTCCCACCCACCAAGGGCCACAAGCCGCCAGCAGACGCCGCCCCGCCGTCCTCACTTAAGGAAGTTCTGTTTCGCCAAAAAAAGAATCGCGCGCGCGCGC
>NW_024424564.1:50538487-50566368 GCF_017311325.1 Ursus maritimus
CACACACACACACACACACACACACACACACACACACACACACACAAAGTAGCACAAGCCTCGACCAGGATGGAGATGCAACCCGCACCCGAAGGCGTTCTAGAGGGAGACCGACTCGGGGAGAGGGCGGCGCAGTGAGGACGCCTCCACACACAGACACACACCCCCAGCTCTCCTCCGGCCCCCGCCGCGCTGCCCCGGAGCGCGTGCCCACCGCGTGCTCTCGCCAAGCCCCTTCCCCCAACGACCCCCGGCGAGCGTCTGCCCGCGCGCTCTCCCCCGCCACGCCGCCCCCACCGACCCCCGGGGCGCGTGCCCGCCCGCGCGCTCTCGCCGCGCTTCCCCGCGCGCCCATCCACGGTAACCTCTCGCTCCCCGCCTTCCCCGCGCCACCCCCGCACGTGAAAGCAAATCAGCGCCACAAAACCATCCAAAGGGCCGGAGGCAGGTGGTGGTGGGTGGCGGGGAAAATCAAATCGAATTGAATTGGACCCCTGCCCGCCCCTCGGGATGGGGTTGGGTTAAAATCCTTACCTCTGCTTCCTCAGCGGCAAGCCGAGGGCCTTGATGGACATTTTTTTCCTGGGGCCCCTCCGAGCGCCTCTGAGCGTCTCTGCCGCCTTGAGCCTGGAGACTTCTGCAGACAACACGGGGACTGAGCGGCCGGTTCACGGAGCAGGAGATCCTGAGACGAGGAACAGGAGCGAAGTGGAAAGGCCGTGGTTAAAACGCAGCTGGTGGTAGTTAATGCACGTGCGTGGCGCCGACCGGATGGACCCAGTTCGGGGCGCTGTGGCCCGAGGCCCACGAGAAAACCACGCCTGCACTGCCTGGGCCCGCAGGGCTTGTTGAAGGAATGAAGCAGGGTGGGGGCACCTCACATCTCGGCCCAAGGACAGTGGGGGCAGGCCTGACCGCTGTGTTTGGGAGAGTCCAAAAAAGGACAGGGTGCCAGGGCCGAACTTAACCTCCCTCACCAGGTTCCCTGCCACCTCCCCTGCTGTGGGGGGCGGACGTGATCACCACCCTGACCTCCTCCGAACTGTTTTGCTTGGTAAATGTTAATTTAGCGAGGCCCATCGCTAGGGCCATCAAGAAAGCTGAGGTGCGGGCTCTGGGAATAATTGTTGCCATCCACATAGTGATGGGAAACAAAGGAGAAGAAAAATTAAATTTCCTTACTCCCTACAGCCCATTGACAAATCCTTGAAACAGGCAGAGTGACATTCCTCTTGGAACTCAGCTGCCTCGATGTTAATACCTGGCTAACTAGGGGCGCCTGGGTGGCTCAGTCCGTTGAACGTCTGCCTTCAGCTCAGGTCCTGATCCTAGGGTCCTGGGATGAAGCCCCACGTTGGGCTCTGCTCAGTGGAGAGCCTGCTTCTCTCCTTCCCTCTGCTGCTCTCTCTGCTGCTCCCCCTGCTGTGTGCTCTCTCTGTCAAATAAATAAAAAATTCTAAAAAAACAAAAAACGGCTAACTAGCCATCCGGGAAATACACATCAAAACCACAATGAGATATCATCTTACACCAGTTAGAATGGCCAAAATTAACAAGACAGGCAGCAACAAATGTTGACGAGGATGTGGAGAAAGGGGAACCCTTACACTGTTGGGAATGCAAGCTGGTGCAGCCACTCTGGAAAACAGGATGGAGGTTCCTCAAGACGTTAAAAATAGAGCTACCCTATGACCCAGCAATTGCACGACTAGGTATTTGCCCCAAAGATACAGATGTAGTAAAAAGAAGGGGCATGTGCACCCAATGTTCATAGCAGCAACGTCCACAATAGCCAAACTGTGGAAGGAACCGAGATGCCCTACAACAGACGAATGGATAAAGAAGATGTGGTCCATATGTACAATGGAATATTACTCAGCCATCAGAAAGCATGGATACCCAGCATTTGCATCGACATGGATGGAACTGGAGGGGATTATGCTAACTGAAGTAAGTCAATCAGAGAAAGACAATTACCATACGGTTTTGCTCACATGTGGAACATAAGGAATAGCACAGAGGACCACAGGGGAAGGGAGGGAAAACTGAATGGGAAGAAATCAGAGAGGGAGACAAACCATGAAGGACTCTGGACTCTGGGAAACAAACTGAGGGTTACAGAAGAAAGGGTGTGGGGGGATGGGGTAACCAGGTGGGGGTATTAGGGAGGGCCCCTGTTGGGATGAACACTGGGTGTTATGCACAGCTAATGAATCCTGGAACACCACATCAAAAACTTATGATGTACTCAATGCTGGCTAGCTGAACATAAAAGAAAAAAACTACTTGTGTAAGGGAAAAGGCAATCTTAGCCTGACCCCCAGGATACTGTGAGTCTGCTTTAACATATAAAAATTCCTTTGGAGGGCACCTGGGTGGCTCAGTCAGTGAAGTGTCTGCCTTCAGCTCAGGTCATGGTCCCAGGGCCCTGGGATGGAGCCCCCGCATCGGGCTCCCTGCCCAGCGGGGAGCCTGCTTCTCCCTCTCCCTCTGCATCTCCCGCTCGCTCTCTGTCAAATAAATAAAATCTTAAAAAAAATAAATAAAAAAAAAATCCTTTGGAAACTTTATCTCTAAACCCCCTAAGATACATGTTGGCAGTCATCCCCCAAGCACATGGCCCACTGATACACATCTGAAGGGTCTCCTAAGGTTTTTTTAGACAATAATAAATGACCTTTTCCCAACAATAGCTAGCCCCCTCAAGGTCCTGGAAACCTTGCTTCCAAAGTTCCTTAGAGACACACTATCCCTAACCCCCTCCCAACTTGAAAGTGTATAACCGGCCACTCCTCATGACCCCAGTGCCGGGTCGTGTCCTGGTGCTTTAATAAAACCACCTTTTTACACCAAAGATGTCTCAAGACTTCTTTCTCGACCATTTGCTCTGAGCCCCACCCCTTCAAGCCACATCCACAGCGACCATGGGCTGTGACGCCACCAGCCCGTTTCTGCTTGTCTTTGGCTGGGCTCCCTGGGAAACGGAATCGCACGTCTGAGATGTGCTTCCAGCAAGCACAGTGGGCAGTGTTCTCAGGAGGGCAGCGGCGAGTCAGAGAAGCTGGACTGGGCTTTATTATTATTATAATAATAATAATGTTCCATTCTAAAGACAAGCCCGGAGTAAAGGTGAAATGCCAAGTGCAATCCCAGTGGAGCTGCCGTGCGGTTGGGGGCCTTACCCACTTCCGTAGGGAGCTCAGGAGCTGAGACGGTCCTCTAGAGTTGGTCCTGAATCGAGGTAAGGGGGCTGGCCCTTTGTAACCCTGCATAGACCAGTCACTGGCCGTGAACTGCCCTGGGGAGGGCATTCTCCAGGGCACGGTGGCTCCCTTTGGTGACGGGCAAGTCTCAGGGAAGAACTCAGCTGAACTAAGCCGTCACAGCCAACACGGGACCCCCGCAGCTTGAGGATGGCGCCTCTGCCCCAGGGGCATTCTCGGTGGCACAGCACGGCACCCGCTACACTCCTTGAGAGCAGCCTCGTGGACTCTCCTCTGCTCTCCTAACACCTTTTGTTTCCCTGCTACTTAGGCTGTAGGGGTGGATGATGGTCATACCACAGCTCCTAATTAAAATAATAATAATAATAATAATAATAATAATGTTCCATTCTAAAGACAAGCCCAGAGTAAAGGTGAAATGCCAAGTGCAATCCCAAATTTCTGGAGTAGAGACCTTGGCCCCACTTGGGTCAGGTTGCCCACCCCGGTAATTGATTCTGGCCTAGGGATGGAATCCAAAATATAAATATGGCTGCCCAGGGCCTACCGTTGCGACTGCGCGGTTGGGAGAGGGGACAGATTCCCCCCAAAGGAGAATTACTGTGTGAGGCACTTACGCCTACAAGTAGGAGCTCCTGCAATGAGTAGGAGCTGCTGTGCTGACATAATAAGATATGCCAGGGCTTGGGAGGGCGGAAGTGTGACATGCTCGGAGAATTCGCCATTTCTTTATTCAACAAATATTCCAAGGGAAGAAGACAGACACTGAACAAGCACGCAGGTTTATGAGGTGGTCCTAAGTCCCACAGAGACATGCAAAGCCAGGAAGAGACCACTGGTCATGGCAGGTGAGGGTGGGGGCTGCTCTTCAAACAGGGGTCAGGGCAGCTGGCACTTTGGAGCCAAGACCTAAGGGAGGGGAAGGGAAGTGGCCTGGTGTGCCTGAGGTAGAGAGGAGAGGCTCGCCAGACTGGGGCTGGGGCTGGAGGGGAGGAAGGATGTCACCAAGGGGCAGGGCCAGATCCCACATGACCTTGAGAGCTGTGGGGAGGACTTGGGCTTTCTGTGGGATTGGAGGGTGGGCCACAATGTGGGAAACAAAGGCAAAAGAAAAAAAATTAAATTTCCTTCCTGCATACAGCCCACTGACAAGACCTTGAAACAGACAGAGTGACCTTCCTCTGGGAGCTCGGCCACCTCAATGTTAATACTTTGTTAAGGGCAAAAAGGCAACTTGACCTTAACTCGACCTCCCAACCTCCGGGATCCTGTAAGTCTACTTTAACATGTAAAATTTCCTTTGGAAACTTACTTTTATCTCTAGCCCCCCCACCCCACCCAAGATATCTGTTGGCAGTCATCCCCCAAGGATATGACCCGATATACATCTGAAGGGTCTCAGGACTAGGGTTTTACTAGACAGTCGTAAATGACCTTTTCCTCACAACAGTCAGCCCCTCAGGGTCCTGGAAACCTTGCTTCCAAATTCCTTAGAGACTTACACTATCCCTAACCCCCTCCCAACTTGAAAGCAGATAATTAGCCACTCCTCATGACCCCAGTACAGCTCTTTCTGCCCACCGGTCCTGTCCCCGTGCTTTAATAAAACCGCCTCTTTGCACCGAAGACATCTCAAGAATTCTTTCTTGGCCATCGGCTCCGAACTCTAATGTCTTTCCTACGTCAGGCCAGGAGTTGTTGCAGAAGAGACTGGAGAAATATGCTGGACCCTGGAGAGGGCAAGCTGAGGACAGAGCAGAAGCTGACACCCCCCCACACTCCCAGGTGGGATCTGTGTGACATTCCTCAGGCACTCCGGCTGCCCTAAAACTAAGGGAAGGAAAAAAACCAAAAGCACCAAATGGTTCACTAATAGAGATCACAGTCCAGCAAGACTTGAGTCTCCCTCTGTTTGCAAATGTCTTAGTGATTGACAAGAAAAAAGCTTTCTTATCCATAACCTAACTTCCAGAAGGAAACTCCCAACTATCTTAATGTCCCTTTTCCCATACCTCCCCCAACTCCCAAGTCTATAATCAGCCACTCCTCACAACCCCAGGGCAGCAGCGCTTTCTGCCCGTGGGTCCCACCCCTGAACTTGAATGAAATCACCCGTCTGTACTGGAGATGTCTCAAGAATTCCTTCCTGACTTTCCACTCCAGACCTCACCTACATTAAAAAAACCCACATCAGGTCCCGCCAGTGAAGCTGCTTCCATGCCGACCCGGGCAGTGGAGACGTTCTGTGGGCTGGGGAACGATGTGGCAAGATTATGGTTTTACAGAAGTTCTCTCATGTAAAGTAATGGTCCCCAGGCTTAGGCTTGCAGAGACCAATCAAATAGCAACAATGAGAACACCAAAAACTTCTTAAATGCTGAACACACATCCATCCTATGGCCTACCAATTCCATCCCTAGTATCTACCCTACAGAAATCCATATATATATATTCATCAAGAGACATGACGAGAATGTTCTTAGCAGTAAAATATGGTAGCTCCCAACTGGAAACCACTTACGTTCGTCAGTAGTAGAATGGATAAGTACGTTGTACAACATTCCTATTGTGACATATCACACAACAATGAACAAGAGAGATCACAGAATGTCACCAACATGATGAAGAACAAAAGCCAAACACAACAGATCCTTCCTCTATGACTCCATTTATATGGGGTAGAGAAACAGGTCAACCCAATCTCTGCTGTTAGATTCCGGTTAGTGGTGACTCTGGAGGAGAGGGTGATGGCTGGAAACATCAGAGGCTTCATGGGGTGCTGGGACTTCTCCAGTTCCTGATCCATGTATTGTGTGAGGACGTGTTGAGCTTGTGAACATTCACCAAGCTGTACATTGAGGAGTACATGCACTTTTCTATATTATGTTCTACTTCAAAAAAAATTAATTTAAAAATACCTTCGCAGGGGCGCCTGGGTAGCGCAGTCAGTTGAGCCCCTGACTGTTGGTTTCAACTCAAGTCATGATCTCAGGGTCACGAGATCGAGCCCTACATTGACTCTATGTTCAGCACAGAGTCGACTTGAGACTCTCCCTCTCCCGGTGCCCAACACTCCCTCCCCAAAATAAATAAATCTTTAAAAAAGACAAAAGCATCTGACTCTTGCTTTCAGTTCAGGTCTAGATCTCTGGGTCATGAGTTCAAGCCCCACGTTGGGCTCCACACTGGGCATGGAGCCTACTGAAAAACAAAACAAAATAAAACAAATCTTTGCACCTAGACCTACCATTGCCAGTTTGTTTGTTTTTTAAGATTTTATCTATTTATTTGACAGAGAGAGAGAGAGCAAGTGAGCAACAAGCAGGCGGAAGGGCAGAGGGAGAAGGAGAAGCGAAGCCCCGTGCAGGCCTCGACCTGAGCTGATGGCAAACACTTCACTGAGCCACCCAGGCGCCCCTGCAATTTGTTATTTTGCAACTGAGGCTATTGTACCAGGAAGGTAAGGTTTCATAATTACAGGATACATGGGCTTTCTTGAAATACAATTGCTGTATCTTTTGAAAATCTTTCTGCATATTTTTATTGGCTGTGAACTCACGTTGGAGCTCACTGGTGTATGAAGTAGGTTGGCGTGGGAAGATATAAGTCCAGACAGGGACAATGGCCGTCTGGGTAAGGTGATGGTGACAGTGGGAGGGTGAGGCAGGCCTGGGGACATGTCTCAACTTAGAACCAGTGAGACTTGTTGGCAATTTAGGGTTGAGGATGATTGAATTTCTTTTTGCTTGGGAACCTGGAAGATGGTGATGCTGTTACTTGAGACAGAAAATAAAGGAGGAATCCATTGAGGGAGGTGTTAAATTTCATTGTGGGCATGTTACGTTTTAAGTACCTGCTAAATCATACAGGAGTATTTATCTGGGAGGCAGTTGGAAAAGTGGGTTTGGAGGGATCAAAGACCAAAACTTAAGGGCTAAAATTAAAAAGTCTTAGAAGAAAATATCAGGGAAAATATCTTCATGATATTGGATTTGACGACTACATGGACATGACTCCAAATGCACAGGCAACGAGAGAAAAAAATAAAATCGAACTTCCTTACAATGGAGAACTTTTCAGCATCAAAGGATATTTATCGAGAAAGAGAAGAGAGAACCCACTGACTATCTACCTCATTAACCCGCATATATAAAGAAGTCCTAAAAGTCAGCAACAAAACACCGAACAACCCAATTCAAAAATGGACAAAGGACTTAGACATTTCTTCAAAGAATATATACAAATGGCCAATAAGCCCATGACAAGGTCCTCAACAACATCAGTCGTTACAGAAATACAAATCAAACCACAGTGAGATTCCATTTCACATGTACTAGGATGGCTAGAACTGAAAACGCAGCAAAGAACAAGTATTGTCAAGGACGCAGAGAAATCGGAGTGCTTGTGCCTTGCTGGTGAAACGTAAAATGGTGTAGCCACCGTGGGAAACAGTTTGGCCCTTTCTCATAACATGGAACTCGTAACTACCATGTGACCCAGCGATTCCATTCCCAGGTGTATACGCAAAAAAACTGAAAGTGAGAACTTGAACAGACGAACTCGTACACCCGCGTTCACAGCAGCATCATTCACAATAGCCACAGGGTGAAAACAACCCAAGTGTCCATCAGCAGATGAAGGGATGGACAAAGTGTGTATATAAATATAATATATATTATATACGTACTACATATATGCAATGGAATATCATTCAGACGTGAAAAGGAATGACATTTTCAGATATGCTACAACATGAATGGACCTTGAAAACATGCTTAGTGAAATAAGCCAGCCACAGAGGGTCAACCATTATATGATTCCACTTACAGGAGGTCCCTAGACTAGGCAAATTCATAGAGACAGAAAGTAGATTTGAGGTTACCAGAGTTTGAGGGGAAAAGGATTGGGGAGTTATTAATTAATGGATAGAGTTTTTGTTGGGGATGATGAAAAAGTTTTGCATGTACCTAGTGATGATGGTCGTACAGCATTCTGAATGCCACTCAATTGTACATTTACAAGTGGTTAAAATGATAAATGTGTTATGTATATTTTAACATACACACAAACACACGCACACCACAAAGCAGGCAAAAAAAAGAGGCTGGAACTCGGGGAGAGATCAATGCTGGAGATGATAATATGAAGTTGAGCGCTAGTCTGAGCTCACCCAGGTGGATCACACAGCAAGAAAGCAAGACCAAAGATGAAACTCCAGCAAACTCCACTTGTAAGGACTGCAGAGGAGCAGGAAGAAGGAAGAGGAGGAGAGGAGCTAGCAACAGATTTAAAAGGAACAGTTGGGGAGGCAAGGGTGGGAGGAAGGGGAGGGGAGCCAGGAGCGGTATCACGGGACCACCCTGGGAGGGTCAACAGGTGAGGAATGATGTCCAGGGCCACTATGACTTCAAGTTCATCAAGGAAGAAGCAACTGCTTCTTCTAAAGCCTCTGCACAAGATCCTTGGTCACCTTCACGTGAGTCATTTTATTTTTTTTTTAAGATTTTATTTATTTATTTGAAAGAGAGAGGGGGAGTGGGAGCAAGGGGGGGCGGGCAGAGGGAGAAGCAGGTCCCTCACTGAGCAAGGAGTCTGATACGGGGCTCCATCCCAGGACCCTGAGATCATGACCTGAGCCGAAGGCAGATGCTTCACCGACTGAGCCACCCCGGCGCCCCAGCGTGAGTCATTTTAGTGGTAGAGTCTAGCAGGCCAGTGGCCTGCACAATGAATGGACGGTGAGAAAGCAGAAAAATCAATCAAGTTTGCATAACCGTAAAAAACATATGTGGATCAAAGAGAAGAGAAAGATCAAATAATGGCTGAAGAGGAAGGTGGGCCAAAGGAGTTGGGTTTGCTTGTTGAAGATCTAAGTACTCTGAAGATGAAAGAAGGGAGCGATGATGGTCCAGAGGCTCCGAAGAGGCAGGAGGTCAAGGTGTGTCGAGAACTGAAAGGATGGGTCGACACTGGAGAGATGAAAGAACGCCCCTTTCTCGGGGCGCCTGGGTGGCACAGCGGTTAAGCTTCTGCCTTCGGCTCAGGGCGTGATCCCGGTGTTATGGGATCGAGCCCCACATCAGGCTCCTCCGCTAGGAGCCTGCTTCTTCCTCTCCCCCTCCCCCTGCTTGTGTTCCCTCTCTCGCTGGCTGTCTCTATCTCTGTTGAATAAATAAATAAAATCTTTAAAAAAAAAAAAGAATGCCCCTTTCTCTAAGGGTGGACATGGATGCCGTTACAGGGGAGGGGGTCAGGCTTTCAGAGCCCAAACTAAGATGTGTGGTCTAAAAAATGCAAGTATACTTTCAGGAACAAAGCCACCAATGGTGCCCGGTGCTTCTGAAACTTCAACATGCATGCAAATCACGCCGGCATCTGGTTGTGAAAAGGTAGATTCTGACTGAGTGGGTCTGAGACTCTGGACCTCCAGCAAGCTTCCCGGTGAGATAGATACTAGTGATCTGTGTGCCACAGATTGGAGCCCAGTCCCGTAGCCACTAGCCACGTGTGGCTGTCAAGCTTTCAAATGGGGCAAGTCTGAATTGAGAGGTCTTAAGTGCAGTAAGTATAAAAAACTCACCAGATTTCCAAGACTTAATATGAAAAAAAAATTGTAAAACATCTCAGTAATGTATATATGCTATATATTTTTCATTTTGTTTTTGTATTTTATTGTGGAAAATTTCAAACATACACAATAGTAAAGATTAATGTAACAAGTCCCCATATACCTATGCTATGGGTTGAAATGGGTCCCCCCAAAAAAGATGGTGGAGTCCTAGCCCTCAGTACACCTGGGGACATGACCTTATTTGGAGAGGATCTTTGTAAAGATAATGAAGTTAAAATGAGGTCATTAATCCAATACAACAGGTGTCCTTATAAAAGGGGGAAATTTGGACACAGGGTCAGAGACATACACCGAGAACAGACTATGTGAACCCCCAGAAAACACCGTGTGGAGACAAAGGCAGAGACTGGAGTGATCTGGGATACCACTATCCCAGGTATCCCAGGGACAGATTGTCCCCCAAGACTTCAGACAGAACCAACCCTGCCCACATCCTGATCTTGGACTTCCACCGTCTAGAACTGACCGGCAAGAAATTTCCGCTGTTTCAGTCCGCATTCGTGGTACTTTGTTCCAGACAAACTAAACAATCCATCGCCAAATTTCATCTCCACCCATACCCACTTCTCAGATGATTTTAAAGGCAAAAGTAAGGAGGAGGAAACATTCCAAATAGAACGCCACCCCAGGCCAGGGCCTCTACTGGAGTGAGGATGGGTGCCACAGTGGGTCCCAGGGCCCCCTGGGACGATCATGCAGAAGTGGAAGTGTTCAGTCGTCCTAATGATGGGGAGTCGGGTTCGGACAAGCTTTTCCTTCATGGAGCGTGGTCCTCTCCACGTCAGGGGCCAGGCTGAGCCTTATAACTTCGCCTGAGCCTTCACACTCACTCCAGACACGGGGCCAGATCCACGATTAGACACAATTACAGTATGAGCACACAATTTAAACAAAGGTGCCTCCCTCTTACTTCTCCATTCCAATCTCGAAATAAGCCCTAATCAGTTTAAATCGGGATCAAATCAACAGAGTACAGCTAGTAGGGATGTGGTCTGACTTCAATTTTTTCTTGACCCTTATCTTTCCTCTCCTACTTTAAAAAAAAATTTTATTTATTTTTTTTGACAGAGAGAGAGAGAGCTCCCGAGAGAGCACAAGCAAGGGGAGCAGCAGAAGGAGAGAGAGAGAGAAGCAGGCTCCCCGTTGAGCAGGGAGCCCAATGCGGGGCTCCATCCCAGGACCCCGGGATCATGACCTGAGCCGAAGGCAGGCATTTAACGACTGAGCCACCCAGGCGCCCCCTCTTCTGCTTTTCTTTTTTTTTCTTTTTTTTTTTTTAGTTCTACAGTACTTCTCTTCCCATTACTCTTGGGTGCCCACATACCCAGCCCCCCCCCCCGTGAGACCGAGCCCCTGGAAACCACAGCCTGGCCTCACTGCCTCTGCACCTCACCTATTCACTGTTTGATTCTCCGCATCAGAATTCTGACCCCATCCTGCCACGGAAATGAATGGCCTCCTAACCTCACCCTCTCGTTAGGGTGGTTCCATCTTCAATTTTTGCTGTTCTCTCTGGAGCTCTTGAGTCTGTCAACCCCTCCCTTCTTGACACTTAATCCTCTTTTTTGGTTTCCCAGAGACCATGCATTGCTGCTTCTCCTTCCATGGGTCTGACCATACTGCCTAAAGCTCCCTTTGTGCGGTCCCCTCCCCTTGACTGTCCAGGAAACACTAGGGCTCCTGAGTATCTCCTGGACCTTCTCACGTGACATGCCCCCCACCCCCAGCAGACTTCATTCATCGCTATGGCATCACTTGCCTCCTGGATGCCCCTGGTTCCAGTGCTATACCACCTCCATCCTTCAGAGCACTGAACATTGTCTTTTCATTATATGTCATATACAGAAGGGTATAGAAGATATCTACAACATTTTAAGGATTTATGAAAATAATAAGGCAAACACCCATATCACCACCACACAGATTAAGATGAAAATATCACCATGACCTTAGGAGTCTACGTGCCTCTTCTTTATTTTTTATTTTTTTAATTTTTTAAAAAGATTTTATTTATTTATTTATTTGACAGACAGAGAGACAGCCAGTGAGAGAGGGAACACAGCAGGGGGAGTGGGAGAGGAAGAAGCAGGCTCCCAGTGGAGGAGCCCGATGTGGGGATCGATCCCAGAACGCCGGGATCACGCCCTGAGCCGAAGGCAGATGCTTAACCACTGAGCCACCCAGGCGCCCCTATGTGCCTCTTCTTTAAAAAAAAATCAAAATAAAAATAAAAAAATTTATTATTTATTTGAGAGGGAGAGAGAATGAGAGAGAGAGAGCACGAGGGAGGGGGGTCAGAGGGAGAAGCAGACTCCCCGCTGCGCAGCGAGCCCCGTGCGGGACTCATCCTGAACTCCAGGACCGTGATGTGAGCTGAAGGCAGTTGCCTAAACGACTGAGCCACCCAGGCGCCCTGTGTGCCCCTTCCTGGTCACATCCCTCAGAGTAACATTTCTCCCCTTGCTGCCCCGTCTAGTTTACCCCTATGCATTAATCCAAAATCGATACAGCTTGGATGCTCCCCGTCTAGGATGGGCCAAGTGGCTTCTGTTGAGCGACCTTTCACAGATAACAACTGTAAATCCTGGGAAAAACAGAAAAGACAATGACCTGAAGGCACTAGAAAACAACCAAAACAAGGCAGATACTGGATGGGAGTTGGTACTTGGAAGAAAAGAAAGGAACTGTGTGAGTTTGCCACTTTTAGAGCTGACTTTTAGCCTAAAAGCTGGCCCCAGTTTTCACCACGTGGGCAACTGAAATCTGGATAGAAATCCACAGTCTTAGGCCCCTGGGTGGCTCAGTTGCTTAAGTGTCTGACTCTTGATTTCAGCTCAGGTCGTGACCTCAGGGTTGTGAGATCGAGCGTCATGTCTGGCTCTGCACTGAGTATAGAGCCTGCTTAAGACTGCTGAATATTCTCTCTCTCTCTCCATTCTCTCTCTGTGTGCCTGAGTGGTTCAGTTGGTTAAGCGTCTGCCTTTGGCTCAGGTCATGATCCTGGGGTCCTTGGATCGAGCCCCAAGTTGGGCTCCCTGCTCAGCGGGGAGCCGGCTTCTCCCTCTGCCCCTCCACCCCTCGTGTTCTCTCTCTCTCTCAAATAAATAAATAAAATCTCAAAAAAAAAAAAAAAGATTCTCTCTTCCTCTCCCTCTGCCCCTCACCCCCTCACATACACCTTGCGTGCTCTCTCTAAAAAAAAGAAAAGAAAAAGAGGTTGTGGCAACGACAGCAGCTGGGAATTAAGGAGGAGAATTCCAAAGGAGACATCCAGACAGGAGGAGCCCCCAAGTCTGTGTACATATTTTGTCCAAATCTCTGACCACTGAACTACAGGCATGGGGCAGACTCCAAGCAGCCCAGCTACGGCTCAAAGAACTGAACTGAAATTTGAGCTGCTTCTCACTGCAGAGAAGACAGACTTCACAGAACTTCAGCCGAGTTAACCGTCCACCAAAACAGACAAATCAATCCTCTCTGGAACAGAAACAGAATCCAGACTCCAAGGAATGGATCACTTACAATAACCAGAACACAATCCAAATTACTCCACATACAAAGGAAACAGGAAAATATGACCAAGAGGAAAAAAAATCAATGGAAACAGACCCCCAAAGAACCCAAATGTTGTAATGAGTGAAGATACTGAAAGTAGCTTTAGTGACCGCACCTCCAGCAGCACCAGTGTCTCCCCGCGTCGCCGTTTTGGACCTCCGTCCCCACCTCGGCTCGAAATGGACCCCAGCTGTCCCGGCTCCAACCCGTGGCTCTCGCACCTGCACCAGCGATGCAGCCCGGGGAAGCCATGGCGCCGCCGCCCCTTGGGGGGGCAGGAGCCACCGGGGCTCTGGCAGGAGGCCGGGCACTCTGCATTTGCTCCTCCCACAACGCCCTGTGGACCTTCCTGGCAACCAGGGGTTACGGCGCACCCCAGCCTGCAGGTGGCTGCACTTTTTTTTTTAAGGTTTTATTTATTTATTTGACAGAGAGAGAGAAGGAGAAGCAGACTCCCGGATTCTGGGCTCGATCCCAGGCCCCGGGGATCATGACGCGAGTCAAAGGCAGATGCCTTATTGACAGAGCCATCCAGGCGCCCCGGCGGTTGCACACTTTGAATATCACTCCAGAAGGGTGCATCTGGCGCGGGCCAAGAGTTGGCTTCACTGCGCAACTAATGAATCATCGAACTTTACATCGGAATCCGGGGATGTACTGTATGGTGACTACCACAATATAATAAAAAATCATTTAAAAAATAAATAAAAATAAAAAGTAAAAAAAAAAAAAAAGAGTTGGCTTCACTGGGTCAAGATCTGTTGGTTAGGGTGAACTCTATTTTGTGACCTTTAAGGTCTAAGTGAAATCAAATGAAAACCCACTGTCCCTGGACAAGAGAATGCAAAGGAGAAGCTGTGGGTATTCTCAGGAAGGGCTTGCTATTTGCTTTTTGTTGTGGTTGTTGGTTTGGCTTTTGTTTGTTTAAAAGAAATAAGAGAGTCATCTCCCTCCACCATTATCAGTCACCCACAGGCTCTAAGGGAACAGATGAGGCCCTCTCCTGGGGCATGAAGGAGAGGGGAGGAGGGGACACGCCCCAAAGAGTACTTGGGCCCCTGTGCCTTAGGGCAGTAGGACAGGGCCGATTGGCCGGCAGATTGGCCGGCAGCCAGCTCAGCATAAGGACGGCAGAGCACAGAGCTCTTACCACTGCGGCGGGGCGCGGGACACCGGGTTCCCAGCCGGGGACTAAGAGGCAACAGAGTTTTCAGTAGTTCCAGAGTTTGCCAAGATGCCCTGGGGGATGTGGCTCACTCCGAAGTTCCCTGCGCCAGGACCCTGCACACCCACCACGACCCAGCGTTTCTGTCCACCCCCCCCCCCCCGCAGGCATTCACGTTCCCTCTGCAACCCCAGGCTGCTGAGACGCCCAGCGCACCAGCCCCTCCGTCATCGCAGGCTGGGCCCTCACTGGTCACTGCCTCAGTGAGCTCCGGCTGCACCCTGTCCCCTGACTCAGGGGCAGCATCCCTGAATCTGTGCCCAAACAAAAGACGGTCTGCTCAGTCTTGAGGCCTCAGGAGCACACTCCCGCTCACTCCGCGCACCCTGCAGGGCGTTTGCTCAGAGCCCAGTCCGGTCTGGGGGGAGCCGAAGCAGGTCCCGCTTTGTCAGGGCCCCTGGGACCAGGTGTGCATTTGTGTAGAGTAGTGACCTCTCCGTGTGATTCCCGAGGGGAAGTAAGATCAGAGCTGCACCTGGGCTGTAGGGGGAGGGGGTGGCGGTAGGAGGGGATGTGGGGCAGGGCAAGGGATTTCTCTTGTCTTCCTGGGGGTCACTGGAATGGGAGGTCACTGGAAAGGCAGGGAAAGGCCTCAGTGGAATGAGAAAGGAGGTGGGGGTGACTGAGGTGAGCCTGGGGGAGGAGGGAGTAGACGCTGGGCCATTGGGCTGAAGGAAGTTGAGGTCCGAGGCACTAGAGGCCCCCACCTAGAGGTCAGACCGGAGCCTGGTGCCAGGTATAAATGTGGCATCATCCATGAAGAAGAGGGGGCAGTGGGTCCCCAAGGCACAGGAGGAAAGAGCCCCTTCGAAAGGGTCATGTCCCATTGCTTCTGTCACCCCACGATCTGTCACCCCCTGCCTAACTTGTCAAGGAAGCCAAAGCATTTCTGGAACTAAAGGACACCACTGTGCGGGTACTATCATAGAAATGGTCTCATCACCCCTAGCTCCAAGTCCCCCCCAGGCCCCCACAACTCAGATAAGGTCCAGATTCCTTATCTCCACACCCAGCCCCCATGCTCCCCCTTCCTCACACTTTCCAGCCACAACAACTTTCCCTGCATTGTGGCACACCCCTGCCTGCCCCCCTTCAGGACTTGGGTCTCCTGTCCCCCCCCAGGAGAATTCACCACGCAGCTCTCTCTCCAGCCACCCCCACCCCTGCTGGATTCTGCTTCACCACTTAGGGGCTCAGCGGGACTGTGACATCTGAGGGGTCGCTCCTAGGCCTTCTGACTAGCAAACGGTGGTGAATGAACAGGAAGCACTTGGCCTTATCTGTCCTAGACTTGCCACTGACTTGGAGGGTACACTTGAGTGCCTTTATTCTAGGATTTAGTACCCCAAACATTCCCTTCCAGACTCGGGGTTCTTGATCCTTTCCAGACTCCATGTTATTGTCCATAATCCTTCCTCACCTGGGGGGGTTCCTCCAGGTCTCCAGTTTACACATTCGTTCACTTGTGCAACAAATATTAAGACTAGTTCGTGGCAGGCACTACTGACCATCCAGGACACACGAGAACATGGTGGACACAGCCTGGCCTTCCAGGCAAACTTTTTTTTTTTTTTAGATTTTATTTATTTATTTGACAGAGAGAGAGACAGCTAGCAAGACAGGGAACACAAGCAGGGGGAGTGGGAGAGGAAGAAGCAGGCTCACAGCGGAGGAGCCTGATGTAGGGCTCGATCCCAAAACGCCGGGATCTCGCCCTGAGCCGAAGGCAGACGCTTAACGGCTGTGCCACCCAGGTGCCCCCCAGGCAAACACTTAACCATTTAAGAGTCACGCCACATTTTTAGTCCAATGGTGCGAGCCAGTGAGAACCCAGGTGGTGGCCCGTTGGCTGTGGCTGCTCCCTGGACCTTGGTCAGCTCCTGGTCCAGCGTAGGAATGAGGCCAGCCGTGGAGACTGCCCAGGGCCTGGGTCCCGTCACCCACGTATCAAGCAGAAGCTTCACTCCCCTGGATACCATCCCAGGCGTGGCGCAAAATTTTGGAGGTGGTTTGGCCACCGCCCAGTGCTCCCTAGCCGCCGGGTGGGTGTCTCCTGGGAGCTCAGAGCCCCTCCGGGCCAGAGCTGAGAGAGGGGTCCCACGCCCTTGAGGACAGGAAGTCTCAGGTCCGCGTGGAGACAGGCGGGAGGGAGGGGCCGGGCCAGGGCGGGGCCCGGGCAGAGGGGCGGGGTCGGGGCCCGCGCCCTTGTGGGCAGGAAGTCTCAGGTCCGCGTGGGGACAGGCGGGAGGGAGGGGCGGGGCGGGCCGGGGCTTGGGCAGGGGGCGGGGCCGGGCTGGAGTGGGCGGCCGGCCGGCGGGGGCGGGGCCTGAAGCTCTGGTATTTATCCCAGCGGCCGCGACCTCACGGTGGCGTGACGACGGCCGCGCGACAGCAGGACGGCTGCAATGGGTGAAGACGCTGCGCCGAAGGACGCTTAGACGGGAGTGGGATGGGGGCCACCACGAGCGCCCTTCCAGCTGCCCACCCACCTCCTTGGGGCACAACTCCGGAGCGGAAGTGGGAGCGGGTCACCGCGACCCGCGGGAGGGTGGGGGCCCCGGAAAGCGCTACGCGTGGCTTCTCAGGGTCCCGGGAGCTCCAAGTTAGAGGAGCAAGCGCGAGGGTCTGGGGGCGCACGGGTGTCCAGCCGGAACGGGTGGGCCAGCAAGGTGAACAGGTCAGTGCTGGACCAGGGAGAAGGCAGTCCTGACCAGAGTAGGCCAGAGACAGCGTGGTGCTGGGTGGTCAGGACCCGGGTCCTGGGATTGTGCGGCCTGCGCCAGGTCCTCGCTCCGCTCATTCTCCCTGGGGACCTTTGGTCGCAGACTGCACCTCCCCGTGCCTTAGTTTACTGGCCTGCGAAGGGAGAGTAATAATGATCCAACTTGCTATGAGGAGGTGAGAGGGACCACCCCATTGGCCCCTCTGAAAGTTTAGAATATGTTGGTTATTACTATTACTTTGTTTTCTCCCTGTTTTACAGAAAAGGAAACTGGGGCTCAGGAGGTTTTAGTAAGTGGCCCAAGGTCACACAGCTGGCAAGTGGCAGAGCCCAGGTCTAGCCAATTCCACAAAGTTCTGCCATGAAACCCTCTCCTGGATTTCCTCACTCAGCGGACCCAGTTTATTTTTCCTTCCTCTGGGTATCCCCAGCCCCATGCCAGGCTCTCCCTCTAATCCCTGGGGGCAGTGCAGGAATCTGAGCCTCCTGGGTTGCGCTGTTGCCCTGAACACATTGGAGCACTGATGAGGGGCTCAGAAAGTGCCTCCTTCATGCATGAGTGGGTGTCTGTCTTCCAGGTCTGCTCTCAGAGCTGAAGCTGGCTGTGCCCTGGGGTCACATCGCTGCCAAAGCCTGGGGCCCCCAGCAGGCCACCCCAGTTCTTTGCCTGCATGGCTGGCTGGACAATGCCAACTCCTTTGACAGACTCATCCCTCTTCTTCCGAAAGGTGGGGCTGAAGGGAAGCCCAGGGGCAACATGACATAGACTGCAGGAGAGTTAGGGGTGGGGGAGACAGCTGACCTAGCTGCCTTCTCCCCCTATCTCTTGTCTCAGACTTTCATTATGTTGCCATGGATTTCGGGGGACATGGGCTCTCATCCCATTATAGCCCGGGTTTCGCGTACTACCAGGAAAACTTTGTGAGTGAGGTCCGGAGAGTTGTAGCAGGTAAGAGGCAGTGTGTGTGTGTGTGTGTGTGTGTGTAGGGGTGCACTGGGGCATCCCCTCTCATTGTTGGAGTGGGGTGTGGTAGTCAGGAAACAGTGTTGGGCTGGGAGCGACCTGGGGTCTCGCCTGAGTTCTCCCAGAATTCATGGGTGACTTTGGGAAGGTCGGAGAGGGCTGCCAAGAAGAGCTCTCATCCTTCTGGGGGTCCCACCCCTTGTAAGGAAGCTGGAACCCCTCTAGTTTCCTGAGTGGGGCACCCCAGGTGCTGAGGAAGATGTCCTAAGCACAGGGACTGCAGAATGGGGGTTGGGGAGGGAGGCTGGGCCCATCCACATCTGGCTCCGTGTGTTTTCAGCCTTGAAGTGGAAGCGTTTCTCTCTTATGGGCCATAGTTTTGGTGAGTACAAGTTTACACTTCGGTGGGCAGGGGGCTGACTGGGCTGAGGGGCTGCGAGGAGGGAAAGGAATTGGTACACAGCTACCCTGCACTTCTGGGCACTGCAAGGAGAGATGAGGGGGTCTGTGGGCACTGTAGGCACTAGGCTCTTTGGCCTGAGGCAGCCCACCCCCAAGGGACATGGGGCCCCAGAGGTGGCTATCTTCCAACTTGATGAGGGAAATGTGACCTTTCAAGTGGCTAGGTCCTATGAAGGGGTCATATGGCCCCCAGGGAGGCAACCCCAAGTTTGACAGGGAATAAAGAGCCCTGCCCCCTGGTGGGAGAGAGCCAGGCCCCTAGCCTGGGGTGGGGCAGCCCCTGGGAGGAAGCTTTAGTAGGATTTTGAAAGCTGCGGAATACCAGCCCCATGACTCTTCTGTCCCCCAGGTGGCATAGTGGGCGGAACGGTGAGTAGATGGCTTTGCAGTGACCACCTCTGGCCACGTTGGGCATTCCTGCAGGTGGGGCAGGAGGCGGTGCGGGGAGGGGGGAGAAGAAGTTTCCAGGAAAGGAAGTATGTCCTCATATCACAAATTTGAAGCCAGTATTTGATGGCCTAGTGCCAGTCTGCTTTATAGATGGCAGTAATAATCATTATTGCGGGGAGGTCGGCGAAACTGGAGATTCCTGATGGAGTGCAGAGTTTCCATATTCGCCATCCCCAGAGAACCCTGGAATCCAGCCATCCACCAGGGTGTGAACCTTGGTTTGGGTGTGGACCTCCAGGGGCTGGGGCGAGGGAGGGGAGGCTACCCTGAAGGGAATGAAGATTCTGGTTCTAGCCCCTTGGAAATACCAGTGTCCCCAGGGAAAAGCCTGAGTCCCTTTGCCTTCTTCCTCTCCTACTCATTCTTCCCTTTTTGGGTCACATCGCAGTTTACCAGTATTTTCCCCGAGATGGTGGATAAACTTATCTTGCTGGACACAATGCCATTTGGCCTGGACCATAATGTAAGAATGGGGGCTCTCATGCATGCTGTCACGGGGGAGACCCAGGCCCCGGGTGGTGTCCTCAGCCCTGCTTCTTTTGGCAGGGAGGTGGGAGGAGGTGGCAGAGGGTAGACAAGGGGGGATCAGGGCGCCCCCAGAGAGGACAGGGTTCTGCAGCCCGTACCGCTAGGAGTGAGCAGAGAAAAGGCGTGCAGAAGCCTTGGTCATCCTTGGAAACCCTGTATGTGGCCTGGGATCTACAGAGTGCCAAGTCTATCACGAAGTGGCAGGAGGTGGGAGAGGGTAGGAACAGTGGATTGAGGAAGTTCTGGGGGTACACAGTGTGATGAGGCCCCCCATTCACATTCAGTTGTATGCCTCTGTGCTGTGCACACTGCACAACAGCGCACGGCAGCCCTGAGTGCGGACTGATGGGAGCGTGCCGACCCCTCCTGCCACCACCACCAATGACACCAAACACTGCTGTCCCTGCATCTGAGTCCTGGCTTCTGCCACTGATCTGCTGAGTGACCCTGGGCAAGACACTTGGCCTATCTGGGCCTCAGCTTCTTGACCTGTAAAATGAGGAGGTTGGACTAGGTGACCTTGGAGTTGTCTGCCCGCTGTCACATTCTGTCACTCTGTCCCCAGGAGCTCAGCCTCTCGGTTGTGACACAGCTTTGTCACCAGTTTTGGTTTCTTATCTGTAAAATGACCACAAGTGCCAAAAGGGCACAAAGCATGCTGTCTTTTTCTCACCACATGGCCAATCCCAGCACATAGTAAGTGCTCAGTAAGCGTTGGTTTCATGAATGGAGAGCTTGTGGGTGAATGTGAGGATCCGGTGAGACTCTGGGCTACTCTCCCTTCTTTTCTGTTTCACCCACTGAGTTACCCAACGCCGTGCCCCAGGATCTCCCTCCAGAGCATCCGGGTATTTGGCCCTCCCTGTCCCACCTTCTCTGGGGGATGGATGGGAGTGTCCCTTCCGGCTGCTGCTACTCCAGGTGGCGGCCTGTGGGCAGGGCTGGGCTGTTGTCAGAGCGTGCCTGAAATGGGTACACTCAAAGGGGGGCCTAGAGCCCCCAAACTGCATCCCGTCTGCCGTCTCCTCTCCACCATCTGGAGGGATAGCATTAATTAAAGCAGCCAAAATTGCCAACCCCAGATGGTCCGTGACTTATGGACCTAATATTGAACCTTGCAAAGCACTGACCACTGGCAGAGATTTCCTTTCTCCTCCATCATCCGTCCTGACCCCTCCAGCTGTCCGGAACACAGGCAGGGCTGGCCGGGCTGTCACTGAGGCAGACAACACGAGCTCTGATCACGGGGCCAACTGGCAGGGGCTGATCCTGTGCTGCCCTTCACTGGGTCAGAATGAATCCCGGCAGAGGGGCTGCCGAGGGCCGAGGGTGGGGGTGGGGAGGGAGCTGAGCCCCTCCATCGGCAGCCCAGAGTCCCGCCCACCCAGCAGACCCCACATCCCCAGGGAGTAGAGAACCTGCTGACCTACAGGCGGGGAGCCATCGAGCACATGCTGCAGGCGGAGGCTTCCCAGAAGCCCCGGCAGGTGGCCAGCCCAGAGGAGATGCTGCAGGGGTGAGTGCCATCGGGTGAGATGGGGCTGGTGGGGAGGGGAATGGTGAGAGGGGGTGGGGGTGGGAGACCTGGAGGAGCGAGGGGATACTGAGGGAGGATATCTCTGGGGCACAGAGGAAGCGTCTATCTCCTACGCACAAATCATACCGAGCCTGTTTCTCTCTGTGCTCACCCTAGGTTATCAGGCTTCCTGGCTCTCCAGACACCCCAGCTGGGACTTCCCTGCCTCGGGTCCTCCCTGCTCTATAATCGCGTCCTTCATTCCCAAGACCCCTTTCCACCTGCTCTCTACCCCTCTTCCTCTCCCTGTAACTGTGCGCGCGCGCACACACACACACACACACACACACACACAGAGTCTTTCCTTCCACACCTTTTTTCTCTCTGTGGCTCCTTCTACCTGGACCTCTCTGCGGACACCTTGCTCACTTGCCCACTCCTCCTTCTGGCCTCAGGTGACTGTCACTTCCTCGGGGAGCCTGCCCTGCCTCTCCTTGGTGAGCTCTGCTCCCGGCCCTGTAGGTAATCAAAGGTAGACATATTTGTTACCTAAAGGAGTGAAAATACACAAACGCGCACACACACACACACACACTGCTGACGTGGACATCCCCATTGACACGTGCCTGTGTCCTTTGTGGGGGCCCCTCCTCGTCTTTCCGTCTGGCCTTCCCTGCCCGCAAGACATTCAGCGTCCCTCTGTCCTCTCCAGGTTCCTGAAGAGAAACAGTCACCTGAGCGAGGAGAATGCACGACTCCTCCTGCAGAGAGGAACCACAGAGGTGGCCACAGGTAGGGACTCGCCGTCTAGGGCCGCTGCTGATCGCCACTGTTGAGACACGATAACTGCCAAGGCTCAGGCTGCTTGCTCTGGACCAGGCATGCATCGAGGGCTTAGCAGACAGTGTCTCGTGTCATCGCCCTGCTGCCCTATGCTCACCCCGTGCAGAGCGGGAGAAACTGAGGCTCCAATAGGCCAAGTGACGCATGCCAGGTCAGACAGCTGCCGCACATCGCAGAGAGGCCTGTGGGAAGCACAGTCAGCTGTCTTGGGAGTGAATGTTGGGGAATGTCACAGCCGTGCTTTGCTGACCCTGTGTGGTGGGCGTCAGTGTCCGAGGCGAGGGTTTGAGGACGTCCTGCGGGGCCGGGTGACTTGAAAGAGGTTTTTCAAAATGGAGAAGTAGAGTAGGTGGCACCTTGGCTTCAGGGCAGCCTCGGGCCTGTGTTTTCTGCACTTCGTTTCCCAATGTAGTCGTTCCGGAAAACCGTACCAAGTCCCGCTCAGTGCCAGCCCCAAGCGCGGCGGCCACGGGAGCAGAGGTGAGCGGGTGCAGACACTGCCCCTCTCCTGGTGGGTCTCTACCTCCGGCTGGTACAACTCCAGGGGTGCCCTTCACCAGTGCCCTCCCTGGACCTGACTCCCCCAGGGGTTGAACAAGGAGGAGGCCAGGTCAGGAATGTCCATTCTAGGAGGAGAAACAGATGATAGACACATAAACAGACAAACGAGACATTTTATTGTAAGTGTAATCAAGAAATGTCCAGGGTGTTCTGGAAGAAACCCCACAGCGGGAGTCCTGGAAGCGGCTCCCAGAGGTGAAGCCCAAGGGAGACAGTGGGGTGAGATGGACCAGGCACCACATGGGGCCCAAAGACCTGGGCCGATTCCTGACTCTGCTAGCTCAGAGATCTTAGGCAAGTCCCCCCTTCCCACTGAGACACCTCCCCCCTGTTTTTCTCAGGTGATAAATAATGTCTTAGGATCGTTGTGCTCGTGGTCCGAGAGGATCAAGCAAGGAGGTGAATGCAGCTTCAGCCCATAAAGGTCAAAGGAGGCGGGGTCAAACCCACGGGCTTGCCAGGTGTGAGGAGGTGGTGGGATTAAGTGGGCTGCTGGGAGTCAGGCAGCAGGGAGTGGCGGGGACTGCGGGACTGGAGGCAGGACAGCCCAGCCAGTGGTTCTCCCTGGGCGCTCTGGGTCTCATATGGCCAGAATTTCCAGTTGCTCACAAGAAGCCGGAGATCTCCCGTGTTGTGTTGTTTGACCAGGAGTTGTCAACACACCGTGAGGTGAGATGGAATATACTTAAGGGATGTTTTGGCCTCAGGCTGCCAGTCTGTGACTTGTGAGGGACTGTCTGTTACCATCTTGGAACCTTGGCAAGTCCTCCACGGAGAGGGGAGGTCGAGGCGGAAGGCCGCAGGCCCAGGCTTCCCAGTGTGCCCACACAGATGGCCCCCCCAGAGGGGCCCCGGCGCAGAAGTGGGCTAATCCGGAATAAGACATGTTCCCAGCTAGGCGGGGGAAGCCAATTAGGCCAGGCCCAGGTCACATGAAGGGGTGAGCCCAGACACTGAACCAGTTGTCAAAGAGGGTGAAGAGAGAAGGGAGGCGAGGGGACAGGCAGCTGGGTCACTGTGTCGGGCCCAGCCCCTCTGCAGCAGTTGTGGCCCTTCGGGGCTGAAGGTTGACCTAAGACGACACCGAGCAGGCTCCCAGCCCCCACCGGGTGGCATGACACTGGGAGAGCCCGTGTTCCAGGCTTGTCCTCAGGCCCCAGGACCCCTGAGAGTCCCCACTCCACTCCGGAGCAGCAGAGAGCAGGGACAGTGCCATCAGTCCAGCCTGATCCTACAGCTGAACCCAAGTTCATCTGCCCAACGCACAGCAGAACCAATGACCCAGACGTCAAGCGTGCAGTAAGGAAAGGGTTTATTTGAGAGGCAGACAAAGGAGGAGGTGAGGAGATGGAGAACATTCTCGAAGGGGAATGCCAGGGTTTTTTTAAAGGCAAGTGGGAAAGGGTCTGGGGAAAGGGGAGAGGAGCTCTGTGACTCAAAACCAGATAAAGGAAGTTACTTTAAGTAGCGGAGGGTTAATTTCATTTTGTTGGGGTACTTGGTTGTCATGGTGTCGGGCAAGAGTATTATCTTCTAGAAACATGGCGCAGACAGCATTCCCCGAACAAGCGGGTTTGGGTAAGAAAGCTGCAGCCGCCTCAGTTGCCCTGTTAACGCTTTGGTTACTAGTTTCGGTCCCCACTGTCATTGATCATTCCTCATTCTTGAGCGAATCGGGAGGATGACCGCTCCGGCTACTTCCTGCTGAAATGGGGCGGAGATCGGGGTGAGCGGAACGGACCCTTTCTGCACTTAATCGGAAATATTCCTCAGTTCCGGCTTAAAACCCTGCGCTCTGCATGACTAGAATTTTTGTGCTTTGGTGAATAGTTTTTGTACAACGTTTCGTACCGCATGCTGTGATTAAGTAGGGAAGAGGGAGAATTAGGAATATGGAAGATGCCACATTCGAGGAAGTATTCCTAGGCAGGTTGACCGAAATCCCTGGGGAATCCAAGAAAATAATCCAGAAAAACAGTCCAAATCTGAGTCCAGGACTTTAAAGATTTGTTGTAACCAAGTAGCTTGTGGTCTTTATTTTGGCAAGAGGAACGTCCACTTCGGAGGAAGTATTAATATACGTGCAGCCTGACGAATAAACACCTCCTTGTTCCACTAAAACATAACCTAAAGCAGTTCTTTTTTTTTTTTTTTAAATAATTTTTTATTATATTATGTTAGTCACCATACAGTACATCCCCGGTTTCCGATGTAAGGCTCGATGATTCATTAATTGTGTATAACACCCAGTGCACCATGCAATACATGCCCTCCTTACTACCCATCACCGGTCTATCCCATTCCCCCACCCCCCTCCCCTCTGAAGTCCTCAGTTTGTTTCTCATAGTCCATAGTCTCTCATGCTTCATTCCCCCTTCTGATTACCCCCCCTTTCTTTATCCCTTTCTTCCCCTACTGATCATCCTAGTTCTTATGTTCCATAGATGAGAGAAATCATATGATAGCTGTCTTTCTCTGCTTGACTGGCTGAACTCAATCAAGCAGAAACCAGAAGTACAGTAGAGCAGATCGACCAGGACTAGAAGCTGGTTCTTTGAGAGAATCAATAAAATTGACAGACCACTGGCAAGACATCAAAAGAAAGAGAAAGGACCCAGATTATTAAAATTATGAATGAAAAGGAGGAGTCTGACAGTGAGCACCACTGAAGATGGAAGGAATTATTAGAAATTTTTATCAACAGCTATATGCCAATAAACTAAGCAATCTGGAAGAGATGGAATCCTTCCTGGAAACTATAAACTACCAAGTGTGAAACCTGGAAGAAATTGATTCCTTAAACAGGCCAATTAATTATGAAGAAATTGAGTCAGTGATAAACAACCTTCAAATAACAAAACTCCAGGCCGGACGGTTTTCCTGAATTCTACCAAACATTCAAAAGAAGAAATACCTATTCCCTCTAAAGCTATTTCAAAAATAGAAACAGAAGGAAAGCTACCAAACTCATTCTATGAGGCCAATATTACCTTGATCCCCAAACCAGGCAAAGACCCATCAAAAGGAGAATTACAGGCGATTTCCCTAACGAATATGGAGCCTAAAATCCTCAACAAGATACTTGCTAATAGAATCAACAGTACATTAAAGGATTATCCATCACCGATCAGAAGTGGGATTCATACCTGCGATGCAGCGTGGTTCAATTAGACATAAATCAATCAGCGTGATACATCATTATCAACAAGAAAAGACTCAGGAACCATATGATCCTCTCAATCGATGCTGAAAAAGCATCTGACAAAATAACAGCATCCTTTCCTGATTAAAACCCTTCCCAGAGTGTATGGAATAGAAGGTACATTTCTCAATCTCATAAAAGCCATCTATGAAAAGCCTACTGCAAATACATAATTCTCCAATGGGAAAAGCTGGAAGACCTTCTCCCTTAAGATCAGGCTCGACAAGGATGCCCACTCTCGCCACTATTATTCAACATAGTACTTAGAAGTCCTTCAAGCAGCAATCAGACGACAAAAAGGGATCAAAAGTATTCAAATTGGCAAAGAAGAAGTCAAAATGTCTCTCTTTGCAGATGACATGATACTCTATATGGAAAACCCAAAAGCCACTCCCCAAACTATTAGAAGTTATAGAGCAATTCAGTAACATGGCAGATACAAAATAAATGCTCAGAAATCAGTTTGCATTTCTATACACGAATCTTTGGGAGACCCGAAGAAAGAAGAGAATTAGAATCCATCCCATTTACAATAGCACCAAAAACCATACGTTACCTATGATTGCTTAACCAGAGGCGTAGGACCTATATTCTAGAAACTATAAATCACTCTTGAAAGACATTGAGAAGACATAAAAAGATGGAAAGATATTCCATGCTCATGGATCGGAAGAATTAACATAGTTAAAATGTCCGTACTACCCAAGGGCAATCTCACTTTCAATGCTATCGATCAAAGAAATACCAAGGACATTTTTTCAAAGAACTGGAACAAACAGTCACTTAAATTTGTATGGAAACAGAAAAGGCCCTGAATCTCCAAGGAACTGTTGAAAAGGAAAAAAAACAAAAGCTGGGGCATCACAATGCGGATTCGAGCTGTACACAAAGCGTGATCACAAAGACAGCATGGTACTGGCACAAAAACAGACACATATAGACCAATGGAACAGAATAGAGAGCCCAGAAATGGACCCTGGCAATAACTTTGGGCAACTAATCTTTGACTAAACCCAGGAAAAACATCCGGTTGGGAAAAAGACAGTCTCTTCAATAAATGGTGCTGGGAAAATTGGACAGCTACATGCAAAAGACATGAAACTTGACCACTCTCTACACACATAAAAAAAAACTCCAAATGGATGAAAGACCTCGATGTGAGACAAGAATCCATCAAAATTCTAGAGGAGAACACCAGGCACAACCTCACGACATCGGCCAAAAGCAACCTTCATGACACATCCCCAAGGCAAGAGAAACAAAGATAAAATGAATTTATGGGACTTCATCAAGATTAAAAGTTTCTGCACATCAAAAACAGAAAAACTAGAGGCAGCCGCAGGATATGGAGAATATATTTGCAAATGACACTACAGATAGGACTGGTATCAAGATCTACAAAGGAGACTTCTCAACTCAATACCACGAGAAACAAATAAACAAATCAAAAATGGGCAGAAGATATGAACAGACACTTTTCCAATGAAGACATACAAATGGCTAACAGACATGAAAAAATGTTCAAAATCATTAGCCATCAAGAAATTCAAATCAAAACCACACTGAGATACCACCTATACGCCAGTTAGAATGGCAAAAATAGGGCAAGAAACAACAATTGTTGGAGAGGATGTGGAAAGGGGATCCCTCCTACATTGTTGGTGGGAATGCAAGTTGATACAGCCACTCTGGAAAACAGGAGTTCCTTAAAAAGATAAAAATTGAGCTACCTATGATCCAGCCATTGCACTACTGTTATTTACCCCAAAGATACAGACGTGAGTGAAGAGAAGGCCATATGCACCAATGTTCATAGCAACCAATGTCCACACATATAGCTAAATTGTGGGAAGGAGCTGAATGCCCTTCAACAGATGACTGGATTAAGAAGTTGTGTCCATATATACAATGGAATATTATCAGCTATCAGAAAGAACAAGTTCTCAACATTTGCTACAACATGGGCCGGCACTGGAGGAGATAATGCTAAGTGAAATA
>NW_024424564.1:50569595-50580119 GCF_017311325.1 Ursus maritimus
AGCTTCCGATATCTGTGCACAGTTTCATGGCTCCCCGCTTCGTACCTCAATACTCAGCGCTGGAGATGTTCATTTGCAGAGATCCAGATGCGTCTTCCTGCGTCTCAGGCTGGTTCCGTGGTTGTTTAGGCTGGTCTGGTACCTATCCAGCTCGACTCGGGGGACCGGCTGAAAACGGTGTCTCCTACTCCTCCGCCATCTTAACTCCTCCCCCCAGAAAGTAAAGTTCTAATGATCTAAAATAACAGAGACCCAGGAGAAACACCTGCTCCCGCCGAAGTGACACAGCCTCAGCCCCCGGCTCTGGCTCCGCCCTCTTCCTCTTGCAAGGTCAGTCCTTCAAAATCCCTAAAGCAGTTCTGTTGTCTAAAACCATTCTGGCCGAAGAATCTAAGTCCTTCTCTTGAGCTGCTGTAGCCGAAGCAGTTTCATTAGCAAATAGTCCCAAAGATATAGAGAGATTTTGTTTTTAAGATTTTATTTATTTATTTATTTATTTATTTATTTATTTGAGAGAGCGAGCGCACAAGCAGGGGGAGTGGGAGAGGGAGAAGCAGGCTCCCTGCTGAGCAGGGAGCCCGATGCGGGACTCGACCCCAGGACTCCAGGATCATGACCTGAGCCAAAGGCAGACGCTCAACCGACTGAGCCACCCAGGCACCCCATTATGTAGAGAGGTTTCTAACCATATGTTCATGGGCCGTCACTCCCCACCAGGGTAATAAAGTTCTTCCAGAGAAATAGCCTGTTCTGCCTTCTGGGCACCCTAGTAGGTAGCCCTGCACCTCTCCCCAAAGCAAATCACCATTCAGTATGGACCTTTTAGTTCTGGAAAAAGGTTTTCAAGAATTGGTCCAATGCTGAACCTCCTTGACTGATCATTTGCCCCACAGACAAACATATATCCCATCGGAGCACAGAGGATTCTGGGCATGTTTGGAAAATTAAGCTTTTTTTTTTTTTTTTGAAGAATGGGAGAAAGAGGCTGGGGGGAGGGGCAGAGGGAGAGGGTGAGAGAGAATCTTTCTTTTTTTTTTTTTCTAAGATTTTATTTCTTTATTTGACAGAGAGAGAGACAGCCAGAGAGAGAGGGAACACAAGCAGGGGGAGTAGGAGAGGAAGAAGCAGGCTCCCAGTGGAGGAGCCTGATGCGGGGCTCGATCCCAGAACGCCAGGATCACGCCCTGAGCCGAAGGCAGATGCTTAACGACTGAGCCACCCAGGCGCCCCGGAAAATTAAGCTTTTTATGTGGGGGAATTCTGCTTAGAACCTGGCCAAGCTAGGGAGCAGTATAAGACAGTGTGCACTTGAAATTCAAATGACATGCCTGTGAAGGGGAAGAGATTCCCTTCAGGAACGGGCTGTTTTGTGACTTCCAGTTTGTACCTAGGCAGGAGGTAATGTAACCTGAAGACTGATTAGTCCATCTTTGCTGAACTAAAACAAGGAGACGTGGCCCAGAAAGTGGGTTTTGTTAAACAGACAAGTAGACACTGTCTGTCTGTTAGAGAGTGTTTGGTTTTTATGACCATTATGACCTCGCTCTTACATGAGCTTCCAAAGGTCATTACAGGGGACACTGTCAGGGGTGTTAAAAAGAAACAGGGCACACAGGATCCTCCATTAAGTAAAAATACTGACTGATAAGTATTTTCGACCTGGTTGGTTGCGGCTGTAGGTTGCTCTTCCATAGGTTACCGTGAAGCTGGGCTCATTAGAGAAAGGTTACGGGCCTAGCTGGGGGGTCGACGTGGTCATGTACGGAGAGGGGTTTCAGGTACCGTATCCAGCAGTCAGACAAGTCACCTGAAGAAGCTAAAGTCTGTGAAATTCTGACCATGGAATTCTCTTTCCAAGTAAAAGAGATGAGAATTATGGAGCAAACCAACAACCCCAAGGAGTCCTGCTCATCTGTTACTGCGTTTGTCTCCCAAACAACACCTTGAGGTCCAAGAACAGTTAGCAAATTCCTTTTCCAAAAGTGGTTGGGGGAGGTCTGTGCTCTGGGAATGCCATCTTCCAAGCTTTGGGTGATCCTGGCTCTTAGGTGGTTTTTTGTTTTTGTTTCTGTTGGTGGTGGTTGTGGTGGGGTTTTTTTCTTTTTTGTCTTCCATTCTCCAAAGTCAAAAGTCTCCTTTCCTTCCAAGTAGCCCCATGAGCAAGTACCGGGGAAGGTTCGTTGCTGGGTCACCTCAGTATAGCGAAAGTCCCATGGCGTGGTTATGAATTAACATTTTCCCCTTTTGATAGTTTTTTTTCCTTAGAAAAACATCACAGAACAGGATTGTTTGCTCTTAGAGTTTCACTGTTCTGTTGTTCTGTTCTAGGAAGTTTGCTCCCGATTTCATGAACCAGTCTTAGTCTTGAAAACAGGTTACTTCAGTTACAGGCATCTCATTTCAGGAGGTGGTCCTGCGGGGGGCTCTCAAAGTTAGACCTATACTGCGCAAGTCATCAGGTAATTAGTTAAGAGGCACCTCTGTGGAAACAAAAGAAAAACCCGGATTAATGGCTGGAGCAAATTGTGAACCCAGTGTCTGAGTCCTGAGTGCTGCTCAGAAGATTTCTAGCTGTCGGGCTTGAAGCACGTTCAGATGGAGTGAGGGCTGACAGATTTCCCTGGCCTGTAGTCTGCATGTTTCGGGTGATCTTTCTGAGTGGTCCGCACAGCAACAGATAGGAAGATTGTTTAAACGTGAGCTGTTGTGGTAGTTTCTCGGAAGTTTACCTCAAGTTGTCTAGCTTCAGTCTTCAAGGTTTCATGTAAAAAAAAGGGGGGGAGGCACGCCTGGGTGGCTCAGTCGTTAAGCGTCTGCCTTTGGCTCAGGGCGTGATCCCGGCGTTCTGGGATCGAGCCCCACATCAGGCTCCTCCGCTGGGAGCCTGCTTCTTCCTCTCCCACTCCCCCTGCTTGTGTTCCCTCTCTCACTGGCTCTCTCTTTCTGTCAAATAAATAAATTTAAAAAAAATTCAGGATCCAGCCCAGTTTTATAGGCAAACAACAAATACTCAGAGATAATTAATCAGAATGAGAATCTGACATCTACAAAGGTATGTCACTGAAACATAATTTTTCTCACAAAAATCATCCTTGTATTCCTCAAAGATAGCCAAATCGAGACTAATTCATTTGTAAGATAGTCCGGTGTTAACAAGCTTGGCCTGATGATGCGCGTAAGTGCAGAAAGAATAGTGATTGTCCATGTAGGTTTCTTAAAAATGCGCTTTGCTGGAACTTCTCATATACTTTCAGATTGAACTTTTAGCAGCCTCTTGCGGCTAAGAAGCCAAACCACATAATTGCCATCAGATTCATGTCGGTACCTATAGATTTGGGTGAATTCTTCTCTTCTCGAGGTCCTCAAAATTATCCTCCAAAATCTGTATCCATTTCCTGGAGCTGCCATTACAAAGTCCCACAGACTGGGTGACGTAAACAACTTTGATTGTCTCACAGTTTGGAGCCAGAAACCCAGAGTACTGGCAGCCTCTGTGTGCCTCTCCTAGCTTCTGGTAGCCTCAGGCGTCCCTTGACTCGTGTGGGGCATTCTCTCTGCCCTTCACAGAGTGTGTTAGGGGAGAGTGTGTGGAAAAGGCAGAGCAGCATGACAGGATCAGGATGTGTGGCAGAGCTTGCAGATTGCTCTTAAAAATAGAATGGTCTGGGTTGACCTCATGGAGAAGTGACTTTTGAGCAAAAGTGATGCAGGAGAGGGAGCTAGTCACCCAGATAATCTAGGAAGATGATCTGGGGAGGAGAGATGCCAGGAAAGGCTTTGAGATGTTGGGGAGGAAAAACTTTTGCCCACCCTTCAAGTTTCTTCCAGCTGGTCTAAGATTTAAAATTGAAAGATTAACAGGAGAAAATAACATTTAATTACATACGTACAGGGAATCCACATAAACATGAGAGATTCCAAAGACAGGCAAAATGAGGTATATATTGCCATTCTGGACTGAGGGAGGGGAAGGGGGTAAGTGGTCTTAGGCGTCAAAGGGAAGGAAAGCAATTCACAGAAAGAATGGAAAGAGTAAATGGTAAGCAAGTGTTTGCTGGGCCATCCGAAACAATGAGACATGAGGAGGAGTTTTAACAAACAGACTTTGCTAAGTTCCTCCCCGTCTACTACACCCAGTTCCTATAGTATGACGTAGTTATCTATGGTGCGCGCTCCTTCCTCTGTCCGAATCCTTTTAGGCAGTTACAGGGAAGGTCAAAAAGAATAACTTCTTGAGTCTTCCGTTTCTTAAAAATAATTGGCCTAAAATATGCCAGAGATACATTTCGGGGTGGCACATTTGGTCCCTCACTGAGGCACGAGCTTGACCTGGCTTGTGGGAGAAACAGGAAGCAGTAAGCCAGGGTGGGGAGGGAGCGAGCAGCCAGGTCCTTATCTACCATCTTAACCGTGTTCCCATCATAACCCTGGCTTTAGTCTTGAAACAAGCCTGAGGTATTGGCATGAGGGAGGGAGAGCCCAGCAGTGCTTGGGGTTCCGTAATGACAGAACACAGTCCTGTGTCAATATGTGGCCCCCACATCCTGAAGTGGGGCCCCACATTCACTGTTGTGGATGCTGAACCCCTCAGCTTAAACTGGGCAGCCCTGGGGCTGAAGGCATGATTTGTTTTCACTTGTACGGTTCGAACACAGAAATTTCTCCTGAGGGGGATTTTGAGTAGGTGCTCATATTTAAAGTAGAAAGATTTTATTTAAAAATGAAGATTTCCAGTGTCTTTCTTTTTTTAAGATTTTATTTATTTATTTATCAGACAGAGAGAGAGCTTGCACGCAAGCAGGGGGAGCAGCAGGCAGAGGGAGAAGCAGTCTCCCCGCTGAGCAGGGAGCCGATGAGGGACTCCGTCCCAGCAGCAGCTCTGACCCTGTCTGCTCTGAGGCAACCACCCTGTTCTGTTGTCCCCAGGGCTGCAGTTAGGACTCTCAGGGTCCAAGACCCCTTTGTTTGCAGAGGAAACCAAGGAAACCAAGGCCAGAGAGGGAGGATCCAGGGCATTCTGCCCCATTTCATATGCCCATCCCAGGGCTGATATCACCCATCCATTCAGATCATTCAACACATCAACAGATCAGTCCTGGACGCCTGCCCCAGGCTTGCTATGCACCCAGCTCTTCTGCCCCACCTTGTAGTCCTGGAGTAGAGAGCCTGGGGTTAGGGGACAGACGTCACTCACCACAGAGGTTACCCACCTGGGAGAGGAGTGCTGCGTCTGTGGAGAGCCCTGCCCCGGAGACCCAAGGGTCATGAAGACTGAGGATAGTGCCCAGAAAGGTAAGAAGGATGAGGTAACGAGCATTCCAGACCCAGGCGACAGTATGTGCAGAGGCCCTCCCCACAGCAGGAGGGAGCATGTCCAGTCCTGGGACCTGACAGAAGGCCAGGAATATTGAAAGAAGGGCAGAGTGGCTGCCATGGGGGGTGGGGGAGTTGGGTCCTGGACAGGGTAGGATCCATCCAGGATGCTAACCATTGGTTGACGGCTGATCGTGGTGTTTATTCCAAGAGCAAAGTGTCAAACAACAAAAATCCAGCTGAGGAAATTTGAAGATCTAATTGGCTTTAGTAAATGACCCGTGCGTCGGGCAGCATCCCATCTAGCAAAGAGAAAAGAAGTCCGTCAAGCTGTAGAAAAGAAAAGGATTTTAAAGGCAGAGACAGAAACAGAGGAAGGAAATGATTTGCGAAGAAGGCATTGTTTCCGACGAGGTCGCCCTCCTCAGAAGGGGCCTGTCAGTAGATTTGCTGGTGACGGCCGGGAAGTCCCATGTTGACTGGTTAGAGGTTACCTTCCCGGCTGGGCTGAAACCGCAGTTAGGTCACGTATTAAGTCTGGGTGGGCTGACATGGGCCCTTCACATAAGGGCCTCCCTTTTGGGCTTGTGGTTGTCAACACAAAATGAACAAACTTTTTAGAATTTCTTTTAAAAAAAGGAAGAGCACAAGGTCGCAGGCTTCAGAGGTATGGGAACAGAACTTAGATTTGTACTCTTATTTTTAGTCAAAACGTCTCTCGTCGGCTATTTGCTAACGAGCGGACGTACAACGTGTGCTCGGGGCGGAAATAGAGCCCGCGCTTTGAAGTTCGGTGAAGTCACTCTGACCTTGGTAAATATTAAAGTTATAGCTTCCCTGGGAGCCCCGGAGCAGGGCCCACGAACATTCAAAGTTGCAACGTTCCTGTATCATTTCTCCCTTTTGATCAACAATCTTTCTCAGCCTTGGTGATCAACCCTTATTTTACGTTCCTTAGATGGAACCCGTGCATTGAGCAAACAGATACATACCGTATGTCCCATGGGGCTTTGGGGTGGGGACTTCACCTTGGAAGGGGCAAAATCCAGTCCACGATATCAGGAGGTTATCGCAGGACGAGGGCGGGGGTGCTGTGGGTATGCTCCAAGATGGGGTTTTAGGCTCCTGGTTTCCAGGAAGGAAGGCCGGGCCTTGCTTGTTGCCAGGCTGGGACCATATCGGTTGACCTGGAGTCCAGGCCTCCGCGGAGACCACTAGTGAGTTTGTTAGTGGGGTCGGAAAAGATGCAATTGCTGATTGGGGGAAACCGTTGTGTGAAAAACACATTTTAAACTTCTTGCTAGTTTTCACCTCATTAACCCTATGGGGCATGGTTTCAGCCCTGGCCCCCACTTACCCCTGGAGTTGTGGTCATTCCTCAATCTCGAAGAATTGAAACGATGACCGCTCTGACTACTTCTTTATCTCCTCGGGCGAAGTAGGTTTTGGGCAAAGAGAAGTTGTTGCAAATCTTCGCCGGGTCATGCCTATGGTGCCAGGCTGAGCAAGTTTTAATTTACAGGTTACGGCAGCAAAGGAAATAAAAGTAACATGGAGTCAGACATGCCGAGATTTTTCCAGACCTAACTTCCCATTCAGTCTTTTCATTCCACTTCTATGGAGCGGGGCAGAGGCGCGTCTCCTGTAACTGCTTCAACCTGAATTAGGTGCGGTAGGGGGCTTTGGAAAGGAAGGATTTGACACGGTGCAGGACACGGCTTTTGGTACCTGTGCTAATGGAGGGGACTGTCAGACAGTTCCTTATCTGAGAACGTGGATATTTTCCGAAATAGTTTGGGACCACACGACATTAATTTTATCCCCAAGTGTATTCTATGGAACAGTAACAGTATATAGTCAAACCCATCATTCCTTCTAAAATTGATCTGACGTCAGTGGGTATGCAAGAGAACAGATAGTCAACCAGTGCCAGCCACCTCGGACGGTGGGGTGTGGTGGTCAAGGGCTTCTTGGAGCAGGTGGCTTGCTGCCTGCTTTTGTCTGTATGGAGTCTCATCTCCCAGCAGGAGGAGACAGGTGCAGTAAGTGGTATCAGCCATCATACAGACTCTGCCTTGTTAGCAAGCAATCAGAATCAGTAAGAGACATTTCTATGGAAGCAAAAGAAAAACACAGGTTAATGGTCAGGGCAAATTCTAAACCGTGTCCGAGTCCCCTAGTGCTGCCAGTGAGATTTTTTTTTTTTAAAGACTGCATTTCTTTATTTGACAGAGAGAGAGCACACAAGCAGGGGAAGCAGCAGGCAGAGGGAGAGAAGCAGACTCCCCGTTGAGCAGGGAGCCCGATGTGGAGCTCGATCCCAGCACCCTGAGATCATGACCTGAGCCCAAATCAAGAGTTGGTTGCTTAACCACCTGAGCCACCCAGGTGCCCCTTAACCTGCTTGTTCTTAATAATTAACCCATGACGGGGAGCAGGGAGCCCAACGTGGGGCTCGATCCCAGCACCCTGAGATCATGACCTGAGCCCAAATCAAGAGTTGGTTGCTTAACCACCTGAGCCACCCAGGTGCCCCTTAACCTGCTTGTTCTTAATAATTAACCCATGACGGGGAGCAGGGAGCCCAACGTGGGGCTCGATCCCAGGAGCCCGGGATCATGACCTGAGCCGAAGGCAGCTGCTTAACCTGCTGAGCCACCCAGGCGTCCCCATTACCGGTCACCTTTAACAGATCAAATAAAAGTCAGCTTACATCGAGGAGGTCCGGGTGTGCCCAGGAGACTTCACCAGATACACATGGGAGGTGCAGAGCAGTCGAGGGGCACGGAGGGTCCGAGCTGGTACCGGGCGCCGAGCTCCGGGTGACCCCCTGGCGTTCCCCGCCCAGTGGCTCGGAGATCCTACCTACACCGCCGAGAACTGTTGACGCAAATGAACAAACAGACTTTTTCTTTGAGGTTATTTGCTAAGGGACCGGATGTACACGGGTGCTCAGGGCGGAAACGGAGCCCACGCTTTGAAGTTTGGTGAGATCATTTTGACCTTCCTGAAAGCATAGCTTCCCCGGGAGCCCACGAGCAGGGCCCACAAGCATTCAAAGTTGAAAAGTTCCTTTATCACTGTGTTCTTTTTAACCAAAGGGAAGCTCTTGCAGGGTTTTCACTGGAGGGTGAAGAGGTGGGTCTGAACTGATCGAATTTGCATTTCCAAACAGGCGCTGGCTGCCCTGTGCACCGGTCCAGGCCAAGGTCAGGGTGCCAAGGGCAGGTCTGTTTGGCTGGCTCTTTGCTTTCTTGCAGCTGTTGGTTGAAGGTTTTGAAGGGACCACCAGCACGTGGCAGGAGAGCAGTGAGGCTGGGAATGCCTGAAAACCACACATTCCTTTGGGAAAATGCCTGGAACGTTTGGCATTTGGTTTTTCCCTCACTGGGTGCAGAGAGGGGGCTGTCTGGCGGCTGGCCAGCTGTGTCCTTAAGCTTAAGCTGTGTCTTCGTCTTCTTCCTGGGGGTTCTTAGCCTGAGGGGCAAATATCCCCATTTTGTAAAAAGAGGGAGGGCTAGTTTCTAGAAAACAGATGTTAGGAGATAGTTGTCTACTTTGTGACCATTTTCCTTTATCCGCAAGCATACCGTTAGTGAGCGCCCACCCTGGGGGACGCAGGAAGGTGGAGGGTGGAGTGGGGCAGTCACAGAGTGGAGAAGGTCATTCTGGACCTCATGTGGGCTCAGAGGCAGGAGACAGGAGGGTGACAGGGAAATGGCAGCCCGAGTGGGAGCCATGAGGGGGACAGAGGGGAAAGACCCTGTGGGCACACTGAGCAACAAGGTGGTGAAGGCAAAGGTCGAGAAGGTGGCAGGCCCCCGCGTGAGGCCCGGCAGAGTCCAGTTCTGGAACCGTCTGGAAGGGGGGATTCTGAAAGTCTTGGAATAGGTGGCGCTCACAAGTCGCTGGCCGGGCCAGCCCGAGGGGTCCCAGCAGGGCTGGTGCAGACCCTGCCTGGCAAGCAGAGCCCAGTCTCTCCTCCTTCCAGAGCTGACCCTGGCCTCATCCCTCTCTGTTCCTTCCAGGTGAAACAGGTTGTGGACGGAATTACGAGAAGTCAGTGCGAAGCCCCTCGGGGCAGGTGCTGGCACTTGGTGCTGTGGGGTCCGCATCTAATCGAGAAAAGCCCCAAGCACCTCTCTCTCCCTTCCAGAAATGCGAGGGCCATTTGCTCTTGGATCTGGTCGTGGGACTCCTTTAAGGGATATCGGTGCCGGCCTGCTGGTCTGAGAAACACATTTCCTGCCCTCACAAAGCTCACTGTCATGGGGAGGCTGACAGAAGAGCTGCCAGGCCGTGGGCCTGCCCGGCCCGGTTCAGGATGTGACCAGGGGAAGCGAGCCTTGGAAGGGCAGGAGGATGTGGCCGAAGGGGAGAGAAGCCATGGCCCCGGGCAGAGAAAACAGAACAGCTCGATAGGGGTCCCCAGGTACCTGGGGGTCACCCCACCCCTACAATAACCCCCTTTAAAAGTTTTTTTCACGTCTTCCGAGTAGCTGGAGCCCAGAGCCGGAGGAAGGAGGACGGCAGGGAGCCCAGGGCGGGGGCCAGTCATCTGTGCAGGGAGATCATGGCCAGAGCGGAAGACGACCCAGAGGCCTCAGCTTCGTTTCCGTAGGCCGAGGCGATCTAGGGCAGCGACCAGAAAATCTTCCAATTACATCGTCCTCCTAAGTATTTAGAATCACAGATGCCCGATGGAGAACCTCCATCAATTCATCGTCTATGTTTATCATCTGAAAGTTCCATAATCTCTAATTAGAGGGGGAAACCTAATAATCATGGCAAATAGCTCTCCTTGTTTCCATAACTGTTTCTCTGAAAGCCATTTTGTATTCAAACATCAGTTTTCCAGCAGGGAGGCCTAAGGCCCCTCCCCCGGTAGGCACCCCCGCTGCCCCGCCTGCTCAAATACCCCACGTCTCCTCCCACCCCCACCCCAGAGCTGATGGCCTTTACAAGGGGCTGGGCAGAGAGACCCACCTAGTTGCCATTTGGGTTTTGTTTTTGAATTTAATACTACTTTTTTAAACAGGTGTCACCTGAAACGGTTTCAAACAGGCAATCCTGTAAAAACCTGTGCGCGCGTCTCCCTGGGTCTTCCCCCTTTCCCATCCTTGTTGCTCAGCTCAGCCTAGGGTAACCCCCTTTTTAAGGGTGCTCACATCCTTCCAGTGTTTTAATGTATGCTCTTCTTCCCCCCCCCCC
>NW_024424564.1:50580129-50655919 GCF_017311325.1 Ursus maritimus
CCCCCCCCCCCTTTTTTTTAAGATTTTATTTATTTCCCTGAGA
This sequence comes from Ursus maritimus, assembly GCF_017311325.1. NCBI lineage: Eukaryota > Metazoa > Chordata > Mammalia > Carnivora > Ursidae > Ursus > Ursus maritimus. The sequence goes on from NW_024424564.1 coordinate 50,580,173, forward strand.
GAGAGAACAAGCAGGGGGGAGGAGCAAGGGGAGAGGAGACGCAGGCTCCCCGATGCAGGACTCAATCCCAGGAGCCCGGGATCATGACCCGAGCCGAAGGCAGGCGCCCCTATTTCCCTCTCTTGCAAACACCCTAGAGCGCGTGCCGCAGCCTCCCGGCTCCTCGCACTGATCGCAGGTCCTGGACTTAGTACTGATGCGAGTGTCCCCGCGTGACCGTGGGAGCTAATGTAACCTGTTCCCTGCAGAGGGACCCTGGGAGCTTCCCGTCTCTGCTGTTCCGCGCGAGGCTGTGCCGGGCGCCTGGTTGGCAGAAGCGTTCACGGTGGATCGCGGGCTCGGGCGCAGGTGGAACCCGCAAGGAGAGCATCTGTCCCCCGGCGAGGGGAGAGGCGCTGGCTGTGCCCGGCCTTGCCAGGTGCCCCCCAGCGCCGGCCCTTAGCAGCCCGGCCGTGATGGGTGAGCGGCCTGTGCTCCCGGCGGGCACGCGGAGGGACTCCTGCCCGTGTGTGGGTGCGAAGTTACACCTCCGCGTGGTTCTCGTGCGTTTTCTTTTTAACGATGAGTATTTCTCAGATTTACTTTTCCGGAAAATGTACCCGCCTGCCCTCCGCCGCATCGCGCTGGTGGTCTTTCCTCAATTTCCGGGAACTCTTCGTAGGTCGGGGAGATTGAGTTGCAAGTACATCTTCCCAGACGGTCATTTATCTTCTTTGACTTTGCTTAGAGGTGTTTTGGGTTTTTTCTTGCAGTGCAGAATTTGCGCATAGGGGTCTCTTTTCCGGCCTCTGCATCTTGAGTTGTAGCGAAAAGCTCGTGTCTGATTCGAACACTGTTGGGGTTGAGGAGTTTCCCTTCAAGGCTCGCTACTTTGGATATTTATCTTGTGTACGGGTTGAGGTTTGGATCTGATTGGATCTTTTTCCAGATGGCTCCTCCGTGAAAGCGTCTTTACCCTCGGTGACCTGAGAGGCGGCCACGCCCTGACGGCCCGTCGGCATCGTCTGTCTGTGGGTCTTCGATCTTCCCGTGGGTCCGTCCCTGGCCAGCACTGCACAGCTCGGCTCACTGAGCCCCACGGGGTGTTTTAGCATCTGTAGGACAGTCTCCCTTTATGGCTCTTTTTCAGAGTCTTCCCGCTATTCTTGCTAAAAATTGTGTTGGCATATCCTGGATGTACATTTAACTAATATTAGTAGTACTAGTGATATCAGACGTACCCCTGTGCCCCCGCCACTGGTGAAAGCACTAGAACAGTACCCATTCCTCTGAACCCTGTGTGTCCCCGTCTCTGCCACCCAGAGGCAAACATCTACTTATCCACTCAACAAGCAACTTTTTGAGCACCTGCTGTGTGGCGGTCTCTGTTCTCGGTCCTGGGGAACCCAGCCGGGATGGAGACACCAACCCCCTTGTTCCCTGGGAAGCTGCATTCTAGCGGAGGACAGCTATGCATGCAGGTGGGGTGCTTTAGAAAGTGCTGAGCGATAGGAGGAAAGCCTGCCAGAGGGGGCGGGAGACGTCCCCATGAGATGGCTGTGACTCTACTTACTTACTTATTTATTTGGCTGTGACTTGAAATGGGAGGGCCTGGCTGGAAAGGGGATATGGAGCAGAGACTTGTGGGAAGGAGGAGGCAGCCCTGCTTCTCTTTGGTGTCACATCTGTGGGATTTACCCAGTGGCTCCGATCCACCGTTTCCCAAGTGGAGAGGGTCCCCTAACAACCCCCCGCCAGAAGCTCACTTCTCAGGTGGCCTCCCAAACCTGTGATTCTCTTTCTGAAGGGGACATTGCCCAAGCATGGACTTGCTGGGAATCTGGCCTCCCCAGGTGAGGCCCAGCTTGTCCACCATTGGGACTTCGGCAAAGAACCAAGGCTCGGCCCGCAGATGGGACCATGGGCCTCCTGACCCCGCCAACCTTCTTTTCTCTTTGACACATGATGACATGGATTCTTTGCTGTTGGGTGCTTCCTGGGGTTTAAAGATCACGTGACCATCTTAAGGTTCTCAGAGATGACAGCCACGTGCCAGATGGGGTAACCATCCACCACCATCCTTCCACACTGTTCTCTGGGGTGGCCGGGGAGGCGCCTGTGTGGGCCGCACTGGTCCGTGGCCAGGTGGCAGTGGCCAAGCTCTGCTGTTCCTGCTCGGCCCCAAGAGGACACCAGTCCAGGCTGAAGAAGGGCACCTGGCCGGAAGGGCCCCGGGTCCCCAGGGCAGCCCTGTGGAGTCCCTCACCCGACAGGCAGCACTGAGACCCCGTTTGTGCTTCCATTCCAGGTCTAGTAATGAACAGAGACCGGAGGATGACTGTGGTGAGTGTTGCTGACTTTTTTTTTTGTCATTACATTATTACTTTACGTTATTGCGCTATACATTGGTTACCATTTTAAAACCATTCATAAGTGTCCAACTCAGTAACACTAAATCCATTCGCAATGTTGTACGACCATCGTTTCACCCACATTTTTCATCATCCCCATAAAAACCCTGTACCCCCTGAACACCAGGTCCCCATCCTCCTGCAGCCCCTGGTGGCCGCCATTGTGTCTTCTATGAACTTGGCTGCTCTAGGGACCTCATGTCCGTGGAATCAGGCCGTATGTGGCCTCATGCGTCTGGCTTATGTCACTTAGAGAACGTTTTCAAGCCTCATCCATGTCGTAGCAGGGTGCCCGAACTTCCCTCCTTTTATGACTGAATAATACTCCGTTTGTGTGGGTCTGTCCATTCATCCGCTGAGAGACACTTGGCTTGTTCCTGCCTTCTGGTTATTATGAATCCTGCTGCTGTGCGCACGGGGTGAGGAGTACCAGTTCCAGTCCTCGCTTCAGTTTTTCTGGATACACACCTAGGAGCGGAATCGCTGAATCGCGCAACAATCCTGTGTTGAACCTTTTGAGAAACAGCCAGACTGTTCGCCCGGCGGCAGCATCGGTGTCACTCCCAGGACGCACGAGGGTTCCGGTTCCTGCATCTCCTCACCAACACTTGTACTTTTCTATTTTTTTAAACTTTAGCCGTCCTCCTGGGTGTGTGAAGTGGTGCACAGCCTCTTTCGAATCATGGGTCCCCTTAGGGCAGGGCTGAGGTCAAGGGAGAGGATCCCCTGCCCCACGGATTCCTGAGGTGGAGATAGCTCCCCAGCAGGGCTGGCAGGAGCGGGGGCTGCGCTGGGTTTTTACCTGCACTGGGGGGGGGACACCCCAGCGGGGGCGGTGCCTCGTTCTTGCCCGTGCCTCACACACGTGTGCTCGTGTAATCCTCACTGCAGCGCTGGAGGAGGGAACTGTCGTCACCCACATTTCATAGGCGAGGAAACGAAGTCCACCGAACGACTTGCCCACGGTCAAGCAGCACCATCGGTGGGGGCTTCCCACCCACGAATAACTGAGAAACCATTACGGACACACAGGTGCCCCCAGAGCCAAGCGTGAAGGCCGAGGCCCACTGTTGGCCACATCGAGGGCGGACTTGCAGCCCCGTCTGCTTTCATGACTGCGCAGGAAGACACTCGTTTTAGGGCTCTTGGGTTTTGTTGTTTAGGTTTTCACAGAGGCGGCTGCAAGTGCCTGGCTTACGTGGATTAACTGCGCGGGAACGCAGGGAAGGCCTGTTGGCGGCTGGGGGCAGGTGTGGTCAGAGGAGTTGCCGGGAGGAGGTGGGACGTGTGCTGGGCCCAGGGTGGTGGGATGGACGTGGGTAGAGAAGGGAAAGACTTTCCGGGTCCCTGCTAAGCACAGGTAGAGGCGTGGCATCGGCTCGGTGCGTGTGTTCAGATGGGCTTCCTGATGGAGGGTATGAAGACCAAAAGGCGAGAGAGGGGGGCTGCACAACAGGAGGCCAGCAGCCAGTCTGGAGATGTGTGACAGGAGCACTTGCAGAAACTCAGCTACAGAGGCTGTGTGACCTTGGGCAAGCCCCTCACCCCCTCTGTGTCTCCGTTGTCTTGTGTGCAGAAAGGAAGTGCGTTCATTCATTTATTCGTCATGCAGTGGGATAATGAACAGCTAGGAGGTACCCCCCCTTTGTGGGGTTGCCGTGAAGACTAGTGAAGGGCCGCGTGTCGAGTGCTCTAGCACGGCGCTATCTTGTTAGGGGCTCCCAGATGGTGCTGTTAATGAGATTAAGAGGGTAAAATGCTTGGCACATGTGAGACGCTGTCAATAGAGGTGGGAAGCTCTGGCCTCAGGTGTGGACCTGAGGCCTGGACCAGGGCATCAGCCAAGGGGACAGGAATGTTTGAGTTTTGATTTTGATCCGGTTGGGACCTGTTCTCAAGTACGGTGTGAGGTAGGGATCCATTTTCATTTTCTTCCCAGATGAATAGCCAGTTTGGTCCACTGCCAGTTATTGGGGGGTCCTCCTAACCACCAAGGCTCACTCACCGTGGTCTGTCTTCTGTGGGCTGGTTCTCGGGCTGGGAGCTTATTGCCAGATCCTAAGTAGAGGCCCTTGTTGGAAAGCTTCCCTCCAGAGAGAGTGATCCTGGCTGGACCCCTGGCCTGAGCCAGGTCACCCTCCAGGCGGCCGTGCAGGGCCCCAACGCTCCACTGCCCCTGAGTGCAGGTTGGGTTGGTTACTTCTGGGGGCATTTGGAAATGCCCCTTCCCTGTCTGAGGACCACGCCCTATGCAGCACACAGCTGTTCTGCAGCAGGCTGCCCACTGATGTGGAGTTTGCTTGGGACATAAACTGAATTACAAAAGATACAAATTCTAAAATGGGTCTGTCTCTACACTCTCCTTTTGTCCCAGTGATCTGGTCACCATCCGGGCCATACCACTCTATTTTACCTCCTTCTAGTTAGTTTTGATGGTTAGTAGAACCAGCGCTCTCTCCTTGTTCTTTTACACATTTTCCTTGGCTTTTCTTGCATATTTTCACTTCCAAATGAAGTTTGGAATGATCAACTTATGTTAAAAATTACATTGGGATAGGGCGCCTGGCTGCCTCAGTTGGTGAGCATGTGACTCTTGACGTTGGGGTCGTTGAGCTCAAACCCCACGTAGGGCATAGAGCTTACTTTTAAAAAATTTATATTGAGATGACATTGCATTTGTAGAATACTTTGGGAATTTAGTGACTGTTAACATTATGAATGGGTACCAGCTGATTTACAATAAAGGCGGGCCAGGCAGTGGGTTACCCACACGGAAAAGTGGGATCCTAGACCCTTGCCTCACATGATACACAAAAATTAATTCAAGATGGATCATAGATCAAACTACGAAAGGTGAAAGAGGAAAGGTTCTGATGAAAACAGGGAATAGCTTTATGACCTTTGAGTAGACAATATACTTTAAATGGAACACAGACATGAATCAATGAAAATATTAATAGGGCCTTTATTAAAATTTAGAATTTCTGTTCCTCAAAAGACACATTGAGAGTGAAGAGTCAAGCTACAGACTAAGATGTTTATTTACTTATTCGACAGCAAGAGAGGGAACAAGCAGGGGAGAGGGAGAGGGAGGAGCAGGCCCCCCGCTGAGCAGGGAGCCCGATGCGGGGCTCAATCCCAGGACCCTGGGATCATGACCTGGCCCGAAGGCAGATGCTTGACGACTGAGCCACCCCGGCGCCCCTAAAAGAAGATACTTAAATGCATAGGGCTGCTAAAGGACTCACATCAGGAGATGCAAAGAGCGCCTACAAATCAATAAGGTAAAGTCTAATGACCTCGTTTTTAAAACCAGGCAAAAGATTTTAACAGGCACTGCGGGAAAGAGGCGGGTTTTCCAAGTGGCCAATCACACATGAAAGGTGCTCATCATCGTCAGTGATGAGGGCAATGCCAACCCAAACCCTCCAGCAGAGGCGTAGAAATTGGAGTCAAAACCACAAGGCCTGACAACACTGAGTCTTAACGGGGACGAAGACCAGAACTCTCTACGCTGCAGCAGCGAGTCTCAATCGATGCACCCATTTCGGACAAGTGCTTGGCAGGAACTGCTGAAGCAAAACACAGTCACATCCTGTGAGGCAGTAACTCCCCTCGGAGGTGTATACCTAGCAAAAAGGTGTGCCGTGTGCACGAAAGACGCGTGCGAGGGTGTTCCGGGCAGCTTTGTTCGTAAGAGTCTCAAACCGGAACTCGCCCGCGAGTCTTTCAACAGCAGAATGCACGCATTGTTCTAGATCCGTCCACCGGGGCACCACACAGGAACGAAAACAACGAACACCCTTACAGAGCAAAAGAAACCAGGAACAGCACTAAGTGCTTCCATTTACCTGAAGTTCAAAAAGATTGATCTCGGGGCTAGCGGTCTGAATAGTGGCGTCCTTGGAGGGAGCCCGCAGGTGCCGGTGGTGTTCGAGGCTTCGAAGCTGGGTCGCACGGAGCATTTATATGTGAAAGGGCATCGACAGCTGACACACAGATCTGGGGACTTTGCCGTAAGCTACACTTGAAGTACAAAAGATGGGGGAATGAAAGTGGACTAGGGAAAGGAGGTTAGAGGAGAGAGGGGTGGAAGCAAAGAAAAAAGAGGGCACACCCAGCAGCCTTTGCCCTTAAAGCCTTTCTTGGAGAAATGTCCTCGGATTGTGTGGTCTGAGGAAGCCGCTGCAAAACCCGAGACTTGTGTTTGCACATGTGGAGACACGAGCAGAGGTAGCATCCCTCAGTCTCTGCCTTGGGGACCAATCGAGCTGAGGGCCTGAGCGGACCCCCAAGCCGGAGCAGCACGGAGAGAGGCCAAGAGGCCGGGGATGGGGGCAGACGCCTGAGCCCAGGCCTGGCGCCATCTCCTGTTCGCTGCTGTGCGACTGGAGCCTTTGTGATCCTCCGTAAAGCCCTGTTGCAAGACGCCCGTTAACGCTGGTCGGGGGAGCCCCTCCGCGAGCGGGAACCACCGCCCTGCTTTTCCGTAAGTGGGGCGCTCTGCCAGCAGGAGCTGACACGCAGCACGTCTGGGTCCCCGGTAGATCGTCGTTCATTGGGCCTTGTGGATGGTCTGGAAACGTTTCTGGAAAAGCACCCAAGGTCATTTTCGCCCAAGGAGCAGGAAATGGCCGGGAGGAGGTCAGGTCAGATCAAGGGCAATGTGCTCTCCTGGCTGTGACCCTGTGACTGGGTCTGTACACGTGGAGGAGTGTCGGGCACAACTCAGTCCTCGTGGGAGCTTTGATGAATTAATCCACTCTGCACACATTTACCGAGCTCCTCCTCTGTCACGCCTGGAGCTTGGGGGCTCGAGCAGCACCGTCCCTCAGACGCGAACCGGAGCCTCACGCAACTGCACATCTTGTAGTAGCCGTGTTAAGAGTAAAAAGAAAATGGGGGGCGCCTGGGTGGCACAGCGGTTAAGCGTCTGCCTTCGGCTCAGGGTGTGATCCCGGTGTTATGGGATCGAGCCCCACATCAGGCTCCTCCGCTATGAGCCTGCTTCTTCCTCTCCCACTCCCCCTGCTTGTGTTCCCTCTCTCGCTGGCTGTCTCTATCTCTGTCAAATAAATAAATAAAATCTTTAAAAAAAAAAGAGTAAAAAAATGGAAGAAATCGCATTTAATATTATTTTTAACTCAATGCATCTGAGATGTAACCAGTATAAAAATGTGAGGTATCTGGCATTATTATAGCAAGTTCACACCTGCGCATCTCGGACCCGCCCCCATTTCAAGCACTCAGTGGCCACACGTGGCGGACGGCTACCGTGTGGGACGGCACGGACCTAGACCCTTATATGGTCCTAAGACAGGGTGGTTTGGGCTCTGATGGAGGCCGGCGGGGCTGTGGGGGCATCGAGGTGGACGCATTCTGCCCAGTGGCTTAAGCAGGTTCCTTTCTCGTGGAAATGGTGCGGGTAGGTGGGCGCTGCTTGGCAGGGTCCAGAGCCGAGGCTGGCTGGACGGCGCTGCAGGGCGGCCCGCGGATGGGGGAAGGGAGTTCGGGACGAGGGCCACACCTAGTCCTAAAATCTAGGTCCAGAAGCGGCCCAGGCCACTTCTCTGCATTTAGCTGCCCAATCACATCAGGCTGTAAAGGGATCTGCGAGATGCTGTCTGGCTGGGCAGCCATGAGCCCAGAAAGAGGGAGAACAGATCTGCGGGGCTGGGAAGAGTCTCTGGCCCACAGGGGTTAAGAGAGGGCTCTGTGGAGGTGACGTGGTTGGGTACTGGACTTGGTCCTGGGGTAGATGGCCATGGTGGCCCCACAAGTCCCCCCACCCCCCGCCCCAACAGCAGCGCCTGCGGCCTTGCGGCGAGAATTCACTGTGGTTTCCTCTCCGCAGCCAGAGCGGAGCATCAGCTTCGTCAGCAGGGAGCTGTTTGTGCACTCCATCAAGCAGCTGCAGGCCCGCGTCCTGCTCGTCAAGTAAGTGTGAGCCTCGCGCCCCAGAAGAGACGCAACCTCACATGAGGCTCCCCGTTCTCCTGGGTGAGGCCAGGCCGCCCTGGCCACTGGGGGGTGGAGGGCAGAGCCAGGGGAGGGCCTGGGCAGCAGGGCACAGAGCAGACTGTGCGCCCCCCTTCAACAGGTGTCTGTGGAGGGCATACCCGGCGAGGCCGAGACTGGCTGACCTTACAGTCGGGCACTTGCCCTACCAAATCCTCCAGCCACCCCAGACCCCTTCCATCCCCAACCCTTCGCCGCTCCCTTGCTTACCGGCGCCCCACCAGCAGCGATCCCACAGCCCAGAAAACCTCCTGTCGTGTGGCCCAGCTGCCACTGTCCTCGGCGGCCCGTCTGCACTGTGGCGGGCCCCAGGCCGGGACTGTGACCTCTGAGGACACGTGTGCCTCTGGTGCTGAGCACAGGGGCTTAGGAAACACGGACTCAAGCTGCAAATGCACACCACAGTGAGACACACCGCACCCCCAGGATGGCTAGGCTCTCAGTGTCAGCTAACAGGCAGCTTGGGAAGTTGGGACTTAGCACAGGACCCAGCCATCACTCTCCAAGGTATATACCGGCCCGACCTAGGTCCCTGCAGCAGCTTGGACGCAACGGTCCGGAGCAGCGATAGCCACAACAGCCCGGAGGTGGAGACCACCGGGACGTCTGTCAGCAGACAGACAAGCAGAATATGGTGTCCACACGGTGGCTACGTTTAGCCGTAAGAGGAACAAACTGGTCCATGCTACACGGATGAACCTTGAGAGCATGACAGAAAGGGAAGCAGCCGGTTACGAGTCCGTCTGTGGTTCGACTCATGTGCAGGTGCAGGGAGCAAAGTCTCTAGAGGGTCAGTCAGTGCGGGAGCCCGGCAGCTGCATGAGAACTAGGGGTTCAGGTTTGGGGATTTTTTTGAGACGCCAACAGCGTCCTCAAATTGTAGTCACACGTGCAGAGCTCTAAGTATACACGTGAAACGGGTGAAATGATCTCAGTAAAGATGTAGAGAGAGAAAGCATGGACCCGAGCCTGTTCTGTCCCGGCTGTGCTATGCAGAGGTGGTGGCCGCGGGCAAGTCCCACGACCCCACCGAAGTAAACCTGCAGCACCTTGGCCACAATGAGCCCTGAACTGTGGGAAAATCAGAGGCAAGCCCGGGCCTGTCTCCTCTCAGCCTGGAAGCTGGGGACAGGTGGGAGGCACCACAAGGTGAACCCTGATTTTTTACTTTCCAGAGCAATCCAAGGATATTATAACGTGAAAAAAGAGGACACTAACAAGAATGTCTTGCTTTTTATGGAAGACATGCTGAGATCAATCCTAAAGGAGGTAGGTGACGGGGCTCAGCCAGGGTGAGGTCCAGGAGGGCCCTCACCCACCCCTTGCACTAGGACCTCTGGTCCGGGCCCAGGTCTAATGGATGATTGGCAGAAGCTACCAGGCCTCACTCCCCACAGTGGTCAGCCCCTGGAGCTCACATTTAACTCAGCACAGGAAACACATTTTATTGGCAGAGCGCCCCAGTGTTATTGTCCACATATATCCCCCAGCCCAGGTCCAACTGGGCCAGAGGCCATCCCATGATTTCTAGGGTGAGCAGATGACCAGTCTCATCAGTGGGGGCTGGGACCTGGGCTTTGTCCCTGGGAGCACCTGGCACTTGGACCATCATCCGCTGTCAACACCTGACCCTGGGCCTCTGGAGACATCTCGGCACCACGACCAAAGGCAAGCCTGTATGCGGCCGGCCCACAGTGCCTTCCTGTCTCCCAGGGAGGCTCTGGTTTGAAAGGCTGCCCCTTTTTCCAGCCGACCTTACAGAATTACCAGTACCAGCAGCGCCCTTGACTACCGGCCCCTCCCCGTCCTAGCTCTACCGCCTCACAACTCAAGAGTGGCCCAGAAATCCAGGGTTTGAACATTCCCCCCCCAAATCAGCCCCTTGTTGCTGACTCTGAGCCAGGCTCGGACTTTACTAGCGTGTGACCGGGGAGCTGTGGCTCAGTCCCTGCCCCATGGCTCACCGTGGGGGACCCTTCGGAACCACTGGGAGGCAGCAGGCTGTGGGAAGGCCCCAGCACACCAGAGGGGCCACTCCTCACCAAGCGTCCCCTCCCCTCTCCAGCGGTTCCAGTACGCAAAGGTCCCAGGCAACCACTACGTCCACTTGAACCAACCTGAGATCGTGGCCGGGATCATCAGTGCCTTTCTGCAGAGCCAGGAGCCGCCGCCACATCAGCCCTAGCCTGGGCCTTCAGAGACCTGGTGCCTACCGCCCACCGCCCAGATTCCTAGTTCCAGGCCCTCCAGCCAGACCAGGGGTGGTGGGACAGGCCTCACTGGTCTCGAAGCCCAGCAGGTGCCGGGGCAGAGAATCCTGGTCAGAATTTGGGGGGACGGGGCAAGATCCTTTTAACATCTGTGACTTCAAAGGGGAGACCCTGTTTGGATCTGGCGGTGTCGTGTTTCGCGGCTGATAATCTGCAGGGAGCGGGCAGTGGATGGAGGAAGGGACGGCCAGGTGGCTGCCCAGCTGGATGAAAAATAAAACACTCAGGTATTCCCGCTGCTTCTGAGGCTGTTCTCTCGGCAGGGGCCCTTGACTGAGGGAAGGGAGACTACAGCATCCAGCTGGAGGGAAGGCCAGGGACAAGCTAGGAACAGAGACCACGAGAAGGAAGCAACCGTGGCCTGGGCTGGTGGCTCCCCGCGGGCCACGCCCTCACCCCGTGCAGGCCGCCCCAGCACCAGGCCCCAGCACCGCTGCGCACCAGAACCAAGGGAGGGCACTGTCCTTACCCCCTCACCCGTGGGGGCTCAGATCTGGGGGGGGGCGGTTTGATGTGGCAGCCCCTTGGCCCGGACAGTCTGGGATGAGTGTTCAGGCCTTCACGTCCTCCCTGGCCGCGCACCGGAACCGCTCCCTGCCCCCCTCCACGGGGCCCCGGGGCCAGCTTGGCTCAGTAGGGTCGGAATTTGCGCTGCGCCCGCATCAGTTCAATCCGCTGCTTGTCTTCCTCGAACTTCTTGCGCAGCTGGGCTAGATCTGGGCGGGGGGACGGGAAAGGGGAAGTAGCCACATCAGTCAGTGTACCCTCTGGGGACTGTGGCCCCCGCCCTGCTGGCCTCTGCTGGTACGGCCTGGGTGCCGCACGGGCAGATGAGCCTGCAGGCCCGGAGCGTGGGAGCTCAAGCCAGGGCACCGGGACGCCTGAGCTTTCAGAGAAAACTAAGCAGAAGAGCGACAACAGAGTAAGCAGGGCACCTGTTCCCTTACCACCCCCACCCCGCATACCCAAGGTGAAGGCAGGCGGCTCTGGGGTGTGGGGAGCCCCCCCAGGGGCACCTTTTCCGGCCCCACCCCACTGTCGCAGCCAGACTGGGGAGAATGTCAGGAAGTAGAGGGACCCCACCCTCAGAATGCCACAGAATTCAGATGGTGGCTCTGGTGTGACCAGGTCAGAGGAATACGGAGGGGCGGGAGTCCCGAGGGAGAGCTAATGGAGGCCTGCTGTCGGTGATTGTAGAGAGAAGAGCAGGAGTGAAGGTGCCAAAGGAAGGACGCCAGAGTGGGGAGGAGCAGCAAGACAGGCAAGAGGGAGATGTGCCTGGGTGGCAGGTCACCCCCCGCTGCAGAGCCTGTCGCCCCACCAGGTCAAGGCCAGCACCCTCTCCCCCTAGGCCTGCGGGGAGCCACCTGCAAACAGGGAATAGGGGCTGCGACACAAGCTCGGCATCATCGCGACCATGAGTGGGCCACGGGCAATCGGGCACTCGCCCCACTTCCCACGCGCACACGCACTCGCACACCCAGCGGCGGGCCTCTTGCCGTCCCTACGGCGAGCACCTGAGCACACCCTCTGCAACCCGGCCCCGCAGGAGGCTGACGGGTTCCAGCACCAGCTGCTCGGGGCTCTGGAGGCAGCCCCCCCCCCCCCAGGTTCGGAAGCCTCTAAGTCACCCAGGGGCCCCCACAGCTGCCGCTGGGGAGCAACAGGGGGACCACCACGGGATGCTGCAGAGCCTGGTGGGAAGTCCGTGCCCAAGGACACCCCCACTCCACACCCAGGTCCCAGAGCCGCCGTGGGAGCCCTGCGCGCTGGCCGGGGCTGGCAGCAGCGGCCATGAGCCTCATCTGCAGGGCCTGAGCCCCAAGGGAAGTGGGGCTGAAGCACAGGGGTCTGGGGCGCTCCCTTACGTTCCATCTTGGTCTCTCGGTGCTGCCAGGCGTAAAAGTTGAGCAGCTCCTTGCGAGCGCGCTTCCGTCTCTCCTTCTCCAGCACCCGCAGACTAGCGGCCTCTGTCCGCGGCAGCACGGGCCGCCGGCCCCGACGGGTCACCTTCACCCAGCCCTCCTCGTCCGGAACCCCTTCCTCCTCCTTGGCCTGAGCCTCCTCCTGCAAGGAACCGATGCTGTGATGGTCCGGCACCCAGAACCTCCCGGGGCACCCACTGCCACCTGCTGCGCCCTCCCCGTTCCAGCAGCTAAGTGTGGGGGGTGGGGGGCACAGAGGTGCCAACTGCCTCCTCCTCCCTCAGACTGTTTCCCACAGACCACTCAGAGACTAGACATCACCGAGCTAGGTGACACGGGACTCAGCAGGGAAAAAGGGAGCCTGAACTCTACACAGTGAGCAGGACAGGGTGCCACCGCCCATCCCCCTCCGGAGTGCCACCACAACACCCATGACACCACGCTCCCCGTGAAGGCCCCACCTCAGCTATCCTCTTGTCGTACGCCTCCATGAACGTGTCCACTTCGACCCGCAAGGCCTCAGGATCTGGCACCGAGTCTGCGTAGCTGCTGATCCACTCTGAGGGAGGAAGGGGGGAGGGAACGGGGCTTCCTCAGGCCCAGTACTCAGAGCCCCACCTGCCCAGCCAGTCAGGATCTTCTCACACGGGCCACGAGGATGGAGACTTGTGGCGCAAGGAAGGTTCTAGTGACGGCAAGCTGGGCCCTCCCCTCCGCCCACCCGGATTGCCGCTCTCGGGGTGAGGGGCCACAGCAGGCACTGCCCAGTGCTCCCGCCAACCACCCAGGGCCCAGGGAGGAGGGCCCCGCGCCGCCGCGGTACTCACTGCGAATGCCGCTCTTCACAGGGTGGCTCTCTGTTGAGACCAGTAAGGGCCCCTTCAGGACTAAGGCAGCAGACACCCCACCTGGCTTCTGGAATACCACGTAGGCTACCTGGAAGCCCTGGGGGGAGGAGACATGTCAGAATACCAGCACCCCTCCCATCCTCCCAGCCACCTGGCTCTTGGCACCAGGGCTCCCAGCTGCCCTCAGCCCGACTTGTTGCTGGACCAGGGGCCATGTGCTCGGCTGTTCCTGAACCATGAAGATAACCAGGAAGTTCTCTATAATCCTGGGGAGGGACAGCCACATTCTTAGTTTTCCAACTTCTGCTAGAAGTGACCCAGGTGAGGTGAGACACTGGGGACCTCCCTTCTAGTTATGGGAGGGACACAGTGACAAGCAAGCTCGTCATGTACCATGAGCGGACAGAGCGCACACCAGTTCAGACTGTGCTATGCCAGGAGGTGTGGGCTAGGGTCGGGGAGCCGAAACCAGGCCGTGGGGCCTAAGGAAGAAGGGACTTCGGTTGGGGAGCAGGAGGGGAGCTCAGGGAGGCCCTTCAGGGTGGCGAGCAAGATGGTCTCTGGGCTCTCACCCAAGACGATGGAAAGAGCTGGACAAGAAGCTGAAGGACATGGCAAATCCAGGCACTCCTTACTAGCAGGCGTCCTCAGCCCCACATGGCAAGGACTGGCCTAGCAGCGCCACCCGGCACACACCAGAGACACCGCCCTGGCTGCACCCCGTGCCCCCAGGCGAGCAGACTGCAGCACTCGGAGGCTTACCGGAACAGGCATGGGATGAAAAAACTTCGACTTTGGCTCCTTTGGGCTGTCAGCGAGGTCTGGCTTCTCCTGTAACTCCACGGACTGGATGGAGCCGCAGGGGGAGAAGAGGCGGGACAGGCAGTCCTGCCACAGCCCCAGGGGGAAAGCACAGCGTGAGGGGCTGCGGGGCCTCAGGGAGCCTCCCTCCACCCAGGGTGGCACTGCCAGGGGACCACAGCCCCCGAAGGTCTAGGAGTCCATGTTCACCCAACTGGGGGGCATACACCCAGGCCCTAAGCCAGCCACACCTTCCTCCGCACGGTCACCGTCCTGCCCTCCCACAGCCCGAGCCAACAACCTTGTGAATTTTCACGTTCAAAATGGTGAGTAAAAAAAACTCCACACCTCCACTGGTCACGGGACGTGGGAGGGAGCAGACACAGCGTGACACAGAATTCAGGTATAAATTCTTTGGCTTTATGAAAGGCTGCTGCTGGAAACACGTGCCCAAGATGTTTGGTTTGTCCCTGAAAGGGATTTCTCACTTGGAAAGGCCAGCCGTCCTTCCCTGCCCCTTTCTCTGGGTGAATGATCCCCAAAGGAGGGTTAGCTTCTATCATGAGAATAGGCGGGGACGTTTCTGGGGTTATTCGGGATTTTCTGATTTTATGAGGCACCAACTAAGTTTTCCTCCCTGCAGCAGCTACTTAAAACTGGAGTTAACTGTGTGTTTGTTGGGCTCAGGCTGGTGGTGATCGTCGTGAGCGGAGGGCTGCGAGGGGATTTCTTGGGCGCAGGTCCTGTTCTGCTTCTGGGTGCTGAGTATGTGGGCGTGTCCAGTTTGCGAAATGTGGGGCGCTGTGCACTAGGGCCGGGGCCCTTCTCTGTACCCACGCTATGCCTCAGGAAACATAAAACAACACCCTCTCCTCTGCTTCTTTCCCTAACTGTAGAAGAATCTTTTAGAAATTAATACTTCTCTTGAGGATTCTCTCTCCCTCTGCCCACCCCGCCCCCCAGCTCACTCTCTCTAAAATAAATCTTTAGAAATTAATATTTCTTTTTTGAAAAACAATTCCTCTAAAATCCAGCAACACCCTCAGTTCCTCTTCTGTAAATTTCTGTAATGCAAAACTTAACCATTATTGTGAAAGAAAGTTAATGTCTGAATAGATTTAGAGGATAATCTTATTTTCTATTTTTTTCTTATGGAAATGTATCACTTTTATAATCAGGGAAAAAAAACCAACATGTAATTCAAAGAATTCTGGGAAATAATAAAAAGCTTTGGGCTTCTTAGAACTATACTCTTTAAAACACAGCTTTAAAAAGACATTTCCAGGGCTCCTGGGTGGCTTAATTGGTTAAGCAACTGACTTGGTTTCAGCTCACGTCGCGGTCTGGAAACAAACCCTGCGTCCGGCTCTGTGATGGGCATGGAGGCTGCTTCAGAGTCCCCCGCTCCCTCTGCCCCCCCCCCCACCTTGCACGCACTCGTGCTCTTTCTCTCTCTCCAAAATAAATAAATCTTTAAAAATACATTTCCAGGGCCCCTGGCTGGTTCCATCGATACAGCATGTGACTCTTGATCTTGGGGTTGTAAGTTCGAGTCCCATGCTGGGTGTAGAGATTACTTTAAAAAAATATTAAAAAGCCATCTCCTGTCACAAGAGACAGAAGCAGCAGCCCTCTAGATGCCCTCCTTGGGGCTTCAGTTCGATGCTTCCATCTCACCAATGAGGACCCGGTGGAGGCCAGTGGGAACCCAACCCCGCCTGGAGCTCCTGGCCAGCCCTAGAGGTTCCCTCCCAGACATCGGCTCACCTCTGTGCAGTATGGGGGCACATTGAGGACAAAAAGGGTCCGCTTCTGAGGCCAGGAAGACTTGGTACCTTCTCGAACTCTGTGCTCTCTCACATAGAGGTAGTGAGAAGCCTGCTGCTTTTCCGAGAACTTGATTGGGATGGCTGGACAGGAAACGGGGGCAGGGAGGGATGGCGTGAAAATCAAGCTCAGGCTGTCCCTTTCTAGTCCCATCTGTCCACTCCATCACAGCCCTTCCCCTAGGCAAGGCCTGTGCAGGGTACTGTGCAGGCTGCGAGAGTGAGCAGAGAACCTGCCCAGGAGGGGCGCCCGAGCAGGAGGGGGAGAGAATGTGAAAGGGCAATTATTACAGGTGGAGAGAAAAAGGAGAGGGGAGTCCAAACCCTGCTGCTCCTGGGGTCAACACCAACATCCTGACATCAGGTGGAGGCCTTTCCAGACCCTAACCACCTTTCACATCTTTTTGCCGAGTCTTCCCTCCGCCACTGTGCGGGCCTGCCACTCTGCCTTCTCTCTATCCCTCCAGTAAGTCCAGGCCTCACCCAGGCTCACATGTTTCCTTTACCTGAAACATCAACCTTCTTCCCTCCACCCATTCTTCAGGTTTAACTTTACTTCCTCAGAGAGCCTTACATGCCAAGTTAGGTCCACCTGCTCTGTGCCTTCCCGGTCTCCAAGTCTCTATCTGTGTCGTCATTTGGATAATGGCTGATATTCTCATAATGCTAGGGGCTGTTTTCTGTTTTTCTCATGGCCTTCCTCAGAGCACAGTGGGGATACAGCTGCAGCACCTGTGCCCAGGAAGCTCGCACCAGAGTAGGAGCAGGCAATGAACAAAGCAGCACATAATAAGATCCTATCAAATATGAAAGGGGAAAACAGTGCAGGGTGGTTGGGCGGCAGAGGCCTTTAGACAAGCATCGGAACGGCCTGGGGAACTAACATTAAAGTCACAAGGCACAGCTGTGTGAAGAGGGCACATCAAGTGCAAAAACCCCGAGGATGTAAAGAGCTTATTGCTGCAGAGGTCGGCTGAGCCAGAACATGCGGGGCCACACAAGTCACTAAGTTTGGATTTTGTTTAGGTGCTAACTTGTAAAACCACTGGAAGGAGTTCAGTGGGTAGGGGGTATACAGGTAGGCATGGGAGGCAAAATCTGATTTAAATCTGACTTTAGAAAGCACATGCTGGCTGGCACCTGGGCGAACAGAAGGCAGGGGCAAGAACAAAAGCAGGAGAACCAGGTAGGAGGGCACAACCGGGTGAGGACTGATAGGAGCCAGACTACGAGTGTAGGGCTGATAAGAAGCGGGTGGGCTCACTCGCCCGGGGGAAGAGTGTGGCGAGAGATGGGTTTACACAACGGAAACAGTGGCCAAAATGGGCTCGTCCCGGGGGAGCGCCGCCAGACGCGAGCAGGGCTCAAGGTCGGTCTTGGGGGCCTCGCGGCCACCGGGCCTCACACCCAACCGCGCGGGGGTCCCCGAGCCACCGCCGACGCCCGAGCCGCCTCCCGCGGGGACCTGGCCGCCCCGACCCGCGGCCCCTCACCTGAGTAACCCGGCGGGCTCGGAATCCCCTGCTCTGAGTCCCGCGCCCCACGCTTCCTCCTGCGTGCCACCATCTTGCCAACCGGAAGCCGCGGGGGCCACTGGGAGTTGCAGTCCGGCGCTGGGAGCGTGCGCGTTTCCATGACGACGGCGCCGCGTGCGACCCGCCCTCTCGGTTCTGGTTGAGTTGAAAAAGCCCCTCTTTTGGCCCTGGTACCTTCAGGGCACCACCTTTGTTTGCTCTGAATAAAGTCAGCACGTAAATGGGTTAGTAAGTGTCGGCGGTGGAGGGAACTTAACCTTCCTTTCTTCCATTCCACAAACAACAGTGAAGGCCTCATTGAAGTTGACCATTTTAACCATTTCTAAGCGTACGGTTCAGTGGCGTTAAGTATGTTCTCATCATTGTGCAACCCACCTCCTTATCCACCTCCGGAATGTTCATCCTCCCAAATTGAAACTCTGTACCCTTTTCCCCCTTCCCCCAGCCCCTGGCACTCACCATCCACTTGACTACTCTAGATACCTCAAATAAACGGAATCATACAATATGCGTCCTTTTGTGTCTGGCTTATTTCACTTAGCATGTTTTCACGGTTAATCCACGTAAGAGCAGGTCTCAGAATTTCCTTCCTTTTTAAGGCTGAACAATATTTCATTATGGGTATAGATCACATTTTGCTTATCCATATGTCTGTGGACATTTGGGTTTCTACTTTTGGCTATCGTGAATAATGCTGCTCTGAATATTCTATACAACTTTGTGCAGACATGTTTTAACCTCTCTTGGATACATATCTAGGAGAATTTCTTGATCATTATAGTAACTCTATGTTTCACTGTTTGAGGCACTGCCAGACTGTTTTCCAAAGCAGCTATATCATGTTAAAATCTCACCAGCGAAGTATGAGGTTTTCGAATTCTCCACACCCTCACCATTATTTTTGTCCATATTTTGATTACAGCCCTCCTAATGGATGTACAGTGATAGCTCATTGGGTTTTGGTTTGCATTTCCCTGATCATGAGTGATGTTGAGCATCTTTTCATGTGTTCATTGGCCATGTGTGTGGGTTTTTTGTTTTTTGAGAAATGTCTACTCACAGCTGCTCATTTTTTATCGGGTTGTTTGTGCTTTTACTGTTGTAGGAGTTCTTCATCTTTCCTGGGTGCAGTTTCCTCATCGAGTATGTGAATTGCAAATATTCATTCCTGTTCTGTGGGTTGTCTTTTCACTCCCCTAAAGGTACAAAAGTTTTTATATTTTTGATGGTTAAACTTATTTTTTGAGGGTATCCAGTCGTCTGCACCATTTGTGAAAAAAACTGTTCTTTCCCCCACTGAATTGTCTTGGCACCTTTGCTGAAAATTAATGGACCAGATACATGAGGCTTTAATTTTGGACTCTCCATTCTATTCCATTGGTCTGTATGTCTATCCTTATGCCAGAACCACACTGCCTTGATTACTGTAGCGTTTTACTTCAGTTTTAAAATCTGGAAGTGTGAGTTCTTCAGCTCTCTTCTTTTTCAAGAGGGTTTTGGCTACTCAGGATCCCTTTAAACCCTTTCCACAATGTTTTGTAGCTTTCGGGATATAAGTTTTACACTTAAAGTACACTTATTTTAGTATTAAATTCATCCTATTTTTTTCTGTTTGATTCTATGTGAGTGGAATTGTTTTCTAATATGATTTTTAGATTACTCTTTGTAAGTATATCGATTTGACCTTGCATTCTTCAACCTTGCTGTGTTTATTAGTTCCGGTAGTCTTTCAGTGGATTCCTTTGCATTTTCTGTATAAAGACCATGTCACCTACAGGGGCGCCTGCGTAGCGCAGTCGTTAGGCGTCTGCCTTCGGCTCAGGGCGTGATCCCGGCGTTCCGGGATGGAGTCCCACATCGGGTTCCTCCGCTGGGAGCCTGCTTCTTCCTCTCTCCCACTCCCCCTGCTTGTGTTCCCTCTCTCGCTGGCTGGCTATCTCCATCAAATATATAAATAAAAAAAAAAAAAACCTTAAAAAAAAGACCATGTCATCTACAAATAGAGATAGTTTTACTTTTTTCTTTCCAATCTGCATGCTTTTCTCTGCAACTCCCCCACTCCTCCCCTACCCAAATTCCCCTGGCTGGAGCCTCCAGTTCAATGTTAAACAGAAGTGGTAAAAGCAGACCTCTTTGTCTTGTCTCCGATCTTATAGGGAAAGCTTTCAATATTTAACCCAGGGATTACTGATTTCACTGTGACCAAAGAACACACTGTATGAACTTAATTCTTTTTCACTTGTTGAGATTTGTTTTATGGGCCAGGGTATGGTCTATCTTGGTATATGTCCCATGATATTTGAAAAGAATGTGTCTTCTGTCAGGTGGAATATTCTTTGTTGATTGCATCCTGTTGGTTGGTGGTGTTAAGTCCTTCTACAAACCTTTCTGTCTAGTTCTCCTATTGTTGCAAGAGGTGTTGAAGTCTTCAAGCCTAAGTATGGATTTGCTATTTCAATTCTAACAGGTTTTGCATCACATGATTTGCACCTGTTACTTGGTAAATACATATTTAGGATTATGTCTTTTTGGTGGATCAACCCTTTCTTCCATTATATAATGTTCCTCTATCTCTGGTAACTTTCTTTGCTCCGAAGTCTAATATATCTGATACTAACACAGCTACTTTTTTGGGATTGTTGGCATGATACAGATCTTTTCAGTCCTTTTGCTTTCAAACTTATATTGTCATATTTGCTCTATCTCTTGCAGATAGCATATAAATTAGGGCACGTTCTTTCACCAGCTTTGCCAATCTCTTTCGAAGGATATATAGAGACTATTTACGTTTGATATAGTGATTTAGTAATATATTTAATCTCACACTTTAATTTTATTATTTCATATTTTTTTTTGCCTTCCTCTGGGTTACCTGAACTTTTTAGAAATTTATTTTTATTTATCTGTAGTGTTTCTGGTTGTATTATCTTTTTTAGTGATTGCTCTAAGAATCTCATCATATATACTTAAGTTACTACAGTATATTCTTGTTGACGTTTTACCAGTTTGGGTGAAATGTAGAAACCTCCCCTCTATTTCCCTTTGTCCACCATTTATAAGGTAATTGTTTTAAATATTTCCTCTTTGTACACTGAGAACCACATCAATGTTACAACTTTGGTTTCAGCCATTAACAATTTAGAAAATTCAAGAGAAGAAAAGTATTTTATTTGCCTATAGTTTTACTATTTCTCTTCTACCTTCCTTCCTAATACACGAAATTTCCTTCTTTTATTTTTTCAAGTTTAGAGAACTTTTTAAGCCATTATTTTAGGGTAGGTCTGCAGGCAACAAATTCCACTAATTTTCCTTTATCTGAGAATGTCTGAATTACCCCTCACCCCTGAAAGATATTTTTTGCTGGATGTAGAATTCACAGTTGACCCAACTTTTTTTCATTGTCAAAAGTGTGCCACTTTCTTCCGGCCTCATGGTTTCTGATGAGGGACCTGTCACATTGTTTTTCCCTCATAGGTGTCATTTTTCTTTTGCTTTTAAAATTTTTGTCTAGTTTTCAGAAGTTTGGCTGTGAAGTGTCTTGGTGTTAATTTCTTCGGATTTGTTTCAATCTACAGGTTTAGGCCTTCCACCAGTTCTGGTGAGTATATGGCTATTACTTCAACTCTTTCAGCCCCAATTTTTCTTCTCTCCTTCTGGTACTCTGATGATTTTTTAGATTTTAGATTTTCTGTCATAGGTCCCTGAAGTCTTTTCTTGTTTGTTTAAAGTATTTCCTTTCTGTTCAGGTGTAATTTCTATTGCCTTATGTTCGAGTTTAAGGATTCTTTCTCCTCCATTGCTTTTTCGGTAATTGGATTTTTCAGCTCTAAATGATCCTTTATATTTTCTTTCTTCGCTGAGACTTTGTACTTTTTTCACTTGTTTCAAGTGTGTTAATTGTTCATTGACTTTTACGATGACTGCTTTTAAATCCCTGCCAGGTAATTCTAACATCTCATCTGTGTGGTCTCCCTGCCCCCTTTTCTATTTTCCTGGCCTTTTCAGTCTATTTGTGGCTGAAACATGGACATTTGGGGTTGCTACGGAGACTGCAGCTTGCTAGACTTTCTGTTACAGCGCACCTCCTCTGACGGGGATGGAGAGGAACCACTGAATTACTGCCAGGTGTGGCTGAGTCAAGGTTCCTCGCTTGCTGTCTGCTGACACCCAGGGTGGGAGTGCCTTCTAGTTACTGCTTTGTGGGGGTGAGTTCCATCATCTCATTGCACCTCTACTTAGAACACCCTGGTTGAGAGGGCTGGGTGCTTCATTTGTCCTCATACGGCCTCCACTGACACCAGCTCAAAGTTCCAGCTCCCTGCTTGACCTTCTCGGACACCACCCCAACAGGAATTTTGGGGTGCCAATACAGCCTAGCGAGGATGGAAGCCCACACTCCCAACTTCACTTATGTTGGTAAAGTCAGGGTGTTTTCTTCTGTGGTTTGGCTGTAGTCTTGCTAAGCTCTTCCCCTTCTAGCCCTTATTTGGGGTTTTGTCTGCCTCTTCAGCACCAGTTTGACATGTGAAGCAAAAAGAAAACTCAGGGAGCTCAGTGCCAGTAATTCCTTGGGTCCCAGGGTCCCCAGCCAGTCTGCTTTCTCTCCACCTTTCAGGCTTAATGTTTTATATAAAATCTCCAGTTCTATTTAGTGGAAAGGATAGGGATTAAGTACTTCCATTCTACCTTCCCGGAAGAGGAGCTGTTCCACTCACACCATAAAAAAACCGTATGAAAATACAAAACGGGACAGCCGCTATGGAAACTGAAAACAGCAATTCCTCAAATTACTAACAGAATTACCACAGGATTTAGCAATTCCATTTCTGGGTATGGACCCCCCAAAACTGAAAGCAGGGTCTTTGTTTTTTTTGTTTTTGTTTTTTTTGAGAGAGCTAGAGGTAGAGGTGGGGGAGGGGAGAGAATCTGAAGCAGGCTCCATGCCCAGCGTGGAGCTTGACGCGAAGCTTCATCTCACAACCCTGAGAGCAAGACCTGGGCTGAAATCAAGAGTTGGACGCTTAACCAACTGAGCCACGCAGGTGCCTCTGAAAGTGGGGTCTAAAAAGAGATCTCTACACCCGTGTTCACATCAGCATTATTCACAACAGCTAAAACATGGAACGATCCCATTGTCCAGAGATGAATAAGCAAAATGTGGTACACACCAACAATGTAGTATTCAACTTTAAAAAGAAAATTCTGATGTGTGCTACATGGAAGAAGCTTGAGGGCGTGATGCTGAATGAAATAAGCCAGTCACAGGAAGACAAACACTGTATGAATCTACTTCCATGAGTAACCAACATCTCAGGAAGTGTAAGGATGGTTGCCAGGGTTTGGAGGAGGGGAAAATGGGGAGTTACTGTTGAATGGGAATAGCATTTCAGTTCTGCAAGATGAAGGGTTACAGCGATGGAGGGTGGTCAGTTGCACAATGGGGCTGTATTTAATGCCACTCAAGTGTACAAAGATGGTAAATTTTATGTGTATTTCACCACACACACAAAAACCATCAACACATTTTTTCCTAACGCATCACTGATCTAAGAAATTTCACCCATCAATCTGATGTCTTCAAACCAAGGCAAAATTCAGGCTCTCCTGTTCCCTATGAATAGACCTAGTTCTACGTTGGAGCTGACCATGCTTGCTTACTACCTGGTGAGGCACTTCAGGCCCAGGACATACTGAGTTACTGTGCCAGGTACTTCACAGACATTAACGCTCACATCCTCGCCACGGAGACTGGGGTTCAGCAAGTCCTGTGAGGAACTGCCCCAAGATTGTAGCTGGAGAGTAGGAAAGCAGAGGCAAATTCCTGTTTTCTAGTGCCAAGCCCTACAAGGTCACTTAGAATCCTTTAAGAAAGAACAGTTCAAAGGTAGGAATAACAAATATTTATTCAGAAATGGGTAAGTAACATACAGTCTCCTCCATCCGTTATTGTCTCTTCCTCTCCTTTTCAACAAGAGATACACATGAGGAATGCGGAGGGGTGGGAGGTGGAGAGGGACGCAAGCATCGGCCCACCACCTTCTCTTCCATTTCCCATGACGACACCCTGTAGAGCAGGGGAGGCAAACAGGCTCCACCCTGCAATGTACCATACGGCTATCCAACGGACAGGGTCCAGACGGCCGGGAGGCTGCGGCGGGGCTCAATGAACTCTGTGAACGCCAGAGCAGCCTGGCATGGGACCGCAGGATACTTATCATCCCTACTTGAAGCAGAGTCCAAGCAGTGATCCCACTGCCCCCAGAACCTGAGAAGCCAGGTCCTACTGCCTTGTAGGTGCTCTCATGGATCAGGAAGGGGAAAGTGTAGGAGGAATGTCTTCCAGCTGCTGAGAAGAACTAAGTTTGCACCTGTTCAAAGGGGGAAAGGGAACAAGGGAACGAAAGCAGCATTCTTCAAAGAACCAGAAGGCGGAGCACCATCGGGTACCTTCCACTGACTTCCAAGGCCTGAGCAGCCTTAGAGCTGGGGGACTGAGTGGTGTTCAAAGCCTGGGTCCTTCCTGCTTACAGACAGAACTCTGGAAACATGGGTTTCCAGATTTTTCTTCACTGGGCTGGTCCCAAGCAGGCCACGAAAGGCTCTTAGTGTCTCAGGTGCCCTCTACTTTCTAGACTCACGCCTGTCACAGCACTCGCTTGCTACTCATTCCCTACAGCCCCCCGAGCCCTGCGGCCCAACCTGCTCCGGCTCTGCCAGCCTGGATCCCCTCTGCAGTCCCAACAAGGCAGCAGGAGACCGAAGAGGCCTGTGAAGTCCTGCTGTCCTGCTATTCAGGGGCTGCCCCTGGTGGCTACAGTTCTGCCCCCACCACCTGGAACCACGCTGAGGGAAGAGCCTACCAGCTCACCTGGAAGGGCTGCTCCGCTCTCTCCACGCCCTCCCCACCACCCGGCACTCCCTGCGCCCTTCACTGCCAAGGCAGGCAAAGACCCCTCTGGTCATGGACAGACGGGTCAGTCACAATCCTGGGAACAGCGCCCCTCAGTGGCAGCCGGATCTGTGCCTCTCTCAGCATCCCTATGGTCCTGCAGGCATCTGAGGCCAGAAAAGAAGAGCCAGGAGCAAACTAACCTCTCCCATCCAAATAATCCCCCAGACCCTCAGTGTCACAGAACAAGAGGCAGACCTTTAAAAACAAATGCAACTAGCGGAGAGCTGACATTTACACCCAAACCAGGTGTGAGGAGCGCCATGCCCGGTGAAAACTGGAAGGGCTGACGATGCACGCCCCTCCTGGCAACGAGACGCGGAAGGCTAAGAGCTGGGGGGGGGGGCACACAGCAGGACGCAAGGAGAGGGAAAACGTCAACTCGAGAACGGACTGAGCCGCTGGAGACAGCACAGCAAGGGCTGGGAATGCTTTTCCCAGCAGAGCGGCAGCCTCACCTACCCTTGCCACATAGCCCTCTCCACACCACAACACTGTCTAGAGCCGATCGTGGTGAGAGGACAGGAGGGCTGTGGCCCGATCCCCGCCCAGGCCACCTGCGATGACCAGGCAGGTGAGCGCTGCAGCTCTTGAACGACCTGGCTTCCCCCAGGAGGGCAGGGGTTCCCACTCCCCACTTCGTCTGAAAGTTTAAAAAAGAGGAAGGGAGGCATTGCCTCCCAGAGAAAAAAGTGTCCTTCACAGAGGCCCCTGCCCTGCATTCCATGGGGCCACAAGAAAGCCATCCAGAGAACCTAGGGTACCATTTTCAGACAAGAAATCAGTCTGGGGCTGAGATGAGGGGAGAGACACTCCGAGCAACACAAGCCTACCTTGGTGATGAGGTGGAGGGAGAAAAAACAGACTACACGAAATGTTAACGTACAGAAGAGCACAGGGCAGAACACAACACAGAAAGGTGGGTCCCGTCCAGTGAGGAAGCGCTCTACCCCCGGCGACTCTGCCGCGCTCAGGGGCCTCCAGTCCGACGGCCCATTGGTCACAAGCTTTGCTCTAGGAAACAGAGCCACCCTCCTCTGCCCCCGGCTCCCGGCTGCCTCACCCCCCACCCACTCAAAGTTTGATTTTGAATTCTGTGGGCTGTGTAGTCACGGAGGCCCCTGAAGACTTGAAGAGCGCTTTCAGGATGGTGTCAGGGTCCACTTCGGCAGGGGGGCTGGATGAGGCGGTAGAATTCACCCTACGAGGCAGCTCACCCTCCTTCTTCACTGAGGGGCTGTCACTCAGCCGTCTGTGGAGAGCAGAGAAAAGTCAAAATCCCTGTCAGTTTTCCTTCAGATAGGGAGGGAACCCACCGTTTCTGTTATGAAAGCTAAGTGCTGAACACAATGCTTTCTGTAGCCCCTGATCTCATGACATTTTGTACCAAATCCATCATTTTTTAATCTGCAAAGGACAAAACCGAAATGCAGCGCATAGTGATCTGGGATTTTAACTTCAGGAAACGCTGCATGCCCATGACACGGTCACCTACACATCAGTTTGTTACATATCTGGAGAAGTCTGGAAGTCAAGAAACTGACTTCACTCTATTTAGCCCAAAGGCTCCCAAACGTACGAGGTCATAAAATCTACATTTTCCAGAATCCAACTTATTCCTGGAATGCAGCTTAAAACACTTGTCCAACTCAGACAATTCAATATCTGAGTCTCAAATTCTGGTCTTTCTAACTTGCAAAGTCCGCCTGCCCCACCCACCCTGGCAAGTCTAGTATCTTCCTGAGGTTCTACCTCCTTGTCTACAAAAGGACATCCTGCCAACCTATAGTTCACGCATCTCAGGCTCCACAACAGCCTCAGTCTGGGCCAGGCACGCGCGCGCAGGCGTGTGTCATAAACGAGGGCCGGCGGCAGGCACCACCTCCGCCAGCGTCCCGGATGAGGAGGGGCGTCTCCCATTCACTTGGATGGTGCCCACAGCGCACAGACACAGCTGGCCTGCTTTCCACTCTCTTCGCAGGCATTTCTATATTATAAAGCTGAGAACGAGGTCTGAACGCTAGCCCCGTGCAGTCAATCCCCTGCAGAAACGGCAGGTCACCCTACACAACGCAGCACCCCGACGGTCCGCCTGCCATCAGCGCAGAGGAAATGGGAGAGAGGAAAGCGCTGACGCAGGCCCGTTTCTCCGCAGGATGAAGAGAATCCCACAGAGTAAGCAAGGAGAAAAGCTCCACCCGGCCCCCAGCACCGGCCCCCCAGCACTGCTGCCTTTGGAACTTACAGCAGGATGGGCTGGTCTGAGGTGATAACGTTCCCATTCATGTGAAGGTTGCACTTCATGGGTTGCCCTGAAAAACCAAAAAAGAAAAGACTCTGCGATGAGACAAAAGGACAAGGGCTCCACCTCCATCACCAGGGGGTCAAAGCCCCCACTGCTGGCAGCTCTGGCTCCACGAAGGGGGACAGGGAACAGGGGATGGGGTTGCCAGGCTTTGGGAACTCTAGGGTATGAAGTCCATGAAACCTCAGCAAAGGATGGCACCAAAAAGCAAAGTGGCAACAGACCTCACTTCTTTTTTTTCTTTTTTTTAAAGATTTTATTTATTTGACAGCCAGAGACAGCCAGTGAGAGAGGGAACACAAGCAGGGGGAGTGGGAGAGGAAGAAACAGGCTTCCCGCAGAGTAGCCTGATGCGGGGCTCGATCCCAGATCGCCAGGATCACGCCCTGAGCCGAAGGCAGATGCTTAACGACTGAGCCACCCAGGCGCCCCCAGACCTCACTTCGAGCAGGAGAGGAGAGCTGAAGGAAGGGAGAATGTGAACTCAGCGTGACTGTCTAAACTCATTTGTGAGGTGGTAAAGGAAAATGTTTATGCAACGAAACTAAGCGAAAAAAGAATTCAAGGGCGCCTGGGTGGCTCAGCTGATTAAGTGTCGGCTCAGGTCATGATCCCATGATTCCAGGGTCCTGGGATCGAGTCCCGCATCAGGCTCCTTGCTCAGAGGGAGCCTACCTCGCCCTCTGCCTGCCACTCCCCTTGCTTGAGCTCTCTGACAAATAAACAAAATCTTAAAAAAAAAAAAAAAGGAAAGAAAAAATTCAAAAGTGAACACACAGGCTTCCACTTGGTCTGTGAAGATTAACTGCTCCAAGCACTGACTGCTCGGCTATGCTACACACCATGTGAGAAGTACAGCAATCGTAGCACAGAAAAAGGGGGAAGGGGAATGGAGCCATATAGGGGTAACACTTCTAATACCTCACTGGAATTAATTTAACATGTATCTGAAATAGATTCTGGTGAGCTACAACATACCCTGTAAACCCTTCAACAGCCATTAAGGTAGTGACTCAAAAATTACAGTGAAAAATGGGACGCCTGGGTGGCTCAGTCAGTGAAGCATCTGCCTTCGGCTCAGGTCATAACCCCAAGGTCTGGCGACTGAGTCCCACATCAGGCTCCTTGCTCAGCGGGGAGCCTGCTTCTCCCTCTCCCTCTGCCTGCTGCTCCCCCTGCTTGTGCTCTCACTCGTGCTCTG
Organism: Ursus maritimus; assembly: GCF_017311325.1. Lineage (NCBI taxonomy): Eukaryota > Metazoa > Chordata > Mammalia > Carnivora > Ursidae > Ursus > Ursus maritimus. The sequence goes on from NW_024424564.1 coordinate 50,608,241, forward strand.
CCAAATAAATAAAATCTTAAAAAAAAAAAAAAAAAAGCTACATTAAATGGGAATGGATTAAATAACCCAACCAAAAGGCAGAGATGGTCACACTGGATTAAAAAAAGAAAAGAAAGATCCAACAATATGCTATCTATAGACACGCCTTAGTGTCAAAGGTGCAAAGGGTTGAAAGTATAAGGATAGAAAAAGATATACCACCCAAACAGCAACCCTAGGAAAGCTAAAGTCGCTATACTAATATAAGACAAAACAGACTTTAAAAAATGTTATGTAGAGACAGAGGTCACTGTTTTGTAAGATTTTATTTTAGAGAGAAAAAGAGTACGTGCGCACACACGCACGTGAGTAGAGATGGGGGCGGGGAGGAGAAGCAGAAAGAATCATGAGCAGATTCCACACAGAGCTCGGAGCTCAACAAGCCAGATCATGACCTGAGGCGAAACCAAGAGCTGATGCTTAACAACTGAACCACGCAGGCGCCCTGAGACAAAGGTCATTTTGCAATGGTCAAAGGATCAGTCCCCCAGGAGAGAAAGCAGTCATAAACATATATAAGCTAACACATACACATACAAATATACAACTAACTTTAAACCCTTAAATACACAAAGCAAAACTAACACAACTGAAAGAAATAAACAATCATAGATGATGATTTCAATACTTCGCTTTTAGTAATGGCTAGAACCACCAGGCAGAAGATCAACAAGGAAAGGGAAGAGTCAAACATTATGAACTAACTAGACCTAACCGACATCTACCAGCAGCAAAATACACACTCTCCTTAAACACTCATGGAACAGAAGGAAATTTGGCAAATTCACCAATACATGGAAATTAAACAAAACAATTCTAAATAACCAATGGGTCAAAGAAGAAATCACAAGGGAATTCAGAAAATACTTTGAGATGAGTGGAAATAAAGACACAACATACCAAAATTCATGGCACGCAGCTAAAGCACTGCTAAGAGAAAAATACCCAGCTGTAAATGCATAGATCAAAAGGAAGAGGGGAAGACAACCTATAGAATGGGAGAAAATACTGGCAAATCAGTTATCTGGTAAGAGACAAATTAAGAATATATAAAGAATTCTTTTTTTTTTTTTTTTTTTAAGATTCTATTTATTTATTTGACAGAGATAGAGACAGCCAGCGAGAGAGGGAACACAAGCAAGGGGAGTGGGAGAGGAAGAAGCAGGCTTCCAGCAGAGGAGCCTGATGTGGGGCTCGATCCCCCAAACGCCGGGATCACGCCCTGAGCCGAAGGCAGACGCTTAACGACTGAACCACCCAGGCGCCCCAAGAATATATAAAGAATTCTTAAAAAAAAAAAAAAAAAAGAATTCTTTTAAAATTAATTAAAAAATTGGGCAAAGAGTCCAAATAGACATTTCTCCAAGACATAGGTGACTACGCACATGAAAGACACTCAGCATCACTCACCAGCAGGGAACGCAAATCAAAGCCCCAGTGACAGTGTTACATTAGTGTCTGCATCTCTAGCTCGGGTCCCTGGGCCACAACGGTCCTCAGTAAACACTGAAAGAACTAATCAGCAGACGGAAGGGGCACCAGACAGAGCTGCTCTCCACAGGCCGTCCTGACACAGACCATGTGACTCGGAGCCCAGGAAAATGAGCAGCTTACTCCTGAGGAGCAGCGTTCACCCAGGGGCTGACAACCGTTAGACAAGGCTTCAGGCCTTTGAGGAACCTGTGTCCGAGCAGTGATCAGACCAACATCGGGGAGCACGCGGCTAGGACTTTTGGTTTCCCCGGGAGGACCTCTTAAGAGAAGCAGCCGTGGAGAAATGGTGTTTCTCTGCTCACTAGACTGAAGTCCTAGGGCTGGGTGACAAGCCAGGGCCCTGTAAAACAGGCAGCTCAGGGGACTGCACACGCTCGTCTGTTCTTGGTGCGCGGGAAACCTTCCATCCAGACGGACGATGTGCCAGGAGTCCTCCCACCCAGCTCAGAGGAAGGCCTCGCTCTAAGGCCTGCTGCCCCACAGTGAGCAGTAGGAAGGGGAGGTGGCTGCTTTCTCCCTGACTTACCGTCCAAACACCTGTTGTTATACTTCTTATATGCAGTAATGGCATCGTCCTTCTTCACAAAGACCACCTCTGCTACGCCAGGATGGACCAGCCGAGCCCTTTTGAGGGCTCCACACACACAGAAAAGCTCCTGCAAAGAACAGGAGGGATTAGGGTTGTAGACTTTAGGGCCCTTATCCTGCCTGCCTGCCGTCCACACACCCCAAAGAGCTCTGAGTAGACCGGCAGCTGCGCTCCAGCTGAATATGCCCAGGATTTCGGGAGGCGCTGTTTTAGGGTGTCCTTGGGACATCCGCAGGCCTCTTGATGTGGGACCAGGTAAGGGGACAAGCCGAGCTGGCAGCCAGAAACGGGTCTGCCCTGGAGTCCCCGTGTCCTTCAGCAAGGCACCCCCAAAGTTTTCCTGCTTCGGCACCCACTTTCTCCACAAGGATAAAGGTTACAGAATTTCTCTGCGGCCCAGTGATGTGCGGGAACGCGCAGGCTCATTAAAGGCAGGGGTTAACATGGCCCCAGGGAGCCTGCAAGTCGTTCAACCTTTCTGACAACGAGTCTGCTCTTCTGGAAAAAAAAAAAAAAAAAAAGGAATGGCTTCGCCTTCCTCCCGGGGCTGCCGAAAGCTCAACTGGAGGCATTTGTAGGGCAGTGCTCCGTAGGCGTGTGTCCCCTGACGCCCCCGCCTCATTGTACAGGGCAGGAGGGGAGGCCGGAGAAGGAAGACAATGTGGAGACGGAGCACAGACGCCGGCCAGCAGCCACGCCATGTCCTCACCTGCGACTCCCTTCGCAAGGTTTCTGAAGAGGTCACGGAAATGATGTGTTTTTCATGATAAAGTGGAAAATGTTAAATACCAAAACAAAGATATGGAACCGAATACTAAGTGTGACCCCAATTTTATTACTGTTGTTCTCTAAACATTACCCATGTGGGGAAAGGAGGAGGGCGGCTTCTGCCGCGGTCGCTTTCCGTGCTCACCACAGGCGGGCAGCTCCCCCTACTCTGTATCTTCCTGCCTACAGAGTACTGCCACACAGTACGTGCTCGGTAAGTGGCAGCTACTACTACCTGCGGAGTCAGGGAAAAAATGTGTTTTAACTCTCTATTACCTTGTGAACTATTAGACAAAGTAGGCTACAGTCCCCATTGCGTTACCATTTGCTGGCGAGCCTGCTTACTTCTCAAAGCTATCACACAGCACTGGTGTTTCATAATTAAAACCACTGTCAAACGAGGTGGCCCTTATGGGCTGTTACGGAACCCGAAACCCAGCTGCAGAGAGAGCCTGGAGTCCGGGTGCGTGCCTTCTGTGATCTGACAGTTCACAGTAGAAAGGGCACCTGGACCTCAGATTAATAGCAGGTTTTTTTGGTGCCTACATGAAAGTAAGGTAGAAGAGAAGTCCTGGCTGCATTTGGCCCTGTCCTTACGAGCTTTAGATTTTGCCCGTGGCTAAGGGCGGGACAGGACAGACCAGGGCAATACAGAGGGGCCAACTACCAGATAACACCAATCTATCTCATTCCCTTTACCCTGGAATCACCAGGAACCACAGGGCTGTGAACCACGGGACTAGAGGATCCCACTCGAGACCCATCCAGCACCATGCCCTGGCCCTGGTTTAATGCTGTGAAGAACAGGGTTAACACAGCCAGCCTGACTGCTATCTTTTGAAAGATCTGCTTCCAAGGCTGGATCTTGGCTGGTGTCTGGCAACGTGGAAGTGGGAAGGGCTCCCACCACCCTAAATTGGTGTAAGAGTGGCTCACTGAGCCTAATCTATGCAAACAGCGTGGTTGGTGCTGAGCACCTGCTTCCGCCCTGGGAGTCTGGAATGCTGGTGTACAGGGGCAGAGTGCCCACACAACTAGTTCATTGTAAAGACCCTGGGCACTGAGTCTGTAATGAGTTCCCTGGTTTCACGCATCACACATCGTTGCTAGGGGGAATAAGGTGCATTCTGTGTGACTCCACTCAGGGAGAAATCCAGAAATTTGCACCTGGATTCCCCCAGCCTCTGCCCCACGAGCCTTTCCCTTTGCTGATTTTGCTCTGTATCCTGTAATAAACCTCAGCCCTCACATGACTCTATGAGAAGTCCCATGAGTCCTAGGGAATCAGTGAACCTGGGGGGGGGGAGGGGTCTTGGGGCCCCTTGACACAGACGTGGTTTGAGATCTAAAATTCTGGAAGGACACAGTACTCACCACGATGTCTTCCTCCGTGACTCGAGGGTGTAGATTGTTCACGGTCATCTTGGTGCCTTCCAAAGGGCTGAGGATAGGCTGCCAGACAAGAGCAGAATCAGACAGCAGCTCCGCGCTCAGCAGCAGCACGCACTCCCGGCGAGTGACCAGGAGGGCGCAGAGGAAAGCCCCCTAGAGAGCCTGTCACAATCGTGCCCCACCACGACGCTCAGGGCCCAAAACTCTCATCAGCTCCGAGATATGCCCGACACTCACAGGCCTCTGAGCCTCTGCATGGAATGCCAATCCCGTGTCAAGACCCACCCAGCTCAGGTGACACTTTCTCCTTAAAGCCTTCCCGACTTGCCCAGGAGAATCAAATGCTCTTTCCTCAGAGCTCCCAGCAGCTCTCCTCAGGCAGACCACTGGTCTATCACGAGTTGCTCCGCCTGCAGCTCGCTTTCCCCAACTTGCCCGCAAGCATGTGGAGGGCAGAGGTCACTGAGGCTTGGTTTGCTCATTTGTAAAATGGCGGTGGTAACGCCCACCTCACGGAAGTGCTGTGAGGACGCAACAGGGGTCACACAACACACTGCCCCCCCAGCACAGGCCGGCTCTCAGCGGGGGCGGTCGCTCCCTCTCCTTCACCTTACCTCAGCAGACGGCAGCTCTTTGGGGGGCTCCTCCTTGTTCACTAGTGTCCGAGACATGCTGGTCAAGGCTTTTGTCCGAACAGAGGAGGGGAGGGCAGGAGCAGTGTATGCATCATTCTGAACCACTTTGGTGAGCGGGAGGGCCTTGGACATGGAGAACTTGGAACTGCTCAGTCCGGCCTAAACAAAGAGGCAGACAGGAATCTGTGACGCTAGAGAGAAGGTAAGAGACAAGCCCTACGGGGCTGACAACCCCTACCCCCAAGGCCTCCCAGCTCCCCAACTCCATTAGAGATCTGGAGCCAAAAAGGCTGCCAGTGACTCCCCCCAAGGGAGGGGCGGGAGGGGAGAGACACGCGGTCTGCCCACACGCTTACAGAAGCCACGCTCCAGTGCAGGAAGCCCCTCGTAAGAAACTTCCCCGCAGGCCTGACCTGGAGCCACAGACCTACCCAGATCACTGAGATTTTAGGAAAACCCTACAACTTGGGGCCAATCAGAAGGCCAAAAGCTTAGAGTCAAGTTCATTCCCAGATAGGTTTCTATCACAATGGGCCGATCATCCACTCTGAGTTGGCCTGGCAGAAGAACCCACTCTTCAGAAGGTCCGGACTCCCAGCTTCTTGGTCCTTGTTTCTGCCACACAAAGGCACCATGCACAGCCCTGGCTTGATCGGCTCCCAGACTGTGAAGGACATGCTGGCAGAGTCGGCCGTGCAGACCAGCACAGACGGTTCCCTCCCTCCCCTGCTCCCCCTAAGCCGGGATGTGGTCCCTTGGAAATATAAACCAGGAAACTCCTTGGTACGCATGTGTCTGAGGAAAAGGATGGATGAGGCTGAAGTGGCAGGTGGCCTTGCTGATTTCAAACAGTGCCTGCCAGGTGCTGACTCCAGAAGGAGGGAGGGATGCAGCAGCCGCAGAGGCCGAGTGTGGGGCAGAGCTGCTTCACCAGTTTCTCCAAATCAAACAAAATGTCCGCCTCATGCAGGACCCCACGTTTCTCAAGCTACTTTCTGATTACCGACAGCCAGCACAGTATGATACATGCAGCCCGGGAGGCCGACTGCATAAGCCTGACTCTTAGATCTGCTATTTATAAGCTGGGGATATGGAAAACATCTTAATCTCTCTGTGCTTGGTCCCTCACCTGTATGACAGAATAACAGCACCCACCTTACCAGGTAGGAGCAAAGAGGAATCTTAAGTTAGTTAACACAAATACCGCATTCTTTCAAGTCAAGGGAGCCAGGAACTGAGCCAGCTGACCCCTCCCTTGGTAGCAGACCTTAGCAGTTCAACCCAGTGCAAAGGCTCAGCCCCTTGTAACAAATCGGCACCATTCGGCTTCACGCAGCACTTTAAGTACTTCAGCGGTAACCAGGAAATTGGTCCACATTCAACGCAATGACAAAAAGAGTCTTTGGGTCTCTGAAGGCCAAACAAAGGCACTTGGCTTGAGTGCCCCTGGCTGCCCTCCCTGACATGGGCTATACCTACTGCTTCTGGCCACCCTGATGGTCCCAGATACCGCTCTCACTCCTTCTCTGCATGGGATCTACCCAGCAGCCTAGTCTGGCCAGCTTGCCTGGCGTGCAGGCTGCCCCTGGTGGAGCGCACGTGCAAGGCTCTGCTTACTCCAGCTAACACACCGACTGAGGGGATCCGGTATCAAGAATGGGGCCGGAGCTGCTGACGACGGAGGGAAGGGAACACGCAGAACATCCTGCCCTTTCAAGGGAAAGAAAATGCGATTCCCTCCTCTGGGATCTCACGTTCCCCGTGCAGGGTCTCAAACAGCAACCGGAGGTCGCAGCTCTGCAGTTCACTAGCCGTGGTGCCCCGAGCACAGCCCGGGACACCGTGCTCTCAGCGCGTATAAACCAGGGACTGCATCAGCACTTCTGCAAATCTTCTGACCCACACGAAGAAATATTTCTGAATTGAAAGGCCATACTCCCCACCAGCTCTCCCATCCACCTGATAAAACATAAAACGCCTTACCACGTGGTGGAGAAAGCTGCCCGAGGCTGCAAATTTCATCTGTTTACTAGGAACAGGAGCTACAGGGTCATCATCTTCCTCCAAATCATATACGTTCTGAAAAGAAACCAAGAAAAGCTAAAGTGGCCTGCGGTCCCTCAAAGGACATTTGGGGCAAGAACAGCAAGACCCGTGGAGCTGGCTGCTGGAGGGAGAAGGGGCCACAGGGGAGACTGGCCTGGGAGTCACATCCTCACAGGCCGGCTCGCTACCCACAAGGGCCCAACAAAAGCGCTGCAACCTCCAGGTCCACGAGAATTACCTTTCCGTAAGCGGGCAACACCTAGAAACACCTTAAAACAGGTGTTTATAATCTTGGTTTAGAAAGTGCATCCTCGGCAGTCTGGCCTACAGAAATACAGCCAAACCCCCAGAAAGAGCTTGAGCCACAACGATGTTCACGGAAGGATTTCTAACAGTGAGAATTAGAGGGAAATGCCTCTAACTGGAACATCAACCAATGGATTATGCAGTTATTAAAAACGTTTAGAGTAAATGTGAATCGCAGAAGTGCTTAAATTATAAAGTAAAATAGAAGAACACAGAATTAGATAATAATATAATAACACACACACAACTCCAACTAGGGCATTAACTAAACAATAATGACGCTTCAAAACAAAAAACCAAAAAAAGAGAAAGGAGCCAGGGCAGAATTTCAACAGCAGTTGGCTCTGGAGAGCAGGAGCATGAGTAACTTTTTCCTTTTGATTCTTTCTCTATTTTGCAAATATTCTATATTAAGCATATACTAATTTTTTTTGCACATACTGCTTTAATAACAAAAAATAGAAGACACTCAATTTGCCTCTCTGCCCCTTATATACCCACCACCACTGTAAGTTTTTTTTTTTTTTTTAAAGATTTTTATTTATTTATTTGACAGAGAGACAGCCAGCGAGAGAGGGAACACAGCAGGGGGAGTGGGAGAGGAAGAAGCAGGCTCATAGAGGAAGAGCCTGATGTGAGGCTCGATCCCATAACGCCGGGATCACGCCCTGAGCCGAAGGCAGACGCTTAACCGCTGTGCCACGCAGGCGCCCCCCCCCCTTTTTTTTTAACTCATCAACTGCAGGGGCTCCTGGGTGGCTCAGCTGGTTGAGCATCTGACACTTGGTTTTGGCTCAGGTCGCGATCTCAGGGTTGTGGGCTCCGTGCCAGACAGGGGATCTACTTGGGTTCTCTCTCTCCCTCTCCCTCTGCCCCTTCCCCCATTCGCACACACTCTCTAAAATAAATAAATCTTTGAAAAAATTAAAAAAACTCATAAACTGCAAAAAGCCAAATGTAATCCCCTCCAATTCTTCACACTGGGAACCTCGGGCCAGGGCTCAGTTAATCCACGCAGCGGAGCTCATGAGAGTGCATGCACGTTTACACGTACACACTGCACGCATACACTCATGCCCACATACACACGTTCTTGCTCTCTCACCTGTTTGGCCGGGTGGTTATTGACAACATTGATCCTCATTCCAGCAGGATGGGTGTGGAGTGGTGCCATGGCCTTCTGCTGGGGAACCTAGAAACACACAGAGACCGTGATCCATCCCAGGGGGTCCACACGTGTTCTCCATGAGAAAGGAGTCACTGAACTTGAAATACGGTGGCACTCAGTTGAGGCCCGTGGTAACCTCCAGGGCGCCTCGTGCCCAAAGCAGGAGTGACAGAAAGCCTTGTCATCTTGCTCAACGAACCTGGCTCAATAAATGTTCGCAGCTGCTGCTGCTCCTGTTACCGAAGTCACTGTGAACATTAATACTGTTTTCGTTTCCTTCGGCAGCTGTGCAAGCGGCCAGGGCCTGGACGGGGGGCCAGGTCCTCCCCTGGGCCTCCCACTGACGGCTATGTTAACTCTGGGCACAATAATTCACATCCCTGAGCCCAAGAGTCTTTTAAAAACTGGGGCGATGGTCCCTGAATTGCAGGGAGAGATAAATAAGGTCCTGTGTGTGAAGCGCTGGCCACTGAGCACACGCCCCACAAGCATTTCGTCCTTTCCCCTCTCTTCCCTGCATCGCTGGCTCACTGCAGAAAGTCACTTACTTTTTCTGAAGCCCCTTTTCTCCTCCATAAAACTGGATCAAAACCTCGCCTCCCCCATCCGGTTACCATACAAACCCTCGGGAGAACTGCCGTTTGCCCCATCACTCCTGGCCCCGGCTCCCTGCCTGAACCTACACTTGTTCCTGGCTCCCCAGGAAAGCGGGCAAGAGCCACACCTACCTGGATGGTTTTGGTGAGCTTCAGGGCAGGGGTCACGGTCCCAATGGGGGGGCTCACGAAGGTGGCTGGGGGATTCCGCTTCAAGCTGATCTTCTCGCGGGCATCGGCCACCGGGCGGGGCTTCTGGGGCGCCGCGCTCTGCTGCTTGCGCGAGTTCAGCATCTCTCTGGCATCCTGCACTTTCCCTTTGATCCGGAACCGAGCATCTTTCTGCAAAAGCTTTTCCCGGGCATCCTTGACCCCCAGCTTGAGCCGGGCGTCCGCGAGACCAATCTTCTGCCGGGCGTCAAACCTCTGCTGGAAGGTGGCCGTGCGGGCCGGCTGGCTGAGGAGGCTCTGCTGGATCCCAACACGAGACCGAACACCTCCGACTCCTGGTCTGGCATGGAGACTGCAAGTAAAAATTGCAGTATTGAGCAGATCTGGGTAATCAACAGCAGCCCGTGGAAGCAGAGCTGTCGTAATACTGCGAACAGGGGGGTTCCTGGAGAAACCAGAAATCTGCTCGCGGTCTGGGGAAACAGGTAAACCTATATTGAAACTTCTCTCCCAGTTTATGGCTTTTAACTTTGCCTTGAAAAGAAAATCAGGAAGAATGGCCTGGTGGTTTCTGTCACTTAGGTAAGACTGTTTTGCTCCCTAGACCAGGTGTTCTGAGACACCATTAGGGACAATAACCTACAAATGACATTAGTCAAAAAAAAAAAAAAAAAAAAAAAAAAAAAAAAATTCCCCCAAAATACACAAAAAAAAAAAAAAAAAAAAGCATATCCCCCAAATATCCCAATCCCACACATCTGAAGAGCAACTTCAGTTTCCAAAGCTCTTCCACGGCCGTGCTCTGTCACCTCCTCAGCACCCTGTGAGGTGGGCCTAACAGGCTTGGAGAGGAAATGATTACCAAAGGGTGTCCAGCCGGCTCCTGGCAGCCCAGGCCTCCGGTGCCGGCAGACAGCCCCCCACCCCGGGCTGGGAGCAGGAGCTAGCCCACTAACAGACTGAAGACACAAGGACTTGACAGAAAACAAAACAGTCACTCAATTGTTTCCAAACACCAAAGGTGTGGGTGTTTCCCTCACATCAACTGTTCTTGAACTCTCTGGACACCAACTGGGTGTCCTACAATTCAATTCTGACACTACTACCCAGAGTCGGCGCACACCCCACAGGTTACGGGCTATCCCACGAGACTCCCCTCACTTCGGACGTCAGTCCCAAGTCCTGGGCTTCCCACACTTTTGACAGACTAACAAAAATTGAGGGGACCCACCCCCCCCAAGTTCGAGAATTTGCTAGAATGGCTCACAGAACTCAGCAAAAACAGTTTATTTACTATTATCAGTTTATTGTAAAGGATACAATCCAGAAACAGTCAAATGGAAGAGAGACGTGCGGTACAGGGGAAGGGGTGTGAAGTTTCCATGTTCTCTCTGGGTGCACCACCCTCCCAGCATGTAACTGTGTTCGCCAACCCAGAAGCTCCCCAAATTCCATTGTATAGGGGGTTTTAAGGAGGTTCCATTATGTAAGCAAGGTTGACTGAATCACTGGCCATTGATGACTGACTCAATCTCCAGCCCCTCTCCCCTCCCTGGAGGTTGTGGGGTGGGGAGTGGGGTAGGGCTCCAAGTTCCAACTAATCCTGCCAAGGTCTTTCTGGCAACCAGCCCCCGTCCTGAAGCTATCCAGGGGCCCATCAGGCAACTCCTCATTAGAACAAAAGATGCCCCTACTACCCTTATAACTCAGGAAACTCCCATGAGTTTTAGGAACTGTGTGCCAGAAACCAGGGATAAGACTATAAATTTTTTTTTATAAGATTTTTATTTATTTACTTGACAGAGAGAGAGAGAGAGAGAGAGCGCAAGCACAAGCAGGGGGAGCAGCAGGGAGAGGGAGAAGCAGGCTCACCGAGCAGGGAGCCTGATGTGGGGCTTGATCCCAGGACCCTGGGATCATGACCCAAGCCGAAGGCAGACGCTTCACGACTGAGCCACCCAGGCGCCCCAAAACCAAGTATGTATTTATCACACTCACCACCACCACCAAGAATGCCAAATTCAGAAACTGGTAAGACTGGAAATGAACTAAACTCCATTAAACAGGCCCATTTGCTTGTGGGGTTCCTCTGTTGGCCCTTCGGTGGCTTGCGAGGAAAGTACAAGTCCAAGTCCTTCCTGGGGTCTGCAGGTCGCTCCCTCGCCCCACCTGCCCACCACACCACGAGGCCTCTCTGCTCCAGCTGCCACCACTACTCGAGCAGGGGGTGCCCTGCTCGGGGACTCCGGCTCCCAAGGCAACATCTCCTCTTGGGGAACCGTCCCTCTCTGATTCTTCCAGGACAACCCTCCTTTGTGCCTATATCCACATCTGCTTGTTTTCCCTTCCCCACTGGACTGGAAAGGGGGAGAATGGGCCCAGTGCTTTGTAAGTGGTGTTGAACCCTGGCTGAGCATTAGAAACTCCTGAGGAACCACTTAAAACCACAGCTGTCCAGACCCCACCCCACAGCTACTGAATCTAAAATCCAGGTGAGGGCCTGGGCATCTGCATTCTTGACCCCACAGGTGATCCTGGATGACAGCAGAGTTCAGAATCTCTGACCTAGTGTCAGAAGGCAAAACTGTACCGAACAAACAAGTTCCTCTATGGTTTCCCACATCTGTGTCCAGCCTTCCCCCGAGGCCTCCTGCACCCTGGGCAACTCAGCAGATGCGCCTACTGCCTCACCTGCCCCCAACTGACTGCAGGGAGACTGCCCACCAGCTCCTGTGCTGACAGCAGGAGCACACCCGAGGTACCAGTAAAGGCAAATCCAGACCATCATCTTGTTATCCTCTGGCCAGTGCAAACACCGGCCGCCTCCGGTCCACAAGACTGCCGAAGGCAGTGATGCACAGACCGTTTTTCTTTGAAAAACAGCAAATTACTTTAGGATTTAAATACTTTCCAGTGGGTCTACACAAGAACTGGGTGGGAGAGAGAGAGCAAGGGTCATTTACAGAATTGGTCAGATTACGTTTAAGGTAGGGGCGGGAGGTGCCCTACTTGCTGGTCCCTGTCCTATTTTCTCCTATAAAGGAGTGGGTTTAAAAAAAAAAAAAAAAGCAAGGCGAAAAGGAATGGGGTGTTTAGGGAGTTCAGTAAGCACAATTAGGGAGCGGGAAATGGGTGCGTGTGGCAGACAGCACCCACCCGCCCCTGGAGCGGCCCACCCTTGGTTTCATGGTCTGCGAGGCTTTGACAATAGTGGGGCTGTGCTCTGTAGTGCTGCTGAAACCCACAGCTGCTTGAGAGGCCCCTGGAATTTCTGGAGGGCACACAAACTTCCTAATAAAGGCCTATCCCCAGGACCAACTAGCAGGTGAGGGAACCCTACTGTTTTGTTTTGTTTTTTTAATGCTCTCTGCTCCCTACATCTGCTGATGATGCCCATCAGAGAAATGCAACAAGCTATCAGTTCAGACCAGGAACTACTACTGAAGGCCTACTCATAAAACTGGGGAAAAGGGGGCGCCTGGGTGGTGCAGTCGTTACGCATCTGCCTTCAGCTCAGGGCGTGATCCCAGCGTTCTGGGATCGAGCCCCACATCAGGCTCCTCTGCTGGGAGGCTGCTTCTTCCTCTCCCACTCCCCCTGCTTGTGTTCCCTCTCTCGCTGGCTGTCTCTATCTCTGTTAAATAAATTAATAAAATCTTAAAAAAAAAAAAAAGGTGTATTATAAAAAAAAAAAAAAAAACTGGGGAAAAGGATTTTGATCAACATTTACTGTCCAGATCCGGACGAAACCAGCATTAGCGAAGAGCCCTCCAGATAAAACCATTCACGTACTATGCATGGGACCTCTCTGAAGCCAGACGCCTTGGGCTGGGATCAAGTCACCAAAAAGAGCATGGTAGGAGCACTCCTGCTCCAGGAGGGGAAGGACCAAGTCTCTGGGGACGCCGCACACAATCAGACCCCCGTATGGCTGTGAGAGGGCTTAGAGGAGGCCCAGCGGGCTTGGGAAGAGCCGAGCGGGCCCCAGGTCACGTGAACAGCGCCCACCGCGGCCCACGGCCCACAGCTTGCAGCGCCCTGCCCTCAAGAGCGTTCCCTCACTGCCCCCTCAGCACTTCTGCGGTCCGTGCCCTCCCTGGGGCAGTCGAGCCCTGGACACAACTGCGGCTGAGGCCCTTACTGTGCGGAACCACAGGGTCTGCCTCCAAACCCGCATCTCCCACCGGCGCGAGGGGCCTCTCTGGGGTACACCCGGCATCTCCTTGCCTGGTGGATGAAAAAAGGCTCCAAGAGCTTTCCCATCCTGAGCACCCACTAAGTGTCAAGAGCCCTACAGGGCCCCCCTGGACATCCTCCTCTCACCCTCCCAACTGTGAGAATGAGACTGTAATCCAGTTCACAGATGAGGTCCCGCAGAAGGCCGCACGGGACTTGCCCATATCTAGTCATATATAACCGAAGCATGGGTCAAAAACCACGACCAGAACTTGAAGAGTTTGGGGGGCATATTGTCCCCAGGCTAAGGAACGGCTTAGGACCCCGTCACCCAGGGTCACAGCACACGTTCTGGCGGCCAGAGGGTGAGCGCACACCCACCGAGGACGGCCCAGTGGGCCCACTCGGAACCCACAGACCACACTGCTGGTCTGGCCAGAAAGACGGCCCAGGTGCCTTGCGCTGGTCTTTTTTCTCTATCTGAAGAGCACAACAGGTCCACGTGGGGGAGGGAGGGGATGTGGCTGGGGTGCAGGAGCGTGCGTAGGCCACTTCCCCTCCATTCGAGGCATTCAGTTCCCGGTTACACCAGTTCTTTCAACTCCTTTCATGAACAGCTTTAGGGGCTTCAGTGTTCAGGCTTTTTATAATCGCTGCTCCTCCTCTTGCATGAAAAGACGGCTATTCATCCCAGCAGGCAGCAGCGCTGGGTACAAGGCAGGCATTAGTCATCAGGAATTTTTCAAATAAACACTCCTGCTAGGAGTGGGTCTCCAAAACACAGAGTTCGTGGTGTTACCCTCCTGTTCCAAGGACTGCCGAGGGCTCCCTCACAAAGCCCAACCCCTCAGCAGAGCCTCTGGTCTGGCCCCAGCTCCTGCCTGCAGCCTCACCTCCCACTGCACACTATCTGATGTTCCTGAAACACATTATGCACTTCGGGCCTCAGTCAATGCTGGCAGAGAGGCACAGGAGGTTTGGAACGAGTCTCTGCACTGCCCCAGCCGGCCGCACCGAAACGATGCACCCCCCGCCCTGGTGGCAGGGCCCGGCTAGGTGCTCCACGGGGTCCTGGGAAGAGCGCTGTGGGGGAGAGGGCCAGGGCCCCCACTGGAACCTAGCGCTCTCCGCCAGACCCCGACCAGAGCTGGCTCTGGACAGATGTCTAGTCTGAAGGGTTCAGGCCCTTGAGGGGAGCCCCGGATTATTATTACTATAAAGCGGACTTTAATCCACTGGGTCTCTGGGTTAGTTAACGTGTGCTGAGGCCACCTTTACGAGGAGAAAACACAGTTTGATTCTGTTACGGAGAGTCAGTCCTGAACTCGGTGCTTTACAGATACAGGCAAACAAGACACCAACCCCTACCCTCCAAGAGGGTCCTGTGCAGATGTTTTCAATCCTATTTCTTCCCCTCCAAGTTACATAACAAGTAATTTTCCTCCTCTCTGCTTTAGGTCTACCTTTCCTTTCTCTTATTTCAACAAGGACACAACCAATGAGTACCAGGACCAGAGCCCTGGCCTGAACTGAAAAGCTGACCAACCCCTTTCCCCATGGCTCCAACGACTCCCTTGGCAGGGCATCCGGGCCAGAGCTGCTCAACCCCACCATGCTCACGGTCCAGCCTTCCCACGAAGGCTGCCTCCCACCGGAGATGAACCTTCTCTAACTAGGCGGTGCCAGTGGACAGACAGCTAACATCTGAGAGCCCAACAAATCAAACCCTTGTGGGCGACTCTGCCAACCTGACCAGCGGTACGCTCACAGCTTCTGGAAAAAACCAACAGGAACAGGCTGGCACTACAGTTGGTGCCCTGTGCTGTTCTGGGGAGACTCATCCATGGGTCTCAGGCAACTGAAGTCACCAGAGCTGCGCTGGGCATGGGGAAGGACAGCGCCTCACCATGGCTGAGTGAAGTACCACTCAGAACTCTCCCTTTCTCTGTTTTCACATTAATCACGGAAAACATTTAGACGATTAACTGGGGGGCCAGGTAATAATAATGATAACGACCCCGTTCTTGACTTACAAGGTGTGACGGACACAAAACAGGATGGCTTCTCTAAAGAACAAGCACATTCCACGACCTGTGGGGAAACACGTTATTTACACATCCGGGGTTCTTTTGCTATTCTCACTAAGAGGAAGAAAGTTTTTGGAGATCATTGGTTCTACTTAAATGATCAAGCACAAAGTTCTCCCGGGGACCTCCATGCAATGCCATTCCATGGTTCCCAGGAAGGGCAGAGTTCTTCCAGGAACCATGTAAGACAGGATATAGTTACTGTAGAAAATGACAGCTGTTCACTGAAATTAGCTTAGACCTTTCGGTTCTTGACAGGGATGCCCTGGATGCAGTATTCACTGGCTTTGCAAGTAAAAGAAAACCGAAGCTTCCACAAGGTTTAATCCAAACACAGCATGCGGGCCAAGCTAGTGTGCAGTCTCTGTCTGCACATTCCCCCGGTCCAACTTTCACGTAATAGCAAGGCGATATTCTCTCACAAATTCTCACACAAAATTGGAATGTTACTTCTTTATTTAAAAGCCTTCAATAATGATGATGATAGCTAACATCTGCTGAACACTTAGAACCATCAGATACTTTTAAAGTACTTTAGATATATTAATTCACTTAGTCTAAACAATCATCTAACAAAATAAATATTATCTACATTTTATAAACGAGAGAGGTATGGAATAGTTAGGTAACCTGCGTAAGATCATGTGGAGGGGCGCCTGGGGGGCTCAGTCAGTTAAGCGTCTGCCTTCGGCTCAGGTCATGATCTCAGAGTCCTGGGATCGAGCCCCGCATTGGGCTCCCTGTTTAGCAGGGCATCCGCTTCTCCCTGACCTTCCCCCCTCTTGTGTTACATGCACTCTCACTCTCAAATAAAATCTTAAAAAAAACCAACAACCAAAAACATTATGTGGAAAGTGAGAGAAGGGAATCGAAACTTCAGTTTGACTCTGCGGCTCCAATGCTTACCTACGCCCCCCCCCCACTGGGGGAGGGGTTTGGGCTTCTACTCTTTAAAGATCCACAATAGCCATCATTTGCTGAACACTTACTACCTGGTACAAACTTTAAAATACACATTTTTATATTCTCATACTTAAATTCCTCAACCACTGGCCAGGAACCATTACTACAAATGAGGAAATGGGCCAGCTCAGAAGTCCTCTTGCCAGGGAGGCACAGAACCCCAACAGGCCCACTAGGGCACCACGTCTGCCTGGTTGCACAGTCCCCGTTCATCCCATGGATCCCACCCAATGCCCAACACCAGACTCTGCACACATGGGCACCAAGAAAGTACAGACCCAACAGACAGTACAGACCGCCTGCAGTCAGGAACTGAGGGGAGTGACTGCAGAAAGAGCATGGTCTGGGAAGCTGGCTCGTTCAGCCACTGTCCAGCAAACCTATAAAACCCAGACAGACTTAAAAACGGCCAAAGGATGCAGCACCAATTCCACACCAGTTATTAGAGGGAAGACCCAGGACAGAACTACTCACAGAGAATGGCTGAGCAAATTAATGCTTTCTGTGTGCCTGTTATGAACCAGAACCCAGGTGAAGCGCTGGCTGGTGAATTACATGGTGGCGTCAGGTGCAGTGGATATGAGAGCTGGGGGTGGGGGGATACATTTCAGTTAGCAATAGAAAGATGTTTTCTAGCTTCTGAACTCAGGAGGTATTAGTAAATATCTGCTAAGTGAATGACGTTTGAGAAAACAGTATCTAACATCTTTACAGCCTGTTTACAAAGACATATGAACTAATGCAGTGTGTGCTGGAGAACTACTGGCGGCCTTCCCACTTCTTCATACAGGTGAACCGGAGCTCATACAGCTGGAAATGACTAACAATATTTAAGGGTCCAGAAGAAATTTGGGGGCACATCACCGCAAATCTTCTCCTCACTCAGATCCAGAACAGTCTTCTCCGACAACTGGGAGCTACAACCATCAAGAAGCTCTAACCTCCAGTCCCACCTGGGTTTTTTTTGCCCAAACCTGAGGCCAACTCAGCCAACTCTCTTTAGGGCACTCAGCCCCAACTCTCAGCTCTTCATGGCCTCGGGCAAGTCACTCACTCTACTTCTCCCGGCCTCAAGCTCGCCATCTGCAAAATGGGGAAAATATTAATACCTGGCCGGTACGGTTGCGAAAAGAGCAAATGGGACGGTAGTTACACGAAAGCGCTTAGAGAACTTGAAACGCCGCGCAACTGAGGCGAGTGTTAATAGAGGTGGCGGAGCCGGGAAGCGCACGCAGGATTTGGAAGTTAAGGTCTGGGTCTCAGCTTCGACGGTAACAGGCAGAGTCTGAGCAAGTCACTTCCCCGCTAAACTTCACTCGTCCTAACTCTAAGGCCGCGCGGAGATGGTGGAGCAGCGGGACCCGACGCCCTGTCTTCCCAGGGGAGGGGGCTGAGCCGGGGACACCTTCCGGACCCCTCCCCCCGGGGGCAGCCCCTCCCTCTGCGGGACGCCCACCCTCCCCCCAACCTCCCCGGGCCGCTCCCACGAACTGAGCGCTCGGGCCTCGCCGCCGTCGCGGCCAGCAGCCCCGCCGGCTTCCCCAGAGCGACGGCGCTTCCAGCCAGTGTGGACGTCCGAACGGCCGGGCCCGCGGCGGCGGCGGGGCCGGGCCAATGAGGAGCGCGGCTGCGGCAAGGGGCGGGCGCAGACGGCACTCCGCGTCGCTCCCGGGTCGCTCCCTCCCCCGCCCCGAGCCCCGCTAGGCCACGGATCCTGAGCCCCGGAGGTAAAAAAGGCCGCTCACCGCCCCTTCGTCGCAGCCCCGCGCTTCCGGATGAGCTCGTCCAGGGAGATGTCCGCCATCTTGCACCACCGAACGAGCCGCGAGCAGCTTAGACTCCCTCGGCCCTCGAGCCCGCCCCTTCGGCCGCTACGGAGCAACTAGCTGCTTCCGGCGTACGGCCGACAAACTCTCGCGACAGCTCAAACCAGGCAGAAACCGGAAGGGGCGGGGAGCTCCCGTGAGCCTTTGCGACGCCAGCTTCCTATCTGCATACGGCGGTCGGCGGACCTACCGTTCCCGGTTCTACCCAGACGAAGAAATAAAATGGAAAGCGACATAAGCAAATAACTAAATGAATAAGATAAACTGCAAAGGAACTGGGCTCTTGATTCAGCGGTCCACTCTGGTACTCACCGTAGGGCTAATGAGCGTGGGATTCATTACCCAGTAAGTAACACGTGTAAGTCTTTATGCCTTAAACTTATGAGTAAGGAAAATAACGATTCGGGGTGACGCCCGAATCCTCACTGCTGATGTGAGACGAATTTTTGAGCGGGTAAAGGTTGCCCCTAAGGTGACCCGCCTACTTTGCGGGATGCCTGGGAGTTGCGATCTGCCCGACCCCCCCCTTATCACTAAAAGAGTAGACAGAGTGATGAGGCAGGGAATTAGTAAGCAAGCTTAGAGGAGTTTTTGTTTCTCAAAAATAAGCTGTATTAGTTTTCGTGCTTTTTGTTAGGATGGGTGGGGCTCTTCGGCAACTTCCGTAGCCGGTCCGCCCCAGGTTTTCTAGGTTTTTCAAGTTTGTGGACATTTTTTACTTATGACCTGTTGGAAGTCCGTTTTCACGTGCGGTTCATGAACCTTACCCAGTTCTCTGAAACTTCTCTCTATAATTACAGTGTAAGGCCAGCCGTTTATTTGTGGTGGCCGGCTGCACCCAGTAGGCGCTCACTCAAGGCTCACGAGGACAGACCTCACGTCCCACGAGTCGCACTTTCTGGGCGGCATGACTTTCACGAGCAGCAAATCGCCTCA
Organism: Ursus maritimus; assembly: GCF_017311325.1. Lineage (NCBI taxonomy): Eukaryota > Metazoa > Chordata > Mammalia > Carnivora > Ursidae > Ursus > Ursus maritimus. Next base: position 50,627,433 of record NW_024424564.1, read on the forward strand.
CCTCGTTGCGCTTCTGTCTTCCCAATCTATAGAATGGGGCAAATGACAGGTCGTTGCGAGGGTTAAATAGGCTGATTGTTAAAATTTTATACGTAGAATTTCCTTTTCTACGATGCAGACCCAGGACCCAGCACTAAGCTTGGCACGAGGTAGCTATTCAATACATGTTTGTTGCATCAATCGATTAAAACACACACACACACCCAACGTCTTTAGAAAAGCAAAGAGCATGTACTGTACTCTGTGAGTTGCTATTAATTTCTAAGTGCAGTGATGCCAGTGGAATTCATGTACTGTTGACAGAACCCACATAATTAAAACTCTGGCATCAGGAGCTCTGTGGACAGGAGCTGGTAAAGCCAGCGGGTCTGGGGGTGGGCACCAGACAGAGGGAAGGGAAGCCAGGTCCCACCTGCGCAGCCGCGACTGGGTGCTGGCTGGCACTCCTCAGCTGTAAACCGGGACCACTAACCCCTCCCTTGTGCGGGGAGGAACGCGGTGCGAGGAAGGGAGGGCCCAGGTTCGGCCTCAGCACCCTCCCCTGCTGGACCGCGGAGGGCAGGTGCAGAGGAACAAGGGAGGGGCCAGAGGACCGCAGGATTTAGGGCCCTGTCACACCTTAAGTGAAATGTAATAAAGAAACTTAAAGGTTATTTTTAAAGCCAGTTCAATAAGGTCAATAACTGAGATCAACCGTCAGCAGAGTGGCCCTCCCCTGGAGGCATTTCGGAGGGTGTAGCGTTTTGCAGGGTGGTGTCTGGTTGTCTGAAGGACAGGGATCGGAATCCAGTCGGGTGGAGACTGGGGACTGGGGTGTGGCAATCCTGAGGCGTGGGCCCTCCCCACTCCTGGGCCTGCAACATTCCGGGAGAGAAGAGGCCCATTACAATTCTCCCAGGCGGGGCTTCACTCCGTTTCTTGTATGGACACGTCGGACTTTTAGCCCAGTGTGAACAAACATGGAATTGCCAGGAACGCAGCTGAGCCATAGCTGAAGGTATCCGGTCCTGCTTCGTTTGGAAATAGACCAAGAATTGCACCCTGCTTGGGAAAACCGCGTCCCTGTCAGCAGAGACTGGGAGTCAGGCTGCATTTGGGGCTCTGACCCTCCAGGAACTGGGCATCTGGGCAGACCCCTGGCCACCCCCCTTCTGGGGGACTTGGGCCAGCATTTACACCCTGAAATGTGCATCACTTTATAAATTCCTTTCCTTTCTTGCTTTTATAATGTAGTTGGAGCTTTGCGTTGATTTTTTGTTTAAAGATTTATTTATTTATTTATTTATTTGAGAGAGAGAGAGAGAGAGAGAGGGAGCAGGGGCAGGGGCAGGGGCCAAGGGAGAGGGAGAGAGAAACCCAAGCAGACTGCACTGAGCATGGAGCCAGGCGCGGGGCTTGATCTCACCACCCTGAGATCAGACCTGAACTGAAACGAAGAGCCAGAGGCTTAACCGACTGTACCACCTGGGCGCCCTGATTTTTTAAAACTCTGTGTGTAGGCTGGTGATATTACTTGTGAATCCACTTCAGGAGACTAAATGTTATTTTAAAAGGATGTCAGGTCTGAGAGGGTGGAAAGGCATGAGACCAGGAGAGGGTAGGGACCAGGTCCAGTCTATGGCCTTCTCAGCTCCTGGGGACAGCCCCTTATGAGCTCAGATAGGTGTGCATTCAAAGCCTGACACTCAGGCCTGTTTTCTCCCAGAAGGGTACCCGGATGGGGAGACCTAATGTGAGCCCAGAGCTCTGCAGAGTCCCCAGCACACAGTAGGTGTGGAGAAGGGATTCCCAGGCCAAGCCCTTTCCTGCCCACTGACAAGTCCCAGCCCTGCTCCAGTATGTGGGCCTGGGCCAGAATAGAAGGTAAAAGGAGAAGAGAGGAGAAAGGGGTTCCCTGGCCTGAGGTGTGGCTTCCAGCCTTCCTTCCTGCGCACTTCCCCATCCTCTCCTCTTCTCCATTCCACCCCACCCCAGCTACACTGGCCTTCACGATGTTCCTGGAGATACCCAGCAGGTCTCTGCCCCAGGGCCTTTGCACTTGCTGGTCACTCCCTCTAGAGCACATCTAGTGTGTTTCCATTCCAGCCTCATTTCCACTGTCCCCTCAGCGACCTGCTTTCTGCCATCTGTTTCTGGAAGTTAATGCCATAAGGTTGTTCCAAATGCAAGGCGTCTGCCCTTGCTGTTTCCACCACCTTGAACACCTACCCCAGTAGGGCCGGCTTCATCGTCTCTTCAGAGAGAACAGCCCTCACTCCCACCTTGCCTTGTGGCCTGATTTGTCTTGGCATTTACCATCTCACGACACCATCTGGCACTTGTCTTACATCTTTCTCACTGGCACCCCAGGAGCAGGGGAGGGCATGTTGGGGCAGCTGTGGCCAAGTCTCTTGCACCTGGAACAGTGCATGAAGGAATGAGGGAGCTAGTGATCCCCCTTGCAGCCTTCCACAGGGAGACTGTGGCCCCACCTCCAACCTGAAGGCTATTCACTGCTGAGCCCCAGTCCCTCCAGCAGAAAGTGAGGCTAATGATTTCTCCCTGCTTTTCAGGGCTGGCCAGAGGGGAAAGCAAAAAGGAAAACAATGGGACATACAGAGTTGCACAACAGGACTGGAGAGAGCTTCTCACACCGCTGAGATGGTGTGAATAAGGCTGGGCACGAGGGGAGGGTCTCAAGGCCGGACTCCCAGCGTCCACACAGCCTGGCCCGTCTATCTCCAGGAGTCTAGTCTCAAGAAAATCATCTGAGGGGCACTGGCTGGCTCACGTGGTAGCACCTGCGACTCTCGATCTCAAGGTTGTGAGTTCAAGCCCCACCCTGGGTGTGGAGCCTACTTAAAAAAAAAAAGTTCACAAATTGGAAACAGCCTAACTGTCCAAGGACAGGGAATGTGCTGCATAATAAATCATGATCCATGTGGGCTGATGGAGAATGTGTGACCCCTGGGGAAAGCCCGTCTGATGAGGGGAAAAGCAGCAGCCCCACGGTGGGCCATGTGGTTTCATCAGAGCGATCGACGTTTGCCTCTGGATGCCCAGTATTTTCTTCCTGTGTACAGTATTCTGTACAGTCCGAACCTTACGTGACAAACACCAACACACATTAGAAGTAAGTGCCGGGCCCCTTCCTGTCTCCTCTCCCACCCCACCCCCACAGTGACACAAGTCACAGAGCCTCAAGGAACTGCAGAAGGGTTAGTATTAGCAAAGTTTTATTTCAATGTGTTTTCTGCTCATAAATGATTCTGAAAAAGCCCATATGCAAGAGGCGAACCCACCCTTGTCTAAAGGCAACATCGAGGTCACCGAGAATGCTGCTCAGACGGACCTTCCCCTCTGCTGGGGTGCAGGCAGCAGGAAGGGTGGGTCTGGGACAGAGGAATAAATAAACATCGTCTCAGCTCTGCCATCAGCGCTGGCGGCCTGGGGTCCCGAGGCGGTCCATCAGCCAGCCGGCTGACAGCTGGGAACTCCCAGAGCCGCCTGAATGCTTACGTGTGTTGAGGAAGATGCTGAGGCTTCAGGAGGGCCCGCGTGCCCACCGGAGGAGCCCTTGGCCAGCCCCCTCCTCCTACTCCAGCCCGGGGGAGAGCCCAGCTCCCTGCTGGCTGGGCCTGCCTGGGTCCCAGGGTCGGGGGCAGACTCTCACCCCCACGGCCCCTACCAAGAGGACTTTTCGGTGTTACCTGTCATGCAGTGTCAGGTGCTGAGGCCTGGCTGTGGCCCTGGGCAGGTAGTGAGGGGTGGCAGGTGAGGGTCCCGAGGCAGTGGCTGGGGGTCCCTGGCACCTGCAGCTCTGGGCTCCCTGTACATTTGTGTTTATTTCCAGACTGTGGTCAGCCCTGGGAGGGGTGGGCGGAGCATGGTGCTTGCAGCCTTGGCCTAGTAGTGTGTGGGTGGGTGGGTGGGGTGGAGGGAGGGGAGGGCCAGGGCCAGGGCCGAGCATCACTGGTAAGAACCGATGAGGGCCAGACAGGAACCCGCCCGGAAGGTGGCTGGCGGCAGCCCACCTGTAACAGAACCCTGCTCCCAAAGGGGTCCCTCGGGGGCCAGCCCAGCAGAATACCCAGCCAAGCACAGGCAGGCCAGGCTGAACCCGGGGCCACAGCGGGAGATGTGGGGGAAGGTGATGTTAAAGAACAGTGGCGGGAGGAGTGGGTGGACAGGGCACGGTGAGTATGCGGGGCGGGCGAGCGAGCAGCCAGTGCCTGGCCATCAGAAGGCAAAGCAGCGCTCCTTGGGGTGGCCCACGCGGTCCAGGTTGGGCAGGCAGGCGTACTGGATCATGGGCGGGGGGCCACACATCAGTATCAGCGGCTCCTCCTCCGGAGGCGGAAGGTGGTCCCGGATCATCTCTTCATTTACGAAGCCCTGGCTGTAGTCCCAGGCTGCAGGCGGAAGACAGGTGAGTCCAAGTGTGGCTGCGTGACTGACCAATGACTGCCCACCAGCCCAAAGCCCCCTCCCCGTACCGTTACACTCCTGTGCTGAGTTTCTCCCTTTTTTCAACAAACATTGGAGAATGGAGAGGCTGATCCAAAGCCAACGCTAGCCCTGAGCCCCTGCCCAGCCTGGCTCACCCAGAACAATTGCCAGCAAGCAATGAACAAAATGGCAATAAGTGCGTACCTATCAATAGTTACTTTAAATGTAAATGGGCTAAATTCTCCAATCAAAAGTGGCTGAGTGGATAAAAAACAAGACCTATCTATATGGACACAAAAACAGACGCATAACTCAATGGAACAAAACAGAAAGCCCAGAAATAAACACATGATTATATGGTCAATTAATCTTCAACAAAGGAGGCAAGAATATCCAATGGGAAAAAGACAGTCTCTTCAACAAATGGTGCTGGGAAAACCAGACAGCTACATTTTTGTACACCATACACATACAGAAAAACCTTCAAAATGGGTGAAGGACCTAAATGTGAGACCTGAAACTATAAGAACCCTAGAAGAGAGCACAGGCAGCAATTTCTCTGACATCAGCCATGGCAACCTTTTTCTAGATAGGTCCCTGGAGGCAAGAGAAATCAAAGCAAAAATAAACTATTGAGACTACATCAAAATAAAAAACTTCTGCACAGCAAAGGAAACAACCAACAAAACTAAAAGACAACCTATGGAATGGGAGCAGGTATTCACAAATGACCTCTCTGATAAAAGGCTAGTATCCAAAATATATAAAGAACTGATACAACTCAACATCCAAAAAGTGAACAACCCAATTAAAAAATGGGCAGGATGGCTGCGTTGTTAAGCGTCTGCCTTCAGCTCAGGGTGTGATCCCAGGGTCCTGGGATCGAGCCCTGCATTGGGCTCCCTGCTCTGCTGGGAGCCTGCTTCTTCCTCTCCCACTCCCCCTGCTTGTGTTCCCTCTCTCGCTGGCTGTCTCTCTCTGTGTCAAATAAATAAAATCTTAAAAATAAATAAATAAATAAAAATGGGCAGGAGACATGAACAGACATTTCTCCAAAGACATCCAGATGGCCAACAGACACGTGAAACAAAGCTCCACATCACTCATCATCAGGGAAATACCAATCAAAACTACAATGAGACATCACCTCACACCCGTCACAATGGCTAAAATAAAAAACACAAAAAACAAGAGGTGTTGGCGAGGACGTGGCCCTTGTGCGTTGTTGGTGGGAAGGCAAACTGGGGCAGCCACTATGGAAAACAGTATGGAGGTGCCTCGAAAAATTAAAAATAGAACCACCCTATGATACACAACTGGATATTTACCCAGAGAATACAAAGACACTAATTCAAAGGGATACGTGCACCCCAATGTTTATGGCCATGTTATTTACAATGGCCAAATTATGGAAGTAGCCCAAGTGTCCATCAAGTGATGAACAGATAACGATGTGGTTTAGATATACAATGGAATATTAGCCATAAAATGAATGAAATCTTGCCATTTGCGACAACATGGATGGATCTAGGGAATGTAATGCGAAGCGAAGTCAGAGAAAAACAAATACCAGATGATGTCACTCACATATGGAACTTAGGAAACCAAACAAACAAACAAAGCAAACAAAACAAAACAAACCAAAAAAACCCAGACAAACCAGAAAACAGACTCTTTAACTGTGGAGAACAAAGAGATGGTTATCAGAGGGGAGGTGGATGGGGGGGGATGAAGAGGACACCTATCAGGAGGAGCGCTAAGTACTGCACAGAATTGCTGAATCACTTCATTGTGCACCTGCAACATGTAATAATGTATGTTAACTACACTGGAATCAGAAGAAAGCAAACAAGACCTACCTATATGTTGCCTACAAGACACTTACTTTAGATGTTTGTAAGGACCCATACAGACAGAAGGGACGGAAAAAGATATTCTATGCAAATGGAAATGAAAAGAGAGCTGGAGTGAGTAAGAGACAGAGACGGGCGTTACATGAAGGTAAAGAGGTCAGTCCAACAAGGATGTAACATTGGTCAATATTTACGCACCCAACAGAGAAATACCTGATTATATAAAGCAAATACTGACAGATCTAAAGGGGGAAATAGAGAGCAACATGATAACAGTAAGGGATTAGGGGCTTTTTTAAAAAGATTGTTTATTTGTTTACTTGAGAGAGAGAGAGAAAGTGAGCAGAGGGGAGAGGGAGAAATCTGAAACAGACTCTGCCCTGAGCACAGAGCCCGACGTGGGGCTCGATCCCACGACTGCGAGATCATGACCTGAGCCAAGACCAAGAGTCGGACGCTTAACCAACTGAGCCACCCGGGCGCCCCAATAGTAAGGGATTTTAATACCCCGCTTTTATCAATGGATAGGTCACCCAGACAAAATCAATAAGGAAACACTGGCCTTAAGAAACACGTTAGACCAGATGGGCTTAACAGACACAGAACATTCCATCCCAAAGCACACACACGTTCTGCTCAACTGCACACCTCACAGCTGTCAGAATGCCACCATCAAGAAGACAAGAAAGAGCAAGTGTTGGCGAGGATGTGGAGGAAAAGGAACCCTCGTACACTGTTGGTGGGAATGAAGGCAAACTGGTGCAGCCACTGTGGAAAACAGTATGGAGGGTCCTCAAAAAATTAAAAACAGAATTACCATAGGATCCAGCAATTCCACTTTTGGGTATTTATCTGAAGAAAATGAAAACACCAACTCTTAAAAAGATATCTCCAACCCATGTTCACTGCTATACTGTCTACAACAGCCAAGATATGGAAGCATCCTAAATGCCCATTAATGCATACTTGGGTAAAGAAAGTGTGTTATAAATACCATCAGGGAGCAAGAATTCCTGTCCCTTCAAAGGTCCTTCTAGCTGGACTAAGAATCAGATTGACATCAGAGAGATTAACAGGAGAAAATCAAATTTAATAGCATACATCCAGGGAATCAACACTGACATGGACGTTCCAAAGACAGGCAAAATGAGGTCTATATGTCATTCTGAACTAAGGAAAAGGGGGTAAGGGTCTGGGATTTCAGAGGAAAGGAATGCATTTCACAGGGTGATACAAAGAGCAGATGTTTGGTAATTAGATGTGTGCCCTGCCATACAGATGGGTCACTCAGATAAAATTTACCTCTGTTAATAGCCCTTATTCTGGGAAAGACCCCCCAATTTAGATTCTTCTGTACAGTTAAGGGAGGGATAAAAGTTTCTCTTGAGCCCATTAGGGTCTCTAGTGGCTTCAGCTCAAAATAATCCACATGCCAAAGTGGCACATTCAGTGGGGGGCGGGGGGTCCTGAACCCCTTCAGTACAATGGAATATTATTCAGCCATAGAAAAGAATGAATCTTGCCATTTGTGGCAACACGGATGGACCTCAGGGGCATTATGCTAAGTGAAGAGGGTCAGACAAAAAGACAAATACTGTATGACCTCACTTATACGTGGAATCTTAAAAACAACAACAACAATCCAGAAAACCCCAAGCTCATACATACAGAGAACAGATTGCTGGCTGCCAGAGGCAGGGGTGGGGGGAGGGAGAAATAGGTGAAAGAGGTTTAAGTCTATTTTTAAGAAATTGCACGGGACTAAGTTATATTTGCTGGCACATAAAATGTGCAGGTGTATAAGACATCTCGACTTTCCAAGGATCTTTTTTTAGCTAGTGTATTTTTCTTTATACGTGTACTGAAGGCTTCGTGGGGAAAACACAGGTCAGCTGTATTTGCCACGTGAGCTCGCCCCGCTCCCCATCCTTCACTTCCACGCTAGCCTAGCCCGCCTGCTACCGTGATCTCTCAGCACCTAGGACTGCAGTTTACGCCCAGTGTTGTAGAAAATACCTCAACTGCTCTCGAACTGTGGGTCAAGGTAATAATGAACACAAGCGTGAGATGCTGGACCAGCGAGCCCCAAGTTTTCCTCGGCGGGTAACTTGTTGCTGTTCAAATGGTGGGTCCCCAGCACGCAGCACTCCGGTGCTGGCACTGCCATGTGTCACCACCAGGGGTCAGCGCCGGCCCCTACTCCGGGGGCCACAGGGCCGAAGAAGCTCCCGCCATAGGTGACAAGCCTACCCTACCACGTGACCAGCAGGGAGGAAACATCTGTTTCCCACCTTTGAGTGAGTGAGACGCGGATACAAGAGAGATGCTCCTTTCTTTACTGTAGGAAAAGGAGCAACTCCCGGACCGGGTGCCCCTGCCAGACCTCCCTGCCTGAGCCTACATTTGACCTGTGAACATCATGGGGGGGGGGAGGACACCTGCACGGGTCCACGCACACGTGCGTCTTTTGCCGTTAGCGCGGTGCTCTCAATATATTTTCCTTATGATTTTCTTGTTAACGTTTTCTTCTCTCTCGCACAGTTTATTGGAAGAACACCACGTGTGACGTACAAAACAGGTGTGCATCAACGGTTTGTGTTCTCGGTAAGGCTTCTGGTCAACAGTAGGCCATGAATGATTACGTTTTTGTGGAGTCAAAAGTTCTATGTGGATTTTCGACTGCAAACGGGGGTCAGTGCCCCAAATCCTGGTGCTGCCCACGGTCACCTGTACTTCGTTTCTCCCTGGTCTCACTAACCACCTGCTACTTGGCTCTGTGACTTGCTAACGAACCTGTTTCCTGTTCATCTTCTCCCACTAGAACATCAGCTCCCGGGGCCAAGCTAGCTCCAGGAACAGAGAGGAGGGGCTGACAAGGAGCCCAGTTCAGATGGGCTGGTCCAGGCTGGCCGGCCAGCGACAGACCTCGGGGCGCTGCTCTCAAGTCCACAATCCACCCAGGCCCACACCTTGCTCTTGGCCAGGAGGCCCAGGACTCGGCTTGATCACCCCAGAAAGATGGCTCCTGTCTCGGGGATGGGTCCAGATGACCCAGCTCAGGAGACGGGCGCCCGCCCCTAGAGCCCATCTGCTCAGTTCCAGGGGAAGCAGAGGTGGGGTGTTCCCCACACCATGGCTGAGCCCTGGGGCACTGTGGGCCCTGGGAGGAGGGGGAGGCAAAGCCAGGGCAGGTCACAACGCTGGGGCCCATAAGGGTGCTTCGAAAATGTCCAGTTTCCAACGTTTAGAAGTTTCCCGTGAAGGCGCAGGTCCCTGCTTCTCTTGAAAAGTGGAAGGGCCTGACCTACAGGGCTGCAGTCACACCGAAGCCACCCCCTACAGTGTCCCAACCCTGGAGCCAAACATTGTCAGTGCCGCAGACCAAGCAGCCTGAGCTTCTGCTTTTCTCACAGCAAAGAAGGAATGGAGAGATTTCTTGTACTCACATCCCTACCTAAGCAGAATAGCAGAACTTAAGCCCTAGAGTGCAGCCTTGTTTCAGGTTCTGTAGGCGGCCCTCGTTTGCTGCCTCCTACGTGACCTTGGCAAACCGGACGGGTAGAAGGAGGGTCACTGTACGTCAGCCCAGCCCATCCCCCAGGGCTAACGCCTTATGAGGTACAAACCGCACAGCGGGTGCAGTTGCCCCCATCCCCCGCACTAACCCTGTTGACCTGCCCCAGAGTGAGCTCCCCATCGAGGGCAGAAGGCCAGCTTGCTTTGTCCAGCAGGGGCAGAAGGCCTTGGGCTCTGGAGGAGGACGTGAGTTCAAGCCCCACTTCAGGTGTTTTCTAGCTGGGTGCGGCGGGACACTTCCTTTCCCCCTCTCTGATCCCTCCCTCATCTGTGAGATGGGGTCATACCACCTCCCTCTCACGGAGCCACCCTGAGCACCATCGGAGACCAAGCAAGTCGAAGGCCCAGCACCCCCACCGAGCCCAGCCCTCTCAGCACTTCTGTCTCTCACCTTCAGGGGCTCTGTCCACGGTGTACCAGAGCTTGAAGCGAGCAGAATGTTCGTTCCTCAGTTCCTCCAGCTCGGGCCGCAGCAGGATGTCCTTCTCAGTCTGGGGGTCGGGGGGTAGGGATCAGGGCCCAGAGGTCAGGAGGGACTGTCCTTGGAGACATTCATCCCCCAAATGGCCATCATCCCGTCCACCGGGGGCCACATACTTGGCAAAGCCTGCAGGACGGCAGCCTGGCGGAGCAGACCCAGACTCCCAGAAACGCACGCCCCCTTCTCCCCATCTCGCCCAGGGAGCGGCTCAAAGCCTCGGAGGGTGTTCATTACAAATGGCATTTGCAGATGGTTCCTACGGCAGAGGGGACACGTGCCCTGACATAACAGGGAGTGGAGGAAGCAAACAGCTGAACACAGGTGCAGTCGACTACAGAACAAGGAAGGACTGGAAGGAAATAGGCCAAAACCTGCGCCGTGACTGTCCCCCTTAAAATAGCAGATGGTCCCGGTGAGAGGTCCGTCATTCCTCGGACAAGTCTCCTTACGTTCTGGCATCTCAAGATACATATCCTTATATCGGGAAATGCAGACAACTGTTCCCCAAATCACACCTGCTCCTTCCACAGCCTCGCCCGCACTGTGGACTCCGGCTCCCTACTCTCCGTTCCCACCGGCTTCATCCAGTTGGCTCCATGTGACCCTGTCCTTCAGCCTGGTGTCACCTCCTCCAAGAAGCCTTCCTAGACTCCCCAGTGACCTACTCCTCACATGGCCCCTTCTGACCCCAGGCCACTGCCTCATGTGTCTCCAGGTCACTCCCAGGTAGCAGGGCTCCACGGGAGTTAGACAGACCAGGTCCAAACCCGGCCTCAACGCCCCCAGCTCAGGGCCTGCCTGCTGCTGTGCTCTCGGCCCCTCTGTAAAGATGGCTTCTCCGGCTCCAGGCCAGCCCCAGCCCCAGCCCCAGCCAGCATTCTTCCACTTCACTGCTGGGTTCCTAACTCTGTTTGCGGGGCGAGTGCTGAGGTTCAGAGGAAGCAGCCAAGGAGCAAATCCCAGGGTGGGGGGCGCTCCAGGCGCCTCACCCCCTCCGCCCCCGAAGCAGCCCACTTGGGTCAGACCCTGGGCTGAAAAGCCTGACCGCCACCGGCCACAGGAAGGCTGCCCGTGCACAGGACTCTCGGAGCAACTTCACATTTCGGCCACGGAGCCGCACAGACCCCCTGAGCGGTGCCTCGCAGGCCCTGCGCCCCCTCTCTGCAGGAGCCCGGTTTGCGCGTCTCAGGACACCCACTGACCTGGTTGGCAAACAGGAGGTGGCACACAGTGGGGTCATGTGGGTCTTTCATGATGGCGCGGATCACCTGCAGCATCGGGGTGATGCCTGCAAAACAGCAGCCCCCACATGCTGAGTGAGCACCTGCTGTATACGTACACACAGGCCCAGTGCCAGGCAGGCAAGAGGTGGCGTGGAGGTGAGGTGCCTCCAGGCCTGCGCTCCTGACCTCGGGGAGCTCACAATGGCTTATAATCTGTGTCCCGTCCCATGGCCTGACCCTGACCCCCACCCATGACATCTGCCTGCCAGGGGCTCAGCAAGGGACTCCGGGTCCACATACCGGTCCCTCCTGCGATCATGCCGACAGACTTCACTGTCTTGATAACAGGGTTGGACTTCTTGTCTGGACGGATGGCAAACTTTCCTGAGGAGAGGAGAAGGAGGAGATGGGGAGACCCCAGCTCTCAAACATGCCAGGCTTGGGGCTGGACGGGCTGGAGCACCTGTCTCTGCTTCGGGGGTCTGAGGCGCGGGCAGCCACCATACACCCAGCCAGCTAGCTGGGGGCAGGGAGAGGACGGGATGGTGGCAATGTCAGCCGAGAACAGCAGGAGGGTGAGCCCTTCATTCCCACCGCAGACAGTGCGGGGTGAGGGTGGGGGCGCAGCGCTGAGGCTGGGGAGCCAGAGACGCTCCGGCTCGATGCTTTCGCTTGTTTGGTTTCAAACAAAGCCGATCTGTGGGCAGCCAGTCACCCCTGTCCTGGCCTATTTCCCTCCTATACAGCCAGGGAAACTGAGGCCCCAGAGAGGAGACTGCCTGCCCAACAAGGGTCACCCAGCCCAGCCTTTCACTGTGCCTGCTGGGGTCTCCAGGCACTCCAGCCCAAATCACCTTTGCCCTGGTAGACCAGCAGCCCGTTCGGGCCCCGGAACTCAATGGTGTCTCCAATCTTCATGCTTTCCAGGTACTGAGACATCTTCCCTCCAGCAGGAAACTTGGGATGGGTGTCTTTGAAGTAAACCTGAAAGACACACCCACAGTTCTCAGGCCCCGTTCCCAGGGTCACCGGGCTGAGCTCTGGGCCACAGAGGGAAGGAAGCACCTGTTCTGGGGTTCTCTGCGGCCTGTGTGTGGCTCTCACGTAAGGCCCTGTCCACCCATCTAAATGTACCCATCTGCAGGCCAGTCCCCCAGGAGTCTGCCTTTCCCTAACATTCCCTCTGAACACAAAGCATCAGCCTGGTGAACAAGGCTCCCGACCCGAGGGCTGGATGTATGAACGTTCTGCCAAGAACCGTCTCTGTGCCCCCTCCCGATGGGAGATTCCCACGCTGTCAGCACAGAAAGGCTCCGGGAAGTGGGCTCAGCTCCCCCCTCCTGTGCATGTTCAGATCTTTCCATTCTGTGCTGTCATAAAAACAGCGTTCCTGGAACAACTTCCCTCCCTGTGCCCTGTGGGACTTCTCTTTGGAAGAAAGGAAGCAAGAAAGAGCCGGGGAGACTGAGGCTGCACAGCTCACCCCGCCCAGCGCTGGGGGTGCTGGGCCTCGAGGGGCCGGCAGGAGTGATGGGCGGGGAGGGGGCAGCTGGGGAGGGACAGGCAGCCCAAAAGGCCTGGGCCTTGGGGGAGAAAGAAGAGCTCGTCGTGGCCACAGCACGGTGGGGGGGGCGGGGGTGTCAGCATGAGGGAAGTGCAGGGACAGGGAGAGGCAGGCAGAGCCATGCGCGGGCCAAGACTCTAACCCTTGTCCAGGGCCAATGGGGAGCAGGGAGCGAGGTCTCTAAGCCAGAAGGGGCCTGGTCTTCCTGAGTTTCCCAACCTCTACTTGGATCGCACCCCCGCCCCTGCCAACACCTTTTCCACATTTGGCTAGAGTTATTCCACCAAGAACAGATGCTGGAACCCTCAACCCCTTCCCTTTCTTTCTGGACAAAGCCCAAACCTTACTGCCCCCCCCGGCCCCGCCCCACCATCCCTCCTCTAGTCTTCTGAAGCCCCTGCCCTTTGGCTGCATCAGTCTTCGAGCCTTCTTCTAACCTCAGGGCCTTTGCACCAGAAAGGTCCTTCTCCTTCCTCTCTGTCTGGGCAACGCCTCCTCGGCCTCCACATCTCAGCCCTCTGTTACCTGCCCAGGGGAGCAGCTCCCATCACCCCACCTGCCCCACTCTGTGCCATTCCTGGCGCTCAGTCCCATGTGCTTCTCCCCTCAAGCAAGGGTTTCCACTCTCCGGGCAAAGACAGGCTCGCGAGCCTGGGCACCCAGTACAATCTAAATGACACCAAGCTAAGGAGGGACCCGGGCCCAGCTCCCTTCCTGCCCTCACAGACCCAGCACCACCCCAGGACCCTGTGAGAACCAGGGACTCAGCTGTGGCCCAGCGGGGCCCTCTGCCTGTCCTTCCACCCATGAGGGGCCCAGTGAGGGGGCCCACACAGTGGAGTTAGGACAGTAAGCCTGGCCCCCAGGAGTGCTGAGCCAGGGTGGCCACAGGGGTTTGGGCCTTTCCTGGAAGGGTCTCCAACACCCCACCCCTGCTGGCCTGGGCTGGTTCGCATTTGTTGGACGTGCAATCAGAGAACACGGATGCTTCTGCAAAGCTTGTGCTTCTGATTTGCACAAAAGTATACTGTCCTATGGTTCTCATTTGTCCTTCCACTCAATGTGATGTTTTGTTTTTGTTTTAGAGAGAGAGAGCACATCCGAGAGAAAGCACATGTGCGCAAGCTGGGGGGGGGCAGAAAGAGAGGGAGAGAGAATCTCAAGCAGACGCCACGCTCAGCATGCAGCCTGACTCAGGGCTCGATCTCACCACCCTGAGATTACGACCTGAGCCAAAATCAAGAGTCGGACGCTTAACCGACTGAGCCACCCAGGTGCCCCCGATGTGATGACTGAGATCCTTGCTGGCTGTTCCGTGCCTCTCTGATCTAATGGCTCCGTCTCCTCCACAGTGTGCACCCATCCCGGACCCGTGATGGATCCCAGCTCCCCACACTACTCTTCAGGGGACTTTGGGCTGTTTCTTAGGGAAACGTGCTCAGGAAAGGACTGGCTGGTCACCGAGACCGTGTGACTGAGTGCGGTGGAGCAGGCCCCCTGGGGCCATAACCGGACACCCAGTGCCCTAGGCTTTGCGGGTCCAAGAGCAGCCAGTGAGCTCTGCACGAGCTGGTCAACCTTCCTGGTTTCTCTCCTGCAGACGATCTCAGTTGAAGACACACCCCCTGAGCGCCAGGCCCTGCCCTCTGCCAAGCCCCCGCATCTGGCTCGCGCTGGGAAGCTCCAGCTTGCTGTTCACTCAGAAACCAGGCACAAGGGAGCACCGGGCCTTCAGGCTACAGGGGATGTGGTCACCCCTGCCCCCAACACGGCCGCAGCCCCAAGACCTCACCTTGATGACCAGGTCCACAAAGCCCTTGTCGTCATCGCTGGAGACGGGCGTGTAGGGCCGAATGACCAGGTTTCCATCGATCCGAGCTGAGAGGTAGATATGCTGGCCTGCAGGATGAGGAGGGGTGAGTCTAGTCCCAAAGGGGCCACGGACTATCTCTGCAGGGTCTGCTGAGTCTAGTCAACCACTGCCCTGTGCCCCCCGCCCTGCCCTCAAAGGCTGGCCTGGCCTCAGCTCCAGGGCCCCTTTCCCGCCCCCACAGGAATTCCCGTCCTGTCCCAGCTCCCTGCCGTCACACCTCTGCTCCTGCCCGTGCCACTGCCGGGGACACCAGGGATTTCCCCTCTCATTCTGACACTCATCCTTGAAGGCCCAGCTTGGCTGTCCCCTTGTCCTTGAAGTCTTCCCCACTCTCCCTAGTTCAAGTGCAAAGCTCCCACCTCTCTGACCTAGCCCCCGGCTCCACTCACCGACAGGAAGGCCCAGGATGTGCTGGGGCGACGGCAGGGCAAAGCGGAACCGCCGGGTGTCATGGCTGATCACCTGCAAAGAGGCCCGAGCTGTTAGACGGCACCCCGGGCAGAGGGGCCCCCCGCCCTCAGAGCTCATGTCCCATGTCATCCAGAAGGGATGCGGATGCCACAGTGGACACAAAACCTGTACGCACATGCGCGCAGGCCCGGGGGTCAGGCACACACTGCGCGTGCCTCTGCTCTCACTGGCCCAGAGAAGGGCAGGGACCCGCCCAGGGCCACCCAGCAAGGTGACCGGGGTAGGGAATGAACTCAGGATCCCAAACGGAGGCTGCCAGACGGCCCAGAAAATTCTGGGGACAAGAGGGAGGATCCAACCCCACCATCAGATTGGGCAGTATCCTGGGGTGGCAGGAAGACCTCGGGCCCTGGGCTGGCGAACTAGGGGCAGAGCTGAGACAAGGCCCATGTGTCCGGGCCTGGGACACAAGAGAGGGGCTCTAGACGACACTGAAAGCCCCGTGAGAAGTGGGATGGCCATGACTACAGCAGGGCCGCACAGCGGAGGAGGTGTGCCAGCCCCACTGCCCCCAAAGTCACGGCCACGGCTAAGAGCCCTAAGCCAGGCCTCCACCCTGTGCAGGGTGGGCAGGTGACGGCATTTCCCCTGCAGAGCGGGGCAGAGGCTGGCTGAGGGCCAGGCCGGGCCGAGGAAGGAGCCGGAACTAAAGCCCCCGAATCCCCGTTAAGCAGTCTTAAATCAAGACCAGGGGAGGCAAGTCTCCCACAGTAAGCTGTGGTCAGAGCTGGGAACAAGCCTGGCGCCCCAGCCCCCTGAGGCCCCTGTGGGGTCTCTCCTGCACCCGGTGCAGCCAGGACGAGGGGTGTGGAGGGGCCACACAGAAGGCAGGCTGCTATCCAGTACGTGTTCGCACCCACACGAGACTGGGTAACGTGGCAAGGTCCACTGATGAACACAGTGTCCTCACTTGGAGGGAGGACAGCAGACTCCTCCAAAGGAACAGAGCATCACTCTGAGTGTCCCTGAAGCGTTCGAGCAGAGCCAGGCGGCTGGGTCTCAGAAAGCCAGTGCCCAGCCACCACTCAGGACACAGCCAGAGCTCTTGGCGCCCCAGCAGCCCGGGCCTGAAGCTGCCCCCCCAGAGACGCTGCACTCCAGGCAAACTGAGCCCCCAGGCTTCCCGGGCACGGATTCCAGGGTTCTCAATTGGTCCCGGGACTCAAGGTCAGAAACCCACACGCCAGACAGTTTTTGGAAGAAGAAGAGAAACAAGGGAAAGACGCTGATAATTCTTGGGCTGGACAACAGTGGGAAGGCACAGAAAAGTCATGAGGCCACCGTCAGCGTGGAGCCCAGCATGGTGCCGGCATTCAGGAGGCTGCTGGCCATGACGAGCTGAGCAGTCGACCCCCAGGGCTTCAGGGGGACCTTGAGGGTCAGCAGGTCCAGGAAGGGCAAGCCGTGGGGGCCTCCCTTGGGGGAGCTTAGCAAATGTATCAAAAAGTGGACCCACTCGCTGACTCCGAAAAGCCACCACTAGGCTACAATGGGGGGGGGGACAGATTTAACTGCTAAGATATTAGCCTCCGGCTCAAAGGGAACTGGCAGGTCCACTGCGTGACACCCCTATGGAGAAGTACTAGTCAGTCATCAAAAATAATGAACCAGCTTTGGGTGAGACATGGTAAGTATCCATGTTGTGTGGCTGGCTAAAAAAATCAGGATATTAAAAAAGTGAGAGTAAGTATACACACGCCTAAAACTCCGCACATCACCCAGATATGAACATGATGCCCGGAAAAGGCTCACACGGGCCCGTGAATGGACCCTCCACACGGGGGTGGAGTGGCGGGGGATGTGATGGGTGGGACGTTAATACTTCACAAAGAATTTTTATCGTAAGCACATATAAACCACACGTTCCTTCTGGAATCAAAATTGTTACAATATATATAAAACAATTGAAAAGATAAAGCCTGGTAAAAGCCTCTGGGAAATGGTGATTTTTTTTTTCCTATCTTTGGTTTTTGACTTGTCTGTGACCTCCCGGTTCTGTGCCTCAGGGACCACACGCGTGGAGCTCAGGGTGGAGCCGGGGCCCAGGGCCCGAGGCCTGGCAGGTGACTTTCTCTGCTCCATGACTCAGTTCTCCCTGTCACACCCTTCCGAGGCAGCTGCCAGTGGCCAGAAATAGCACCAAGGAGGGGCTCTGATGAGGGAAAGCAGGGGGAAAAGCAGCTGTTACAGGGAGGCAGGGCAAAGGAGGGAGAGGGTGGTTTTCAAAGGAAAGGGGTCCAACAGGAGGGCAAGAGTGAGCCTTCCAGAGGGGCCGGGGGGGCCACACAGCAAGAGCACGAGATCACGAATCTGCAGAGGCAGAAGATACTGGGGTCCGACAAGCACCAGGCCCCGAGCAGATGACCGTGGGGGCGGGGATGAAAGGGGCACTGGGATGGGAAGCACCTGGGACCATGGCAGGGGTAGGCCTGAGTCCTGGTTCTACCCCGAACTCACAGTGTGACCTCCAATGCCCCCCTGTTCTCTCTTGCCCTCTGTTTTCCCATCTGTTAAATGGGCGCTTAGACCCCAAAGTCCTGAGAGGTCCCTCTTGTTCTGGCCTTCCGTGGGATAGACAGTGTGGTTCGGAGAGTAGGCTCTGTGGTTAGAGACTTGGGTTTGAATCCCTCTGCCCGCTTACTGGTAGCCTTAGAAGGGGACATCACTTCAATTCCCATCTCTAAGATGGGCAGACAACGGGACCTACTTCGGAGGTGGGGCCTGTATCCTGGGCACACGGCCGGTGCCGAGAAACACTATGGTGCTTGCAGGGAGGGCAAGAAGCCTCCACGGGTCCAGCCCCTGCAACCGCCCCGGCCGGGCACTCACCTCCTTGTCGATGAGCCGCAGTGGGTACTTGACGTCTGGGCTCTCAAGGGTGATGGCTGGGGTGGAGCGCTGGAATAGCTTCATGAGCAGGTTATAGAGGAACCAGACTGGGGAGAGGACCACGTGGCCCAACTGCAACGACAGGGACAGACCCCCGAGGTCAGCGTGGGCACGGGGACGGGCCTGCCGCCCGCCTTTCCCGCAAACACACCGGCTGGTTCACACCTCCAGGCCTCTGTTCATGCTGTCCCCTCTGCCAAGAGCACCCTCTCCCCCCCATCCTCACCCAGGGAACCCCAGCATCCATTTTGGTGCCGGCTGGGAGAAGTTATAAAACCCAGGCACATGAAACCTATCACTGTATTCCTAAGTCACTGTCAAAGCTCCATTTCCCAGAGGAACCAGGACAAAGAAAGCTACACAACAGAGCATGTATCCCTTTTCACTTTGGCTGCCAGGAAGCTCAGAGTAAAGTTCACAAGTAATTGTGCTTCATCTTGAGCACTGTGTATCTGTGCTCCCTCCCCCCTTCTCTTCCTTTGGTCAATTTCCCTGGTCCTATTAAGGAATGTTAAGTGCTAGCTTTATATACACACACAAACCCCTGAACCCGGAGTTCTGCCTCCAGGTGTAAGGGACAGCTGAGGCACTGAACTGGCCACTGGGGAGCTCTGCTCCTTGTTGGCTGTGTGATCCTGGCTAAGTCCCTTCCCCTCTCTGAAATGAACTGGACCAGATGATCTGCAAGGTCCCCTGAAACTCGGAGAGTCTACTGCCCAGCACTACGATGAGCCCCACGTGGGCATTCATCTCAGGGTAACCCTCGGAGAGCTGTCCCCACCACTACTTTACAGACGAGCAGCAGCTCAGAGAGGTGAAGCAACTCGCCCACAGTCACACCGCTGGCGGGTGGGGAGCTGCAATTTGAACCTGAGTCCACTCGCTTCCCCAATCATGCTCTTAAACCCCTGGCCCATGATCGCTCTGACCTTCAGCGTGACCTTGAGAGGCTCCTCCTTGCCAATCCCCTGCCCCACACAGCTCAACCTCACAAAAACCCTTAAGAGGTGGTTTAGATTTTATTTATTTATTTATTTATTTTTAAAGTAGACTTTTTTTTAAGATTTATTTATTTATGAGAGAGAGAGAGCACTCGAGCACGGGGTTCTCCCTGTGAGCAGCAGAGGGACAGGGCGAGGGAGAGAAGTCCCAAGCAGACTCTGTGCTGCGCACGGAGCCAGACATGGGGCTCGATCCCACAACCCCGAGATCACAACCCGAGCCGAAAGCAAGAGTATGACGCTCAGCTAACCGGGCCACCCAGCGCTTAGCTTTTTAAAAAACAGAAAACCCAAATCCCATGGCCTAGCTCACTGCTTACGTTTACTTGGGGAGAATACTCTTGCAAGGGAAGACAACTGGTCACCCGTCCTTTCTAGTTGTCTTTGTCCCCGGGCCAATCACTTAGCCTCTCTGAGCTGTTTCTCCATCTGTGAAATGGGATCATTTCATCTGCCTCTAACCAGGAGGAAACGATGAGAGCCATTCCCCAGTATACCTGGCCAAGACTCCTCAAAAATGTCGATGGCACAAAAAAACATAGAAAGGTCAGAGAACTGGTCCCGATTAAAGGAAGTTCTGCTGGGTTGAATGGTGGCCCCAAAAGATATATCCACCCGGATCCTGGGAATGTGATCCGACATGGATAAAAGTCTTTGTCGATGCAAGCAAGCTAAGGATCTTGAGATGAGATCATCTGGGATTATCCTGCTGGGCGCTGAACCCCAATGACAAGTGTCCTTAGAAGAGAAAGAAGACTCAGAGGCCACCCCAAGACAGAGACAAAGACTTGGCCACAGGCCAAGGAAGCTAATAAACGTTGCTGACAGCCACCAGAAGCAGGAAGAGACAAGAAGGACCCTCCCCTAGACCTCCAGGGAGGGTGGCCCTGCCAACACACTGATTTCAGACTTCTTGCCTCCAGAACTGTGAGCGAATAATGTCTGCTGTTTTATGCTAGTTTGTGGTGACTTTTACAGTCCTAGGAAACCAAGAGAGAGGCCAAAGAGACAGAGTGCCGGGATGTGACACAAGCCTCTGGATTAAATCCTGGGCCAGAAATAAAAGTTATAAAAGTCAATATTTTTTTTAAGATTTATTTATTATCTGAGGGAAAGAGAGACAGAGAGAGAGCACGCATGCAGGGGAGAGGCAGAGAGGGAGGGAGAGAATCTCAAGCAGGCTCCCTGCTGAGCACAGAGCCGACACAGGGGCTGGATGTCACGACCACAACCTGAGCAGAAATCACGAGTCGGATGCTCAAGGGACTGAGCCACCCAGGCGCCCCCATAAAACAGGGCGGTATCGAGACAATTGGTGAAATCTGAGTTAAGGCCCATGGATTCAGTAAAAGCATTGCAGGGCCGCCTGGATGGTTCAGTGAGTTTAGTGTCTGCCTTCGGCTCAGGTCATGATCCCAGGGTCCTGGGATCGAGTCCCACAATGGGCTCTCTGCTCAGCACGGCGTCTGCTTCTCCCTCTGCCTGCCGTTCCCCCTGCTTGTGCTCATGCTCTCTCTCTCCTGTCAAATAAATAAAAATCTTAAAAAAAGAAAAAAGATAAGAGCATTGCATCAATGTTACTTTCCCGATTTGATCACCATCCTGTAATTAGGCGACAGAAAGCCCTTGTCCTTAGGACATACACACCGAAGTATTTAGGGGCAAAGGGGCATTGTATCTGTAACTTACTCTTAAATGGCTTAAAAAAATAAAATACATACACACCCATAATAAAGCAAATATACTAAATGTTTACACTGAATCCATCTGGGTAAAAAAGTATATAAGAGTTCTTCGCACATTATTGCAACTTTACTGTAAGTTTGAAATTATTTCAAAATAAAAAGGGGGGGAGGAGCCCCCACTGGGGGGTTCAGTGAGGCTGAGATCCAAAAGTCCACACAAAACACTGCTTCTCCAGAAAGCTGGCTCACATTTTGTTCTCTAACCATCACTAGCACACCTCCCTGACTTTACTTCTCTTAGCAAAGGACCACGAGTTCTCATCATCCTACAAGTTCCCCTTTTTGCCTTGGCTGCCAGGAAGCTCAGAGCCAACTTCTTTGCTTGCATGGAGGCCTCTCTGCTTCCTTTGTGGGCTTCTTGAGGTAGCGTATTCTGCAGAGCACAGACCTGGGTGAGAAGACCCTCACCTCTCAAGGCCCTGCTTTTTTTTTTTTTTAAGATTTTATTTATTTATTTGACAGAGAGAGAGACAGCCAGCGAGAGAGGGAACACAGTCAGGGGGAGTGGGAGAGGAAGAAGCAGGCTCCCAGTGGAGGAGCCTGATGCGGGGCTTGATCCCAGGACTCTGGGATCACGCCCTGAACCGAAGGCAGACGCTTAATGACTGAGCCACCCAGGCGCCCCTCAAGGCCCTTCCTAAAAGCCTTGCTGGGATTCCCCACTTTCTATCAACCCAGGGAGGGCACCCTGGCTGAGCACCTGAGACCTCTCTGAGCCTCAGTGTTCTCATCTGTAGAAGGAAGGTAAGAGCTACTAATCTACCCCCCTCCTGGGAGCCGGGATATGAGATGAGATGGGGGTGCCCAGGTCACAGAGGAATGTGGGTGCACACACAGGAGCTTTTCCCTGCCGCCCTCAACGGGCCTCTACCTCCGGGGAGATGGAATATCCAGGTGAAGGGAGGGCAGAAGCACCGAGATCCCATGGCAGGCCTGGCCCCTGCTCCCCCAAACCAGCCCAGCAACTTCAAATTCCCTTGTTGCAACTGTGGTTTCAGGCCCTTTGTTGGGCTCAGAACAATGTGCCTCTCTCCCAGGCAGGGCCTCCAGGCTGGGTACAGCCCAGGCCTCACCTCACAGAGCCCCTGGTCTGTGACTAATGGGTCTGAAGGAAAGGCCCACGGGAGCCAGCCAGGGCTCCCTCTCCAGACCCACCCACCACCTGGCAGGGGCCGGGGCCACGAGGCAGGGGTCTCTGGCCACTGCCCATTTAACCAGTACCCACCATATCCCAGGCCCCACACAGCGTTTCGTCCATCCTGGATCTCATTAAGGGGCCTGGTTGGCAGCCCTGGACTCAGGGGTCAGGAGGCCCAGGTCTGAAACCCCAGTTCAGGACCTCAGGAGAGAACCTCAGCCTTTCCAGGCCCCACCCTCCTCAGGGGCAAGAGGATGGTCCCATCTAAGGCTGAGGGGGAAAGGAAGATGGAAATGGCCACACAGAGAACGGGAGTGGCAAACGTTTGCAAGCCGGCACGGCTCTAGAAATGGGATGTGAGCAACCTGGGATGATACTCCTTTCGACCTCAGGCCATAGGCACTGTGATTATCCCCAAGTTACATATAAGGAAACAGACACAGAGAAGGTCAGGATCTTGTCCCAATTGTACCAAAGCCAATCCTCAAAGGACCACACTCACAAGAGATACTCCTGTCCCTGTTTCTCAGTTAAGGGACTTGCCTGTGGTCTATAGCAAATTGGGGGTGGAGCCAGGACTCAATGCCAGGCCTGTCTAGCTCTTTCTAGGCCACCCCCCAGGATAGGTGCCCTCTCTGCGCCCCAGCCACAGAGCCCGAGGCCTGAGTCCCACCTGCTTCACCAGTCCCATATCCTGCCTCCCACAATGAGGCCCCAACTACCAAGCCAACAGGGTACCCACTCCCTCCTCAAACACCCTTGACGTCTCCCCACTGCCTACACTCAAGGCCTCTACTATATGGCTATGACTCTGGCCAAAAGCCCTTCTTGCCTCAGACCTTTGCATACTCCTCTTTCTGCCCCAAATGCCCTACCTCTCCCCTCAACCAAACAGGAAACTCCTATTCATCCTTCAGAGCCCAGTTCAAATGTCAACTCTTCCTTGAGCGGCCCCTCCCTAGCTAATCAGGCCCTCAGTGGACTTCCACAGCCCCTGCTCCCCTCTGCAGACTCCAGGGGGGAGGGGCTGCAGATTCTTCTCCTACAGGCCCCTCCCTGTCAATCAGAGAAGCCGTGTCCCTTGGGAACACTGTTATGGGAGAAAGTGCAGTGAAGTTACATTTGCAGGAAATCACCATTGTGGGAGCCCTGGAGGTGAACTGAAATGACCGTAAGAGCCAGCTGGAGTTGTGTTTGGTGCTCCCTGGAGTTTTATTTTCCCCAGTGCATAGCCAAGTTTGATAACATAAGACCCCTTGGCCTGCAGCTCGCTGCACAATCAGCAAAGAACCTTCCCTTGCATTTCCTCACTGACCCACAGCAGTGGGAAATAGGCCAACTGCATTTGTTTGACAAATGAGGAAACTGAGGCTCGGGGAGGCCCAGGGTGGAGTCTGGGCTCGGGTTCCCATTTTCTGTCTCACCTGCCCCAAACCTACAAACACTGGCTGTGGAAAAAACTCCTAAGTCATCAGCTCGGAAGGTGAGTCCTGAACACCGGCTGCAGCCCTACACAGACCTTCCAGACGCCGGGTACCAGCCTCGGGGACCCTGGATGCCAGCCTGGGCTCAAACGGCCAGGCCAGCGCCCACACGTGCTCACAGCTGACACGAAACAGCACACCACAGAGCGG
The DNA here is from genome assembly GCF_017311325.1 of Ursus maritimus. Classification (NCBI taxonomy): domain Eukaryota; kingdom Metazoa; phylum Chordata; class Mammalia; order Carnivora; family Ursidae; genus Ursus; species Ursus maritimus. The sequence continues at coordinate 50,651,309 of NW_024424564.1, forward strand.
AAGCCTCAGAAGGGTGGGGGCATCTGGGTGTCTCATCAGCACGGCACCCCCGGCGCTCAGAGCAGACACTCAGTAAATATTTGTGGATAAATTCGTAAAGGGACAAAAACCACCCCACCCCGCCCCCATCCCAGGCCTTTCTCTCTTTTTATTTTGTCCGGAAGTTTCAGGAACCAGGGCAAGAGGCCAGGTCCCTCCCGGGCAAGCACAGGGCACCCGCTTACCCCGTCCCTTTTAAAAACCCACAGCCCTCCACAGAGCACAGGCTAGGTGGCTAGGACCCTCGATTCGATCCTGTTAGGCACACCCACCTTCCAGACATACGGTAGGATGAGTGCCATGGCCGGAAGGGGCAGCTCACGTGGGCAGGTGATAAATGTCAGCAGCCTTCCTTCCAGTCCCCACTCCTGATGACCAGACTACGCAGAGCACGGTAGGGCCGCTTTGCGCATAATTATCTCCCATAATCCTGAAGCCCGGGAGACGGGAGCTATTACCACTCCCACTCCAGGCGAGGAAGCAGAGGCCCGGGTGACAGACCTGGCCGGAGGGCCAGGATTTGAATCCAGCCATCTGGCTCCAGTCCACATACTGAGTCACCCTACAACACTGCCTCTCTGTGCCTGCGGGCACCGTGTGGCTACCGAGAGAGCAGAGGTGGACTTTGCATGCATACACATGCGTATCCGGGCAGGCAGCTGCGGGCAGTTAGTCCGTCAGGTCATATACCCCAGGGAGCACACCCACGAGGGCTCCCGCTGGATGCAGGGGACATAAGCCAGGGGACCCTGCCCCTGAGGAGCTCAAGCCAGTGGGGAAGACAGACACTGTCAGAGAAAAGAGTACAGTGGAAAGGTAAAGGCTTCATCTCCTGAAAATGGAAGGCTCTGCAGACTCACAAGGGGTAGCGATGCCCTGTTCCCATGACTTGGGGGTGGAATGGACTCTGCACCCCCCTCCCAGCCCATGGCAGCACTCCCACCCCTGCATGCAGTGGGCAGAGTAAACAGGAGGCAGACGGCTGAGGCCAAGGCCCCACCCCAGCTCGTCCTCCGCCTGAGCTCCTCGTACACAGACACACACATGTGCACACACGCACACGCACACGCACAAAACCATGTCACCACAGCCATGGGGGGGGTGTCTAGGAGACAGCTGCCTCCCAGTCCTTGATTTGATGCCCCCCCCGCCCCGGCCATGCTCTGCCCACCGGGGAACCCTCCACCTGCCTTTCCTCACCTCTGCTGACACAGAAGGGGGCGAAGGAAAGGGGCAGCCCGAGTCCCAGGATGTCTCCAGGGAGCCCCCCACTCACCCACCACTGCTGAGGGGCTGGGTAGCCCTGCTACCCTCCACGGGGCACCCTGCCCTGCTGCTAAGCCCCTGCAATTCCCTGCTGGGACCGTGGCATCCGCTCTACCTGGCTTAGGGCTGAGTGGGCAGGCTGAGCCCTCCCCAGGGGCCAGCTCCCTGCGTTGAGGCTTACCTGCCTGTCGCCCACCAGCTGTCCTTCTGGGATCTGAGTGTCCACCTCCCTCCTGGTCCCCTTCTCGGGAAGTGGAAGGAAGTGGGAGGGAGTGGAGGAAGTTCTGCAGAGGGGGCTCCTGGCTCGGAACTGTGGGGGAGGGGAACTCGGGAGGAGAGGCAGGTGGACGGCAACGCTGCTCTCAGCAGAAGAGACACAGCCCTGCTTTCCTAGGGCCAGGGATGAAGGCCACAGACTAGGCACAGAGCTGCCGGGGGGCAGTGGCAGCCTGGGACTCTACCTGTAATGGCAGCCTGTCAGGGCCCACTGAGCACTCAACGGCTGTGCTGGGGGCAGGGGAGCCACAGTCCCGGATGACAGGTCCATCCCCCAATATTCCCCCCAGATGGCTGACAGACTGAAGTGCCAACCCCTCAGCCAGGGCCCCCTGGAGTATGGGAGGAGGCCTCCTGCAGAGCCTGCACATCCCAGATAAGACGTCTGGTGCCCAGAGCCCAAGCCAGCCTCCCGCAGACCCTGTGGGAGCTTGTGCACCAGGAGGCCCAGCTAGGGTCTGCTGTGGGTATTTCAGGCTGGCTGAGTGGGGATCCCAGCAGGCCCACACAAGGAAGGGGCAATTCCTGCCCAGCCACCTGGGGGGAACACTGGGGGACTGGCCTCCCATCCAGGACTGTGGCTCCCCTGCCCCCAGCACAGCCGTGAGCGCTCAGTGGGCCCCTTGGACAGAGGAGGCCTTGGAGTGGGTGAGTTTCCTGACTCCCAGACAGGGCTCTGCCCCTCACAAGGGGGTTGCCAGGGGCCTTGGCTTTTCAGCAGAAATGTATGGAGCAGCCACATCCTGGGACGCAGTGACAAACCCTACCAACACCAGCTAGAAGGTGAGAAGCAGCGTGGGCAAACAGAGCAGGGGTGGGGGTCAGGGGGTTGAGCCATGAAGGAGGAGGGTCAGGATGTTACTCTGAAGCTGAGTAATGCCCACAGGTTCACCCTGGGCAAGGCTGCTCCTTGGTGTGAATGTCCCCACAGTCCTGGGCTGGGCCACGATTTCATGAGCAAACACCCAGGCCAAGAGGCCTTCTGCCTCGCAGCCGAGGAGGGGCCTCACAGAGCCAGAGGGAGGAGGCCGGCGCCCTCCAAGTCTCAGGCGCCTGGGGCGGACATGGCTGTGGAGGCAAGTGGCTCTGGGCCTAGTCCTCAGTGCCAGCCGTGTGGCCTGCTCCCTGCACGCAGCCAGCACCAGGGACCAGAGTGTGTACGGGGGGAGGGGAGGCTGCCCTCTGGCTACAGCCTCCACAAGGAGCACAAGCCACCAGCCCCGCCACTGTGGCTTTTGAGAAATCCAAGAGCGGAGGCAGGCTGGGGGGAGGGAGGGAGGCCCTGGGTCGACCCAAAAGTGACAGCCTGATCATGGACTTTGGAGCCCCACAAGTTCAGGCCCTGCCAGGCACAGGCAGGTGGCCAAGTGCGAGCTGCATTTCATCATCTGTGAAATGGGGCTCACAAGTCTGTCAGCTTCGTAGGGTTCAGGGGACAGCCGGAGCCCAGCCGGACAGCTCTGCAGGGCCCCTTCCAGCCGGAGACAAGGGTGCAGCGCTGTCACTGTGGCCCAGAGAAGCCACAAACCCCCAGCCATAGTACACACATACTCCACTTCCACATTCACGTGCTCTCAGATGCTCTCTCACACATTCATTCCCACCTGCTCAATCACACGGTCTCACTCAGCCTCACACCTCCACTCACACATACACACTCACTGCCCACCACACCCGCTTCACAGATTCACACTCGGCCACACATCTGCACTCTCAAACTCATGCACATTCACTCACTCTCGTGCACACTCACACTTCCCACCCAGTCACTTCATATATTCAATCAGCCGCATATCTGCACTCACAAATTCGTGTGCATTCACACTCACACGCACTCTCGTGCACACTCACACTTCACCCAGTCGTGTCATTTATTCACACGCAGCCACACACGTGCGCTCTCAAACTCCTGCCCATTCACGCTCACACTCGCTCACCAGCACACTCAGGCACACTCCCAACTTTCCGCGCCACACCCTCTCCCACCCTCACAGGCACCGCTCACGCGCAGCCCGCTCCTCCCTCCACTGGGCGGGACCAGGCGGGATGTGGGGGGGGGGGGATGCGGGCGGGCGGGGCGCCCCAGTGCCCATCAGCCGGGTGCCCGCCCCCGGGGCCCGCCGCCCACACGCCCCCCAGGTAGGAAGGCTGGGTCCCGGCGACTGAGCGCCGGAGCGTGAGTCGCAGCGCCTGCGGGGCACGCGCGGGGCGGGGTGGCCCCGGTGGGGTTCACTCCTCGTCCCCGCGGCTCCCCGCGCCCGTCCCCGCGCCCCCCGGGCCCCTCCCCGCCTACCGTGCTCAGCTGGGCCCCCATGGTGGCGCCGCACCGTGCTCGCTCCGCCGCCGCCGAAACAGTCGGGCCGCCGCGCCCAGACCCCGCCCCCGGCTGCGTCACCCTCGGAGGAGGGGCGGGGCCGAGCGGGCCCGGGCGGCCCCGCCCCGCACGCCGCACGGGGAAGGGGCGACAGGGGGACCCCGCGCACTGCACGTGGCCCGCGGCAGCCGCCTGCACTGGTGGGTGGCCACGCGAGCGTGCGGCTGGACTCCGGCCCGCGGGGCATCCTGGGCTGTCACGCCGGCCTTCTCTCCGGCCCGTTTGTCACCAGAAAGGGGGAAGGCGGCGCCCCCGCTCTATGGGATCCGGAACATAAAATCCGGAAACCACCAGGCCACGCCCGGCCTCAACTCAGACGGGGGCACCTAGCTCGGTGTTGGGCCTCGCAGGCCTTCCCGGTCCTGACACTGCTTAGCTCCGTCCCCCTCCAGGCCTTTGAACTCGCTGCTCCCACTCTCCGGGACACTGTCCCCAGCTGCCTCAGGGCCAGCCTTGGCTTACTGGTGGGCTGCAGGTCCAACGTTCCCTCCTCAGCAAGGCCTGCGCCGCCCGGCCCTGCCCCTGTGGGCTTCCTAGCCTTTTGCCCAGAGCTGCGGCCTTCCCATGGTGTTCCATCGGGGTGGTCGGCCACCAGGCCCGCCGCATCCCAGCCGACTGTGGGCTCCCTGAAGGCAAGACTTTTTTTTTTTTTTTTT
>NW_024424564.1:50655929-50704840 GCF_017311325.1 Ursus maritimus
AAGAGGCCTTCTGCCTCGCAGCCGAGGAGGGGCCTCACAGAGCCAGAGGGAGGAGGCCGGCGCCCTCCAAGTCTCAGGCGCCTGGGGCGGACATGGCTGTGGAGGCAAGTGGCTCTGGGCCTAGTCCTCAGTGCCAGCCGTGTGGCCTGCTCCCTGCACGCAGCCAGCACCAGGGACCAGAGTGTGTACGGGGGGAGGGGAGGCTGCCCTCTGGCTACAGCCTCCACAAGGAGCACAAGCCACCAGCCCCGCCACTGTGGCTTTTGAGAAATCCAAGAGCGGAGGCAGGCTGGGGGGAGGGAGGGAGGCCCTGGGTCGACCCAAAAGTGACAGCCTGATCATGGACTTTGGAGCCCCACAAGTTCAGGCCCTGCCAGGCACAGGCAGGTGGCCAAGTGCGAGCTGCATTTCATCATCTGTGAAATGGGGCTCACAAGTCTGTCAGCTTCGTAGGGTTCAGGGGACAGCCGGAGCCCAGCCGGACAGCTCTGCAGGGCCCCTTCCAGCCGGAGACAAGGGTGCAGCGCTGTCACTGTGGCCCAGAGAAGCCACAAACCCCCAGCCATAGTACACACATACTCCACTTCCACATTCACGTGCTCTCAGATGCTCTCTCACACATTCATTCCCACCTGCTCAATCACACGGTCTCACTCAGCCTCACACCTCCACTCACACATACACACTCACTGCCCACCACACCCGCTTCACAGATTCACACTCGGCCACACATCTGCACTCTCAAACTCATGCACATTCACTCACTCTCGTGCACACTCACACTTCCCACCCAGTCACTTCATATATTCAATCAGCCGCATATCTGCACTCACAAATTCGTGTGCATTCACACTCACACGCACTCTCGTGCACACTCACACTTCACCCAGTCGTGTCATTTATTCACACGCAGCCACACACGTGCGCTCTCAAACTCCTGCCCATTCACGCTCACACTCGCTCACCAGCACACTCAGGCACACTCCCAACTTTCCGCGCCACACCCTCTCCCACCCTCACAGGCACCGCTCACGCGCAGCCCGCTCCTCCCTCCACTGGGCGGGACCAGGCGGGATGTGGGGGGGGGGGGATGCGGGCGGGCGGGGCGCCCCAGTGCCCATCAGCCGGGTGCCCGCCCCCGGGGCCCGCCGCCCACACGCCCCCCAGGTAGGAAGGCTGGGTCCCGGCGACTGAGCGCCGGAGCGTGAGTCGCAGCGCCTGCGGGGCACGCGCGGGGCGGGGTGGCCCCGGTGGGGTTCACTCCTCGTCCCCGCGGCTCCCCGCGCCCGTCCCCGCGCCCCCCGGGCCCCTCCCCGCCTACCGTGCTCAGCTGGGCCCCCATGGTGGCGCCGCACCGTGCTCGCTCCGCCGCCGCCGAAACAGTCGGGCCGCCGCGCCCAGACCCCGCCCCCGGCTGCGTCACCCTCGGAGGAGGGGCGGGGCCGAGCGGGCCCGGGCGGCCCCGCCCCGCACGCCGCACGGGGAAGGGGCGACAGGGGGACCCCGCGCACTGCACGTGGCCCGCGGCAGCCGCCTGCACTGGTGGGTGGCCACGCGAGCGTGCGGCTGGACTCCGGCCCGCGGGGCATCCTGGGCTGTCACGCCGGCCTTCTCTCCGGCCCGTTTGTCACCAGAAAGGGGGAAGGCGGCGCCCCCGCTCTATGGGATCCGGAACATAAAATCCGGAAACCACCAGGCCACGCCCGGCCTCAACTCAGACGGGGGCACCTAGCTCGGTGTTGGGCCTCGCAGGCCTTCCCGGTCCTGACACTGCTTAGCTCCGTCCCCCTCCAGGCCTTTGAACTCGCTGCTCCCACTCTCCGGGACACTGTCCCCAGCTGCCTCAGGGCCAGCCTTGGCTTACTGGTGGGCTGCAGGTCCAACGTTCCCTCCTCAGCAAGGCCTGCGCCGCCCGGCCCTGCCCCTGTGGGCTTCCTAGCCTTTTGCCCAGAGCTGCGGCCTTCCCATGGTGTTCCATCGGGGTGGTCGGCCACCAGGCCCGCCGCATCCCAGCCGACTGTGGGCTCCCTGAAGGCAAGACTTTTTTTTTTTTTAAGATTTATTTATTTATTAGAGAGAGAGAGGCAAAGGAAGAGAATCCTCAAGCAGACTCCCCCCCCCCCCCGCCCCAATGCTGACCGCTTATCCCGATGAGGCTCAATCCCAGGACTCTGAGATCATGACCTGAGCCAAAATCAAGAGTCCCATGATTAACCTACTGAGCCACCCACAAGCTCCCCCTCCCCCACTCCGCTTTGAAGTCCCCTGCACCCCTGGAGCCTAGGGTATAGTGCTTGCTCAATAAATACCTGTTGAATGAGTGAATTTAACAGACAGTACCGCCTCTGTGTAAGCCCATTCAGGCTCCAGGGAGGCTCTCTGGCCTTGGCCTTGGGAATGGTTTGGACCCAGATGTGAGCTCCTGGTAATCTGACTGCTCAGCTGCCAGGCGACGTGTCCCTGCAGTGGGATGCTGGCCAGGCGGAGAAGAACTGGGCCTTCCAGGCAGAAGGAGCTGGGCAGAACCTGGAGGTAGAAACAAGGTGGACAGACACAGGTTTGCAAACACCAGACAGGCCGATTACAGCGGGAGATGGGGGCACAGTGGGATGATGTGAAGTCAGGATGAGGCAGTATGGGGACCTGGATGGAGGGAACTGGGATGTGGGGAAACGTGGGGAGCCCTGGAGGATTTAGGCATGTGGGGAAGTGAATGCCTGGTTTTAAAAGGCAACAGGGGACAGCGTGGAGGGAGGAACAGAGAAAGGGTCTCCTGCCATGGAATACAAGGGTAAATGTGACAGCACATCAGTTAAGTATGATTTCAGTTTTATTGATCACAATTTTTTTTTTTTTTTTTTTTTTTTTTTTTTTTTTTAGTAATCTGTGCCCAACATGGGGCTCAAACTCAGGACCCTGAGATCGAGAGTTGCGTAGTCCACTGACTGAGCCAGCCAGGTGCCCCTTCTTGATCACAATTTTAGTATTACAAAGGAAGTAATCAAATCGGACAGCTTGACTTCAACCAGTAGCTTCCCACTGGTAGGTGCTTCTTAGGACAAACGCCCTTGTCCACAGACACCTTCCAGTGAGGCCCGGGAGTGGAAGATCACCCCTGACCTCCTCGTTTCCCCCAGTCACTTCCAGTTTTCTTCGTGTACTTTAATGCCGCTGCTCAGGAATGTGGACACTGATGTTAGAGTTTGTTCTCCTTGTGAAATTTGGAGGTGACTAACTTGGCTTTCTCCTTTTGATCGTCCGTCCTCACAGCCACGAAGAATTCCCACACGGGGCTTTTCCTCGAAAGGGTCACCCCTTAAATGGTATTAAATACACAGACAAAACTTAAATACCATTTAGACTAAAGCTATAAATGCTAGTCCAGCAAATAATCCTACAAAATCAGAATTAAGGTGGAATCTATTTTTCTGTCTTGTATTATTATTTAAACGATCAGCTGCATTTGTAGACTTAAACAGCTTTCCCCCTAAAGTGATCACGTTATTACTGCCTCTCGTAAGATCGTATTAACTATCCACTGCTCTTTATTTATCTGTTTGAACTTCATCTTTTCTGTATATAAGATTAACGTTGTTCATAATCAATATAATTTGTGGAAGCGTTTTGCTCTCACTGTAATAAATCCTGTCTGTGTTTACACCTCAACCCACTAACACACCTCAGAATGTAAAGCACTCCCAGTTGCATCTGGAAGCTTCCCTAGAAAGTGACCCACCTGCCCGGCCTGGCCTTGCACGGCTGTTGGCTCCTGCTTGCCTGTGTGACTACAGTCCATGGCTACACATGAACTTGGGGAGCCCAGACCTGGTGCACAAGTGGACAAAAATTGAAGCTGAAACCAAAACTGGGGGTAGATGTTGTCTGCTTGGGGTACCCATGTGGGCAGGATATTTGCTTATGAACTCGGGGTGGTGCCACCTCCAGCACCCCCAGAGACCCCTTGCTGCTGCATTCAGTAGGCTTGGACCCCAGGCCCAGCAATCCTGTCCTCTGGCTGCCCCCAGCCCTGAAAAGGGACTGGTCCAGATGCATTTATTTTGCCCAGTTATTGACCTGGGCCTCAACTCCCAACAGAGTTCCTTCCTGGGGTTTGGATCCGCTTGCAATGGCCGAGTGAGACCCGAGGCCTGTTGCTTTCCAGGGGACACTGTTACAATTCCTGTCCCCCTTTCTCTGAGCTCCCCCTCTTCTCTCTCCTGTCTGATCCTGCGTGTATTTTGGGAGGTGGGATGGCCGTTCAGGGGTGGTAGGCAATGCAGGTTGAGGGAGTTGTGGCTCTGTTTCTTTGGAGAGACAGGGATGGATTCCTACCCAGACTCCATGGGAGTTGCTTACCTCTGCAGCCCTATAGCGTGGCCATAGTGTTGGGGAGTATGTGGGGTGCAGAGAAAAGAGCCGGGATGACCTTGGTTAGGTGGCCCCCTCCTGTTCTTAAGACTCAAACCAGGAAGGTAGGTCTAGCTGCCCGTCATTGTGTGACAGGCCCAGGCCTTCCCCTTTCAGGGTCCTCCTCTGAGAAAGGATGGCTTCGGGTGTTGGGGAGCGCACGGTGTCTTCAAAACCACTTCTACTTCTGATATTTTATTTCTGGGTGCCCTCAGACTTGGAAAAATACCCGATGTTCAGAGAAAGTGCGAGAATAGTACCACGAGGGACGCCTGCCTGGGTGGCTCAGTCGGTTAAGTGTCTGACTCTTGATTTCAGCTCAGGTCATGATCTTGGGGTCATGGGACCGAGCCCCGACTCAGGTTCTATGCTCTGCAGCGAGTCTGCTTGAAGTTCTCTCCCTCTACCCCTCCCCCTGCTCACGCTCTGTAAACAAATAAACAAATAAAATCTTTGCCAAAAAACGAATACTACGATGAGCTATCAGATTCACCAACTGTTACCATTTGACCTCTCTCTCTCCCCCTTCCTTCCTAGCTGTTTTCTTTTGCCGCACCTTGGTGTGTTAGTTGCAGATACGTGACCCTTCACCTCTCAACATTTCACCATATTTCTCCTAAGAACAAGGCCATTGTTTTATATACTACAGTGAAATGATTAAATTCAGGAACTTTAACATCGACACGACACTGCGACCTAGTCCCCAGTCCACATTCCGCTTGCCCCTGCTGCCCTAGAACGGCCTTTCCAGCTATTATTGCTTCTGGCTCAAGCTCTCTCTAATCCCAGGTTAAGTGTGGCGTTTACTTGGCAGATCTCTTTAGTCTCCTTTGGGTCGGAGGGCAGGTGATGGACTGTTCTGGTGTTGGTGGCCAGGTCCACCTACAATAGGTAACTGTCATACTATCTGGACGCCCTCATCCCCCACATTGGTTTTCGCAGTTGCCAATGCTCCTTGCCTGGATCAGTGATCATTAAGGTGGTTTAACTGGTTTACTAGTTGCTTTGGGGAAAGAAAAAAAAAAAAAAGACCTTTGTCCTAATCACTCCTCGAGATCCTTCAGGGAGCCAAAGAACAGAAACTCCGGAGCCACGGTTGCCTTCTGGGCACGCGCTGTCAGCGGAGACTCCCCTACTCTGCTCAGGTGTTTGAATCTGGGGAGAGGCTGAGAGGGTGGAGAAACCATTAGTTTCGTTTCATGGAAAAGGAAACTGAGGCCCAGAATGGGGAGAGAGGTGGGCAGCAGTGGATCAGCTCCTCCCAAGGAGTCTCTGGGCTCCAATGCCTTCCATGGACCAAGGCAGGAGTTTGGAAAGGAGGCTGTCAGGACGCAGACTCCAGCGCAGAGTTTCAGGGTCCGTGTTGGGGCTCTCTGACCCCTGACAGTTCCCCTGGTCCCTGCGACCTGTGTAGGACCTAGGTTGCCAGATTTAGCGAATAAAAATATGGGCTGCCCAATTAAATTTGAATTTCACCTAAACAATGAATAATTTTTTAGTATAAGTATGTCCCAAGTAAAGGACTTAAAACACACTTATACTAAAAATTATACTAAAACCTCACGATGTCTGGGATGTTTGGACTGACACAAGAGTTGCCAAGTAAGCTATAGGACACCCAGTTCTATTTTAATTTCAGGGAAACAATAATTTTTAAACTCAGATGTAGGGAATGAAAACCCAGGTGGCAGGTGTTACCAGGTGCAAGAAATGAGGCAGGTGAAGTTGGTGGGGCTTTGAACGTCGGGGTGCACTGCCCTTTGGAGATTAGATGGACAGCCCTGGAGGAAGGGACTTAAGCTTGGAGAGCCGTGGCCACATAATTGTAGAAATCTCCCTCTGGGGGCGCCTGGCTGGCTCAGTTGGTAGAGCATGCAATTCTTGACCTCAGGGTCGTGAGTTCCAGCCCTATGCTGGGCTTAGAGCTTTCTTAAAGACTAAAACAGGAAAAAAAGCTCCCTCTGGCTATGGGGTGGCAGGGAGAATGGGCAGAGGTGAACAAGGCTAAAGGTCAAGGACCAATCCGGGGGCAGCTGCAACGGCCAGTGACATGTCAGGAGGTTCAGGCCAATGGTCAGGGGATGAAAAGAACATTCGGGAAGGAGGGCCTATGAGGCCTGAAGTCCACCAGCTCAGGAAAGTGGGCAGGAGGCTTCTGGCCTGGCATGGGAGGGGGGAAGTTTGGGGGGCTGTGGGAGGGGGCAGGGAAGGCCTGAGAGGCAATGGGGTCCAGCATCTATAGTTCAGAAAGGGCCGGGCCCAAGAAAGAGAGTGTGGCCCTGGGGCAGGGAAGGAGGGACACAGGGCTAGGGCAGGGTTGGGGGGGGCTGGGCAGCAGTGTCCTGGGAGGCGTCACTGCCCACATGACTTCCCCCAGCTCGTTCTTGCCGTATGAGGAGCTAGCTGGATGCAGGGCCCTGGAAAGGGTGGGAGGGAGCCCAAAGCTGCCAGACCACCTGTCTACCCCCACCCTCGCCGAGTGTCTGGAGAGGCTCTGAAATGATTTGTTGGGAGCTGATGTATTAATCTCCTTGGGCATTTGCAATTTGAAGAGAGAGCTTGGGGGGGGGGGGTTGGGGGAGGTTGGAGCGGCGGCAGTAGCCGCGGCAGTAGCAGCAGGGACTGGGGTGGCTTTCCAGCCAGAGACTGAAGCATTAATGGAAGAATCTAGGCACCTGCTCGGTGCATCGATGGGGAGGGGTCACCGGCACAGGCGGTCAGCTCCAGGGTCAGCAGGTCTGTTCTGGAAGCCATGCAGCTGCTGTGGCACAATCTTCACGTGGGCCATGGGGAGGGTGATGACACAGGAACTGGTGTGGTGCCACCTCTGTGTGGTAAGCGCGTGAGGTGTATTGGAAGACAGTCCCGGCCTGGGGGCCCCAAAACCCATGGGGTGGGCCGAGGAGCCAGCTGAGCTTGAGAGCAAGTCCTCCCTTACCCAGGGCATCCCGGCCCCGTCTTACGGAGGAGAGGTGCGGCTCACAGAGGGAAGAACCTTGTCGGAGATCACATGTCACGCAGCTGATGGGGGTTTGGGCTGGAGTTTGAACCCGGGTCTATTTGCTCCTGAAACTCGGCTCTCCCCATGACCGCCTGGTTCTGGAATTAGCCATTGGTTTTTTCCTCTTCCTTGTTGGCCTGGGCTGCCTTACGGTGAATGGCAGGGACTGACTCTGGGGTGCTTGACTCTGTGTCACTCCCCCTAAAATACTGCCTTCTCTAGGCTAGAGATTTTCAAATCTTGGCTCTTGCCATGTGACCCTGGGCAAATCACTCCCCTCTCTGGGCCTGTTTCCTTGCCTGTAAAATAGGGGACCCTCTAGAATCTAGATAGAATCTTGATGGAACAAAGGTTGCAAACTGCTGGCCAAGGATGGCATCCAGCCCACGGAAGAATCTGTTCTGGGTTTTCGCTTCATTTGAATTAATTGCCAACTTACGGTTTCTGGCTTCTTGTGACAAATCCAAGGCTCGCGTTGCACCAGCTCCCGGTCTGGGGCCCTTCAGGTACTGGATTCGCAACTCCGATGAAGCCGAGTCTAAGATCCTCCCAAAGTGTCCACACAGGATGTAATTCTCATGCACTTTGCTCCCGCGGAAGCAGGAGTTCTGGGCTTGGCTCTGCCCCGACCAGCTGTCCGATCTTGGGCCAGCCACCATTCGTTCCTGTCTGGGCCACATCTGTACACAGGGGTCATCCTACGTCCCTCGGAAGCCTATGTTGAAGGTTAACCGAGATGGCAGATGTAAACCTGGGTCACAAAGCTGGACCTGTGGACAGGTGGAAATAAGACCTAGGAGCACGATTACCTGCGTGTCTATGGTGTGCTGAAAGCCAGGCTGGGGACTGAGAGATGAGTGGGGCTCAGTCCCCAGAGACACACAAAAGCAACGAGCTGAAAACTGGGGAGGAACCCCAGGTCAAGGTCAAGGCCTTTCATGTGTGGGTGAAATCAAGGAAGACCTCACAAAGGAGGTGACATCTGGGCTGCCACTATCAGATTCGCTTAGTCATTCTTCATAGCTTTTCCAAGCACCTCCTGTGTTCCAGGCATCATTCTAGGTGCTGGGGTCCAGCGGTAAGCAAGACAAAAATGCCTTTGAAGAGCTGACATTCTACTGGGGGAAAACAGAATAAACCAGAAACAGTGGGGGAAAAAAAAAACATAAAATGTCAGGTGGAAAAGGGAAGGCAGAGCAGGGCCAGGAAAAAGGTAGCAGTGGGTATGGCTATTTTATGTAGGGGTCAGGGAGGTCTTCCTGAGGTGATGACATTGCAGCAGAGACCCGAAGGAAGTCAGCAAGCAAGCTCTGTGGATAACTGGGGAAAGGGTATTCCAGGCAGTGAGAACAGCCAGTCCAAAGGCCTTGAGGCAGGACGACGCATTTATTCCATTTCTGTGATGCTAGCTAGCTTCGATCACTCGGCTCATCCGTGTCTGCCAGGCTGTTCCCTGTAGACTTACTTTCTCTCTTTGTATTGAATAAGTTGTCTATGGCTGGGGCGCCTGGGTGGCTCAGTTGGTGAAGCGTCTGCCTTTGGCTCAGGTCATGATCCCAGGGTCCTGGGATTAAGCCCCACATCGGACTCCCTGCTCAGTGGGGAGCCTGCTTCTCCCTCTGCCACTCCCCCTGCTTGTGCTTGCTCTCTCTCCCTGTCAAATAAATAAGTAAATAAATAAATAATCTAAAAAAACCCAAAAAACAAAAAAACAAAGCCAAGCCTCATTTATGGGATGACCCTTTGAAATGGATCACCTGATTTGACTTAATCCTCATAGCAGCCCATGGCAGTTTTAAAACATGTCTGTAAATTCTTCGACATCCCACTCATTGAGAGATGGGGGTCTGGGTCCCCTCCCCTTAAATCTGGGTCCTGTGATCTCTTGATCAATAGAATGTGGCAGAAGTGACACTCTACCATTGGCAGGGGAGTGGGGGTGGGGCAGGGAAGGCCATATGAAATCGGTGGCTTCCAGTTTCTGTCTCTTGAGATACTTGTCCTTGAAACCCAGCCACCATGCTGTGAGGAAACCCTAGCAGCCCATGGAGAAGCCCCTGTGGAGCCCACAAAGAGGCCTCCGACCCTCCGCTCAGATGACTTCCCAGTCAACAGCCCCGCCAACGCGCCAGCCATGGGAGTACGCCATCTTGGAAGCAGGTACTCTAGCAGCCCCTCCCCCAATTGGGCAGAGCCGAGCAGCCCCCCTGCAAGCTCTGTTCTAATTTCACATATGTGAGCAAGTGAGAAATCTGTTGTTGTTTTACACCACTACGTTCTAGAGGGGTTGGCTACACAGTAACAATTCACTGGAACAAACCTCATGAAGACAGTCTCCCCATTTTACGGATGAGAAACTGAGGCACAGAAGGTGGAGCTAGTTCACCCAAGGTCTCCTAGCCAGTCAGTGGGAGAACTGGCATTGGAAATCAGCCTCTTAATGCCGTATTTTGATGACCAGCAGTTCTTAATTTATGAAGTCCAATGTAGCAATCTTTTCCTACAGCGAATCTGTTTTGTGCAGACAGACTGTTTCAAAACACTTTTCCCCCATCTACGCCTGCATGAGCTCTTTGGATGTCAACCACATAACGGTGTTCAGCAGCTGCCTGGTGCTCCAACCTGAGGGGGGACGGTCACTCATGTGACCGAGCTCCATTCACGGGTATCTAGTTCTTTCCTAATTTTTCACCGCTTCGGACAAAACTGTGGGGAACACCCCTCGCATACACATCCTTGCGTTGTCCCAATAATTTCCTAAAGACACATGCTTAGATTCGCAATTCCCCGGGCAAAGAGAGAGCAAAGTTCAAAGCTTCCTGGTAACGCAGCCAAACTGCCAGCGGGCGCGCTGTGCAAGCCAGTCGGCCTTCTCTAGGGCGGCTGTGACACATTTCTCCCTAAACAGACAGATATTCTCTCACAGTTCAGGGGGCCAGAAGTCAAAATCAGGTGTGGCTGTCTCTGGAGGCCCTGAGGAAGAAAAGCTCCTACACCCTTCTCCTGGCCTGCGATCCTGGGTGTTTCTTGGCTTGTGGCAACATCACTCTGGTCTCTGCCTCCACTTTCCACAGCCTTTCTCTGCGTCCGCGTCCTCTCCTCTTCTCATAAGGACACCAGCCATTTGATTTAGGGCCCAACCTACATCTGGGATGATTTTATCTCGAAATCTTTCAAAAATTACATCTGCAAAGACCTATTTCCAAATAAGGTCACAGTCTGAGGTTCCGGGTGGATCTATCTTTTTGGAGGACACGGTTCAACCCACGATACAGCTGTTCCTTATTCTCTCCTTGGCATAGCCCAGCCGTTGAGGGCAGACGGGCTATTCCCAGCTCGAGTCCAAGCCGTGGGCACCTGGGGGGTGGGAGGTGGTCAGGCAGATCTGGGCAGATCTGTCCAACCCCAGTGGCACAAGCCTGGCTGACAGCTGTTGGTGGGAGGGGTGAGAGCTCCTGGGAGGGGAGCTACCCTTGGGAGGAGGAGCTGGGCAGCTGGGCACAACCTCTACCCTTCCAAAGCACTTTCCAGCATGGTTCAGGCACAGTTCTGGGTGCCAAATGCGGTGAGCTGCACCCCGAAACAAAGTTAGCCACTGAGAGAGGGGGCAATTCGGAGTCTGAGCTGCCCCTGGGGCCTGGGCTGCCTGCTACGGAAGGCCAGATTTAGGCACTGGGCCATCTCGCTGTAACAGGTGTGAAAAAACTGAGCCCCAGCAGGCGAGGGCTGACCACTGCAGCCTTGATCACTAAGGAAAGTCAGTGTCCGGCCTTCCACAAGAAGGAGGTAAGCCACACTCAGCCTACCCTGAGGGACACACTGATGGGCACCCCTGGGGGAGGCACCAAGGGTCTCAGTAGGTGTAGGACCCAGAGCGTTCCTGATTGAAAAGCTGATGTTATTGAGGTCTTCCTGGGTGCGGGGTGCTGTTATAACTCAGCCCCCACGGTAAGCCAGTGTGGGCTACAGTTGGGGAAACTGAGGTCCTGCGCTATTCAGCAACGCACCAAAGGTAACAGAGCTAGCGAGGGCGGGCTGGCTTCAGAGTCCATGGTCTGGATGCGCCACCGCCTGAGCGGAATCGGGATTCAAACCAGCTAAACAGGAAGCAATTTACTAAAGGCCCCTGGAGGAGCCCACCAAATCAAAGGAGGGGCAGCCCGGGGAAAGGCCGGGGAGGGCCACGGCCAGGGCTTCCTTCCTGCACATCTTTGCCTCTCCCTTCCAGCGACGTCCATCTCTCCAGTCCTGGTGGGCATCTGCACACACACACACACACACACACACACACACACTGGTGGGCATCTACACACACACACACACACACACACACACACACACACACACACACGCTTCCAGCACCCGCGCCAGGCCGGTTTGAGAAAGGAAATCCTAGGATCCTAGGGAAGGACCCTGATTGGTCCGTTTTGTCGTATGTCCAGGAAATGCACTCTCTGATTGGCCCAATTTGGCTCAGGTGCCTCCGCTTAGCCAATCATTCTAGTGAGGGAGGCGGAGTCAAGCGGGGATGGGGGGTGGTAACTCCCACTGGAATCACACTGCGGGCTGCGGGCGAGAGGTGCACGCAGGAGGGTCCCCAGCAGGTGGGGTCAGTCAGCATGCCTATGGCCACAGGGCAGTTGGAGTGCACTGGCTGCCACCCGGTGGGGGCCACCACTGGGTCCTAGAGCTGGAAAAGGCTCCATTCCTGACTTGCTGTGTGTGACCTGGGCAAGGAGAGGATGGGAAGGTGCTCTGAGGACCTAAGGAGGGGGTGTGATTTGATGCAGACGGAGGAGGAAGGGAGCCACCGGGTGCCGGGCGCTTTGCCTTCATGGAGAGCTAGGATCAGAGATCTTGATCTGGGCTCCGCTTTCTCGCTGTTTTCCCCTGTATTTTCCTCCTTCCTTTTCCCTGTGCTCACTGCCCCTGGGGAAGGGCTAGGCAGAGCAGAAAGCCAGCCGCCTGTCTGGAGCAGGGAGAGGACTCCCAGCACGGGCAGAGCTGCTTGAGAATGCACAGAGGAGTCAAGGCTCCCAGCCCTGGCCAGAGAGACAGCTCCACGGCTGGGGCAAGTGGAGGTGTGGAGATCCTGGAGCCAAGGGGCCTGCCCCCCACCCCCGCCCGCACTACTGCGGGATCCAGGGCTTGGTGGGCGCCCACACTGGGTGTCAAGCTGGGTTTCCACGGCCCCCTCTGCTTGGTTCTTGCACGACAGGCCGAGACCCTTCTAACTGCATCTGCTTCCTGAGTGGGCCACACTGCCAGAGACCAGACGCAGGTAGTCTCCCTAGGAAAGCCCCTGGGCCCCGTAGGGATGAGGAGGCAGCAGGGAGCTGCTCAATTTCAGCCAGGCTGCCCTGATTTGTGAAGATGGGCAACCCGGCAAAAACCTGCAGACCAGCCCCACCCAGTCCCCTGCCTGAAACTCCCGAGACTCCAGAGCTGAGCTTGAGTTTCCTGCCCGTTTTGTGTTAGACACTGAAACTGCCTTTTAGAAAACAGAAATCAGTGTTTCTTGTACAACTGCGCGCATGGCACGAGGTTCATATCCAGTGCGCCCCAGTGAGCTCACTTTATCCTCACATCAACCAATGAGGCAGGAAAGCCTGTCTTTGTCTCAGAGATGGGGACCATGAGACAGACTCAAGAGAGGTCCAGGAGCTGCCCGGAAACACACAGCCCCACGGCAGTGGCTCCAGCTGGCACCCAGTCACTAATGCGATCGCTCAGTCTCTACTTCTGTCCTCTCCCTCTTTCACTCGTTTGACAATTTTATTGAGTGCCAATTATACCCCTCACCCCCTGTGAGATCTGAGGGCACACAGTGGGGAACAGGCCAGACAGGGAACAGGCCAGGACTCCCCCGGGGAGCTAAAAGCTTCCCGGTGACCAGCCGTGTGATCTGGAGCTTGGCCTCTCTAAGGCTCAGTTTCCTCATCTGTGAAATAGAGACAGTATGAGGTGCACCAAACGGAGTTCTTGGAAAGATCCAATCAGATCATCTATACTCTGGGAGGAAGCTTCTGGGCACTGCCACGCTGGAGCAGGAGTTCCACTCACCTCCCTGAACGTGGGGCATCTACATAAGTTATTTGGAATTCTCCTGCCTAGAAGATTTGTCCCCTGTCCCCTGTTCATTTATGTAGTCGATCATCTGTTTATATCAATATGGACGCGCGGCTGTATTTTTAAAGAGATTTTCCTACTTTGCGTTATCATCCAATTCTCTCCTGCCTTTCTTTCACTCAGATTGTTTGGTCTCTGGCCATCGGTAACTTCTTGCTGGCCTGTGTCCCTTCAGCACGCAGCATGTGTATGTGGAAGCCGGTCCCTGGTTGCTGGTGCGACGAAGGGCTCCAGGCTCATCTTGTGTAGATCCAGCCCCAGGCCCACCGTCAGCCGTCGCTCCGAGGAGCTGCCGTTGCTTTTACTGGAGAACGGCCTTAGAAACCAAGGTCTGGCTGAATCACATTCCAGTGTATGGGTATATAATTTATTTATCCATTCTTCTGTTTACAGACATTTAGGTTGTTCGCACTTGGGAGCTATTACGAGTAATGCTGTAGGGGCACCTGGGGGGCTCCGTTGGTTGGGTGTCTGCCTTCAGCTCAGGTCATGATCTCGGGGTTCTGGGATCAAGCCCCGCATCAGGCTCCATGCTCAGCGGGGAGTCTGCTTCTCCCTCTCCCTCTGCCCCTCCACCCCACTCATGCTCACTTTCTCTCTCTCTCAAATAAATAAATAAATAAAATCTTTTTAAAAAAAGTAATGCTGCTATGCACATCCGTGTGCAAATTTTTTGTGGCTATATGTTTTCATTTCTCTTGGGGATATACCTAGAAGTAGAATTGTGGGGCCAGGGCATGATTCTGTTTACCTGATTGAGGAACAACCGAACTGTTTTTCTTTTCTTCTCTTTTCTTTCCTTCTTTCCTTTCTCTCTCTCTCTTTCTTTCTTTCTTTTAGATTTTATTTATTTATCCATGAGCGAGAGAAAGAGGCAGAGAGAGAAGCAGACTCCCCGCTGAGCAGGGAGCCTGATGTGGGGCTCAATCCCAGGACCCTGGGACCACGACCCGAGCTGAAGGCAGACACTTAACCGACTGAGCCACTCAGGCACCCCCAAACTGTGTTTCAAAGTGGCTGCACGATTTCCCATTCCGACCGGCAGTGGCATTCCGATTTCCCCACGCCCTTGCCAGCGCTTGTCACTGCTTGTCTGACTGCAGCCATCCAGGGGCTGGGAGGCGCTATCTCGGTGTGGCTTTAATGTGTATCTGCCTCTTGATTAATGATGTTGAGCATCTTTTCACGTGCTTATTGGCCATTTGTATATCTTCTTCGAAGAAATGTCTATTCAGACCCTATGCCCACTATTAATTGGGTTGTTTGTCCCGATTCCTGCTTTTGGGCACCCCTTCAATGTGGGGCCGGAGGAGCATGCCTGTCTCACTTCACCCAAGTCCCAGCCTTGATTGAAAGAAAAGAAGGGGCTCCATGAAGCTTAGCAATGGGGCACCACATCCGTCCCCAGAGGTGTTCGGTGACCAGGTGCAGGATGAAAATGGGGCAAAGGGATAAGGGGCCCTAACTCTGGGTGGGTGGGTGTCCTGGGGTGTGAGGAGGGGAGGGGGCCTGAGGGTGTGCTGTCACCCCCGCTGGACACCAGGAGTGGGGACTGCCAGGGGTACCTGTTTATGCACAGGCTCTGGGGGATGCAAGGAAGCTGCCATCCCACTCCGGCTACGAAGATGTTCCCAGAGTCCGCACAGCTGACCCAAAACAGAGGTAGGACTGTCTCCCTGCCACAGCACCCCATCTCTCCATGCCCACAGGGTGCCTGGAGTGCCACCTGGGCCTCTCTCAAGGCCACTCCCAGCCGAGCGAGATCCAGGGTGTTTGTCCCCAAACCAGTTTGTGCCTGTTTTATCCTTGAGATTGTAAGCCCTAACATAATTAAGTGTTATGCAAGCTGTTGAAATTTGAGGACAAAACAGAAAAAGCGCAGTGGTTTCCGTGAGAATAAACTTGAACCCCACAGGAAAGTGTGATATAAGCCAGTTGCTTAAACCATTTCTGCAAATAAGGTGAAGGAGCTAGCTGCTAAATACAGGGAGGAAACCATCAAAACCCAGAAGGGCTCCGTGGGCACGTGGCTTGTGGGACCTCTGGGGGGGGGGTGTCTCGCTCCGCTTTGGGGGCCATGCCTGGAAGTCACAGGTGCTGCTTGATGGGGGCGAGTCAGGCAAGAAGCATGGTCCCATCTCCAGCAGCAGCCCCAGGTTCCAGAAGGGTCTGGGTCCTCACCTACAGCTCCCAAGGGGATGTCCATTGACACATACGCAAGCGAACCGTTGAAGGCACGCATGTGCCCTGTTACTCAAGGCTCTCTAATCCAGTGAACTTCCTCTGTAACTGACCGCCCATGGTCCATCCACCATCCTAATTGTGGAGGTCACAAGAGCTCCACTATGTGACGGCATCCCGTGCTCCAGGTAGGGTGTGGGGAGACGCAGACCCCGCGTGAAGGAGAGGAGGGAAGCATGGTGAGGGCCTGGGACCCACATAGCAGCCCTGTGTGGGATGGGGCAAGGTTAGCAGCTCAGTTTCCCGGAGGCCAAAACTGAGGCTCACAGGAAGGCAGGTAGTCACCCCGGAGCTGGTTGCAGACGTGCTATGTGGGCCCTTTTCCGTGCTTCTGGCTGGGGTGCCAACAAGGAGCATCATGGGAACAAGAAATGAGTCCAGAGAGTCGGGGGGGGGGGTGCGTTCCCAAGAAGTCGGCCTCTAGGATTCAGGAGGATTCAGGTTCTTTTTTTTTTTCTTAAAGATTTATTTATTTATTTGACAGAGAGAGAGAGAGCCTGCGAGAGAGGGAACACAAGCAGGGGGAGTGGAAGAGGAGGAAGCAGGCTCCCAGCAGGGGAACCCCATGTGGGCCTCGATCCCAGGACTCTGGGATCACGCCCTGAGCGGAAGGCACATGCTTAACGACTGAGCCACCCAGGCGCCCCCAGGAGGATTCAGATTCTTAACACAGCTGGAAGCTGGGCAAAGGAGAACACAGGTTCCAGGTTCAGACGGAGCAGGGTTCGAGGCCCAGGCCCTCCACCCACCCACTGGCTCTGTGACCTCGGGCACATCCCTTGGCTGGAGTCCGTTTCCCACTTACAGCGTGGAGACGATGCGCCACACACGCCGTCTGCGGGGCACACTCTGTCAGTGAGGGAGTCCCTCGCAGGGTTAAGGAGCACACGGATCAGCGGTGAGTGCTTTGGAGAGAGAGCTGCCCATCAGACCCCTGACACTCAAGGGCTTTGCCATCCTGGCTCCCAAGGCCCACGCTGTCCGCCAACGTATGATTCCTGGCCCCAGGTGAAGGACCCCAGGGTCTGGGATGCAAGCCCTGGGCATGGGAGGGTAGAGGGTGGGAGTGGCAGAGTCCCATCCAGTCAAGGGCCTTTCTCTGTCGTGATCACTTCCCTGCTCGGGACCTCTGTCTTCTCAGCTATGCGAAGGGGACGATACCCCGGGAAAGGCACCGACTTGGTAGTTGGGAAGATCAGAGGAGTACATTCTCCATTCCCCAAACTCCAGGCATTCCAGGGCATTCTGAGAGTTCTGTTCCATCTGAGCCCCATCTTTTGGGACGTCTTGAATCGATTCACTGTTTTCCTTTAAAAAAACTTTGTGTCATCCCAGGGAGAGAACAAATATCGTTTACCAGAAATAGAAAGTAACCATAAAGATAAGCACGATGGAAATAATGTGATTACATTCTGGCTGGATGCTGTTGCCCGGGGGCCTGGGGTGGGGCCGGGGTTCCCTGTTCTTCGCTGGATGAAAAGGGTGCTCCCCCAGAGCTGTAAAGGCCATCCATGTAATCAGAAGGCTGGAAAGAGACTTGAAAAGGCAGGAGCTTTCTCTCCACGGGAGTCCATGTTAGTCAATGCCACGTGCACGTAGCACTAAATGACCCCAGCACCCCCAGCACCGGTGGGATGCCTGCGCACCTAGGGGAGTGGCAAAGGACTTGCTTGGGGAACCCGCCAGTGCCTCGCACAGAATGGTGTTGGGCTTGTGGCTGATGGCCTCCCACACCCCGCAGCGGCTCGCCCGGGTAGGTTGGCCCACACGTGTGCCATCTGTGTGAATTAGGACCTGGCTTCTCTGGGTTCTTGGTCACCTTTTTGGAGTCTGGGTAGTGGAAAGCCAAGTCCCACAGTCCACTTCCAGTCCTCCTGGGAATGGCAGGGGCAGAGGACCCAACCACAGACCCCCTGAGTCCCGTCCCCCAGAGGCCCCGTCCTGTCTGGAGGACCACATCCTGATCCACAAGGGGACCTTGTGCCATTTGCGCACTCAGCACGCTGTACGGAGGCTTCCACGGGCTGCCCTCAAGGGGCTGAAGGTCTGGGGGTCTTGCGTTCAGAAACAGGAAGTTACAGAGTTGGGGGGGCATCATGGAGGAGGGAAGGCAGATCATCTCGAGTGGCCTTCAAATGGCCTGGTGAGCTCACAGCCACCTTGCCCTGTCTGGGCCCTGGTTTTAGAGCAAAGTCGAAGAAGGAAAAGGGGGAGTTCTGGAGATGGAAGAGGCGCAGGGACATGGCCAAGGGCCCAGCTGGCCAGGCGAGAGGCCAGTGAGATGGGGGAGCCAGACTGCCCAGGCCACCTTGATCAGCACAGGTGTGGCCGCCCACACTCGGGATGGGGGAGGGTGAGCCACAGAGGACACCTGGAGGTCTGCCCAGGCTGCTGGGTGGTGAGGAGGAGCTGCCGGTGAGCAGGCAGCCAGAGGGAATCATCGGCCCCCAGGGGAGATGTGCGGGCCAGCTGGGGAAGAGAGCTCAGAAAAGCTCAGGTCCCAGCTTTGCTATCCGGCGCCCCCAGGTGGACAATTTGAGAGTGGCCGACAACACTGAAGGAGAAAGGAGGCGGGGTTGCCCTTCTTTCCCAGATGGGAAAGCAAAGCAGCATCCTCAAGCAAAGCCATCTGAATCTGGCTCTCTACTGCTCATTTGCTCCAGGACCTCAGGCAGTCCCCTCAAATTCTCAGTTTTGTCATATGTAACATGGAGTTCAGTCCCAGGAGACCCTCAGCTCCTTGCTGCTTCCTCCCCATCCCCCACACCACTTGTTTGCACTGGCGTGGCCAACTGGTGACAGGGTCACCTTGCAGATCCCAGAAAATCTGCAGGAGGCTGAAATACTGACTTTGCTTGAGCTTTCTGCCACCACCCAGCAAGCAACCCTGGGTAAGTTATTTTCCCTCCCTCAGCCTCAATTTCCTCATTTGTAAAATTGGATAAATGGTCTGTAAAGCACTCAACACTGAGAAGACCCTGTCTTCTTCCAGGTGGGATGACTCGGAGGATTTAATTACAGACAGTTACTTTTTTTTAAGATTATTTATTTATTTATTTGAGAGAGAGCAGAGCTAGAGAGAGAGAGAACACGAGTGGGGGGAGGGGTGGAGGGAGAGGGAGAAGCAGTCTCCCTGCTGAGCAAGAAGCCTGATGTGGGACTCGATCCCAGGACTCTGGGATCATGACCTGAGCCACCCAGGCATCCTGGTGTGCCTGCTTTAAACCCACCTCGGTGAAGCCATGCCTCTCCCCGGAGGCAACCACATGCTTCTTCCTCTTTTATCAGGCCTGGTGGAAAACCCTTTTTCTTCTACCTTCTGTGACCCTGGGGCTGCTCCATACCAGCCCCCTCAGTCTAGGCCTGTCTCCTGTGGCTCGAACCTGTGTTCACAGTGAGACATGGGTGGCTGCTGACCCGGGCCTGCATCTGCAGGAGAGTGGGGATGTGGGGGCCGCAGAGGGGCCACAGAGGCTACGTGGACTGTGGGTAAAGCCTGGCAGGAGACCAGGGGTGCAGGGTGGTATCCCAGGAGCTACAAGGTCACAAGCATGCAGCACTGGGGGGCAGGGATAAAGGGCATGGGCTCAAAGAAAGAGACACCAGCTCTGCCACCTGCCTGTTGTGTGACCCTGGGCAAGTGACTTGACCTCTCTGAGCCTTGTTTGCTGAATCCTATCTTTCACCAAATGAACTGACTGTAGGAGAAACACCAATGAATATGTCAACAGATGCTAAGAAAGTGTTTCATAAAATCCAACCTCCATTCCTAATTTTAGAAAAATACTTTATTAAAATAGGAATAGATTTTATGCTTCAACATGATAAAATATGTATAAATATATGACACCAAAAGCCAGCATTCTATTCTCTAGTGAAACACAAGACGCATTCCCATTAACTTCTGGAACAAGGCAGGGACTTCCTGTCACCACACTTTAGGGCTGCTCTGGGGGAACTAAGCCACGCAATTAGGACACATACATAAGAGGGATAACTGTTAGAAACGCAGAGGCCAAATGCCACTATTTTTAGATTATTACTTGGAAAAGCTAAGAGAGTCCATTGAAAACAATTACTATTTAAAAACCAAGTGCAGCTCGTCTGTGTGATACTGTGATGGTGGGTAGACATGATTATGCAGTTGTCCAAACTCACAGAGTGTGCAACACCGAGAGGGTGACGGTGACGTGTCCACGCAGGCTCATCAATTGTAACAAACGTCCCACTCTGGTGGGGAATGTTGATAATAGGGAGTCTATGTATGTGTGGGGGCTGGGGATGTATGAGAAATCTCTGTATCTTCCATTCAATTTTGCTGTGAATCTAAAACTACTCCAAAAAATAAGGCTATTAAAAAAAATCAATGGCCTATATATAGATATAGATACATAGTCACCGGTTAGGATATGAATCTGAAGAAAACACTTGACTCACAATAGCATTCAAGAAAAAACAGCAGAATACCAGGAAATAAATTTAGCAAGGATTGTGTTAAGTTCTATGTGAAGAAAAGGGGCATAAAGGGAAGATATGAATCAAAAGACAAGCTTTATTCTTGGATAGAAACCCAACATCTTTTTCTTTTCTTTTCTTTTCTTTTCTTTTCTTTTCTTTTCTTTTCTTTTCTTTTCTTTCTTTCTTTCTTTCTTTTTTTTTAAGATTCATCCGTTTATTTTGGAGAGAGAGTACCAGCAGGAGGAGCAGAGGGAGAGGGAGAGAGGATCTCAAGCGGACTCTGTGCTGAGCATGGAGCCCGATGCGGGGCTTGATCCCGCGACCCTGAGATTATGACCTGAGCCAGTACCGAGTCACGGGTTTAACCAACCGTGCCACCCAGGCACCCTGAGAAACCCATCATCATTAAAATGTCTACTTTTTTTCCTAAATTACCTATGCATTTAATGAAATCCAAACAGGATATTTTAAAAATTAATTAAATGATTCATCTAGAAGAGTAAATGTGTGAAAATAGCTAGGAAAAATTCTGTAAAGGAAATTTAATGAGGAAGGACTGACTCCATTAGCTATTAAAAGATGTAATGCTTGTTATTATAATTACCTAAGTTAATTGAGCACATAATATGTTCCAGGCTCTGTTCCAAGGGTTTTGTAAAGGCTAAACCTCTTGATCTTCATTCCAACACTTGATGTAGTAGGTATTAGGATTTTAGGGGCTCAGTACATGGACCCTCTTCCCCCTGCTCAAGTTCAAATCCACTGAAAGAAAGACAGGGGAGTCAGGGACATATCCTTCTTACTGATAGAAGCTGGATTAGGGGGTGAGGCATAGGTGGTGGCAACAATGAGGTTGTTCTTATTTTTATTTTCTTTTTTTTTAAGTAAGTTCTATGCCCAGCGTGGGGCTTGACCTCACAACCCCCAGATCAAGAGTCACACGCTCTACCGATGGCACCAGGCAGGCATCCCAACAACGAGCTTCTTAAAGCAGAACTCCATCAAAAGATTGAAAAGATAAGTCAGAGACTGGGAAAAAATATTTGCAAAACGAGTATCTGATAAAGAACTTGTATCCAGGGGCGCCTGGGTGGCTCAGTTGTTAAGCATCTGCCTTTGGCTCCGGGCATGATCCCAGGGTCCTGGGATCGAGCCCCGCATCGGGCTCCTCCGCTAGGAGCCTGCTTCTTCCTCTCCCACTCCCCCTGCTTGTGTTCCCTCTCTCGCTGGCTGTCTCTCTCTCTGTCAAATAAATAAATAAAATCTTAAAAAAAAAAAAGAACTTGTATCCAAAATATGCAAAGAGCTCTTATATCTCAACAATAAGAAAACAGATGAACGACCCAATTTAAAAATGGGCAAAAGATCTAAACAGGCACATCACCGAAGAAGATATACAGATTGGCAAATAAGCATTGGAAAAGATCATATGTATTAGTCAACTGCAAATGAAAACAACAATGAGATACCACATGCAACTATCGACATTAAAATGGCCAAAATCTGGGGCACCTGGGTGGCTCAGTCGTTGGGTGTCTGCCTTCGGCTCAGGGCGTGATCCCGGCGTTCTGGGATCGAGCCCCACATCGGGCTCCTCCGCTGGAAGCCTGCTTCTTCCTCTCCCACTCCCCCTGCTTGTGTTCCCTCTCTCGCTGGCTGTCTCTATCTCTCTATCTCTGTCAAGTAAATAAATAAAATCTTTTTAAAAAATAAAATAAAATAAAATGGCCAAAATCCAAAAAGCTAAATAAAATATAAAAGCTCAAATGCTGGCGAGCACATGCAGCAAGAGGAACTCTCACTCGTTGCTGGTGGAAATGCACCACCACTGGCACCGGCGGGTGGTTACTCACAGAGCAAAACATCGCCCTGTCATCGGAAGCAGCGATCACGCTCCTTGGTATTCGCCCAACTGACCTGCAAACTTATTGTCTGCACAAAACCCTGCACACCCATGTTTGTAGCAGATTTATTCGCAATTGCCCCCAACTGAAAGCAAAAAGATGTCCTTCAGTAGATGAAGAGATAATGCAGTGCATAGCCATACAATGGAATATTCATCAGTGCTAAAAAAAAAAAAACGTAGCTATGAAGCCTTGAAAAGGCCTGGACTAACTTTAAATGCATATTGCTTAGTCAGAGAGGCCGGTCTGCAAAGGCTACATACATACGATTCCAACTATAGAACATTCTGGCAAAGGCAAAACAGAGACACTACAGAGTCCAGGGGTGGCCTGGGGTCTGGGGGAGTGGGAAGAAGGAAGAAGGTGGAGTATGGTGGGTTTTTAGAGCAGTGAGACCGGTATCCACATCGTCATACAGGACAATACGTATCCACACTGTAATGGTGCATTTGTCCAAACCCACAGAACTGTGCACCGCAGACAGTAGAGCCTAATGGAAGCTATGGACTTCAGTTAACAGCAGTGTATCGGTGTTAGTTCATCGGTTGTCACAAATGCATCACCCTAATGTAAAATGTTAATAATAGGGGAGAAGTGGGCAAGGAAGGGGGGTATATGGGAACTCTATGCTATCTACTCAATTTTCTGTAAATTTAAGACTGCTCCAAGAAATAAAGTCTATTAATTAAAACAGAAAAAGAAGGGATGCCCGTGTGGCTCAGTCAGTTAAGCCTCTGCCTTCCGCTCAGGTCATGATCTCAGGGTCCTGGGATAGAGTCACCCATGGAGCTCCTTGCTCAGCGGTGCACCTGCTTCTCCCTCTCCCTCTCCCTCTGCCCCTCTGCTTGTGCTCTCTCTCTCTGTCAAATAAATAAATTAAATAAATAAATAAAATAAAATAAATAAAATCTTTAAAAAAAAAAAAAGAAAAGGAAAAGAAAAGAAAACCAGCCCGCAGAGGGACCGACGTTCCCCATCCAGCACAAGCAGCTGGAACCATGGCCACCGACACCGCCCCATCCCCACGTAGGAGTGGGAGGAGCTCTCTGGGGACCCTGTGGGGTGGGGTGGGGTGGGGAGGGGTGGGTACTGCCAGTGTGTCCAGTTCCTCATCCCAACTCACCAATCACGTGGCCCTCCCTCCTTCTCTGGGGCTAGGGATCTAAGTTTTGGGGAAAATCCCTTCCAGGTGAGGGTTTCAGAACATGTCACCCCAAACTATGCCACTTGGGTATATTGGTTCTTTTGAGCTGAAGGCACTTGAGAAGCAGCAAGGGCTCTCCACCCTCCCTTTCTACCAAAAGCTGGTCACCACATTTCCCAAGAGGAAGGTGCCTTCCCTGCACCAAGAAGAGAACGTTCTTTTTTTTTTTTTCCTTAAAGATTTTATTTATTTATTTGACAGAGAGAGAGACAGCCAGCGAGAGAGGGAACACAAGCAGGGGGAGTGGGAGAGGAAGAAGCAGGCTCTCAGTGGAGGAGCCCGATGTGGGGCTCAATCCCAGAACGATGGGATCACGCCCTGAGCCGAAGGCAGACGCTTAACGACTGAGCCACCCAGGTGCCCCCAAGAAGAGAACATTCTTATCACCAGATGCCAAATCGGGTGTGTACAAGCAAGTCTGCTAGAAAAGCCATCTCTTCCCAGAGTTTCCCTGTATACTTTGCAGTCACTGTTCCACAACTTCCTGCCCCAGCCAAGCCCCTTCGTCTGGTCGTGTTCCTACAAGTTACCTCATTCTTTATGCAAAAAGACATATAAGCTTTTGGGCCTAGTGGCTTCTCTGGGTCCTCATTTTTCTCCTGAAGATTTCTAGGTACACATAGAAATATGGTTCTCTCCTGCTCACCTGTCCCATGTCAGCTCTCAGGCCAGCTGCAGACCCAGGAGAGAACCCAAGGTAGGTGGCAAGTTTCCCCTATGCCGGGAACAGACAGGGAGCAGGGGAGGGGCTCCCAACCCCACAGAGAGTTCTATCATTGCCCCTATATGGGGAAAACTGGTTCCGTCCAACACAGAACAGCCATCAGTGGAACATTTGAGAGCCGGGTACAAAGGTGGCAGTTTAAATTTAGTTAGGGAGAGGTGAATTACTCAGTAAGTGGGGTTGGGAGAGCCTGCCGAGAACCACCCCCAGCCTGTCACTGGACCTAACATCCCAGCATCACAGCCACTCATGCTGGGTTCCGGTGTGGTCACACCAGCCCCTTACCAACCCTACTCTTCCAGCAGGGCGTGCTTATCCCATCTTTGCTACCCCAGGACTCGGCGCGCCAGGCGGCTATGTGTGAGTTGGTAGTTGAGGGGGCCTGGCCCAGAGGGTGGGCAGCACCTTCTTGGATGATGGGGGCGGGCAACAGCAAGCCTGGCGATGAACCCGGTGGAGTGAGCAAAGGGTGAAGCACACAGAAAGGGCAGCGTGTTGGCGTGCGCACGTGCACGTGTAGGTGTGCGAGCGCACGAGTGTGGTGTGCACATGTGAGCGCAGGCGTGTGACGGGCCGAGTGTGTGCCCCCGGCACGCGTGTGCGTGCCCACGGTGTGCGTGTGCCATCCAGTGGAGGGGCGGGACGGGAAGGTAGCTCGGTGGTGTTTTCGGATCTGCCGGACGTGGGCTCCCTCGGACAGCTCCCGCCCTTTACCCCTGGGTGTTCCTGGCGGAGGCGCGCACTCTTCACGGACTCCCCACCGGGCCTCCCAGCCCGCGACGAAGCTGGGAGAGGTGGGGGGAAGGCAAGGCGGGGGACAACCGGCCTAGGGGTCTGGGGAGGCTGTCCTCCCTGAGGTCCCCTGTGGGGGGCGCGCAGAGCCGTGGTACGCACCTGAGGGCAGGCCCCGGCCACCAGGGGGCGCCCCGGGTCAGGAAAAGGCTCTCTGCGCGGGGTTGCGGGCCTGCGGCCTCTTCCACTCCAAATAACCACCTCTGGCGGGGACGAGTGTGTCTGCGTGTGTGTCTGCGTGTGTGTGTGTGTGCGCGCGCGCATGCATCTCCACTGTATGTGCGTGAATCTCTGCTGTGTGCGTGTGCGTGTCTCCACCGCTCCAGTAGACGTTCCTGGTCATTCGGCGTCCATCCCCCCTACAGATCTCTCCGCGGAGAGGAGAGGCCGCGGTCCCCCCACCCCAAGGGGGGTGCAGTACCCTTGCCCCATGGAGCGTCGGGGAAGCCGGAGGACGGAGCAGAAACTCTGCCCAGGGGAAGGGTTGGACGGCCTCGGGAGGCAGCCAGAGAAGGCCTAGGAGGACCAGCAGGGGTTCAGTGGGTGGAGAGTGTTCCGAGCCCCGAGGGCGAGGCTCCAGCAAAGGCCCGGAGGTGGGAGAGCTGGCTGGGCGGGGGAGACCAGCGCGGCCCTGGTGAGTGGCCGGGGTCTCCCTGCGGAGAGGCTCGGGGCCCCTGGGGCCACGGTCTTGGACCCCTCCCCGCGCCCTCGAGGCTGCAGCACCCGGTCTCCAGCGCTCCTGATAAGATTGCCTTCCCTCCCGCCCCAGCTCCTTCCCTGGCCGTACCCTCAGCCGGCTTACTTCCCCGCAGCACTCAGCACTTCTAGCCCTGCCCCCTAGTTCTCCAGCACCCCCGGGGCTTCCAGCCTGGGTAGGATGAAGCGCTAGAACAATGGGCAGCAGGCATCTGCGGGAGGCGCGCAGGGCCCATACCCCTAGGAGTCCCCACCTGATGGGTTCAAGGAGGCCTTGCGGTAGGCGCTGAGGACAGAGCCTGGCACAAAGGAGGCGCTTAATCAACATTCGTGCTTTGTAATAGCTGTCTCCCCCCAAACCTCCCATAGGGGCCAGTTAACTTCTCCAAATTTCACACTCTGAAATTTTCTTCTGTCCCTTTCTACCTACCTCTTTCCAAAACACACTCTGCTTCCTCCATCGCAACCCAATCTCCTTCTATCCAGTGGGGCACAGGTGCTGAGCCCAGTGGGAGAGCGGGGAGGGGTGTTCCGGAGCCAGCATTTCCCAGGGGACTTCCCAAACAGCCTCCGGAGGTCAGATCCAGCTGGAGCCTGCAGACTACTGCAGGACTGACCCCATGTCAGTTTTTTTTTTTTTTTTAACTTTCATTCTGAGGCCTGTCCTCCTGGGCAGTGGTGACCCAGGTCACCCAGAACCTCTGAAATCCTGCAGAATTCCAAAGAGGGGGATGTTACTGAGGGCAGAGGTGGGTCCCAGGCCTGGCTTTGACACTGAATTTGACCTTGAGCCCATTACTTAACTCCCTGAGCCTCCATTTCCTAGTCTATAAAACGAGAATAATTATGCCCATTCTGTCTCTGGTAAGCTTTTTAATGCCTCTGAGCTCAATGTTCTCATCTGTAAAATGGAACTAATTATAGCCTTTCCTGTCTGCCTTACAGTTTTGCAATTAAATCCATCCATCCATTCATCAAACAATAAGGGGAGGAGGGTGCTTGTTACATGCTGTATGTGGCATTATGCGCACACCTTTACACATCCATTACTCCCGAGCAGTCTGGAGGTACAAGGCTGTATTACCACCATTCCACAGATAAGAAAACAGGCCACTGGCTCGCTCCCAGGCATCATGCAGCTGAGCGTGATCCAAACGGGGCGGTCCAGCCTGGCAGGCACCTCTCTGGACACGGTCCACCGCAGCAGGATCTGCTGTATGGTAGCCGATGATAAACAGTGGCCGAGTGAATGACACTGCAAAAGTGCCCTTTGGAGAAAGGGTCCACACCCCAGCCTGCTCACTGACACAGATGAACATTGCAGGGTTTTGCACTGTAACAAGCAAAGGATGGGATTTGCCATGTATTTTCATCCCCATCTGAGATCTGGGATTTGATGGGTCCCCTGGGTGGTCACAGGGCAGGGTCTTTGGGAGAAAGCTCGGGACCCCTTGGTGTGGTTGAAGGAGCAGGAGTTCTATCCTCAGAGAGATAGGAGTTCAAATCTTGACTGTGTGACCGCCTCTCTGAGGACTCAACAGTCTCATCTCTAAAATGGGAATCTTTATTACAACGTAGTAAGGTGATTCTGTGAATTAAACAAGAAAACTAGGTGAGAAATCCTGCAAAGTGAATGGGAACCATGGCACAGACCACCATGCTGTGGCTGTTGAGGCAGGACCAGGAAAAAATTAACTTTGCCTGGAAAATACCTTCTTCGTAGCTTTCCGTCATCTCGGCTTCCCGGGGAACCCACCCTGTTTGTCGCTGGGGCCACTCGCTCTGCTTAATTAAGCTCTTCGTGGAAACAGATTGTTTGCAAGTAAAGAACTTGTCGAATCTGACGCAGGATGGTGGCAGGACAGAGGCACTGAACTGCATTTGTTCAAAGATTAATGCAGATAAGCACCGTGCCAAGCTCTGTCCTGGGCACAAAGACAGCCAAGGGTTTTTTGTTTTGTTTTTTTTAACTTTCATTCTGAGATTAATTTTATTACAAAAGAAATCAACCCCATCATTAAAAAAATGAAATTGTGCCATAGTTTTAAATGTTTGAAACGAACAAGTCCTGCCTCTAGTATATTTCCTCTTCATTCTGCTCAAAACTTGAACAGTTGCTTTTTTAGGTCCTCGGTCCTCCTGTATTTTATGACAGACGCTAAAAGAAGACAGCTGGCATTTTCAACATTCTGCCTGGACGGCACTTGAACCAGATCCACACGTCCCTTAGACGCCTTTCCTATATTCTCCATCACCATAGGCAACAACTGGGCTAAGTGTTGTGGCATAAAGACTAAAATTAAAGCCGATATCGTGTACCGAGTTAACTTCTGGTGAAATCAGAAGACCCTCAAATGGCCTAACGGCAAGTCCCCCTGAACCCAACTCTGCTCCTACGGGCAGATAAGGCCACTAGCTAGGGGCGCCGCAGTGGCTCTGTCGGTGAAGTGGCTGCCTTCGGCTCAGGTCATGATCCCAGGGTCCTGGGACTGAGACCTGCATCGGGCTCCCCGCTCTGTGGAAAGCCTGCTTCTCCCTCTCCCTCTGCTGCTCCCCCTGCTTATGAGCTCTGTCTCTGTCCAATAAATAAATAAAATCTTAAAAAAAAAAAAAAGGCCCCTACATAACCAACCCTCCTTATCACACATAGACCAGGTACAAACTCCCCCTTATTCCTGCAAAGCTCGGGTTTTGGTTCCCTGGCAGCCCGTCGACCTAGACAGCCAAGCCCATCCCAGCCTCTCATGGAAACCAGGGGCACTCTGCCGTCTTGATACTACAAAGCCTGCCTCTCGCCTCCCCTGGTTGTTCATGACGTCCCCAAGTGCAGCCCTGAGTGGCCGTGCATGGCCAGTGATGTCACTCATAGACTACTGTCCACCTCACCTGTCTGGTGTTGCGTGACACGTTTAAAACAAGTGTCTGCTTTTAGCTAACTTGGGTTACATGACCGGGGTCCTATTGTCTTCAGCAATCTCCTCACTGTTCTTTAAACTTTGACAGTTTCCTCAAGGCCCTTCCTACTGTCGGGTCCCCAAACCAATGCTGCACGTTTAAAATGTTTGTTTCAACAGCATCCTCTTTCTACATATCAGATTGTCTTTTTTTTTTTTTTTAAGATTTTATTGACTTATTTGAGAGAGAGCGAGAACTGAGAGAGCACACAGCAGGGCAGAGGGAGAGGGAGAAGCAGACTCCCCACTGAGCAGGGAGCCGGCTGGGAGACTCGATCCCACGACCCTGGGATCACGACCTGAGGGGAAGGCAAACGCCCAACCAACTGAGCCACCCAGGCGCGCCTATCAGATTGTCTTCTGCTCATTCACTGCTGCCTAACAGACCGTCCTCTAATTTAGTAGCTTGGAACAAAGATCACTTACTTGTTAACAGCTTGCAATGACGCAGGCCCGGCAGGATCACGTCTCAGCTCCACTTGGCAGCAACGCGGGGAGCCGACCGCGTGGAAGACCCACTCCCTGCCGGCTCACTTGCAAGCTGGGGGCCTCACTCCTCCCGCACGTGGGCCTGGCCGGGCCGCTGCTCCGGCTTCCCGGCGGCATGGCTCCGGGAGGGAGGAAGTGGAAGCTGCCCGTTCTTTTCAAGGTCAGGCCCAGAGCGGCACGCCATCACTTCTGCCCCCACACTCGGCCCAGCCCAGACTCAATGGGTCAGACGGAAGCTCTACATCTTGATAGGACAGGTGGCGTGTGTGCCCTGAGAGGGGAGAGATGGTCTGGAACCATCTTTGGAGACCAGCTACCACACCCCTGCTTTTTTTACATAAGAGGGGAGCGAGACTCGCAGCGGGGCTGGAGGCTGAAGGGGCGAGTAACAAAGAAATCACAGCATTTGGGGCACCTGGGTGGCTCAGTCGGCTCAGAGTTCTGGGATGGAGAACTCCTTGCTCAGCGAGGAGCCTGCTTCTCCCTCTCCCTCGGCTGCTCCCCCTGCTTGTGCACTCTCTCTCTCTGAAATAAATTAATTAATTTAAAAAAAATCACATTTCTCGAGCTTTTCCAATGTGCCCAGTCCTGTGGCAGGTGCTCCCACACGCGATGTTACAACAATCCTATGAGGCAGGAACAATTATTATCCCATTTTACAGATGAGGAAATGGAATCACAAGCAGGTAAGTAATTTGCCCAAAGCCATATGGCTTAGAGAAAAAGGGTCCAGAGTCACACCTAAGCAGTCAAACCAGAGTCAAACTCCAGAGCCCATCCTCAGGAACCAGCAGCAAATTCCAAAAACCATTATATTTTTATCTTGGGACCTGGTTTTGGCATTAACAATATAGTGGAGCTGTGCCCAAGATGCTAGCAAGTTCCAAATAAAACAAACTTCGACATTCTTGGTGCCTTAGCATGGTGCATTCTAGAAAATCATGCCACAGAATGGTCTGTATTTTCCCACAGGCACCCCCTGTGGCAGAAATGGACAGTTTCTTCCAAATAACCATTTCTGTGTCTTATATAGCAATGGATTTTTTAGTTAGGCTTCTGGCACCCCACCTAACAACTGTTTTTTCCAGCTCCCCTTGCAACTTAGGGGAGTGAGGTCTAGCCAGTGGGATTAAGAGCTCTGGGTTGAGTCTGCTGGCTGAGTGTGGGTGCAATGGCAGGAGCTGGAGCCGTTGCTTTTGGACCATGAGATGAAAGCTGAGTGTGGAGGGACAAGGACAGAGCAGGGTCACAGGAGCCTGGGTGTTTGGATAACTTTGAGGAGCAGCTAAATCCTTGAGCCCTGACTGCCCACCTTTGGCTTCTTACCTGAAAGAGAAATAAAATTCTACCTTCTTTAAGCCATTGTTGATTTCACTGTTTCTGCATTTGGAATTGTATCCTAACTTACAGGCTGTCCTCAAACGGAAAGGTAAGTATTTGTCCCCGGTGGTAGCCGCTGAGCCCATGGGTCTAGGATCCCTCAAGGGTCCTGAAATTCTGTGGCTTTGTGATGGGAAAGGATTGGTTGGGTTGAGGACTTCCAGTGGTTTCTAGGCTCTGGACTGGATGCTGATGTTTTCCTCCTTTTCATCATGTGAACTAGTTTCCCTCGATCTTATTTTGGCCGTCTGAGACTTGAATGCGGGGTTGGACTACACTTAAAGCCCCATGGAAAGTAAGAAGCTGTTTGAGATGAATTTTCCTTTCAGTCTCTTTGGGAAGTTGGGACAGTTACTGATCATTTTGCAATGGCCAGAAATCATTTTGTGAAATGCTGTGTGTGTCTTTTTGCTCTTTGCTCTACGAAAACATCATGGAGTCATTTGGGGTTTCGTGTGTGTGTTTCCTTTTACTCTGATTAAAAAAAAAAAAAAAAAAAAAAAGCTTTGTTTCCCCATCATGGCTAGGATGTGGAGTTTCCTGGTGAAGAAATATTCAGTTGATTTAGCCTCTCTGGGCATGGGGGGACTTCCCTGGGATGGTGAACAGGATGGGGAGGCTCAGGAGTTGGGGGAGACAAAAACAGAACTGAGAGAGAGGACAGTTGTTAGGCAGGAGGGACTGGAGGCCCAGCCATGGCAAGGCTCAGGCAGGACCACAGACGGAGGAGAGGATAACAGGGCAGCATCGGCGAGGACCGAGGTCTCAGGGCAGGGAGCCAGGTAGCTGGTTTGGGGGACACAGCCCCCATGCCGGGGGCCTCTCTTGGAAGGGGCGTTCCTGTCCAAGGGGCTGTGCCTGGCATGTGTCGCCAGAGGAGTCAGCAGTCACACTGGCCAAACATGGAAGAAGCAGAAATTAATTAAAGGCCAACATGAAAATGACACTGACCACAAATGGCTCAACTTGACTTAGAAGATGCTTCGAGATCTTGCAAAGTGGTGTCAATATAGCCCCTTCATGGCCTGAAAAGAAAAAGAAAAAAGAAAAAAGGAACTCCTTCTTCAAAGGGTGAGTGTAAAGGATAAGTGCGTTAACACATGTAAAGGTGGCTGAGAACAAGGGCTCGGAAAATGTGAGGGGCCACTGCCATCATCATGATTCCCCCTCCTAAATAATTATTCACCCGAGTCAGCAGTGGCCTTTCGTGACTAAGAACGTCTTTGTCATTAGGTTTCATGCTGCTATTAAAACAGTGGGTGGCCAAAGGCAAATAAGGAAGGCACTGCAATCTCCCTGTGATTTGAGGAATTTTATGTTTGGGGTTTCTGTCTCTCAAGCACAGTCAGCACTGACACACGTCTGTTGGACAGGGTTCAAGTTCAAAGCTTTGCCATAGCGCTTCCTGATCTCATCGCGCACTTCCCATCTCCTGTTGATTATTACTGCAAAAAATTAACTGTGCTAGAAAACACGGAAGGCTTACCCTCTCACGTGTGGGTGTCAAGGTCAGTCGTGCCAGGTACACCCGCAGAGTCTGAGCTCATTATCATTTTTATTTTATTTTGAAGGCTACCTTGCCCTATCCTGGGGCTACTCGTTTGTCACTATCATCAGTCCCTGTTGTTTCCTGGAGGTTCTGAGTTTCCGGTAAGATGAACTCTTCCCGAGTCTCTCAGCTTGGAGGGATCCCACCTCAGCTGGGCCTTTAGATCAAGCTGGGGTCAAAACTGCCCCTGCTCGCCTCAGCCCTGCTCACTGCCCTGGAGAGCGCGGCTGGCTGCGTGGACTTCATCCACCACCACCGGTGGGGGGCCGGGGTGGGGGCGTGGGGGGGGCTCCAGGGGCGGGGATGGATCTGCAGGAAGCCCTTGCCTCTGAGATGCCCGGCCACCCAGAAACAGCCGGTCCAGCAGGATGGGGCAGGGCCGACCGAGGACCCAAGTTCTGCCCGCACGGGGGAGGCAACGCATAGAAGATGGGCATCTGTCTCTGCGTACGGCCGACATGTGCCGTAACCATGACCAGGCATCACCAGCACCCCCAGTCAGCGCTCACGGAAGCTTGGTCTCCTATCCCCAAAACTTGGAGCGGGGAATGTTTCCACGGCGGTGGGGGTGGGGCCGAGCAGTGTTTCCACTGACTTCAGAAGCCCAGACCGCCAGGTCGGGCCCCATGATTGAGACACCTTAACATCTGCCCGGTGGCTTTGTTTTCATACACAGAGCTGGGCCACAAGCGCCCATTTCAGAACACTGTCATCACTCCTGAGAGACGCTGCCCCTCTCAGCGGTCATTTCCCCGCAGCCCCTGGCAACCACTCATGTAGGTCCCGTCTCTGTGGATTTGCCTCTTCCGGACAGCTCGGACCAATGGAATCCTGCGGTATGTGTCCGGCTGCTTTCAGGGAGCGCGTAGGGGTGCTCGTGCTTCGTTCCTGAAAAACAGGCCATTGTACGGACACATCCAGGCAGGACTTAACGGACGTTTGGGTCGTTCCCACCGTTTGGCTGTTACGATGGTTCACGTGCACGGTTTCGTGTGGATACAGGTCTTCCGTGCTCCTGGGTACATCCCTGGGTCCTGCGGTAACGCCACGTTTAACTTCGGGAGGAACTTTCAAGCTGTTTTCCGAAGTGGCTGCACCACCTTAGATTCCCCCAGCGATGGAAGAGGTTTACCATTTCTGACACCTTTACTGACACTTGTCATTGTCTTTTGGACGATAGCCACCCTAGCAGGCGTGACGTGGTGTCCTCTTACGGCTTTCCCCTTTCCTTAATGCTTCATGGTGTTCAGCATCTTTTCAGGAGCTGATGGGCCATTCGTGTATCCTCTTTGGAGAAGAGACTTTCGTGCTTCCTGCCTCCTCCCTGTCCAGCTGCGGGAGACTCGGGAGACTCGTGGGCTCTCCACCCCTGGGAGCTGCTATGGGAGCAGGGACAGATGGCAGTTGTGTCAGCCTAGCTGGGGTCCCCTGGGGGCTGTCGAGTCTATTCTGCTCAAGCCAGCCCACGGCAAGCTTATGGGATCCAGATGCCACGGCTGGCTCCAACACCTGCAGAGTCAGGCCTGAGGCCTCTCGGCGGAGCCGGAGCCGGGGAGGCTGTGCGATTTTTACCAGCAGGGGTGGGAGCTTCGTTCTGCCTAGATTCTCCCCATTAGAGAGTCAGTCTCTTGGCTCAGAAAGCCCTGTGGTTTACCTGATGGGCCTGACCTGACAGCGGCTCTGGCTGAAGGTGGAAGGAAGGAGGGGTGGGCCCGTGACCCTCTCTGCATTCCCCTCATGAATGAGTTGGCTCTTCTTGGGTTTACCTGGAGGACATCAGAGCAGCACGAGCCCCGGGCTCAGAATCGGACAGACCCGGACCTCGTCACGTCCCTGCCTCCTACTAGCTGTGGACTCCGGGCCAGGTCTTCTCAGGGCATGGGTGTCTCCTCGGTAAAGTGGGGACAATACTCGCCTCACAAGAAGAGGGGGCACTTTGTGAAATGTAAAATCCTGCACCCATGGAAAGGACAAGACTTTGTCCTTGTCCTTGAGGCTCTCACAGCCTGCAGGGAAGATGAAAGTGCTCTGTGCATAAAGGGCTGGGTGGGCAGGGGGACAGAGAGGGAGCACAGGGCCAGACTGGAGGTGCTGGTGTTTCTGTGCTCAACACTGAACGGTTCCAGGGACCTGGGTGGCTCAGTCGGTTACGAGCCTGCCTTCGACTCAGGTCACGATCCCAGGATCCTGCAACTGGCTCCAGTCTGCTTCTCCCTCTGCCCCTGGCCCCTGCTTGCGCTCGCTCTCTCTTTCACTCTCTCTCTCAAAAATAAGTAAATAAAATCTTAAAAAAAAAAAAAAGATTGAGCTGTTCTCTGAGACTGGGAATACACTAGCCCTCTCTGGCACCCGTCTCCTCATTGGCAGGATGACAGTCATGATGCCTCCCCCAAAGAGCTGGGTGAGGAGGCATACAGCACACACTCTCCCCTGCACTGTGCCTGCCCTCTGGGGACAGCTCTCGGGCCTTCACTGCCTCTAGGCTTTGAGGTGTGTGGTCTCCTGGCATGGATGCTTGGATGCTCTATGACAACTCTGCAGGTGGGATCCAGAAACTTCCTCCCAGGCACTGATACAGCACCCCCCCAACCCAGGCAGCTGGGCCAGAGCCCCCTGTCCCATCGAGGCCTCACGAGGGGCCTGTGGCCACATCCCAGCTCTAGCCCCTGAGGCCCCTTGAAGTTTCTCATATGTTTGGGGATTTTAGAGCCAGAAGCTGCTTAAAGGCTCCTTGGTCTCCTGCCCCCACATTTCAGATGAAGAAACCGAGGCTCGGAGAGGATGTGACTTTCTCAAGTCCCACGCAAGTTTGTGGCCCAGGAACACAATTCTTTCCACTGCCCTGCAAAGCAACCTTCCAAGGGTCTCTATCAAGTTTGATTTGCATGCCCCGCACAAACTCTTTCCACTTCCTAAGGTAATATTTGGGGTGAATATCCCAAAGGCCCCAAATCCCAGGGCCCAGCCTAGCCCTTCCCCTCGCAGCTGACCTATCCCACTGCAGCCCCTCGGCCCAGCTCTGTCCTCCACACCACGCACCCCAGGCTGCATCTGGCCCAGCCCACCTTGGCTCCCTGCCCATCCTCTGCTCTGAGAGCATGGGCTGGGCTGGCAGGGACCCAGCCAAGTCTCTAGCAGTGCTGCCAGAGCCTCCTCCACCTGGGATCCCTGCAAGGCCTCCCCGGTTGCTGCCAACCCTCTTCATAAACGGGCAGGTGTGGCCTGCTCCCTGCCTGTGCCTGAAGGGAGTGTGCCCGGCACTGCTGGCTTCGGGGTTCGAGGGGCCCCAGCTCTTAGCACCGGGGGCCTCTGTGAGCTCCAGAAGGAACCCCCTTCCCCACCCCGGGCTCACTTCTCAGACACTGCTGGCTTCTGGTCCTCTCTCCACCTCCTCCAGCTGCTTCTCCAGGACCCACTCACTGGGGGTAGGCATCCCCCTAAAATGGGTCTTTGGCCCCCAGGTACCTTATTTGGCACCCTCGCCTGGGGCCAGCTCATCCCCCTTTCTAAGGCATCACTGGCCATGGCCTTGCATCAACTCAATCCGGGCGGTCACGGAGCTGGAGCCACATCTCCAGGGTCCCCCCACATTCAAGTCTCATCTGAGCTTCCTGTCGGCTCATCCTCCCATTCCCGGGCCCGCAGCCCAGCTGTACTGCAGCTCCTCACATCGTCCTGCTCTGCGGAGTGACAGCCTCTGCAGCCCTGTCCCTCCGCCCCTGTCTGGCTATTTAGGGCATCACACAAACCGTAAGCGTACAATCGGTGAGTGTTCACAGAGTGACACCTCCCCGCAGCCAGCACCCTGTGAAGAAATGGTAACCGAGCCCCCCGGAGTCACCTCCGAGCTGTCTCTGAGCATCACAGATGTGGAATCTGACAGCACTGGGGTGCACGTTGTGAGGAGCTGCCCAGGTTCCCCTCCTGGAACGAAGAACTCACTCCCCAGCTGCTAGGAGAGCAGCTGGAACATGGTCCTCAGTTCTTGGCCTTTTTTGGGCTAAAAAACGCTGCCTTGCCTGAGGTCATGTCTTCCGAGGCCAACCTGCATCCAATGACTAATCAACGTGGGCCGTAAAGACCTGGCCCCTTGCCCCAACTCAGGACAACCCCGTGGGGCCGTCCCAGCCCCGTGGGTGCCGAGGTTGTAGAGAAACGGCGTCACAGCACAACTCCCCCTTTGCAGCTACATTGTCCTCTGACTAAGTCCTGGCAGATGCTATGAGGTGTAAGTATCACATGCCACTTTCGGGGACTCCCTCTAATGGGCAGAGAGTGTCCTGCTTCAATCCTTCCTTATTCCTTCCGGCTGGAATGCATACGTGATGCTGGCGCTTGAGCAGCCATCTTGGACTGTAAGGCGGAGCCCATGTGCTGAGAGCGGTGGAGCTTCCAGCTGATGGGAACCTTGGGTTTCTTCGCAAGGGAGAAAGTAACCTCTAACGCGTTGAAGCCACTTTTACTTTGTTGTCACTGTTTA
Organism: Ursus maritimus; assembly: GCF_017311325.1. Lineage (NCBI taxonomy): Eukaryota > Metazoa > Chordata > Mammalia > Carnivora > Ursidae > Ursus > Ursus maritimus. Next base: position 50,692,338 of record NW_024424564.1, read on the forward strand.
CAATTGAAATGAACCCTAACAGATTAATTTCCTTCATGATTAATAAATCTTCCAACGGTCTCAACACCAACCAGTCATGGAATGAATGAGAGGCCACAAGAGTAAAACTGTGCAGGGCATCTAATAAAACAGATACAAAAGAATGATTTCGCAAAGAGCCTTAGGGTACTGTAAATGTGCATTCACTCAGTTACAATGTAGAATTAAACCCGAGTCTGCAAAAATACTCCGCCATTTACATCATCACGAAGTATTTCCTAAGACCTAATTTTGCTGGTCATAGAACTAAGACGGTCCCGTCAACGGACTTCTGCGGGTCTATCCTGCAGTGGGAGGGGCCTGGCTCTAGAGCGCAACAGGTTCAAGTCTCCTCTGAGCTTCTGGTCTGCTCATCCCCCAGTTGGGGCTGGAACTGCAGCTCTGCCACATATTGGCTGTGTGGCCTGAGGCAGGTCCCCTAACCTCTCTGAGTCTCCATTCCCTCATATATAAATTGCAGCTGCCGTCCTCCTCACGGCGTGAGGTGAATGAAATCACGTGCAGGGAAGTGTTTACCACGGGGCTTGGGGCAGAGCGGGTGGGCAGGGAGTACCATTCCCGTGGAGGCTCCTTCCCCACAGCCATGTCTCCCCCTCTTCTTTCTTGCTAAGGGAATCCCGATTTTCTTCCGCCCTCAGGTGGGCTTGTGTTGGAAAGGAAGTGGAGCACCCTTCACCCTTCCCAGGCCTCGGGGGTCAATCTCAATCGGTCTAAGCCAGTCCTTGGACCCATCCACTTCTGCAAGAGAGGCAACAAGGCGCAGCCCTGAGCAGCGCACAGAGGCCAGGAGGCAGGGAGGACGGATCCTTGCGCTCCCCTGCTCTGCCCTGGGCATTTGGGCTCCCTTTGCTAGGCATTGAGTAGGAATGGACAAACGCTGATTATTTGGCCAGTGAGAGTTAGGCGGAGTCAGCTGGAGAAGGGGGCTTCTGAGAAAGTTTTCAGAGACACAAGGGAGGAACATTCTCTTCTCTGCCTTTCTGCATCAGTGCATAAGGAGACGATGCTTGGAGCAGTGGAGCCACGAAGAGACAAGCTTGAGACCAAAAATCAACTCACGAGATCCTTGAAGACATGAAGATGTTGAGCTACTGACTTACCCAACAATCACCAGACTCTGGTTAGTGTGACAGACACTGCTCACTGTTCCCCTGTGTCCGTTTTCCCTGCCATCTGTTTAGGAATAGAATGTGCAGAGTTTCAGCGGGCTGTGTGTCCCCCCAGCTTCAGACCAGCCTTGGCAGCCGGGTGTGGCCAAGTGATTAAGTCCAGGCCAACGGGATGTGAGCAGGAGTGATGTATGCAAACTTCTGGATTAAAGCTGGTTGCCTTGGCCACTCTCCCTCCTTCCCACTAGCCGGAAAACGGCAGCAGCTGGAGCCTTCCAGATGCCCCGTCTTGGAGATGGCAGAACGGCCCCACGGGCCCCGGAGTACTCACCTGGGGGCTGTGATGTCGGAGAGGAACAATCTTCTGTCTTCTTTAGGCTACTGTACTGTGGAGTCTTTTCCTCTATAGCAGCTTCCTGGGTACCTTAACCACTACGACATGTGGGACGATAAATGCCCTTGTGGTTTCAATCACCCTGAGTTGTTTCTAGAAGCCAGAGGCCCCGTCTCTGATCTTGTTTCTCTCCTTGGAACTTGGTGGGTCTGGGGGCTGGGTTCTGATTTGTGTTGGTGGACCACGGCTGTGACGAATGTCTTCCTGTTTGGGGACCTCCCCCCTACCGTTCAGTCTCACCCACCACCTTGCTTCCCTCCTGCTGTGGCCCCTTGCGCAGGAAGGTGGGTGCTCCTCCCCCCCCCCCCAATAGCCCGGATCAGCCTTGAGTCCACAGCCAGTTGTCAGGTCCCGGAAGCTGTGTCCAGTCTCAAGCCCCGCCCTCACAGCAGAACTCCCAGCATGCCTTGCCCTGGGCTGGCCCCTGTCAGGACTAGCAGGGATTTAGGAACAAGCGAACCGTGGAGCCAGACTTCCAGAAACACACTTCTCACTCACTCACTCATCCTCCATCTCTGTTAGGTACTCAGATGGAGAACATTCCAATTTAATATTTAAACAAGAAGTTGAGTATCGATACAGGGGCAAGGGGAGATCATTCCCTCACCCCAGCTATGCGCTCCTTGCCTGTGCTTGGTCAGCTAAGAAGGTTCATTCAATTATTGACAACACACCTGCCTCGGGCCCTGCTGGGCCCCTTGCTGACCCCCCATGAAGGGACGGGTCCTCATCTCCTTCCCCAACCCCCAGACAAGGACATCTGCGAATGCACCACCAGAACCAAACCGCAGGGATCCTGGGATCTGATTACTGTCCCCAGGGCAGGCTTCCACGGGAGCCGGCCCCTCCTTTCTCGTTTCCGAGAACTAGAGAACTCAGTTGCCCAGCAAATGTTCCGGCTCCTACCATGAAGGGGGGCAGCCCCGGGCTCCAGAGCACCAGGCAGCTGCGAGCCTGGGATGGGGCAGCACCAAGCACAGGGTCTCAAGGGAATCAGGGAGACGCAGCGGAGCCGGGAAGGGGTGTGTGCTGGGGGGTGCTCTGTGGTGTTGTACGCGGAGGTCAGGAAAAGCCCTCTCAAAAAAAAGGAAGAACCCTCTCCAGCTCCTGGAGCCTGCGTCCTTCCTGCCTGGAGCTTGGGCCTCAGGACAGCCCAGGGCTTGGTTCAAATCTCAGTACTGCCACCTTCTTGCTAAGCCTCGGTTTCCCCACATCGCAGTTGGGGGGCTATTATAGATAGCGTATTCCATGCCGGGGACCCTGGGGGCCCCGTTGATCACAACCATGCGAGGAGGCTGGACCCATCCGTTTCTGCCAAAGAGGCCGCAAGGCACAGCCCGAGCCAGGGCAGAGAGGCCAGGAGGCAGGAAGCGGGAGCCACCCCTGCTCCGCCCTGGGCATTAGGACGATTCCTCCCAGACCAAAAGAGGGCCAAGAACACTCCACCAGGGTGGGCAGAGGCTGGGGTCCACAGGGCTGGGTGGTGAGGGTGGCACCTTGTGGCCTCGCCGCTGGGAGATGAAATCAGGCTTCCCCCCTTCCCTCCGCCCACACCCATCCCCTCGGCCTCGTTTCTCCAGGACGCTGCTGTTATTTCTGGCCAGCGGGATCCTGACTGGTTTCGATCTGCTGCATTAAGAGGCTGGCGTGGGGCAGGCTGAGCGAGGTACAGCCCTGCCCCCCCCACCTCCAACCGTCAGGCTGATGGATGGGGGGTCCTTCGTGGAACATGGGAGAGGAAAAATCACCTCTGTGCCCCCCCCCTCCAGCCTGCCCACTTCCTGAGGGAAAGGATGCCAGGAACATCTGAGAGTTATACCATTCTCGGCCCTGCCTGGCATGATGTGAGGAGAGTCTGGGGCCAAGGCTCCCTCCTGGGCCCCATTTCCAAAATGAGGTCCTCTGAGAAGGTCTGTAAACATTTGGCCAAGCTGCGTTCCTACAGAGCTGGCTTCAGCTACTCCGGCCTGGCCCAGCCCCCTGGGTCAGAAGGTGTCAGGGGTGGCCAAGGGCCTGGCGATCTTACTGATGCATCCTGGAGAGAGGGGATCCAGAGTTGGTCCCTCAGCTCTGCACGGACTGCTGGGAACTCCTTGAGGCCCCCCTTCGCCAAAATGACATGGATGTGCCCTGCTGGGAGCCTGAGACCAAACCCAGGAATAGCCCTGAGGCCTGTGGCATGGCTCTGCCCTTCAAGATCTTTGGGGGAACAGGCCAAGAACCCAACAGTCAAGGGGGATGCTTGGGAGCTGTGGAAAGAGCTGGAGGAAGGGCAATCAGGGAAGGTTTCCTGGAGGGGACATCAACCTTACAGGAAGGAACAGGAGGAATTTGTTGGTGAAGATGGTTGGGAAGGGCATTGCAGGCAGCAGCACGGGCCTAGAGTATCAACATGTGGCCGTTAGGGGAGGGAGAAGAGTCTCCAGATGCAGTTCAGGGGCGCCTGGGGGCTCAGTCGGTTGAGCGTCTGTCTTCAGCTCAGGTTGTGATCAGGTTGGGCTCTCCTGCTCAGTATGGAGTGTGCGTCTCCCTCTCCCTCTGCCTCTCCCCCTGCTTGTGCTCTCTCTCTCGCTCTCTCTCAGATAAAATCTTTAAGACAGGTGAATGATGTTGTGGTTGGAGAAATAACTGACCTGTAATCCATTGTTGTCATCAAAATATCACCTGTTCTTGAATACCCCTAGAGCCGGGGAGCTCACCTCCTAACTAGGCTGCCCAAGACGGTCGGCAGGCAGAATCCAGAGGTCTTTAAACATCTCCCCCTCGGCTGCCAAAGAGCAACCTGCTGAGCCCCAGACTTCCTGGCAGCACCCCCTGGTCCCGCAGGGAAGTGCTTCTCCAGCCTGGCTGGAATGCCCAGCTCTCGGAGGGGGCTTCCTCAGCACGAACCAGCTGGGGCCGCATCTGGCAGAGAGCATTTTCCTCTGGCCCAGCCAGTGGGGCTGCCAGCAGGGCACCTCTGATCTCTCCCAGGATCTGGGCCACGCATCCAAGGTGAGACAGGAGGGACCCCACAGACTCTCACACCTCCCCCTCTAGGTCTGGGGGCAGCATGTCCCTACTCTGGTAATGGGCTCCTGGGGTGTCTCATTCACCCCTCCCCCGCCCCCGCCCCCCCTGGGTCTCTGGACTCTGCTCTCTGGGCAGGGCTCTCCAAGCATGTCACCGCCACCTCCAGCCCCAGCTGCTTCCCCATCCGCAGAATGGGGCTAATGCAGGCTTGTGGGAGTGGATTCGTTTTATCAACCACCAAGCACTCGGTGTCAGGGAGTCACTTTTATTGTATTTATTATCCCGTGTTTATCGTGGGCAAGGTGGGGGGTGGTTTTCTTAAAATGCTTTTCCTGAGCCAAAAGAGCTCCACGCCCCCCTGCCCTGGAGTGGCCAGCTGGCGCACGTCACCCTTGCCAATCTTGGGAAAGAAGAGAGAATGGGGTGAGCAGGCAGGGCTCCCCCAGAGGGCTCCCCAGGCCGGCTCTGCTGGCCTCAGCGCCTCTGAAAAAGAAATCAAAGGCAGGAAAGAGCAAAGCACCTGCGCCGCCAAACAGGGCTCATGAGGCTGGGCGTGCACCCCTGCTCCCCCACAGGCTGCCTCCCCTCTCCTCGGGAGCTCTCCTCTCCTTCCTACCCCTTTTCTGGGGCTTTTCCATCCATGCTCTCTTTGTGGGCACCTCGGCCCCCACCAGCCTGGCCTCCCCATGATGCCCGGGCAGCTGCTTTGATGTGCACGGCTCTGGTGTTATCCAGAAGCCCCAGATACTCACTCCAGCTGACCCCCCCCCACTTGTTGCCTCCACCCTGAGAAAGCACACTGGCCTGGGGGTGTCCCACTGGCCTCACCCTGAAGGGAGCAGGGCCGGGGGCCTGCAGCGCGTCCTCCAAGCACACCTCTGGGGCCAACAGCTCCCCACCCTCCCCAGAGCCTGCCCCAAATCCTAGGCAGCAACTCAGGCCCCCCTCTCCCGGGCTCTCCCATCTTGCCGCCCCCCCTCCCCAGGAAAGGTGGCCGGGAGCCCTTCCCAGTCAGAAAGCCTGGTGGGGGGGGGGGCGACCGGTAGGCTCCTCACAAGTACATCTTCATGGCCTCATGCGTCGTGGGACAGTAGCGGGCGTGGAGCTGGGCCAGCAGCGCCCGGGACGTGGCCTCCAAGCGTGTGCCCTGGCTCTTCTTGTTCCACACGTGGACAGCGTAGGTGGCCTTGAACAGCTGGCGCAGCTCCTCGGGGCTGACCTCTTGGAAGTACTTCTTCCAGTCCTGCCAGGGGATGGGGTAGAAGGCCTCGCAGGGCAGGGCGGTGACGCCACGGCAGGCGTGGCTCTCATCCAGGCTGCGGATGGAGCACCACTTCTTGAAGACCCGCGTGAGCAGCTGCGGGCCCTGGTGGCCCCAGATCCAGCCGTTGTAGTGGGCCACGAAGTCGCGCATGCACAGCGCCATGAACTCGTGGTGGCGCTCGAAGGCCAGGAAGGCACCGTTGAGGACGTAGCGGGACTGAGTGCCCAGCGTGTTGGTCAGATTCTGCAGGTTTTTGAGGACGATGAAGTCCGTGTCCAGGTAGATGCCGCCGAACTTCCACATGAGCGCGATCCGGGAGGCGTCGGACAGCACGGGCAGCAGGTAGGGCTCCCAGCGGCGCTGCCGGGCCGCATACCAGGCCGCCAGGGGCGTGTCCCGGAACAGCTCCTCCAGGTCCAGCGGGAGCAGCTGCACGTTGGGGAAGCAGCCCAGAAGCGAGAGGCCCAGGTGCCGGGGCAGGGAGGCGTTGCCGCCGGGCAGCCCCTTCATCAGGACCACCACCCGGGACTCGGGGTGGGCCCTGGCGGCTGACTCCACTGAGCACATGAATAGAAAGTTGGGGCTGGTCCGGTCTGATGTCTCCAGGAAGAAGATGTTGCCCGGAGGCTGGGTGCTAGAGGGCAGCGGAGGGGGCACCAACCGGGGGCAGGGGATGTTGGCAGGCAAGTTAGAGAACTCTCTTTGGCCTCTGGGTCCTCCCACGATGTGCCAGTAGATCATGATGGAGACGAAGAACGTGAACTTGAAGCTGATGATAAACAGGGTGCAGACCCGCTGTCTCGGGGCGCCCCGGAACAGCCGCAGCAGGCACTCAGGGGGCCTGGACATGTTCTCCCCAGATGACGCCAGGAGCCCGCAGCAGGAACTGGCCGGTCTATAAGAGACGAGCATCACATTCGGGCAGACTGCTGGCATCCCTGGCCCAAAAAAACACTTCCCACAAGCACCAGGTACGGCCAACGCCGGCTTCCAAAGCCCCCTGGGCCTGCTGGCTCTGAGTCCCACCTCCTTCCTCACCTGCGAAACGGGAGTGGCAGGCCAGGGGCCGAGGTCTGGGCAGAGTCCCATTTGCTCTCTGTGACACACCTGGGAGCTTCCCGAGCACCGAGCCAGGGCTGCCTACAACATATGGCCATAGCGGGCCCAGCCCGGGCCCTGGCACAGGCGACGGTTGTCAGAAGTGACAGCTCTGCCATGTGGCACGCAGGCCTCTCTGTCCTGTGAGGCCTGGGCCCCTCAGGCCACCGGCAGCCCACGATTCGATGCCTAGCACATGGGCCCCTCAGCCCCATTCAGTTCCGCAAACCAAGTCTGGAGCTGCTCCAAGAGGGCAGATGCCCAGCAGCCTTGGGGCCTTTCAGCAGAAAAGCCTGGGCACTGGACAGGCCTGGGCACTGGCGTGCTAAGGGGCTGGAAAGCAAGCCTGCGGGACGGTGGGCTCCGGGCTCACGGGGATGCACGCCGGGCCCTAAAGCCCTTGCCTCAGACACGATGGAGTCTCCCGGGCGCCTGGCCTCCCCAGCCTCTGACCTGGGCCGTGCTTCTTAGAGACACAAGCCTGGAGAGAAAGGGGCAGGGAGACTGTGCTGTAGCCCGTAACCCTGCCTAGGACTACTGTCCGTTGACTCTCAGCCTCTCCTAGTGATGTCCACCTGGCCAGCAACCAAGAACGTTCTGGGGGCCCTGCGGGCGGCTGGGGAAATGAAATAGGCTTGGGCTCTCCCCAAGGGCAGGGCGATGGGAGCACCTGGAAGACAGACACAGGACCTTAAGTCGGCCTGAACCAGCTAAGACCTGGAGTGATGCACTCAGCTCAGATTTCCCACGGGCAGGGCAGGAACACTGGAGCCCTCTAAAGGGCTAACTGTCGCCACACATGTGCCAGGTGACCTGCTTGGGATGTCACGCACATTTAACTTGCTAGACCCCCACGGCCACCCTATGCAGTGGCGGTCATCACCCCCATCTCACAGGTGAGGACCACGAGGCACCAAGAAGTCTGGTAACGGTCCTGTGGCAGGCGAGTGGCGGGGCTGGGGCTTGAAGCCAGGCCACCTGACTCCGGAGTCTACTCTCTCAACACTGCACCGTCCTGCCTGGGAGAGAAATGGTGCAGGGACGTGGGAACGTGCCTGGCACTTTGGGGACTCGGTGCACGTTCACCTGAGCTGTTCTCACTCTTCACAGAATCCCAGCCACCGTTTCCTCAGCACCTTCTAAATTCTTGGTGCCCCATGCACAGCCCCCCCCGCCAGCTCTCCATAACCCCAGGGTGGCTGGATCATTTCTACTTTAGAGGCCAGGAAACGTGGACACACAGAGGGGTGGAGGGACTGGACACAGCCTGGGGGCCAGCGGGGGCCGGAGGGAACCCCACCCCAGGACGGACGGGTCTCACAGCCTGAGCGTGGTGCCAGGAGGCCGGCGCTGGAGCATCCAGCCTGCCCTGCCGGCGGGGGGCCAGGAAGCGCGGTGACGTCACCGGCTGGTAACTGACCAGCCTGGGTGGCGCATGGTGGCGAGGTGGGGATCCAGGCAGCCCTCTGCGAGACACGCCCCGGCTCAGCAGCCAGACTCCTCTGCCAACAGGAACACGGCCCTTCCACAAACTCTCCGCGCGCACAAATCCATCTGCAAAAGACGGCGAGACACAGAGTGAGGAGGTGGCGGGCTCACGGAGGCCTCGTCCCCCAGCCACACACGGTCACTTGTTCATGGAGCTGTTGGCTCTCTGGCCCCACAGGGAGTGTGCTTGGGAGAAAGGAAGAGCCAGGTGCAGCTCTGCCCCGGAAGAGCTCTCAGCGCGTGGGGGACCGTCTGGAAGCAGACAAGGACAGTGCCGGTGACAGCTGACATGGAGCGAAGGGCCCGGCGGAGCCAGGGGAAGGTGGCTTCCTGGAGAGCTGGCACAGATAGAAGGGCCTTAGCCAGATGGGCCTCCGTAAGCGCCACGGGGGCTTGTGCACCCCCCCCCACACCAGAGCCTGGCTCGGTGCCTGGCACACAGTAGGCACACACAAACGGACTTGTCCTCTCGCTGATCTGCTCACTCACAGACTCACTCCCCCAGCGGCCAGAGGGACGCTCCAAAGACACGAGCCAGGCCAAGTCATTCGTCTGCTGAGACCCTCAGTAACGTGGGAGGCCCAGGTCCAGCAGGTCCTGCGTGTCCCTCACCCCTGGCCTCACACCCCGCGTCTCTCCCTGTCGTCCGCTCTACCCCAGCCACACTGGGCCGGCTTGCTCTTTCTCAAACCCACCCCCCCACCCCGTTGCCGTCTCAGAGCCCGTGTGCACGCTATTCCCTCTGCTTGGAACGCTCTTCCCACGGCTGTTCACCTGGCTCGTTCCCTCACCTCCCTCTCGTCCTCACTCAGAAATCATCTTCCCAGGGCATCTGGATGGCTCAGTCAGTGAAGTGTCTGCCTTCGGCTCAGGTCATGATCCCAGGGTCGTGGGATCGAGCCCCGCGTCGGGCTCCCTGCTCAGTGGAGAGTCTGCTTCTCCCTCCTGCCCCTGTCCCCAGCCCCCTGGACTCGTGCTCTCTCTCACTCACTCTCTCTCAAATAAATAAAAATCTTAAAAAAAAATTATCTTCCTGTGGGGCCTCCTGAGCCCCTAAGTTCCCCCTCCCCTGTCACCTCATGGCCTCCTGTGGACTGTCCCCCGTACCTCATTTAGCGTACGGGACGTTTGGTGCTCGTTGGTGTGGGTTATTTATGAGGAACACCACCCCACGGGGACGCTATTTTCTGTGTTTTGCTCAGCATCTAGAATAGAAGGTGCTGGGTATGCAGTCGGTAAGTATCGAGTGAGCGAGTGACTCAGCGGGTGGGTGAGTGAAGGAACAAGTGAGTCAATGAAGGAGCGAATCAATGAGCCACGTGTGAATCGATGAATGACCAGTGAGTGAGTTAATGAGTGGGCGAGTCCGTGAGTTAGCAAATCAGCGAGGGACCACAGGAGCCATGAACATGTGAGTGAGGAAACGGGCGGAGGTCAGGTGAGCAGCCTGGGATCCCCCAGCTGGGTCATGAGCGGCAGAGCCGAAAGAAATCAAGAACCCCGTGTTCCCCTGCCCTGGTTTTCCCCTGCAAGGAGAGGCTATTTTGGTCCTGAGTATTTTTAACCCCATGTGAACCACACTGAGGAGTGGACAGAGTTGGACAGAGAGAGGTCCCGGCCTCCGGAGACCCCGCAGTGTTGGGGTGATCTGGCTCTTCCGTGGTGCGGGGTGGGTGGGGGCTGGGCCTGCTGGGCAGGCAAGATGTGCCACCCAAGGCCGCGCCTGCCCCAGTGGAGAGTGCCAGTCCCAAGCAGCACCGTATTTGGTCCCGGAGCCCAAGACCCAGGAATAGAAACTGTGCATGGGGCCAAGTTGGCCACAGCCCAATACCCATGTGACCTCAGGTCCAAAGCATGCTCCTGGCCCCCCGGGGGATGGGCCTCGCAGCTGCGGCCCAAGTCCTGGCCCTTGTCAGCAGAGCCTGGCATGTTGCCACTGCCTCCTCCTGCCTCCCTGCTCCAGGGAGATGCTTCCCGTTAGCTCATTAACTGTGGCCACGTGCCTGCTCTGAGCCGCTCTGTGGCCCCCCATCATCAGGAGCCCCCATGAGCCATCTCAGGCAGGAAGTGAGGGTGAGAAGCACACAGCTGATGGGTCAAAGGGCCCAAGGCCTGACCACCCCCTGCTGGCTGGGCCCTCAGCCCCAGCTTTATGGGCCCCACGTCAGGAGCATCGGTGTCAGGGACCAGGCCCACGTGCCTAGAAATGGCTCCTCTGCCTGAACACTGTCACTCCTTCATGGCTCACGGTGGGGGCACTCCACCTCTGACCTGCCCTCGGCTCCCGTGTCCAGCCCAGCTCAGGCCGGTGCTGGTGGACTGTGACCCAAACAGAGCAGAGTCATGGAGATGGTCACACACAGTCCACGCTGAACCGCTGGCTGCCGGGATGGGTGCTGACTGGCTCCTAGAGTCCCAGAGAGGGAAAGGGACTCGCCCACGGTCACACAGCAGTGGAGGGTGGAGCTGGCGCCCTCAGGGAGCCCTTCCTGCCCCTCTGCAAGGAGCGCCGCACCCCCAGGTCTTCCTGGAGATGCTTCAGGAGGCAGACAGCCCAGCAGGAGTCGCAAACCGCAAAACCGAGGAAACAGAAGAGGGACTGACTCTGCAGCTTCCCCAGGTTGCTTTCCTGCAGCTGCTGAAACCAATGACAGGCGCCTATTTTCCCACAGCTCTGGAGAGCAGAAGGCTAAAACCAAGGTGTCGGCAGGATGGACTCCCTCTCTAGCTCTAGGGGGGAATCGTCCCTTGCTCCTTCCAGTTTCTGGTGGCTCCAGGCCCTCCTGGGCTTGTGGCCGCTTCCTCCCGTCTCTGCCTCTGTGCTCACGTGGCCTTCTCCTATGTGCGTTCTCCTCCTCCTCCTCTGTCTCTCTTAAGGACACTTGTCATTGGACTACGGCCCACACCTGGCTAATCCAGGATCGTTTCCTCACCTCCAGATCCTTAATGTAGTAAGACCTGCAGAGACCCTTTTTCCCAAGGAGGTCACAGTCCCATGTTGCAGGGGGTAGGACACGACATATCTCCTTTGAGGTCACTATTTATCCCACAACACCCCCTTTCTATGTCCCTTGGTCCTGGAGTCTCAGAGCCACCTACCCTCAGGTCACACACTGCCTGGAACATCACTAAAATGGCAGCTGCATGGAGAATGTGCCTAGGGGGGGATCTCTGCATGGCAAGAGAAAAGGGTTAGAAGTCACTTGCACTGGGGATTCCCAGTGGAGATGATGGTCTTGCCTGCCCAGCATCCATTCCCCCTTCTCCTGATAACAGTACTCGGATTTCCTTTGAGGAACCCCCTCTGCCCCACAGACCCCACTCTCCAGTTCTTGGGGTGGGCACACGACTCGGGTCTGCCTAATGCCGGTGCCACGTTCTCCTGGCCACAGTGAGAAGCTCAGGAAGGGCATGTAGCCCAATCCAGGCCAAGCAGAGTCATGTGCTTTCCCACAGAGGTGCTAAGATGGAGCCAAGAGCCAGGAGGGGAGAGCCTGCCTGAGAAGGAAGCTGGCCCCGAGGCCAGCAGAGACGAGAGATGGAGAGAAAGACATGATGGTGACATCATCTTTACAGCTGGATTCTCCCACCCCTGAAGCTGGTACATCCTGGACTTCTTCGGCATGTCAACCAACCAACACACACACACACACACACACGGGGAGAGAGAGAGAGAGGAGGGAAGAGTCTACCAAATTGGAAGCAGGGATGCTTCTGGAGACAGGACAGGATCCAGAACTCAGACCCTCCTTCGTGGGAAGAGCCAATACCCAGAGCTTGAAAGTCCTGCTTGAAGGGTCTGCTGCCCTGCCCCCACACCGCCCTCCCACGTTTCAGGGCATACACAAATATTTCTACTCAAGAAGTAAGAGTTTACTAGAAGATGATCCTTGTAAAAATGGCAGTTTTCAGAGCAGAGGTTATAAAATGTTTCTCCTCCGAAGCCTGTAAGATGTGCTGAAGCCAGCAATCAGGAAGGCAGTGGCTTGCTCTTACCAACAAAATGAGGGAGGTAGAGACTTGTTTTTCCAATAGGCATAGGGCAGATTCTTGGTTCTGAATCTTTCCTCTGCCGCTGATGTCACACAGACCAGCAGGG